>NC_080800.1:80609514-81224514 GCF_028018385.1 Neofelis nebulosa | reverse complement strand
TTTACTCATCTACAAAATGGAGATAACAGTGCCTGGCACATAATGGACATTCAGTAAGTTACTGTCATTCTGGTTAAGATAAGATTGCTAAAACAGAGTTAGGATTTCTTGATAATATGAACTGTTCAGTTGGAAAAGTTCCTTGGTAAAATTTTTTTACACCACCATTTTAAATGCTAAAAGTAGTATGTGTTACAGAGACTATCTTTGGAAAGATAGACAAGAAGCTAGTAGTAGTGGCTGCCTCTGGGAAGAGAGACTGAGATGAGAGAGCAGTTTAGTTTTCTCTGTATGCCCTTCCATGACGTTTGAGCTTTTTACCATGTCTGCATATGTTGCTTAAGAAATTAAGAATAAAAGGATTTCTGTGCACATGGTTAAAAATGAAAACAACATAGAAGTGTATAAAAAGAAAATTACATTTCATTACCTAGAAATAAACACTGTTATCAACTACTTGGATATCTTCATAGAGATTTGGTATTAAGCAGCATGGATATAAACGTAAGGATTTATATTTTTTTCCTTTTTATGCAAATAGGCTTATATGAACCTCATCATTTACATGTCTTGAGTGTTTTCATTTAACAATTGATTATTTATCATGGGCCTCTTTCTATGCCATCACTTTCATATCTATCTCATTTTCATTGCTGTCTAGTATTCTTTCATGTGCCTGTATAATAAATTGTTTGCTTTCTCTGCTGTTAAAACTATGCTGTAATATGTCTTGGCCTTCTTATGTGAATGTAACTATAGAAGAAATTTCTGGTGGTGGAATTGCTGAGTCAAAGGAAAAATACATGCAATATTTTGATAGCTACTGCCCTCCATGGAAAATATTAACAATGTTAAATCTGCCCCTTTAAATACTGATAAAAACAGGAAAACAATTATGACTAAACTATAGCACATTATTAGAAATTTAGAATTTCTTAAGCATTTGGCACACAAGTCATTCCCTCAGGGGCCTACAGTTGATATAATTATATTGGAAACATCACCATAAACCACTATGAAGCACTGCCAATAAAAGTGTCTTACATCAAAAGAAAAAAACTGCATTAAAATGGAGGCATTTGCTCTTAAAATATGCCACTGAAAAAATACACCAATTTCTAGCTAAGGCTGAATTCTAGTTTTTAAGAGTCTACTGAAGTTCACAATCTAGGAGTTAATAAATTCTGTAGACATTTATAAACATCAAAAAATACTACTCCAGTATTACATAACTATTTTAACTTAAAACATTTTACATTTATTGTCTCTGATCTATCTTTACGTGCATGCGTGCATGTGTGTGTGTCTCCTAGCAAGCCATTTGCTCCCATTCAGTTTTCTCTTCCTGGCATCCACTTCCCTATTCTTTTGTATCTCTCCCATACACTAAACTGTGCATTCTGTGTATGTGGTACATTTTTCCAAACCAGTGGGGATTATGCTTTCCTGGCATTGGTATACTCCATGCTGAGGACCTTAGGTTAGTGGACCCCCAGCGAACACAGGCAGGTGACAGGGTACATCTAGTCTGCACCAGCTCACATTCTAGATACCAAAGCAAAAAGAAAAGAACCATGCCAAGAGAGCCAATAGAGGGAAGCAATTCTGCTACCAGCAGCCAAAGATAACAGGCCACTTGCTGCTTATTCCAGCCATTCATTCATTCATTCATTCACTCTTACATTCATTCAGTAAATATTTCTGGAGCATCTCCTGTGTGCCAGATGCTTTGCTAAGTGTCAGGCATACTAGGCTGAGCAAAAATAGGGTGATTCCTGTCCTCCTGGCATTGAGGTTCTAGTGGTAGAGACAGCCATTAATCAAAAGTAATGTAAATAAATATAAAATTGTAAATTGTGACATATTTAAATCCTTGCAGTGGAGCTCCCTCCACCTAGCCCTCAAATCTTTGCAAGCTCTCTTTAGAAAAAATTATGCTTTGTCTTTGAAAATCATATGAGTGATACATACCATTTTCTTTAAAAAGACACTGAAGATATACACACAATAAAAAGTGAAAGCCCTCTCTCCTTTCCCCAGTCCACTCCTCTCTGTAGAATAAACAAGTGTTAAGTTTGTATGTATCCTTCTGGGTTTTTCTATGCAGTGTAGTATAGTGATTAAAAGCATAGACTCTGGAGCCAATCTGTCTGAATTTGAATCCTGCCTCTGCCAATTGCTAACTGTATGACCTTGGCAAGTTACTTAACCTCTGTGTTCCATAACCTGTAAATGGGGATAATAGTACCTATCTCATAGGGACTGTCTTGAGGATTACACAAAATGATATACTTAAAGTACTTCTAACAGTGCCTGGCACATAGTAACTATTATACAAGTGATAATAATCATTATTTATATACATACATATTCACATGTACAGACATGAATATATTTTAATAAAAGTGGGAAACTTTTTATGCATTTCACTTTGCTGACTTAACAGTACACCTTGGCTATCTTTCTGAGTCAGCATGTATGGATTCCCTGCATTCTTTTTGATGATTGCATGCCATAATCTATATGCCATACATGGCATTAAAATCACTCATTTAACCTTTCCTGTATCGATTGCCATTTGGGTTGTTCCCACTTTTTGGCTCTTACTAATGATGTTGATAGCAAGACTCTTCACCATGGTGTCAGTCCCTGTGAGTTTGCATGGCAACTTTGCTGGAAGACCTTTGAGGGTATTTGGAATCTAGTAACTGTATCCCCAAATTAGCAAAATAGTGGGAATTGCGGAAGACTTTGTTGCTTCTTCTGCAGCTCCTTCTAAAGGAACTGTCTTGGAAACCTGTGGCTGCCATGGCCTTGGGACCCTGGATTGTATTCACAAGGTGGATTCTCTTACCTTATGAAGCTGTTCTTAGGGCTAATTTTAGAATCTCCTCAGCGAGAGGTCTCAACAACTCCCGAGAAGCCCAGCTTGACCTGTCGGGTTTCCCTGTGTTTCAGATCAATGCTGAGTCCCCAACTGGCTTGCCATCACACAAAGGCGAGTTGGTGGTTTCATTGAAATACATCCCCGCCTCCAAACTCCCTGTTGGAGGTGACCAGAAAAAGAGTGAGTTTGGGGTGTGTGTGCTGGATTTAGCCCTTAGTGTTTTCTATGGGGTGTCTGTGAGATAGTGTGGTGGTGGCTAGCACTGTTGGAGAGACCAGATTGAGAGGCTCCCTGGATCATCTGCTGGGGAAGATTCCTTTACTGAGTAAGACTTTTCAGCCAGAAGGGAATATTTTAGGGTTAGCACTTATTTTTTTAGGCTATTAAACTGACTTGAACTTGGTCCAGCTGTGGCAAGCTATTAAGAGGGCAGAATAGAACAGAAACTTCGGGGGTGAGAACAGGTGGTTGCCAGAGGTAGTGAAGTATGAGGGACAGGAAGGTCAAGGTTGAGGAAGAGTGAATCAACACACCAGGCACTGTGCTAGTGACTGTGGATATGTAGATGAATAAGACATATTTGTCTTCCCCTGAAGAGCTTAGTTTAGCAAGAAAGACAGACAGGAAAAGACCACTGATAATGGGAGTCCTGAATTCTCTTTGGTTATATGTGGGAGAGCTTCAAAGAGGAAATAAGGATGAACTGGACTTAAGATTTTACCAGGAAGAAAAGGAAGCGGATGGGGTAGAAGGGCAGTTCCAGAAGAGATAGCATGAGCAAAAGTTTTAAAAAGGCATGGTAAAGGGCTGTATGTAAGTGGTGAGGTAGTGAACTCCTTATTTCAGTGGCACTGGAGTTACAGGAGTGGGGCTGGAATTGTTGATGAGGCTGGTGCCTAACTGAAACGGGCTTTGAACATAATGGTAAGGAGTTGAATTCGATCCATTTGTGCAATGAGAAGCCAGAGTTCTTAGAAAGATACCTGTAGCAAGGTCTAATCTATAGGACTTGGGGAATAAAAGAGATCCTCAAAAAGGGAGTGCAGAATGACTAGAGAAGAGAAGCAAGGACAACATTTTAAAGGATGAAGAGAGGAAGAAAAGCCAGTGAGGGTAGAGGGTTATTAGGAAAGATATTGAAGAAGAAAAGAGTGGAGTTGTCAATAGTATTGGGATATCAGGCCAAAGAGGATTGAGAAGACATGGTGCATTGGCATTAGGTTGAGTATTCAGTGGATAAGTGGAAGCAGAAGCCAGATTTCACCAGAAACTAGCCTGAGTGAATGAAGCAAAGAAGTAGAAGTAGTGAACGTGGGCTCTTTCTTTCAGGATACTTGTTGGTGAAAGAAAGGAGAAACATGGAGGATAGTTTGAGAAGGCAATAAGGGTAAAGGGAGATTTTCTTTTAAAAGGATTTTTAAAAGAAGAAGAAGAAGAAGAAGAAGAAGAAGAGGTGAGATTAGTGTATATTTAGACTGAGGGGATAGGACTGGTAGAGAAAGATATTAAAAATGGGAAGTGGGGATTGAAATTGATGACATCTGATGAGTCCTATGAAGCGGGCATGGGATCAAGAACACAGGTAGAGGAGTTCCCTTTTTAAAAACTCTTCAACAAATTTCAGGCAACTTTATTTCTCTAAACTCCCATTTTCTCATCTATAAAATAGGAATAATAGTACATATCTTATATGGTTGCTTTGAGAATTAAATGCTTAATGTAGGATCTGGCACATAGCCAGTTTTCTAAAAGTATTTGTTGCTGTTGTCCTTATTAATTGAGCACCTGTTGGTTGCTGTCAGGCACTGTGTTAGGTCCTAAGACTCCAAGTCAGGTGTGGTCCAGTTGTCACGAAGCTTGCTGCCTTTAGGGGCAAGGGATGGAAGGTGCTATGTAGATAAAGATCAAGACAAATCTGGAGGTGTAGGGGCTCACTTGCTATGGCTGACATCCCTTACAGGTAAAGGTGGGGAAGGGGGAGAGCTCCAGGTGTGGATCAAAGAAGCCAAGAACCTGACGGCTGCCAAATCAGGAGGGACTTCAGACAGCTTTGTCAAGGGGTGAGTCCCTGGACCAGCATCAAACTAACCAGTTCTAGGACAAGAGAGCTAAGAGATGAACCCAATTTAACCTTTCTCTGTGGACATTATCCTTGTTTATCCTACCACCTCCAGCAACCAACTTTGCTCCTGAAAATAGGTAACAGCAAAGCCTCCACAGCCACCTTTGTACTGGTCTAAGCTCAGTTTGGACTGTGACATAGTGTGGATTTCCAAAGAGGAGGGTGGTAGATAGGCTGGACTTTCCCTCTCTTATACACTTATGCTTTTAATTAATCCTGAATAAAAATCTGTGTCCCCTGACTGTTAAGATTTAGGAACTCAGGACTTTGTTCTCCACAATATTTCAACAATGCCAGCTTTCCCCAAATTATACATCACCCCACTGACTTTTAAGGTCTCTTGAAAATCATGTTTGGCTAGGCCTATAGTTATTACTATTGATTTTATTTAAAGAGAACCTCGTCCAATAGAAATGGAATCATGAGCACTGAGTGTTATATGTAAGCGATGAATCACTGGGTTCTACTCCTGAAGCCAATATTACACTGTATGTTAACTAACTTGAATTTAAATTAAAGAATGTAAAAAATAAATAAATAAAAAAGAAATAAAGAAATGGGATCCAATATCTAACACCCATGTCTGGTAGAGTGTAGATAACAGTTTACTATAACATTATGTTAATTTTCTCTCCAGGTTAAAGGAATTGAATCAGGTGAATGATCTAGTGGAGGTAGTGAGAACTCTGCTTCAGCATATTCAAAGGAGGGAGTGTGTGTACTCGGATCTGAATGTTGACTTACCTCCTGGGCTAGCTAGGGAAAGGGGAATTTAGATAGAAAGTTACTTCCCAGGTTTGAGTAGGTTGTTGATTACTCCCCATCCTCTGCCAGATACCTCCTTCCCATGAGGAACAAGGCCAGTAAGCGTAAAACTCCTGTGATGAAGAAGACTCTGAATCCCCACTACAACCATACATTTGTCTACAATGGCGTGAGGCTGGAAGATCTACAACACATGTGCCTGGAACTGACTGTGTGGGACCGGGAGCCCATGGCCAGCAATGACTTCCTGGGAGGGGTCAGACTGAGTGTTGGCACTGGTGAGAGCCTCTCCCCCATCCTGACTATTTTAAAGGCCTCTTATATATTTCACTCCTACTATACCCAGCCCCCTTCCTTCAAAGCTCCTCTATAACAAGAGTTGTCTTCTTTCCTTTCAGTTAACCTTTGGACAATATTTACTGAGTGCCTACTATGTGCAGACCTAGGGGAAGGCTGAGCTCATGCACTGTTACCTGTACAGATAAATGTGACCCTGATGGCCAAGAATGCCATCATCCTACCATCAAAAAAGTCTAAAAACCTACCTGTATCTGTACTTATAATTTCCATCTTCCATTGTGTTATAATGAAAGAAGGGTCCTTTCTAGCAAAGGCCAAGCTCTTTCCAAGTGTTCTGGATCACACCCTCACCTTCCTAACCTCACTTCTGGAATCTCTTCTCTCTCCTGTCTGATCACTTGCACTCTCTCTGCCTCCCTCCTGGAGGTGAACACAGATAAGCTCTGGTATTTCCAATATTAAGAAACAGAAGTAAATCTTTTTTTTTTTAATTTTTTTTTTAACGTTTATTTATTTTTGAGACAGAGAGAGACAGAGCATGAATGGGGGAGGGTCAGAGAGAGGGAGACACAGAATCTGAAACAGGCTCCGGGCTCTGAGCTGTCAGCACAGGGGCCCGATGCGGGGCTCGAACCCACGGACTGCGAGATCGTGACCTGAGCTGAAGTCGGCGCTCAACCGACTGAGCCACCCAGGCGCCCCCAGAAGTAAATCTTTTATTGACCCCACATCCCCCTTCTAATTTCTTAAATTGTCTCTACTTCCTCACATCTCTTTTAGTGCTCAATCCACTGTGATCTGGCTTCTGTCTGACCACTTCAGTGAGCAATTGCTCATGACAAAATTTTGTTTTCATCTTACAAGAATATTCATGCTATTTAGCATAGCCGATCACTCCCATTTTCTTTTTTTTTCTTTTATTTTTTTTAATGTTTATTTTTGAAGGAGAGAGAGACAGAGTGTGAGCAGGGGAGGGGTAGAAGAGAGGGAGACACAGAATCCAAAGCAGGGTTCAGGCTCTGAGCTGTCAGGACAGAGCCTGAGACGGGGCTCAAACCCATGAACTGTGAGATCATGACATAAGTCGAAATTGGACACTTAGCTGACTGAGCCACCCATGCACCCTGATCACTTCCTTTTCTTAAAATACTTAGCTTCTACTGATACTACACTTTTCTTTGTGGGTTTCCCATTCTCTACCCACTCTAAATATTGGTGCTTTTCAAGACTTAGTCTTGAATCCTCTTTCCCCTCTCTATAGTCTCTGCATGCCTGCAGCTTTTAATACTACTTGTATATTAGTAAGTCATACAAAGCATTTAACACAAAGTGTCTAGAATGATGTTTTTACAAATGTAAGCCGGGTCATATCAGTCTCCTGTTTAAAACCCTTCAGTGGCTTACTACTGTAGTTTAGAAGGCAGTCCAAAGTTCTTGCCATTCTGACAGGCCCCTATAGATTCTGGACCCTTTGTTCCTTTATGATCCATCCTATATCACTCTCTTGCTTGCTCAGCCATGCTCCAAGCACAATGATTCTTTCTGCTCTCCAAATATACCAAGCTTATTCCAATTTCATAATCTTTGCAATTATAGTTAACCTCAGTCAGGCTTCTTCCCATCTTTCAGAGCTTAACCCAAATGTCTCCTTGGACAGACCCTCAGACCACTCCGTCTAAACAAGGCCCTGATCTAGGCACTACAGATCACCCTGTTTATTTACTTCATGACATATATCTCATTATCTGAAGTATCTTGACTTGCTTGTATATTTCCCGGTTTCCCTGTCCAAATATAAGCTGCCTGCAAGGCAGAACTTTTTTTGTTCACCACTGCATCTCCAGAGCCCAGAAGAGTACCTGGTATATAGTAGGCACTCAATACATGTTTGCTGAAAGAATGAGTGTACAAAAGAATAGGAATGAGGCCGCATACAATCTGAACTCTAGTCCTGGAATCTACAGCTAGACAAAAAGGTGTTCAGCTGCTGCTGCTTCTTTTTTTTTTTTTTTAATTTTTCAGTTAAGTTGGCAATAACAGCAGGGAAGTAGCTCTGGCATGAGGTGTCAGACACTTAGAGCTCTGTAATGGCCCCAGAATAAGAGGTCTGAAGCTACCATGTGCTGTTTGGAGTCCCATTTCATCAACTTGAAGTCTCCTGATAGAGTTTCAAGAGCACAGAAATAGCTTTTCAGGGTCAACAGGGAGCAGTTTACAGACTGTTGTCCCATCAACCTATCTTCGTAGCACACTGTCTTTTACAGGATGGCTACCCTTGCTGTATAACCCTTCTTTTCTGGTAGGCTGTGGAGTGGGTTCCCTGTTCAGCTTCTTCTGGTGTTTCTCCTCAGGGATCAGTAATGGGGAAGTGGTAGACTGGATGGACTCGACTGGGGAAGAAGTGAGCCTGTGGCAGAAGATGCGACAGTACCCAGGGTCTTGGGCGGAAGGGATTTTGCAGCTCCGTTCCTCGATGGCCAAGCAGAAGCTGGGCTTATGAGCCCCTGTCCTTCTATGCAGGTCTCGCCCTGTCCAGGGCAAGTCAGAGGAAGCGAAAAAACCAAGAGCAAATATTTATATTTAGTGTATGTATGTGTGTGTGTGCATGTGTGTTATGTATGTGTGTATAATAAACATATATTTCTACAAATCTCATGTTAGAGTGATGAAGGTTTGTTCCTCTTTTTAAAGCAGGCTCAAGAATAAGGGTCTGTTTAAAATGTTTTCATTTGTGCATAATCTAGTATATTTCCAGAGTCCATTCTTTTATCTTTATGATGTTTAATTAGCTTAAAAATCCTTTAAAACAAGTTTTTATCTCCTGTCTTGCAATTCTTTTCCTACTTCCCCAGGAAGCCCTGGCTACCTTTGGCATTTGTATAGGTCTGAGGCCAGGGCTCTGGGAAGCAGGGTTGGGTTACTAAAGACAGGAGAAGATGGGAGAGAGGTGAGTAGGTCTGCCCTTTCCTTTCCAATTTATGTTTTGAACTCTATTTTTACCTTGACATATTTCTGGAACTTGGTTTTTAACTCTTATTGTTTTTAAGCAATTTCCATATTACTTTGGTCTAATTGTTTTCTTTGAAATGCTAATAAAATTCCTGTTTCTTCAAGCTCTATACACCTTCCCTAGACCTTTAGGGGACCCTTACAATGGAGCTTCTTTAGAAAAACACTTTAATTAGATAGTGGCCTTTTGACTGAATCATGGACATGTGCACAATGGCTTCTCAGTGGTCTCATAGGACCAGAGTGACTGACAGTGAAATGTCTCCCAGCCCATGCTGGATCTTTGCATTTTATACAGATACAGCTGTTGTTGGACAGCTCCTCATTTCTCTAATAAAAGACAAGATATCGTCACTCTCATATACCACATCTTTCTTAGCATTTGTGTCTGCAGTGTGGTACCACACAGAATATGATGGACATACCATTACACCAGCCAGAATAGCCAAGTACCATCTAAACTGGCCCAGTGTTTCTCCAGACTGGGCATGGTTAGGGCTCCAAGAGAATATGTTCAGAGAATCTCCCAGTTATTCTGACTTCCTTCGTGAAGTGGTTTCACTTTCTATTTTTTCTGTTGTTTCCTATACTTGACCTAGATGTAACATGGGTGTGGTGTGCTGAGACCTTTCTAAGAAGGGTCTGGTGATCTAAGGTTCATTTTCTGAAACTCACTGTACCAAACTGACCTTGTTATTCTTGCAACAGTATCTACACAGAGTTGTTTGTAAAAAGAGTCTATACTGGAGAAGAAATCCCTTTTGGTAGAGTCTGCTAGCTGACTCTCCTATAAGGCCACTGGACTAGGGGTGGCTGCAGTGGTTTCTATTGTACATGTGAACTGAATAGAGGAGTGTTTTTAAAAGGTTTGGTGTGGGTGTGGATTAATATTGTAACAGAAAGCATCATTTGGGATCCTGGGCTGTAACTTGCTCCTTTGTTCTCTACCCCCTGAAATGTATGTGTGCTTCAATAAAGCTTTTTCACCTGTCAAATGTTTACATTTGTTAGTTCTGTAGATGCTTTTCTTTCTGATGTCGTCACTTACTGTTGTTGCTGCTCAGTGGATTGAAGGAGAAGAACCAAAGTGACAAATGCCCTTCCTTAACCATTCTGTGCATATTGAAAGAAAATTTCCCTTTCCCTACATTGCTGCCTGATACCTCTGCCAAGCTCTGATCCATTGACCTTTGTGTTTGGTATCTATGGAGAGAACTGAGAATTCTTCTTAAAAGTCGCATCACTTTTCTTTCTCTCTCAAGTACCAAGGGAACTTTTCCTTTAGCTCTGTAGCCCCGTACCACGAGGAAGGAGAGAGATTTGCACAGGGGAAGGAAGATGTTGTTTGCTGTGTTTCTTTCTGGATCCTTCAGTATTTCTAGGAGGTAGGGCCTTTTTTCCCCTTTGCTCCTACTATCATCATTTAGTCTTGAGAAATTATTAACACATATACTAAGCAGCATTAACAACTCAGGCAACAACAGATGTTGGCGAGGATGCGGAGAAAGAGGATCTCTTTTGCATTGTTGGTGGCAATGCAAGCTGGTGCAGCCACTCTGGAGAACAGTATGGAGGTTCCTCAAAAAACTACAAATAGAACTACCCTATGACCCAGCATTGCACTACTAGGTATTTATCCAAGGGATATAGGTGTGCTGTGTCAAAGGGACACATGCACCCCCATGTTTATAGCAGCACTATCAACAATAGCCAAAGTATGGAAAAAGCCCAAATGTCCATCGATGGATGAATGGACACACACAATGGAGTATTACTCCGCAATCAAAAAAAAAAAAATGAAATCTTGCTATTTACAACTACATGGATGGAACCAGAGGGTATTATGCTAAGCAAAGTTAGAGAAAGACAAATATATGACTTCACTCATATGAGGACTTTAAGACACAGAACAGATGAACACAAGGGAATGGAAGCAAAAATAATATAAAAACAGGGAGGGGGACAAAACAGAAGAGACTCTTAAATATGGAGAACAAATAGAGGGTTACTGGAGGGGTTGTGGGAGGGGGAGGGGCTAAATGGGTAAGGGGCATTAAGGAATCTACTCCTGAAATTATTGTTGCACTATATGCTAATTTGGATATAAATTAAAAAAATAAAATTTAACACACACACACACACACACACACACACACACACGTGCACACACGCATACTAAGCAAACCCATCTCAGGAATAAGGCCCTGGGTTAAAAAACCTGGGTTTCTAGGTAGAGCCCAAGTGACTTTTGACCTCTTGTGCAAAAAGGCATTAATATGTACTGAATGCCTTTTTTGTACAAAGCTTTACGCTAAGGACATTATATATTATTCCTTAACTTCTCCAAGCACCTTAAGAAGTACGAAAATTTCCCTGTTTACAGGTGAGGAAAGTCAAGCCCATTATTACGCAACAGAGTTAGTATTTGAATCAAGGTCTGACTCTACTATGCTGCTTCCTGTGAGGATGTTCTATGCATTATGGGCAAAGGCTCAGAGGAACGGATGAGTCCTTTCTTTTAAAATATCTCAAAGGGAGGAGACCAGGAGGATGGCGGCATAGGAGGACGCTGGGCTCACCGCGCGTCCTGCTGATCACTTAGATTCCACCTACACCTGCCTAAATAACCCAGAAAACCGCCAGAGGATTAGCAGAACAGAGTCTCCGGAGCCAAGCGCAGACGAGAGGCCCACGGAAGAGGATAGGAAGGGCGGCGAGGCGGTGCGCGCTCCACGGACTGGCGGGAGGGAGCCAGGGCGGAGGGGCAGCTCACCGGCCAAGCAGAGCCCCCGAGTCTGGCTGGCAAAAGCGGAGGGGCCGGACGGACTGTGTTCCGACAGCAAGCGCGACTTAGCGTCTGGGAGGTCATAAGTTAACAGCTCTGCTCAGAAAGCGGGAAGGCTGGAGGACAAAGGGAGGGAGAGTTGCTGAGCCCCCGGATGACAGAGCTCAGTTTGGTGGGGAACAAAGGCGTTCGCCAGCACCATCTCCCCTGCCCATCCCCAGCCAAAATCCCAAAGGGAACCAGTTCCTGCCAGGGAACTTGCTCCCTCCACGGAAACACCCAACTCTGTGCTTCTGCGGAGCCAAACCTCCGGCAGCGGATCTGACTCCCTCCCACTGCCACAGGGCCCCTCCTGAAGTGGATCACCTAAGGAGAAGCGAGCTAAGCCTGCCCTTCCTGCCCCCATGCACCTTGCCTACCCACCCCAGCTAATACACCAGATCCCCAGCACCACAAGCCTGGCAGTGTGCAAGTACACCAGATGGGCCACACCACCCCACAGTGAATCCTGCCCCTAGGAGAGGGGAAGAGAAGGCACACACCAGTCTGACTGTGGCCCCAGCGGTGGGCTGGGGGCAGACATCAGGAGTGACTGTGGCCCCGCCCACCAACTCCAGTTATACACCACAGCACAGGGGAAGTGCCCTACAGGTCCTCACCACTCCAGGGACTATCCAAAATGACCAAACGGAAGAATTCCCCTCAGAAGAATCTCCAGGAAATAACAACAGCTAATGAACTGATCAAAAAGGATTTAAATAATATAACGGAAAGTGAATTTAGAATAATAGTCATAAAATTAATCGCTGGGCTTGAAAACAGTATAGAGGACAGCAGAGATTCTCTTGCTACAGAGATCAAGGGACTAAGGAACAGTCACAAAGAACTGAAAAACACTTTAAACGAAATGCAAAACAAAATGGAAATGACGACGGCTCAGACTGAAGAGGCAGAGGAGAGAATAGGTGAACTAGAAGATAAAGTTATGGAGAAAGAGGAAGCTGAGAGAAAGAGAGATAAAAAAATCCAGGAGTATCAGGGGAAAATTAGAGAACTAAGTGATAGACTAAAAAGAAATAATATACGCATAATTGGTATCCCAGAGGAGGAAGAGAGAGGGGAAAGGTGCTGAAGGGGTACTTGAAGAAATAATAGCTAAGAACTTCCCTGAACTGGGGAAGGAAAAAGGCATTGAAATCCAAGAGGCACAGAGAACTCCCTTCAGACATAACTTGAATCGATCTTCTGCACGATATATCATAGTGAAACTGGCAAAATACAAGGATAAAGAGAAAATTCTGAAAGCAGCAAGGGATAAACGTGCCCTCACATATAAAGGGAGACCTATAAGACTCGTGACTGATCTCTCTTTTGAAACTTGGCAGGCCAGAAAGGATTGGCACGAGATCTTCAGTGTGCTAAACAGAAAAAATATGCAGCCGAGAATCCTTTATCCAGCAAGTCTGTCATTTAGAATAGAAGGAGAGATAAAGGTCTTCCCAAACAAACAAAAACTGAAGGAATTTGTCACCACGAAACCAGCCCTACAAGAGATCCTAAGGGGGATCCTGTGAGACAAAGTACCAGAGACATCACTACAAGCATAAAACATACAGACATCACAATGACTCTAAACCTGTATCTTTCTATAATAACACTGAATGTAAATGGATTAAATGCGCCAACCAAAAGACATAGGGTATCAGAATGGATAAAAAAACAAGACCCATCTATTTGCTGTCTACAAGAGACTCATTTTAGATCTGAGGACACCTTTAGATTGAGAGTGAGGGGATGGAGAACTATTTATCATGCTACTGGAAGCCAAAAGAAAGCTGGAGTAGCCATACTTATATCAGACAAACTAGACTTTAAATTAAAGGCTGTAACAAGAGATGAAGAAGGGCATTATATAATAATTACAGGGTCTATCCATCAGGAAGAGCTAACAATTATAAATGTCTATGCGCCAAATACTGGAGCCCCCAGATATATAAAACAATTACTCATAAACATAAGCAACCTTATTGATAAGAATGTGGTCATTGCAGGGGACTTTAACACTCCACTTACAGAAATGGATAGATCATCTAGACACACGGTCAATAAAGAAACAAGGGCCCTGAATGATACATTGGATCAGATGGACTTGACAGATATATTTAGAACTCTGCATCCCAAAGCAACAGAATATGCTTTCTTCTCGAGTGCACATGGAACATTCTCCAAGATAGATCATATACTGGGTCACAAAACAGCCTTTCATAAGTTTACAAGAATTGAAATTATACCATGCACACTTTCAGACCACAATGCTATGAAGCTTGAAATCAACCACAGGAAAAAGTCTGGAAAACCTCCAAAAGCATGGAGGTTAAAGAACCTCCATGGAGGTTAAAGAATGAGTGGGTCAACCAGGCAATTAGAGAAGAAATTAAAAAATATATGGAAACAAACGAAAATGAAAATACAACAATCCAAACGCTTTGGGACGCAGCGAAGGCAGTCCTGAGAGGAAAATACATTGCAATCCAGGCCTATCTCAAGAAACAAGAAAAATCCCAAATACAAAATCTAACAGCACACCTAAAGGAAATAGAAGCAGAACAGCAAAGGCAGCCTAAACCCAGCAGAAGAAGAGAAATAATAAAGGTCAGAGCAGAAATAAACAATATAGAATCTAAAAAAACTGTAGAGCAGATCAACGAAACCAAGAGTTGGTTTTTTGAAAAAATAAACAAAATTGACAAACCTCTAGCCAGGCTTCTCAAAAAGAAAAGGGAGATGACCCAAATAGATAAAATCATGAATGAAAATGGAATTATTACAACCAATCTCTCAGAGATACAAACAATTATCAGGGAATACTATGAAAAATTATATGCCAACAAATTGGACAACCTGGAAGAAATGGACAAACTCCTAAACACCCACACTCTTCCAAAACTCAATCAGGAGGAAATAGAAAGCTTGAACAGACCCATAACCAGCGAAGAAATTGAATCGGTTATCAAAAATCTCCCAACAAATAAGAGTCCAGGACCAGATGGCTTCCCAGGGGAGTTCTACCAGACGTTTAAAGCAGAGATAATACCTATCCTTCTCAAGCTATTCCAAGAAATAGAAAGGGAAGGAAAACTTCCAGACTCATTCTATGAAGCCAGTATTACTTTGATTCCTAAACCAGACAGAGACCCAGTAAAAAAGAGAACTACAGGCCAATATCCCTGATGAATATGGATGCAAAAATTCTCAATAAGATACTAGCAGATCGAATTCAACGGCATATAAAAAGAATTATTCACCATGATCAAGTGGGATTCATTCCTGGGATGCAGGGCTGGTTCAACATTCGCAAATCAATCAACGTGATACATCACATTAACAAAAAAAAAGAGAAGAACCATATGATCCTGTCAATCGATGCAGAACAGGCCTTTGACAAAATCCAGCACCCTTTCTTAATAAAAACCCTTGAGAAAGTCGGGATAGAAGGAACATACTTAAACATCATCAAAGCCATTTATGAAAAGCCCACAGCTAACATCATCCTCAACGGGGAAAAACTGAGAGCTTTTTCCCTGAGATCAGGAACACAACAGGGATGCCCACTCTCACCCCTGTTGTTTAATATAGTGCTGGAAGTTCTAACATCAGCAATCAGACAACAAAAGGAAATCAAAGGCATCAAAATTGGCAAAGATGAAGTCAAGCTTTCGCTTTTTGCAGATGACGTGATATTATACATGGAAAATCCGATAGACTCCACCAAAAGTCTGCTAGAACTGATACATGAATTCAGCAACGTTGCAGGATACAAAATCAATGTACAGAAATCAGTTGCATTCTTATACACTAACAATGAAGCAACAGAAAGACAAATAAAGAAACTGATCCCATTCACAATTGCACCAAGAAGCATAAAATACCTAGGAATAAATCTAACCAAAGATGTAAAAGATCTGTATGCTGAAAACTATAGAAAGCTTATGCAGGTAATTGAAGAAGATATAAAGAAATGGAAAGACGTTCCCTGCTCATGGATTGGAAGAATAAATATTGTCAAAATGTCAATACTACCCAAAACTATCTACACATTCAATGCAATCCCAATCAAAATTGCACCAGCATTCTTCTCGAAACTAGAACAAGCCATCCTAAAATTCATATGGAACCACAAAAGGCCCCGAATAGCCAAAGTAATTTTGAGGAAGAAGACCAAAGCAGGAGGCATCACAATCCCAGACTTTAGCCTCTACTACAAAGCTGTCATCATCAAGACAGCATGGTATTGGCACAAAAACAGACACATAGACCAATGGAATAGAATAGAAACCCCAGAACTAGGCCCACAAACGTATGGCCAACTAATCTTTGACAAAGCAGGAAAGAACATCCAATGGAAAAAAGACAGTCTCTTTAACAAATGGTGCTGGGAGAACTGGACAGCAACATGCAGAAGGTTAAAACTAGACCACTTTCTCACACCATTCACAAAAATAAACTCAAAATGGATAAAGGACCTGAATGTGAGACAGGAAACCATCAAAACCCTAGAGGAGAAAGCAGGAAAAGACCTCTCTGACCTCAGCCGTAGCAATCTCTTACTCGACACATCCCCAAAGGCAAGGGAATTAAAAGCAAAAATGAATTACTGGGACCTTATGAAGATAAAAAGCTTCTGCACAGCAAAGGAAACAACCAACAAAACTAAAAGGCAACCAACGGAATGGGAAAAGATATTTGCAAATGACATATCGGACAAAGGGCTAGTATCCAAAATCTATAAAGAGCTCACCAAACTCCACACCCGAGAAACAAATAACCCAGTGAAGAAATGGGCAGAAAACGTGAATAGACACTTGTCTAAAGAAGACATCCGGATGGCCAACAGGCACATGAAAAGATGTTCAACGTTGCTCCTCATCAGGGAAATACAAATCAAAACCACACTCAGATATCACCTCACGCCAGTCAGAGTGGCCAAAATGAACAAATCAGGAGACTATAGATGCTGGAGAGGATGTGGAGAAACGGGAACCCTCTTGCACTGTTGGTGGAAATGCAAATTGGTGCAGCCGCTCTGGAAAGCAGTGTGGAGGTTCCTCAGAAAATTAAAAATAGACCTACCCTATGACCCAGCAATAGCACTGCTAGGAATTTACCCAAGGAATAGAGGAGTACTGATGCATAGGGGCACTTGTACCCCAATGTTTATAGCAGCACTCTCAACAATAGCCAAATTATGGAAAGAGCCTAAATGTCCATCAACTGATGAATGGATAAAGAAATTGTGGTTTATATACACAATGGAATACTACGTGGCAATGAGAAAGAATGAAATATGGCCCTTTGTAGCAAGGTGGATGGAACTGGAGAGTGTGATGCTAAGTGAAATAAGCCATACAGAGAAAGACAGATACCATATGGTTTCACTCTTATGTGGATCCTGAGAAACTTAACAGAAACCCATGGGGGAGGGGAAGGAAAAAAAAAAGAGGTTAGAGTGGGAGAGAGCCAAAGCATAAGAGACTGTTAAAAACTGAGAACAGGGGCGCCTGGGTGGCTTGGTCGGTTAAGCGTCCGACTTCGGCTCAGGTCATGATCTTGAGGTCGGTGAGTTAGAGCCCCGTGTCGGGCTCTGGGCTGACAGCTCCGAGCCTGGAACCTGCTTCTGATTCTGTGTCTCCTCCTCTCTCTGCCCCTCCCCCACTCATGCTCTGTCTTTCCCTGTCTCAGAAATAAACATTAAAAAAAATTAAAAAAAAAACTGAGAACAAACTGAGGGTTGATGGGGGGTGGGAGGGAGGGGAGGGTGGGTGATGGGTACTGAGGAGGGCACCTTTTGGGATGAGCACTAGGTGTTGTATGGAAACCAATTTGACAATAAATTTCATATATTGGAAAAAATAAAAAATAAAATAAAATCTCTCAAAGGAATCAGTTTAGTTTGCTAAGTAGGAAAACCCGAGTGCTTTGGATGTTACCTAACCAGCTGACTGACTGAATAGCTTGTGTGTGTGTGTGTGTGTGTGTGTGTGAGAGAGAGAGAGAGAGAGAGAGAGAGAGAGAGAGAGAGACAGAGAGAGACATCTTGGGGGAGATGGGAGTCAGAGAGAGGAAAACAGAAATAAGGTTGGGGTAAGGCTAGCCCCTTGTCTGGCTGTGAACCTGATTCTGCTGCTGCCTGCTTCTGTTCCTTTAGCACCTGGAATTTCTTGCATCATAATGCAAAAGAGCTTACAGTAAATCTTTACCTAAAGAAAGCAAGATTGTCTTGCCTGTCTGACTTCTCAATAAAATAAAACAAAACAAAAGCTTCTCAATTTTTTTTTAAACAAGAGGAGCATTTCGATGCGAAAGTCAGGCCCAGGTGGAAACTTGATTCAAGAGGCGGTGGGCCTCTTCATGTTATCATTTGGGCCTTTGACCTAGTAGCATGCCCTGCCTTGGCACTTGAGGTGTAAGTGATAAACACAAGGAAGGGCATTTATTTTAACTAATGTGCAATCTTTGCCTTTGGAACCACAGACCTGTCTGACTGGAGATTTCCCACATTAGCTCATTGGATTTCATCTTCTGCCCATAACTTGTCTTTTGACTTTCAAGCTCCTGTATTTCCTTGGAGGGAAGAGGGAGAAGGGACATTTTTGCTCCAAGTTTGGTCATTTACTCCATGTCTTGTTCCATTCAGCAACTGCCTTTTTATTTTGCATTAAAAAATGAGATTTCCACTGAGCCCACAGTGAAAACAGCTTCTTTCTGACTCAGTACTATCTCCATATGTTCTGGGCTCATGATTTATGTCCCATCCCTCTTCTTTGGAGAGTGACTTTTCTTGGGTTGAAAGCCTTCCATTTCCCTTTTTCCTAACCGGGGCCCATTTCCAAGTCTTATGTCTGAGTAGGATTGTATATAGAAACCTTTGTCTTTGCTTGGAGCAGTCAGCTTTCTTTAAATGAAAAGTAGAAAAAGTAGAGGCTGTGCAGCATAATATTTACAAACAGTGACTCTGGCTCCAGACTGCTGGTGTTTAAATCCCAACTCTGGCACTTCCTAACTGTCTGAATCTTAGGCAAGTTGCCTAATCTCTCTGTGCTTCAATTCCCTCATCTGTGAAATGAGACCTGCCTTATAAGGCTTTTGTGAAGATTTCAGAGTCCATTGATAGACGGTTTGGAATGGCACCTGGCACATAGTGAGTGCTCAAGCATTAGCTCTGCCTCTCCATTCAGCTTGCTTCTCTAATTTTCCACGGTGACCCCCTAGACAAAGCTGAAGGAGAAAGGCTGCTGAGTCTTAACCATGACCTCAGGTTCCATGAGTATAGAAAAGAAAGTTCTCAGCAGCATGGGAAGAACACCTTTCTTTCAAACACTGACACACCATAGAGTGTTGCTCCATTTCACAAGAGCCCAACCGCAGATTTACTTTCAGGCCTGACTCTTAAGGCTTGACTTTGTGCCGTGGTAGCTCCCACCTGCTCTGTGCTCATCTCTCTTTTTTTAAGATTTATTTATTTATTTATTTTGAGGGAGATAGAGGTCAGGGTAAGTTGAGGAGGGGCAGAGAGAGAGGGAGAGAGAGAGAGAGAATCCCAAGCAGGCTCCATACTGCCAGCACAGAGCCTGTTGCAGAGCTCAAACCCACGAAGCCATGGGATCATGACCTGAGCCAAAATCAAGAGTCATATGCTTAGCCAACTGAGCCATCCAGGCACCCCTGTGCTCATCTCTTAAAAGTGATTAGCTAAATAAGTTAATACATGAGGCTGACTCTCTTTTTTTTCCTTCTCCATTACTTAGTTTTACAGAGGCTTGCAGTGGTGGTTTTGAGGTTCTCTAGATCATGAGCTGGGGGCTTCCCTGAAGAAGGGACAGCACTGGTACCTTCTGCTATGACACTGGAGGCTCAGTAAAGAGATTGTTGCCGGGGCGCCTGGGTGGCTTGGTCGGTTAAGCGTCCGACTTCGGCTCAGGTCACGATCTCACGGTCTGTGAGTTTGAGCCCCGCGTCAGGCTCTGTGCTGACCGCTCAGAGCCTGGAGCCTGTTTCAGATTCTGTGTCTCCCTCTCTCTGTGACCCTCCCCCGTTCATGCTCTGTCTCTCTCTGTCTCAAAAATAAATAAACGTTAAAAAAATTTTTTTTTAAAAATAAAAAAAAAAAAAGAGATTGTTGCCCATGATCCAGCTGGAAGGGCCAGGACAAAAGATTCTGCTCTGGCCTGATTTTTCTTCCCAAGCTGCCTCCCATTGCAGCATTTTCCTTACTCTTAGATGAAGCAATGGTTAATGTGGCATTTGTAACCCAAGTCCTAAAAGGGGAAATGACAAGTTCCAGAATGTTTTGAAGCTCCCACCACCTCCAATGATATAGTTAGCCTATAGGGAAAATCCAGCTACACTTGCTTAAGTGTCCTGGTTGTTGTGATGGTGCTGCCCTCTGCTGTCACCTCAGGGTAGAGGAACCATTTAAAACACAGCCGTTTAGTGAATGAATTGAGAATTTACTTATCTAGAAGACTTGGGAGCACTGTGCAGAGGCCCAGGTTAGGGAAAGAAGACTTTCACCCCAAGCCCGTTGCCCAGGGCCTGTCATCAGTCCCTGCCGAGCTTCTTATGCTCCTCAAGTGCTACTGAAAGCAGAAATTTGCTTGGGGAAACTATTACACAGCCCTAAAAAGGGGCCTGGGAATGTCCCAGGATTGGTAAATCTCACCCACCTCAGAGTCCTGTCCTTAGAACTGTGTAAAACCATTTCTTCCTTTTATTAGGCCCCAAGTTTCAGCTAAGAGAGCTTTTTTCCCTTGACCTCAATTATGCCCTGGCTGAAGTTCACTCGCATATGTCCCTTTGCTCCCGTCGTTGGGTCAGCTCCTGGTTGCTCAGTAGGTAGTCATCAATGAATGTGAAGATTTCCTCGGGGGTGACAGGTTCCATGTAGCGTTCCCGGTCAATTCCCTGCTTGTCAATCAACACCATGTTGAAGCAGGAGGGAGTGAGGCGCTGAAATTGCCTAGAGAGAGGAGCCCAGGAGGTGTGAGACCTTGTCTGGGCTTCATCGCACCAGGTTCTACTACCCTCTGACCTTTCACAGCTCTGCCTATGGACTAATTCCTTCCCTCCCTTGTCCTCATCCCCTCTACTACTTATCTCAAGCCTCTTTGTTTTTCTCTGCCCAGACCCTACTCTTGCTGTCCCTATGCATCTAACTCTGCTAAGCCATGTCTTCTTCCCCTCAGATGGAGCAACTTTATTGATAGCAGGCTAGGCTTCCCTCATAGGCCTCCTTCTTTAAGCAGGGTTATCACGGGTAGCTATGCAGGCTGCACAGAATACCTCCAGGGAGTACAAGTCATATGCACTATGATGTAACTAGTGTTTTCTAGAGTTAGGCTGGGCATAACGTGCACAAGCATATATGGCAGCCCTGAGGCTGATTAATATTATTACGTGGTCAACTCTTCTATCTGTACCTGCAAGTTTGCGGTCTCTTTCCTCTGCGTGTTTCCCAGTTTCTCCCCTACCTGGGATTGAATCTTTCTGTCCTCGCTGAGACTGAGCCCTAAAGGCAGGTATTGTTTATGAACAGAGAGCAATGATGACTTTATTGGCACTGAGTGTATGTGGAGGCATTGGAGGGGTGGTAATGGATAGATAATGAGAAAAGTCAACTTCTACCACCTGCCACCCACTCTTTGTCCAGGGGCAGAGGGGTATGATTCAGATTTTAGTGCCTACAGATGCCTTTTGTTCCTTTGGAGACTGAAGACATATGAGGCCATGAGGCAACAGAATCAGAGACTTCTCTGAGTCATATTTGAGTCTGTATCTCAGTCCTGGCTGTGCTTCAGAGTCACCTGAGGTACCTAATAAAAACATAGTCCTGAGGTGGTTTGGGGTGGAGCCTGGGATCTGTCTTTTATGCTCTCCCTCCACCCATTTGATTTTGATGTTCTACCACTCTCTAGTTTTACCTAATGTATCCCAAGTGTTCAAACATAAGGCATGCCTCAAGATAGTGTCTGCTGATTTCCCCCCAACCCTCTTGTTGCCAGTGTCCTGCCTAGGGTTGCTGCCCACCCCTTCCCTGTGGCCTCCGAGCCTGGACCTGAGCTCCTCGATTATGTTGGCTGACAGCTGTTGCTCCCGGATGCGCCCCACCTCCTGAGGTGTCTGCCCCACCAGTTCAATGATGGTCACGTGGCGCAGGTCCAGTCCACAGGTGGATTGCTGAGAGGGAAGAGAAGGTTTTATGGAATAGGCTCTCAGACTCAAACCTAAGGCTACTTAGCTGGTTCCTCCTGGGACCAGGCAGTGTGGGAAAGGAAGGACTTCTCCCCCAACCATCATACCATAGCATTTGACAACCTCTTTCATCTGTCATTCCTGAAGCATTTGCCCTAATAGTGTTTCTTTTATTCTAATGAAATGAACCAAACCTGTCACACCACGGGGAGTAGAAAAGTGAAATGTAATTGATAAATTGCAGGAACATAATCTCTCCTTGTTTGGTATTGCATTGGCTTTAAACTACATAGGTTCTTAACAGATGGCTATGGTGATATGATTATAATGGCTATCGTTCATTGAACACACATACCTAATGCTTTGCCCAAATTTGCATGACAATGAGATGCTGGCCAAACTGAAGACTGATGCTGCCTGCCCTTGTGCATGCTCCTTACCACTAGGCAACATGGCCATGGCCTTTCCCTCAGTCTCCAAGATTTCTCCAAAGTAGTGCCAGTGCTCTTTTCATTGCCCTTTGTTGCCTTCCTCACACTGGGCAGGACACCTTGTAACCCTACCCTGCCTCTTCATCCTACTTTGTCCTGCAGGATAGCCTCTTAGCCAGTTATGGGGAGTGAGGTTTAAAACAACATTGAACACTCCCTGGTGCCTGACCCCTTATTTAATCTGTGGGCTAATCCTCTAGTCCTGACCCTCAGAATCACTGTCCTTACTGACTGTTCCTGTTCTTGCTTTCTGTTCAAGCCAAAGTATTGCCTTTGCTCCTCCCCCTAGCCTCCATTTTCTTTGGATTGCTGGAGGAACAAGGTCCTTTTTGATCTAGACACTTAGGGTCATCCTTTTGATAGAGCTGCTGCCATCATGGGCCTCTGAATATTGACTTAGCAACTTCTAAGATTTAACCTTTAGAAATCCCCCGATTTAACCTTTAGAAATCTTCCTAAATAACATTTTCCCTTACCTGGCTATCCAGTCTCTTGCAGTATCTCAGAGCCATTTCTCTTAGTCCTGTCAGTGCAACCTGCATTCTCTTCAAGAACCTTTTTATAAGACCCAGTGGGTATATGTGTTGTGTCTTATCAACTCCCCCCTCTTCCACAAGTGGATTCAGCCAGATAACTCTTAGTATGTTAAAAATTGTCATGAAACTATCTCATTTTATTTTGTAATATCACAACACTTTTCCTTCTCTTTTGCTACTATAGTGGTGAAGAGCACAGATCCTGGAGTTAGACTGCCTGGGTTCAATCCCAGCATGACTACTTACTATCTAGTAATCGTGGGCAAATCCCTTAGCCTCTCTATGCCTCAGTTTCCTCACCTATGGAATGGGGATAGTAATCGTACTTACCTTATAAAGGTTGTTGTGAGAGTTAAATGAATAGGTGTAAAGCATGCGCTTATATACCTAGTATTTAATAGCACTTATTATCTAAGTGTTAGTGCTATTACTCCTTGAAAACATAAACACAATTAATTCTCAACATTTACATTTGCTCACACCTGTCTTACCAGTCTCTCCAGAGTGCTTTGCCATGCTCCCTTGCCATCTTTCACCATGCCCCCTGCAAGTCACACCCACCATTCCTGTGCCCTCACTGCCTTTTCAGTAAAAACATAGCACTTTTTAAAATGTGCTAAATTTGTCTACAGTAAAACTGATCAAATGTTCCCCACAAAAAGTTTGAGGAAGTGGGGTTTGTGCTGCAGAAAAAGCAACTTTTTGATTTGAAAGAGGTAAGGCAGTAATGGGGTGGGGTTAGGGGGTATGTAAAGGAGCTAAGCCCTCATTAGGGGGTGGGTCTCACCTGCAGCATAGAGATCTGCATTTTATAATATCTGTTGGAGGGGTCAGGAGCTGAGATGATAAGGAGCCGCTGTTTCTCAAAGAACTGATCCAGAAGGCCAGCAGCTGAGTTGACATTGACATTAATTTTCATAGCTAGGGCAAAAGCAGATGGTTAGTCGGAGTATGGCTTTTTTGTTACTTGTAATGCAGATAACAACACTGTGAGTTTCAGTCTTTCAAGTTAACCCTTTTTGGGTGTTTCTGCCTTTCCTTGGGGGAAATCCTGAAAGAACATTTGGACAGTTTGAATCCTTCTTGGGTAAGAGTATTGTATGGGGGAACATTAGCCCTTAAAATAAACACAGGTCAGAAACCCCCATTCCCACATCATACATCTTGCAATTGGACCATTGTGGCATACAATAAGGAAAGATACTGAAAAGTAGCCCTGATCAATATGTCCACTTTCCCCATCCCCTTGTTTCACTCACGAGCACAGATGGGTGGTGATCCTGACCACTGGCGGCTAGACTGGCAGACCCGGGAGGGGGTTCCTTGGCGTTCATAACCTCCATCACAGTGGTATTCACAGGTGGCACCATAGTTGTCCCCTGCTGAGGTGCAGGTGAGGTAGCCATGCTGTGGTGGTTTGAGAGTTGGGCAGCGTCTCACTGTCAGGGAGAATTTCAAATTAGGGGCTATGGTATCTCTTTTAGGGAAAACGTGTTAAGAGGGTGCCCATGCTGTGTTTTCTAGACCAGGAGACCTAGGATGATCAGAATGAATGCTTTCTCTGTGTTTGCAGTGGCCAAGAGTGGAGCCAGATTTTTCCTCTTAAGGAATTCAATCTGAAATGCAGACAAAAGTGTTCATAAAATCTGGAAGTGCAGGGAGTACATATTGTCATAAAAAAGCTATCAATCTGTAAAAAAATATGTTTGTTTTCAGATGTTGTGGATACCCTGTGCAAAGATGACTACCTTACAAAATTAATTTTAATATCAAAAATAAATTGGAGAACACTTAAATATCCATTAGTGGTAGAGTATTAAGCAAATCAAAATATATTCTTAGAAGTAGATTATTATGTTGTCTTTCAAAATATTTCTGAAGAATTTTTAAAGAGTATGAGACAATTACTTGTGTTGTAATAAAAATGAAAAAGAGTGATTTAAGATTGGATATAAGTATGATGTCAACTATATATTTTTTTCAAAGTATATGTAGATAAAAGACTTGAAGGAAGATACCAAAAGATTAACAATGATTGCTTCTGGATGACTGGGAAATGGATTTTTTTCCTTTTGTACATTTCTTTATTTCCAAAATGTTCAACAATGAGCATGAATTATCTTTATAATGAAAAAAACAAATCAACACAATACAACACAAAACAAAGAGGAAGAATCAGGCAGCCAACACTATCTATTTCAGCAGAAGTGAAAGATTGAGAATGAAAGCTGATTAGATTTGATAATTAGAAGACTAAGAAAAGAAACAGATTTTATACAGAGTATCTTCATGAATTTTATCTAGATTTAGGAGAGTGAGAAAGTCTTGTTGGGGACTCAGGGTTTCTGAAATATGTATACACCTGTAATGCAGCTTCTTGAATGACCCTGTTTAAGTGAACTTGTTTTTTTCCCTCTTCCAATATAAAAGAGGCATCTGCTTCAGGCCTACAGAGGAGAGGGTTCTGGTGGGCATGTAAAGGGTCAGGATAGAGCAGGAATAATGAGCAATGTAGAAATGGAAGACTTCTTTCTGACCTTGTACTTTCACAATGAACTTGCAGCTGGCCCGATTATAGGCTCGATCGTAGGCAGTGTAACGAATCACATGCTCTCCTTCAGGAAAGTGAGAGCCAGGCTCAGGGCCCCGAACTGTCACCCTGCATGGTACAGAGTAAGAGAGCCAATGAGGAACGAGACTCTTAGAATTGGGGTTTGGGGCACATCATCACTGTGGCATCGGCCCATGCAGTTCAGTGTGGGCAGAGCCTGAGAAACTGCTGGGAGGCATAAGGGGAATCCAATACTCACCTGGTGATAGTACCATCAGCAGAATCCTTCACCAACGGTGGGTCCCAATATACTCGGGCAGTCAGTTTCTCTGGCTCTGCCATCTTCTCACGTGAGTGGGGACAACGGATCTTGGGGGGATCTATGTCTGTCAAGGTCAGAAATCAAGTGCTGACTCATGGGCCCCGTACCTTCCCTTGAAGTAACCCATAGAAGCAGCACTACACTACTGGGTAGATAAAAGATGCACACTCAGTTCAAGATGCTCAATGAAACTGGGGGAGGAAGCCCAGGTCCAGGGGGAAGTGATGACTTTGTTAAGCTTATGACCAGGGTGCCACCCTCATTGTGAGCAGGAATGTCTTCTGTGGTGAGAATTCCACATCCTTTGTGGATACAATGCTGGGGTGGTTCTTTGTAGCAGGACAACAGGGAGTGACCACCATTTACCTACACATACAGGCTCGCCTCCACTCCATCGCCCATCTTCCATGCAGATTCGGCTGTGGTCACCTTCCAGGTGGTAGCCACTGGAACAGCTGTAGTCACAGCGGGAGTCTAGAAGCACCCCATTTGTGCAGGTGTAAGTGCCACTAGTGATGAATGGCAGTGCGTGGCATCTCACCTCTAAGAGAGAACCAAGTGGCAAGCTCAATGGCCTGTGGACTATCTGCAGGTGATGCCTCAGCATCTAGCACAGGAAGAACCATATCAGAGACAGCAGAAAAAACAAACAAACAAACAGAAAACCTTACCCCAAACTGTCCTTATATTCTTGTGCCTAATTGCCTTTTAATTTTCATATTATAAAGCACAGCAGTGCCCTTGGAGGTGGGGGGAGTCTTAAAGAAGTAAATTACTTGTGCAAGTGCATGGACTTCAGAATCACACTCAAGTTTGGATCCCAAGCTCCACTTCTTACTAGCTCTGTGACCTGAGCAAATTACTTCATCTCTCTGAGTCTCACTGTTTTCATCAGTAAAATGTGGATATTTCATAGGATTGTTGTGCAGATTAAAAGACATAATGCATATAAACCTCTGGACTCATTTAGGGCCTCAGCAGCTCCTTTCATATCTTGTTCCTAAAATCCTACATGCCCTTTAGCAAATTCAAAGCTTCCTTTTGAGTATAATTTTTGTGTTAACCACCTCACCCCTCAGCTGAGGCTCACTTTCATATGGAAGCAGGCTTGTCTTATATCTGGGTGAGAATACAAGTCAGACCAGTGCCTGGACGTCCAGACTCGATGGTATTTGATTAAAGAGGCATCCATGGGCTTTAGACACCACAGGTGTTAGAAGTGGAGACTGCTTCCATGAATTGATTGTGACCCTGATTGTGAGCTTGTCAAAGTCTGGTTTGAAATGCCTGATACTCAAGAGAAATAGGCAAGTTATACTTTTGGCTAAGTTCTAGCCTTGCATATGTTCAATTATTGGAGCTTTGAATAAAGATTCTATATAAACTATGTTCATTTGGCTTCTTGGCTAAACCAGACTTGAAGAGGAGTGCCTTTTATGTTTTCTAATATCCTTTATTTAAAGACCTATAAAAAAATGACTTCCTTGAAATCAGGGCCAAGAAAAAAGGGTTGTCTTTTCAGATGAATTTGTTTTCTTAGTATTATATGACTGAAAATGATCCAAGGTGTTTGCCCTTTTATCTCTTATGAGGAAGGACAAAGACAGATTCAGTATTCAAACATTGTAATTACCCCATTTTAAGCACCTGGAAATATGTATCTCTTCATTCTTTTAACTGATTTTATGTTCATTTATAGACATATTATTTTATTTTATTTTTGTTTAATTTTTTAAAAATGTTTATTTTTGAGAGAGAGAGAGTATGCGCAGGGCAGGTGCAGAGAGAGAGAGAGAGAGACAGACAGACAGACAGACAGAATCCGAAGCAGGCTCCAGGCTCCGAGCTGTCAGCACAGAACCCAACCCGGGGCTCGAACTCATGGACTGGGAGATCATGTCCTGAGCAGAAGTCGGATGCTTAACCTACTGAGCCACCCAGGTGCCCCTAGACATATTATTTTAATTTTGTAATCCCAATTCAAATTCATTTTGGAAATGATGGCATCTAAGTCCTAAAGCAAATTACTTACAATCACCTAGAGGGGTGTGGTGGCTTCTTTCTTTGTGGCTATCAAGCTTCCCCTTTCCTCCACAGCATCTTCTCTGACCAATTCCATCTGTCTTAGATGCTCATTGCTGTGTGTCCACTCACACGGCATTCATGTGCACACATTTGTGTTTCTATCCCATTAGTCTTATAAGCAGCTTGGGGGTAATTGAGGAATTGAGTGAGCTCATGAAGAGACCAATTCAGCGCCCCCTCCCCTCCAACATGGGTATCCTACAAATGGCATTCAGTGATGGACATATGGACAGGCAAAGCTCAGCTACTAAAAGTGGGTAGGCTGTAGAGCTTGAATAAGAGGCAGGGATTTGGGAGCTGCGGGGGACATGATTTAGAATGTGTGTATTACTATTCCCACATTCTAGTTTTAGGGATTCTTCTGGACTTTCAGAAGAAAACGAAGAACAGCAGATATCTTGTGCCTTCACTGCCAAGGCCCTCTATGCCAGGAAATATAGCAGTTGACCATGACTGGGAAAGAGTATGAGACCACACACATCCTTGAGAACTCGAGAGAAAAGCCCAGGTTTGCATTAGGCCCCACGTCCAAACTTTATATGTATTCCTGGGCCTGCTGAACCAGAAGGACTTGTTGTTACATAAATGCCCATATTGCTTGGGCAATAACCACAGGAAGGGAAAATGAGCTAGAATGTTAGGATGTGGATAGGTCCTGCAGGACACCTGTGGAAAATCCTCAATTTACACTTGACAGAGGGCATAGTAACACCTCTGGACATATACCCTCAAGTAGTTGACTGGCTGGCTGGCCTCTCTCACATACACTTGTCAGTATATGCACACACACCACTTACGCCTGCAGTAGGCAGTTCCAGACCAACGGCGGTTTGGCAGACATTGCACCGACCTTCGTCCGATCAGTCGAAAGCCCCGATCGCAGGAGAGCTCACAACGAGTACCCAGGGTGCTGTGATAATTTCCTCCCCTCGGTGAGTAGCATGTGGCTTCTCCATCCTGGATATTTAATGTATAACACCATCGGGGGACTGTAGCAATAGAGGAAAAGTAAGCTAGAGGTACAGTAATCAAGACAGTGTAGTATTGGTGAAAGGACAGCACATAGATCAGTGGATCAGAATAGAGAGCCCATAAATCGACCCATACAAGTAAGTCTGTCAAAATGATTTTTGACAAGGGCACCAAGGCAATTCAATGGAGGAAATCTTTTGAACTAAAAAGTTCAAAACTTTTGAACAAATGGTGCTGGAGTAATCAAACTTCCATAGGCAAATGAAACAACACAAAACAAAACTTCTGCCTAAGTGTCATAACTTATACAAAAATTAACTTAAAATGGATCATGGACTTAAATGTAAAAAAATTAAATTATAGGGGTGCCTGGGTGGCTCAGTCAGTTAATCATCTGTCTTTGACTCAGGTCATGATCCCACAGTTCATGAATTCAAGCCCCATGTCGGGCTCTGTGCTGACAGCTCAGAGCCTGGACCCTGCCTTGGATTCTGTGTCACCCCCTCTCTCTGCCCTTCCCCAGTTCATTCTCTCTCTCTCTCTGTCAAAAATCACTAAACTTTAAAAAATGAAATAAAATTATAATACTTTTAGAAAAAAAAAACAGGAGAAAATCTCTGGGATCTAGAACTAGGCAAAGAGGTCTTAGACATGACCAAAAGCTCAATTCATAAAAGAAAAAAAAATCACAAAATTTAACCTTGTCAAAATTTAAAAAGTTTGTTCCGTGAAAAACACTGTAATAGACAAGACAAATCACAAACTGGGAGAAAATATTTGCAAACCACACATCTGACAAAGGAGTAGTATTTAGAATATATAAAGAACTCTCAAAACTCAACAGTAGAAAAGGAAAGAATCCTGTTAGAACATGGGCAAAAGACACGAACAAACATGTCACTGAAAAGGATATACGGATAGCAAATTAAGTACATGAAAAGATGTTCAGCATCATTAGAAATCATTAGTCATTAAAGAAATGCAAATTAAAACCACAGCGAGATACCATTATACACCCATTAGGATGTCTAAACTTAAAAAAAAAAAACTGGTAATATCAAGTGTTGGTGAGGATGGAGAGAAATTGGGACTCTCACACATTGCAGGGTGAAATACAAAATGATACTGCCACTTTGGAAAATATTTTGGTAGTTTCTTATAAAGGTAAACACACACTTGCTGTGCAACTCTGCAGTTCCACTTTACGTATTTACCCAAGTGAACAGAAAACCTGTGTTCATACAAAACGCTGTACGCAAATGTTTAAAGTATCTCAATTCACAATTACCAAAATGTGGAAACAGCTCAAACGTCCTGTGGGTGAATGGTTAAACTTACTGTGGTTTATCCATACAGAAGAAGGAAGCACCGACAACATGCAACAACATGGATGGATTTCCGATGCAGTTTGTGACCTGGAAGAAGGCAGACTCACAAGTCTGCATACTGTAGGAGTCCATTTATATGACATTCTGAATTAGGCAAAAATACAGGGACAGATGAATGGTTGCCAGAGATCAGGAGTAAAGGTTGGGGATAATTTTAAAGGGGCAGCCCTAGGCAAATTTTTGAGGTGATGGAACTGTGGTGGTGGTTACCTGACTATATGCATTTGTCAAAACTCATAGAACTGTACACCAAAAGAGTGAATTTTATAGTATGTGAATTTATTTTTTAAATTTTGCAATGTTTGTTTATTTTTGAGAGAGAGCGAGAGACAGAGTGTGAGTGGGGGAGGGTCAGAGAGAGGGAGACACAGAATCCTAAGCAGGCTCCAGGCTCCGAGCTGTCAGCACAGAGCCCCATGCAGGGCTCGACCTCAAGAACCACCAGATCATGACCTGAGCTGAAGTCAGACGCTTAACCTACAAAGCCACCCAGGAGCCCCGCAAATTTATTTTTTAAGTTTATTTTATTTTATTTTTTGAAAGAGAGAGAGAAAGAGAGAGAGAGAGAAAGAGAGAGAGAGAGAGAGAGAGAGAGAGAGAGAGAGAGAGAGAATAGGTGGGGGAGGGGCAGAAAGAGAGGGAGAGACAAAGAATCCCAAGCAAGCCCAGCACTGTCAGTGCAGAACCCGATGCAGGGCTTGAACTCACCAACCGTGAGATCATGACGTGAGTCGAAGTCAGATGCTTAACTGACTGAGCCACCCAGGTGCCCCTACAGTATGCAAATTTAAAATGACTTAAAAAAAATTAACACAAAGATATAAGCTAGAGAGGGGAAGGGATTGCGATAACAAAAGAAGGCTGCTTAGGAATAAAAGATCCCAGTTCAGTACTGAGCACAAAAAGTAATAGAGCCATTAAATTATAAAGACATTAGAAAGATGCCTCATTGGCTACACAAAACAAATGACTCTTCAGTGGCTTCAGATTTTAAAGGAGCACATATAAACAGGCAAAGGTCCACATGCCCAAGGATGCATACATAGGATGACCCAGAACTGTTAGCCTGGGGTTGGAAAGGCTAAAGCCCCATAAAAGCTCATTCAGCTCCCAAATCCTAAAAGACAAAAAAGGGAGGGCTTTAAAAAAAAACAAACACATCAGGAGCTAAAGGAACAAAGAAAGGCTAGGAACCTCTGCCTGAGGGCAGCTGGAGAATGAAGACAGATGATAGTGGGAAAACTATCCTTTAAGCAACAATATGCTTGTGGCTTCCCTTGTTAGTTTTGAGCCTGCATCTGTGATACACGACTGCCATCTGGGGACAACAGCTCCAAATTACAGAAAGTCTCTGAAGCACTATAGTTGCAACACAATGACTTTACATGGGAGGCTGGGACCCCAACAAGCACTCCCATTCTATTGCTCACCCATATTCTGTCAAGGAAAATACACATCAGATTGGAATGAATGGAACAAACAAGCATAGCACAGGGAAATATAAAGTTCAGGATAAATGCTGAGACAGTAGGAGAGGGCCTAGTTATTGCAAATAAGGTCAAATTTGCTGGCCCCGAGGAATCGTGGCACAAAGCAAACACATTGGAAGGCTGGTAAAAAGCAAAAACACTATTCTAATTTTCTTTTTTCCCCAGCTTTATTAAGGTACAATCAATAAATAAAACTATATATATTTAAGGTGTACAATGTGATGTTTTAATATACATATACATTGTGAAATGATTACTGAAATCAAGTTAATTCATACAACCATAATTTCACATAGTTACCTTTTTTTTTTTTTTGTAGTAACCACACTTAGGATGTAGTCTCCTAGCAAATTTCAAGTATGTAACACAGTATTATCAACTACGGTCACTATGTTTTATATTAGATCCCCAGAAGGAAGAAGGCAGCCTCTGGGAACTACAGCCTGATGAGGCTGACAGCACTGATAGCAAAGGGTTCTAGAATATTTAAACATAGGCTAATGAGCAGTTAGAAAGAGAAGCGATTATCTCCAGGTGCCCTCAAGAACAATTCCAGAATGACCTCATTTCCTTTTTGGTCACCAGACTGGTCCTTTATGGTCACCAGACTGGTAGAGCAAGGTAAATGGTGGGTACACTATATGGAAGTGAGGCATGTGACAATACCTTTCAGGCCATTGATGTGGATTAGGTGAAGACATACAGGAGAGGTGACAGTACAGTTGTGGAGATTTAGAACTGGTTGAACAACTGTACCTAAAGAATGCTGATGGGAAACTGAAACTAAGAATGTGGCAAAATATTGCTTGGCAAAAATGTCTAGTAGGAAATGTGTTAGTCATTTTCTTTTATTTTCTTTTCTTTTCATTTCTTTTCTTTTCTTTTCTTTTCTTTTCTTTTCTTTTTTAAATTTGAGATAGAGCATGAGAAGGGGAGAGGGCAGAGAGAGAGAGAGAGAGAGAGAGAGAGAGAGAGAATCTTAAGCAGTCTCCATGTTCAGCATGGAGCCTGATTCGGGGCTCGATCCCACAACCCTGCGATCATGAAGTGAACCAAAATCAAGAGTTGGACACTCAACTGACTGAGCCGCCCAGTTGCCCCTAAAGCCCATATTTTTTCTGATCACAATATCTGCCACTGCAGTATGTTAGGCTGCCATTTTGAAGCATAAATTTACATTCTTAAATAGGTAATATAGCCACAGGATTCAAGACACAAAAAGTATAAAAAGTTATACAGGAAAAAGTCTCCCTCCCACCCCTGCTCCCTTATCTACCCCCATTTAGTACCCCCATAAAGAACCACTGTTAACTGTTTTTTAAGCATATAAAGCAAATCTTGCTATAGATTATTTTTACTTTCTTCTTTTAACACATAGAGTAATATATTATGCCCGTTGTTCTCACCAATGCTTTAAAAAATAAACACCATGTGTTTTAGAGATCTTTCCATATTACTACATAGCAAGCATGCAATTTATTTAAATGAAATAACATTTATAAAATGCATAGCACAATGATTGGCACACAGTATGTGTTTGTCCAGGGTGAAATTGCTGGAAGGTAGAAGGGCTGGGACTTGTAACTCAGACCCGTGACCTCTTCTCTGTGCAGCTATCCACCTATCTCTTTCGGGGATTATAAGAAAACAAAGTGCTGGCAACAGAGTTGAAATGGCCTTGTCTGTGATTATTTTCAGATAACCCAGGCAGAGTTACCAGTTATTTCAGGGCTGAAGCAATATGCTGGGAAAGCAGTGCGCCCAGAGGATGTAAGGCATAACTCAGAGAAGGGCTTCTGACTCCAAGCCAGGAGTCAGGTTAAGGGAATGAAATAACGTTCAAGATTAGTGAAAATGGTACCAAACTACATGGTCAGGTTGCTCAAAATAATGATCTGGTTTTTACCAGTTATCTCTTTTAATCTTTTTTCTTTTAATGACAGATTACATTTCTTAAAAATTTTTGATGTTTATTTATGAAAGAGGGAGAGAGAGCATGAGCAGGGGAAGCACAGAGAGAGAGGGGGAAAGAGGATCCAAAGTGGGCTCTATGCTGACAGCAGAGAGCCCAAGAGCCCAATATGGGGCTCAAACCCACCAACCGTGAGATCATGACCTAAGCCAAAGTCAGACGCTTAACCCACTGAACCACCCAGACACCCCACGAAAGGTTACATTTTTGATGAAAGAGATGGAATGACCATGGCTTTGGAGTCAGACAGAGGGACCTGGTTTTAAATTCCTGTTCTGCCACCTCTGAGCTCTGCAACTCTCTAAATTTACCTTCTCTGAGCTAAGTTTCCTGATCTGTAAAATGGGGATAATAGACCAATTTCATGGGGATGTTCTGAGAATCATCTGAAATTGCATGTGTAAAATGTATCTATCCCTGGGAATGATATTCCCTAGATCAGTGTCTGGGTTTGAGCCACCAGCTCATTTGGTGTCAAGAAACAACACGCTGCTGCCATCTGGAGACACCATCCCCAAATGACAGAAAGTCTCAAGCACTACAATTGGAGAGCTGTTGTGAAAACACAAAAAGACCTTACAGGAGAGGCTCGGATCTCAGGTTGTACTTTCCCAGTTACCCACTCCCCACTCAACACTGATAACCCCACTCAATTAGTTTTGTGTCCGGAGACCAAATTCCTAAACAGAGCCATGACACACATGACCCCAAGGCCAAAGGCCACCATGTGGCTGACATTTTTCTAAGGGGCTTTATGACATTTAAAAATAACCAATGAGTCAGGTTAATATTAATCATAGGGCTACTGGACCCCCCTGAAACCACTTTTCTGCATCTGTTACTTTTTCCTATCCACTTCTTCCATTTACAGTTTTCTGCAATCTGAGTTCTGCTCCCAGGATGTCAATGACCCAGTAAACATTTCTTGAGCACTACTTTTGACATAGTTCTGGGGGGGTATCACACATGGCTCCTTCTGTTAAACAGGTAACTATTTTGTTGAGGGCAATAAGAAGTAAACCAAAGGGGCAATACCTAATGAATGCCAAATGAGCAGTCCAGATAATAAAAGTTTATTTCAGAAGAGGGACATAGTAGATACTCAATAAATACTTATTGAATAAATGGAAGGGAATGAGGGAATGAATGAGGAAAAGCTCAGTGTGCACTAAAGCAGTCAGGGAACAGAGTAGAATTCTACTAATCTGGCTGAAGCATAGATTTCATGTGGGGATAAGGGGTAATGAGTTGTTAGCCTGGGCAGCTGAACTGAGGCCAAATTCTGTTCGAAATGGTCACATTGGGCTACTAGGTTTGGGGAAAGGAGAAGCATGAATCAAAGAATCCAGTTAGGGGGCAACTGTCATTATCCATGTGTGAGGTAATAAAAGTTTTGATCCCATGGAGTAATAAAGAAATGACAGTTCTCGGTGAATGGCTGGTGAGAGGTGATGAAGAAAAGAGGCTATTAAAAATGCCATTGATGGAGAAAGAGGAGCACTCTTGCACTGTCAGTGTGAATGCAAACTGGTGTAGCCACTCTGGAAAACAGTATGAAGGTTCCTCAAAAGTCCAAAATAGAACTACCCTGTAATCCAGCAATTGCACTACTAAGTATTTACCCAAAGTATACAAAAATACTGATATGAAGATACACATATTAAACACTGATTTGAAGATACACAGTCTTTCTCTGACTGACTTATCTCACTTAGCATAGTACACTCTAGCTCCATCCATGTCATTCCAAATGGCAAGATTTCATTCTTTCTTATGGCTAATATCCCATTGTGTATATATATACCACATCTTGTTTATCCATTCATCAGTTGATGGACATTTGGGCTCTTTCCATGATTTGGCTATTGTTGATAATGCTGCTATAAACATACTGAAATGCCATGGAGCCCAAATGGTGGTAGGAAGAGAGGGGCTTTCACATTGCTGCTCGGAGACTAGAGAGATTGAAGTTCAAGAAAGGGCCATATGATTGATGCATTGGGAGAGAATTGTGATCTTCAGGGAATGTTGTTTCAGCATGTAGATTTGTGGGTGAATGGGAAACAGACTGTAGGGAGTTTAGGAGTTAGTGGGTGCTTAGGCAGAGAGGCAGTGGGTGTGGACTCTTTGGCAGCAACAAGATAGGTAGAAGGTAGGTAGAAAGAAGCATAGAGAAACACCAAATCTGATCATTTCTCTATTGAAATTATTCTCTCAAAAGTCACCATTTACCTTCTTCTTGCCAAATATAATGTTTGCAATACCCTCAATTTTTCTCTGCAATATTTGACACAGTAGATTTCTCATTCTTCCTCCTTCCCAAAACTCTCTTCTCATGTGGCTTTTGTGACATGATATATAGTACCTTGATCTCCTTCTACATGGCTTATTTCTGTCCCTTTTTCCCTTGTTGGATTCTCTTCTTCTACTCACATCTGTATATGGTTTCTTTTTTTTTATTTTTAAAAATTTATTTTTATTAAAAATTTTTTAACATTTATTTTTATTTTTGAGAGAGAGACAGAACATGAGCAGGAGAGGGGTAGCAAGAGAGGAAGACACAGAATCTGAAGCAGGCTTCAGGCTCTGAGCTGTCAGCACAGATCCTGATGCAGGGCTTGAACTCACTAAATGTGAGTCAGATGCTTAACTGACTGAGCCACCCAGGCTCCCCATGGGGTTGATCCTTGCTCTCTATTTCTTTGCCATACCCTCAATCACCTTTAATCAACATTACTGTAGCTGATTAGTGGAGAGTCTCCCTGACCCAGGCTCTACCTTTCCTGACCCCCTACTTCTGTAGACAATAACAAGGGTGATATGGTGAAATTATCATTACCATGCCATCCCTTGTGGGAAGACATATGATGGCTCCTTATAACTCCTAGCACAACAGCTAAACTCCTCTACATGCCTTGTAAAGCATAGAAACAAAGAATCTTAGAAATGGAAGAGATACTAGATATTGCCTGGTCTAACTTCCTTTCTGTATTTTTAAAAATGTTTACTTAATTTTGAGAGAGAGAGAGTGAGAGAGAGAGAGAGAGAGAGAGAGACGAGGACACAGAATCCAAAGCAGGCTCCAGGCTCTGAGCTGTCAGCACAGAGGTTGACACAGGGCTCGAACTCATGAACTGTGAGATCATGACCTGAGCCAAAGTCAGAGCAGACCTGCCCAAATGACTGAGCTACCCAGGTGCCTCTCTAACTTCCTTTCTAATGCAGGAGTCCCTATTCGGCATTCTTCACAGAGAGTCCTCCTGCCTTTCCTAAGAATGGTCCCTAGATTATGGAGCCTTTCCTAATTTTGTCTTACTCTTTATATTCAACTTTATTTTTCTCCTACTCCCTCCACATCCCATCTCCTCCAATCAGGCTGGTTTCTTCTTACATCCTTCCTCTAACAGCTTTGTTCTTGTCTCTATATCTGTGGCCAAATGCTTTGCTAAACACCCTCGCCCCCCTTCTCCAGTTCTCAAAATCCACCCATCACTCAAGGCCTAATATATGTCATCTTTCATGATCCCTGCCCTGACTTCTTTTTATTTAACTCCTATTGCATTTACTGCTACCCCACAGATACACACTAACTTGCTCTGCATGTGTTAATTTTATTGCCCTCTCACCCATTCCCACCCCCAGCAGACTGTAAGCTCTTTGAGGGGGACAAAACCCTATCTTAGATTTTGTATCATCCACAGGCCTACCCTGCATGGGATTAGGTGTGCAGCAGGTATTCAGTCAATACTTAATGATTAATAATAGATGGGTAACCTTAGTACTAGACAGAAAGGTCTCATACAGCAAGTCATGACCAAGTTCATGATTGGAAATCACAGCCCCTGATTCCCTGAGCTGCAGTTTTGGCACATATGAACCAAGCTGGAGGAGGATGCTTCAGGGAAGATCTAGGCCTTAGGCCAGAAAAGACCCTTCCTGAGCCTGAGAAGCAGGGAGGCTTACCTTGGTAGTCTAGGGCTGGGGCCGGTGGGACCTCTTCAGCATATACTTCATTGTAGCTTTCATCTGGATAGTAGCCTGAACCTGCAATGAAGAAGATAATACCAAGATGACATATTAATTTCTTAAGTGCTTCCCAACCTTTCCTCCTATCCAACCTGGTCCCTTCTTGAGGACATGGCACTCTATGGCTAGGGAGCCAGGTGGATATTTAGTGTGGAAAGTTCTACCTTGTAAAGCAGCAGAACTATTATACATAAATCTCAACATCTCAGGTGCATAGAAGGTGAGCTCATGATCATGGGTGGAGGTGGGGGTGACTTACTGGTAGCACAAGAAGCTTCCATTCAAAAGAAAAAAATGAACTTCTTGACTATCCATCAATCCCACCAATCTGGACTATAACTGACCCATTTCCTTGATGCAACGTGGAAGGTTTTGGTGAGATATGGATAACGACTAAGCTCTGAGGACGGACTGTTGTCTCAGGTAGGAGTTAAAAATAGAGTCTGAGTAATGGCTTTGCCACTAGTGACAGGACTGCTCATGGTCCTCAGAGAGAAACAATTCCTCAGGCCCCCACTAACCCACAGGGCACCACCCTTTTGCCACTTGGTTGCCATTGCTAGGGGTGGCATGCCAAGGCAGAGGGAGGGTTCAAAAGGAAGAAGAAATGAGCGTAGTTTCATGTCCTGAGCAGTTTATCCTGGTTTGCAGGAAAAGGAAGGCAGAGTCCTTTGGGGAAATTTCCTGTTCCTCTAATCATCAGGAGCTTTAGCAGGGAGATGCTGAGGTAGGAGAACATTCCCAATCCATCCCCATTCGGTTAAGTGGCCCAGTTCCTAGTGGAGGCAAATCTGTGGCTGTCTGGGAGACTAAACAGTGTATTCCACCAGACTGCGTGAAATCAGTCATGAATACAAACTAATTGGAATATAACTTAGTCCTTTCCGGCGTGAAGATTCTGGAAGCTCTCTTTCCAGCCTCTCTGAGCCCTAATGTATGCACAGGAATAGAACAGCCAGCCATGCTGGAGTCAGAAAACAATTCCTCATTTCCAGGGGACGGTGTGCTTTCAGGACAGGGCTGGGGTTTAGTGCTGGAGGCCTTTGGCCTGTGTAAACACTCAGACCACAAGCTCATCTGCCTCCTCTCTGGGAAGAGGCACAGGCCGCCCCCCCCCCCCCCCCCCCCGCCCACAACCCCAGCACTAAAGGGTGGAGCAAAGGGCTAGATGATGGAGCTCTTCCATTACCCACAAGCCCAGACTGGGGGTTGGGGGAGTGTTGGGAAACCATTCCATCTTAATGAACAAGGGAATGAATCCAATTGAAAGTTTGCCTTATGAAATCATGTCTTCATTGGTTTGCCCTCATTCCAGAGGAAAGAGTTCATTTTTTCCTTTCCCTTTATTTTTTTTCTGTTTTCCCAATTCAGTTATTTTCTTGGCTTTCCTTTAGTTCTCCTTAGGCCTCCTCTCCCTTGTTTTCTCTCTTCCCACATGGGAGGGTTCTTTGTGGGGGCACGGAATTCTTGTCAGCTGTTTCAGTTTAGTATTAGCCTCAGAGCCTTACAGCTTCTGTAAACAGGAGGCCAGATGTGTGTGATTCCCTAAAGGATTAGTCCCAGCATGCTTGTTCCAGAGCTTGCTTGTGAAGAAATGCCCAGCAGGGTGAAAGCCCCTGTTTACCAGAAGAGCAAGCAGGAGTGTCAGAAGCCTATGGCTGGAGAGCAATACCAACAACAGCAGTGGCAGCAGCAGCATGACTAACATCATTGAGCACATATTTGTCCTCTGTTCAGCCCATTACATATGTTATCTTCTTAAGTCACCCTAACATCTCAGTGAGGTAGACACTCTTATTGTTCTCTGATATACAAATGAAGAAACAGGCTCAAAAGAGTTAAGGGAGTAGCCCAATTTCTCCCACCTTGGAAGGAGCAGAATAGGTATTCCAGCCCAGGGTGCTTTGACCCCTTGATACCAAACTCAGATACACCACTAAAGATGGTAGTAGGAGAAAGCTTTGGACGATATCCAACAGAGATAAAAATCCAAAATGTTTCTTGCCATCCATCTTTTTAACTCTGTGTGTGGGATAAAAGGCCACAATGCAATTTCTATGATTCTAGAATTACAGGGGATGTGGGAAAGCTGAAGGGAAGACTCAGTGAGATAATTACAGTCTCCAGCATGGTGCAGAGATAGCTGGACTGGTGCCAAGTTTGCATTGTGATGGGAATGGGTTTAGGCCACCTTACCACTTTAAGCCTATCCATGTCCCTCTCTTTGCCTGGGTTCGGGTATTTTATTTTGCAAATACTATGATACTGAGATGAGATATAAGAAAACAGAGGGACACCCTCCCCACATATTTCTATCTGCTTGCCCCTTCTCAGCACTGAGGATGGGAGGTTTGTGCCACATTCCTCGGTTCTTTTACATCAATCAGTGGTCTGTTACTGGGTCCCTCCAAATTCCATAGTACAGTCAGACCCTCAAAGCACTGTCCTTCACAAAGGTATGGTTGGAAATGTAACTGATAGTTGAGAACTATTTTAAGATATACACTAATATGTGGCTTATGGTAACAAATATGGTCTGACTTCCTGAACTGCACAGATATGTCAATCCACACTTTTTAACCCACTGTTCACTTTATTAATATTCTTAGCCCTTCCCAACACCCGCTGATTATTCCTGGATCCTTTTCCTGATTAGCCCTCAATCCACACTTGGTTGCTTTCTTTATGCCATTCCCATTTGAGGACAAAGCTATAGCCATGAATAAACAATGTTGGATGCACGAGGAATGGTCAACAAATATTTGTTGAATGAATGAATGAACATATGAATAGAGCAAGCTCAGACAGCTGAGCTAGTGATGTAGGGTAGGATTATTAAAAAATTTCTGAATTTCTCTCAGCATGTAGCCTTCCAAGAACAGAAGGCAGAATGAAGGCTGTCAGAGACCTCACCAACCTGGGATCCCCAGAAGGAGCCTGGTGATTCTTGTGGAAGTGAACAGTGGCACCCTTGAAAATGGCCCTTTGAAAGCTTCAAATGAGTCTAAGTTTCTTGTTTAAAAAAAAAACTGGTCTCTCCTCAAGACTCCAATAGTTTGGGCTTCCACTCTAGAAAAGGTAAAGGCCCTTGCACTCCATGAGGTTTCTTTTTTTTTTTAAGTTTATTTATTTATTTTTGAGAGAGAGAGAGAGAGAGCAGTAGTGCGAGGGGCAGAGAGAGAGAAGGAGAGAGAATCTGAAGGAGGCTCTGCACCAGAGCCTGATATGGGGCTCGAACCCACAAACCATGGATCATGACCTGAGCCGAAGTCAGATGCTTAACCGACTGAGCCACAGAGGTATCCCCTCCATGAGGTTTCTTACAGGGGTTCGAAACTAGGCTTTGAGCCATCTAATTTCCACTCCTTAGTCCTCTGGTCTTTGGATGGATTTTGGTGTTATATACTTGAATTGGCTAGGGGGAGGTTGGGAATGACAGCTGCATATATTATCTTCTGGAGACTTGGGGTTCCTTTAACCCCAAACAGTGTATACTCTGCCAAGGGCTTGACTTGAATTTCTTCTTCTCAATGTCAGCCCTTGTGCTTCACCCCCTACAAAGCCAGGTTAAGCCAAAGAGGAGAAGAAGTTTGCATATTTGTTTAAAAGCTTGATGCAGCTGTTCCAGACAAACAGAGCTACTGCCAAAGGCCTCCACCAGGAGCTAAGGGCATGTGGAAAATTTTAGCTGCAATGCCTGTGGCTGTGATGGAAGCAGTTTGTTATTTACTCATCTCTGTATATTTTCCTAACTCTATTGGTTGGGTCTAACTCTTTCTTCTACTCCTCCCAGCCCCCATGATGGTAGATACTGCAGGCCGCAGATTATTCTTAGCACTTGGAATGCCAGATGGGCCCCATCAAAAACCTCTGTCTGCCACCTCATTATCCTTCCTTCATTTCTCTCTCTCCCTCTTTCCTTCTCCTCACTGAGTCTGTTCTCTTCAGCTCCCTATGTCTCCATAGGTAAAGGATGAAACATTTAGGAATCCAGAAATCTCCATCTCTTCTGAGGTAAAAAACAAGCCAGAAGAGACTGGGGAATTCCTGTTTAAGAGATTGTGATCTGTATTGTCATTAACATCTTTGGCAGAAAGGGGCTATAAAAATCTCATCCTATAAGTAAGGTCTAGGGGAGAGAGAGGGAGGGAGAGACTGAGACACACACACACACACACACACCACACACACACACACACACACACACACACACACCAGATGAGAGAGAGAAACAGAAAGAGAGAGAGAAAGGGAGGGAGAGATGAAGCTGAGTGCTGAGCAAGTGAGACAATGGCCTCAAAAGTCATGTTGTCCAACCCTCTCATTTTTGTGCTGATGCAGCCTGTTTTCAAATATCTCTTATTTGCCTCAAAAGCCTCCCTTGGTAGCCTGTTGGAATGTTTAACCATCTTTGTTGGTGCAAATAGTTTTTCTTTATTTGTCTCTTATTTCAGTCTAACTCTCCCTTCTCTAATGTTTAGTCTAGGTCTTGCCTTCCATGGAAATAATGGGCAACAGATCCTAAAACTTACCTGCATACCATGGTGCTGTCACTGCTGGAGTGAAGAAGAGCAGGATAGATAGAGCTCCTCTTTGGGTTAGTTGACCAGCCATCCTTAAAAGAAGTCGGGCTGAGAGGAAGTTAGGGAGACAAGAATAGAGATATGTGGCCAGAAGTACCAGGGGAAAAAATATCTTTCATAAATCAGCCATCAATGAACTTCCAAAAGTGAGAAGAAGCAGAAATGCGGATCTGTGAGGAAGAAGAGAAATTTTTAGATTATTGAATGCCTGTTATATTGTGTCCTCTGTAAGGACCTTCCACTTTATAGAATAGCAAGGCTCTATTTGTTATTTCTGATCTCTTTTCCTCCCAGGAGGAGGATGACATAAAACAATCAATTCTCAATTAACCATGGTGAGATCAGATGCAAATGTTTCATTGTCCAAATTATAGACAAGGACATGGAGGAACCAAAATCAGGAAGGGGCCAACATAAAGTCATATAGAACCAAGAGGGCATCCTGTGATCTAAAAGCTGCCAGTTGATGGTTTCATCTGTTTAAGTAGCATTTCCTAACCACTAATCTGGGAAAGCATTAGCGTATATGGACTAAGAGCTTGAACTCTGGAGTTACACAGATCTGTATGTGTATCCAATTCTGTCCATATTAGCTATGGGGTCTTGGAAAACTTTCTTAACTTCCCTGAGCCTCAGTTTCCTCATCTATAAAATGGGAATCATAATAGTATCTACCTTATACAATAGATTATTGCCTGGCACATAGGGAAGCAATCAATATATATTAGATATTATTATACCCCACTTTGTATTAGACAGGACTAGATGTTTCCTTTCTCTAGTCTCTCAGACATTAACTATGGCCTGGATCTTTTCTTAGCTTTGGGTTTTGAGACTTAGTGGTTTGGTAGTGGCTTTTGGCTTTTAAGTCCAGCCTAACCTTCTTGTTTTATTCTGCTGAGCTAGCAGGAAGTCCGTGATGTTGGGAAAAACCTATTGAGGGACATGAGGAGAGGGTGAGCAAGCTTCAATTGCCTTCTCACTTCCTGTCCTGTCTTCACAATGGGATGAGAGTTTTGAGGTCCCCAGTAGGCAAATAATTCATCCAAAACAGTATTAAAACTTGCTGCTTATTGGTATAAACTGGTCACTGAACTTTTCAGCAAGCACCCATTCACCCACATGATCTCAATGAAATGCCATGCTCAGGGGAGGAGTCAGTTCCAGAAATGGAGAAACAAAAGATGGCATATTCTGGCAAGAGTCCCTAAGGGATGTGAAAAGTCCAAGAATGGCAAAAATTCATTTTCCACTTCAATTCCGATTTTGTTCAGACACTGGCAAGGAAGCAGAATAGAAAAAAAAAATTAGAACAAGCAAGGGAGGCAAGGAAAATTGAAAGATGTGGGAAGGAAGCTAGAAAAAGAAAATCTGTTAGGGCTGAAGGAAAGAGATAAAAGCATAAAGAGGGAACAAAAGGACAAGAAAGGAAGGATTCAAGAGAGATCCAGGAAAATGAACAGCTAAATAAACTAATCACTGACCCCCTCCCACATATGCAGTCTCAATCCAGTTCCTTGGTCCTGGAACACAGGCTTTCCTTTTCAACCCACTACTCTGCATCTGTGACTGCTTCCCTATCTCCTCCCTGATCGGAGACTGAAAACCTGACTCACTGGGAGTCAGCCACCCTCTTTTGCGGGCCAGAAAGGTAGTGGGAACCTGTATCTGCAGCGAGGTCATGGTTCAAATGGCAAGTAGCATATAATCCAGTTTCATAAAAGAACCCACCCCCCCCCCACCGCCACAACCCATATTGCCCATGTCCTAGGTCTCATTACCTTTGATGATTGTGAAATGAGGTAGTATAATGTAGAGGGGTTCGGCAGCAGATCTTACTTACCTGTTTTATATTTTTTTGTGCTCTCTTTCTCCTTCTCTTTCTCCTTCCTCTGTGCTCCTCTCATCAGTCGGAAAAACTTCTACTTTACCATTCCTAGAACGAGTGGCTCTTGGTCCGTCCAGGCCTCCGGGATTCTGTCAACACTGCCCAGATATTAGGACATCCACATCTGCCAAAAGTTTCCTTAAAGCTGTATTATCCCCAAAGCTATAAGCTATTCCTCCCTCAGAGAAGGACTTTAGAGAGATGGGGGAGAAAGAACACAAGGATTAGAGGAACACAGTCCATCTGCCACAGAACAGAGGGAAAGTGTGAAAGGTGCTGGCCCAGAGCCCATGAGTATAGTAATAACTAACAGAGCCTGGCTAAAGCGCCTCCAGAGATGTGGTGTACTGAAGAACACTTCTTTTTATGACTCAACGTGACATCAGGATTGAATTAAAAGGAATTTCACAAACTCCAAGGAGAGGGGAAGAGTGTAGCTGACTTTGACATTCCCTAGAGATTTCCCCTGTAATTCTTGAGTACTTCCCAGCTCTTCAGTTGCCTTGCCATCCATATATACAAGGTCAAACACACTTTGAAACTATCTCACTGATGACCTAACTTCTATGGACTTTAGTTTCTGATAAGATTATGTTGTTTACAAAAAATACCATGCACTTTTTGCCTGAAGAATCAAGACTGATTCCTGTAATAAGAGTGCAGGGAAAGCATGCTTAGAGAGGCTTTAAGGGGAGCCTATTCAAGCACACCTAGATGATCTGTGCATGGCAAGGTTATAGCCCTGACTAAGCTATCTACCAGTGACCTCTGATGGAGGGATATGCTTCACTAAGCAAGCTTTCTTTTTAGTATCTGGTAATGAGAGTATTCTAACATAGTGCACACCAGCTTCCCACATTCTTCCTCCTCTCAGAGTGGGCATTTCCATGCTTGAAAAATCATTGATTATAGAAGAACTTTTTTAGGTGCTGTAGAAAGGGTTTCTTTGCTGTGTGTGCAAGCAAATTAATAACCTCTTCTCAGTTATAAAGGGAAGAATTGTGCTTCTGATAATAAAACATTCAGTAGCAAGCCTGTTTCATTTCCAATCCACCAATCAGAAATATGTATTGACTGTCTACTATGTGTTCACCAGTGTGACAGTGGTATAAAAAACTGAAGACAGGGGCATCTGGGCGGCTCAGTTGGTTGAGCCTCTAACTTCGGCTCAAGTTATGATCTCATGGTTCATGGGTTCAAGCTCCACGTCAGGTTCTGTGCTGACAGCTCAAAGCCTGGAGCCTGCTTTAGATTCTGTGTCTTCCTCTCTCTGTGCCCCTTTCTGACTTGTGCTCTCTGTCTCTCTCAAAAATAAATAAACATTAAAAAATTAAAAAAAAATGAAGACAATCTTGGCCTCATTTATTCAATAAGTTTATCATGCTTCTACTATGTTAAGGATGGTAGACAGACAAAATCCCTGGCATCCTAATGCATAATTAATTCAACAGTTTTAATTGAGAATGTATTATGTGCCACACACTGTTCTAGGTACTTGAGAAACATCAGTGAACAAAAGAGACAAAAAACCTTGCCCTGGGGCCCCTCGGTGGCTCAGTAGGTTAAGCGACTGACTCTTGATTTTGGCTCAGGTTGTGATCTCAGAGTCCCCCCTCCCCCTCCCCCTTCAGGCTCTGAACTGACAGCCAGAACCTGCTTGGGATTCTCTCTCTTCCTCTCTCTCTGACCTTCCTCCCACTCACACACTTGCTCTCTCTCTTAAAATAAATAAACATTGAAAAAAATCCTTGCCATCATGGAATGTAGGAGGCAGACATTCAATAAAAATGTTCTTGATTACAATTGTGTGTGTTTAGGGAATTAGCTTTCATTGGACATCTGATATAAGCTAAGAACAGAGAACAGTGGTGAACATGAAGTGTTTGATCCTTCATCTAATGAAGCTTACTCTACAGCTCCCAGAGGATTTATGTTTAGGAGGGGAGAGAAGGGGGACATAAACAATTTGAAAATAATATATGACCATATAAAATTCTAAAAGTTATGGTATAGACTGTGAGGACTGTGTGAACACTCTGTGGGGAGAGGTAGGCCTTGGTCTGCTCTGGGGCAAGGGAAACCACATAAATAATAGCTCACAGTTAGGTCAGAGGGGGATGGGCAAACTGGTTAGACAGATCAAGAGAGTGATAGGGAACAAAACTGAATAGATAGAGTAGGGCCAGATTGTGAGGCCTTTTTACTCAGATATAAAAATTCACTCTAAACTCAGGTGTTAGGAAATAGTAAATCTATTAAGTGCATGTGTTTGTGTGTGTGTGCGTGTGCGTGTGTGTGTGTGTAATAGAGAGAGAGGGAGAGAGAGCAGAGTAATAATTTCTAGTAGGGTTGTTTTCATTCTTAAAAAAAACCCTCTTGGCAAAGAGTACAGTCTGAGCTCTTAGCAGGGCATTCCATACCCTTCACAAGCAAACCCCATCTATGTCCTCAGCCTAGTTTTAAACATTCACTTCATCAGGTCGTACTGAATTTCTTACTCTTCCTTTCATACTTTGGTACCTTTGCCCAGGCATACTGACTCTACCCTGTATTCCTTTCTTTCCTTTCCTGGACTATTAAAACTGTATCCATCTTTGCTGCTGAGAAATTTCCCTCAGCCCACCCCAGCGAGATCGGGTTTGTCTTCCTTTTCTATCACATCACCTTGTACATATCTCAATTACAAGTTTATCACATTCATTGTCATTGTTTACCCATGACAATCACTATCCTCTGCTTTACTAGTTTGTTCATTTCAGACTCATCTCTGTCCCCTCCCAGACCATGAGAGCCTAGGGGGCAACAACCTTGCCTTAGTCTTCCTCATTTCTCCAGCACACAACACAGAGCCTAGCACATGCTAGGCTGAGGATGCTGTGTAAGGCCTCATGTCCCACTCATAGCTGGAGGGAGCAGGACAGAGGTGTGGCAGAGAGAAATTAAAGAAGAAAGTGAAGGAGGAGAATATGGAAATCATAGGGAGATCAAAGTAAGTGTATATGGAGACCGGCAGTAGTTCTGTGAAGCACAAAGATGGGCAATATGAAAAGCTTATGCAAAATAAGAGGGGTCATTTAAAAAAAACCCAGCATTTCTTCAGCATCCACTATGTGTGGATAACACTGTGTCAGAAATTGTGGGTGTCAGGTTAAATAAAACACCTCTCTGATTTGGTTGGGAAGATAAGACAAAGACACACAAAGAGACCGACAACATCTATACATACAAATGTAAAGTTCTTAAAGTTCAGTACTATTTTCAACATGAAGACATTCAATACGAAGTTCCTCGGCAGTCAATAACATATTATTTTAAGAAATGTTAGATATGGAAACTGACTTGCCTAGATAAGGTCTCAGCAAAGCTTAACAAAACTAAAGTAGAAACAACTTCCTTAGAACACTAAGGCAAATTGACATGAAATTGTGAATTTTAATACCATTCAAGAGTATTTCTCATTTCTATGGGTCCCTAATTGTATATTATGAGCTTTTTAAAAGCAGACAAGATCAGGGCTAGAAAGGGAGGAAAAGATTCATGGAGAATATGAAAGGAGTAGATGGAAAAAAAGTGAATGAAAAACAGACAAAGAAGAGAATTTCAGAGAAGAAATAATAACAATACACAAGACACAATAGGAATAAAGATATTCCTGTTCAGGAAACTTACGTACATATGAATTATCTATTTAAATGGTGATGTTCAAATTACATGTTTAAAAGATGTTAATCTGATGGTTGTAATGTGTAATATGAGATTTTAAGAAAATAAACAAGAGGTGTTTTTTAAATTTTATGATGGGCACTTAGCCAACGGTAGTTGAAGGGATTCTATAAAAGGTATTAGAAACTGAAAATGGTAAGGTCATTATGTGAATAAGAGATAAGATATATTCTGAATGAAATAGTTGGTGTCTTTTTACTGGTTCCTAGGATAGGGAGTAGTAATGTTCGAAGACATTATCCAGCAGCTCAACTTAATTGTTTTGTTTGTGATAGTGTAATGTTGGGATGGCTTAGACATTTATTTAGTTTATTTAATTGAATTGATCAAACCTTAAGTCACTACTAAGTGGTTAGTCTCAGAGACCAGCTGTAACCAAAGGGCTCAACAGGGATTGGCTGAAACCAAATGAGTTCATCAATTAAGCATTGTGTCCTAGGGTGTTGGGGAGAGTATAAAAGGGGGTGCAAGAGTCCTGCCACACTGGCTCTTCAGTAGTTTCTGAACATGTAGACAGCAGGATGTAAGACAGGTAAGTAGAGAAGCAAGCAGGTACCATAGTAATTGGCTAAAGATCTGAGTGAATGTGAGTGGTCAGACTATGAGCTCTGATGCTAGAAAAAGAGGTGTGTGTGGGTTGGTGTGGGGAGATGGTTGAAGGGGATAGATTCACACTCTTGTTGAGTTGGGATTGGGATGTACCTTAAGTAAGGAGTAGGAATTTTGAGTGAGGTTGGAGAATGGGAAGGGAACAGGGAACAGATCTTGTTTATTGGGAGATAATCATACTGGCTTATTGTGGAACAGGAAATTCATGTTGGAAAAGCAGTAGGAAATAAGCTGATATCATATTTCCTGGGGGAGACATAGTTTAAATGCCAAAGAACAACACTTAAACTTAATCTTGAAGGTTACAGGAAATTAATAGACAGGGACACAAATCCCTACTGAATATGGAATGTAAAAAACAAAGGGCAACAATACTTAAGGAAAATATTTGCCTTTCCCCCATATTTTCAGCATCAAACAAGTGTTTTTGTGGTCATAAAGAGGGAGGAAAACAGACTGAACCAGAAAAAGTACTGAACTCTCTACTTTGCCACTCTGGGATGGGCAGGATTATGTCTTAGGTGATTGGGCTATTGGAATGAAGGCAAAAGTAAAACTCAACAAAACCCCCAAGTACAAGGAAGAATTGGGGAAATCATTGAGGTTTTTATGACTCAGGGGCTTCTAAGAGCCCTTGTTTATGGTTAAACATCTGAATATAGCAGTCTTTGCTTGGTTATTCCCAGCCAAGACACCTATTTATACAATGGCAGCCATGTCTTGTCATAGAGTGGACCCTATTTCTGATGAGAGAAACAGAAGGTGGAGGGGCTTGGTCCTAGGCAAGTTAGCCTTTTTGAACCTGTTTCCTCACCTGTAAAGTGAGGGCAGTGGTAGTCTTGACCTCACAATAAGGTAGCTCTTGTGATGTATGCATGAGGTACCACCTGTCAAGCGCTTAGCAACAGTACATATTCAATGCTCAATATTATAGTTACAATATATAATATATAATGGAATGTAATATTGATAATACTATATATAATATAAATATACAATAGAATGTAATATCAATAGTACAATTAAGTATTACAATATTAATACTTTAAAGAATATATGTATCTTATGACTTAGAGAATTACTACTTATATTACTTTAGGTGGGATTAGATGCCCCTTTGGTCTGGGTTTAGGCCCAGACCCAGGCCTAAATTTGAAGTAAACTGAACTTCTGGGTTTTGTGACATGGCAGCAGGGTAAGAGGGTGTAGCAGAGTGAGAGGCAATGGTGCAAGGTGTTGCTGCCATAGGAATATTAAATTCTGTGTCAGCCTTTGGTTTAATTTGGCACTGACTGTTATTCAAACAAAGCAGCATTGTAAGTGGTAGAGGAAGGGAGAGGCGGAAAATCAACACATTCTTGGAAATAAGATGTGGCTTTTGCTTTGACTATTTCACTTTCTCTTCAGCCACAAAAATATTTCTTTGCTTGTGGGCTCACAAGGAAACTCCCTTCCAGAACATGGTACAAATCTAAGCTTCAGAGGAAGCTTCCATTTAAGATGACAAGAAGTTAGCAAGACTTCCCTTGATACTTGTTTGTTTTAATATGAGAACCCCTCACATACTGTTATTTAGCCTAGGGAGAAAGCTTTGCATTTACTTAGAGCCTCCTCAACCTCATTTCTTGTAGTTATGGCACATGTTTCTTTCAAAATTGACATCTGCTATATTTCCTGATAACCTTCCCTCAGTGTTTATAACTGCAGAGATGTATACTTTACCCATTCTCTCCATGTGTTTATATGTTAGGCTTTTAAACTTTTAGGATAAAATTTTAGGATAAAGACTGTTGGTGCAATATTCATTCTCTAGTAGTTGCTCTCTTGGATCTCAGACATCTGGCATGATGCTATAGGAGCTGGTCCTAAGACAATATTCAAAGTACAGGGAAGCTCTGTGTGACCAAGTCAATGTAACTTTCTTGTTTTCTGTTTCTGTGGTATATATTTAAAGCAAAGTTTCAAGCAAAAAAGCCTGGGCATCACCTCTTCTTTATATATATAGCAATATAATAGCAATACAGTAAATGCCCACTTGTGATGTTAAGCTTATGTCAGTGATGATGTGATGGATTTCATAGGGGACTGATATTGTCTTTTACTCCCATCCTTCAAGAAACAGCACACACTCACTGGACACTCAGTCTTTGCCCTTGAAGAGCTTACACCTTAGTTAAGAAACCACACCTTAATACATACTCTGTGCTATAATATAGATCAACCAGTTCATTATACATAACATGGAAATGTGGAGTCATCTACATACATGATTTAATAGGAAAAAAATACACTTCCATACTTTAAGTGCCATCCATAGTTTACTAGGAATGTACAATTATAAACTTCCCTTAAAAGTTAAGTTGTTTTTGGTTGAACCTTAAATGTTCTGTGTCTTACCATAGGGATAAAGGAGCATACATATCTATAGTATTGTTGGTGTTAGGTATCAACTCTGATTTCCCAGAAGTAACTATTTTTTCTCACAAGTATATATTTTTATGGAGGGAGCAAGAAGGGCCAGAGAAAATTTCACAAAGTATGTATTTTCCACTAATCAGAAAATTGGGTCTTCACACCCATTGGTAATCTTTCTTTTCTTCTTGATTATACCTGTCCTGAATTCCTAGAAAGATGAATGCTAGGGATTTAACTAATGTTCCTAAGTAAAATGGGAGACCAGGATGCCTATAGCACTTCCTTAATTCATTTGTATTTAATTCATTTTGTGAATTGCTTTGAACCTGACTAGATTAAAAAAACCTCTCTATTCTGAGGTTCCCATGAAAAGTAAATGACCTATTTAAATTGTGGGCAATTTGAATGGCTCATTTAGTCACTCTTGAAGCCTAAGAGGTACCAGAAAGCAGGAAACAGTGAGTTTCTATAAGGTCTAGGCTCATTTCTTTTTTCCCTGTAACTACAGGCACAGAATTAACTTATAGCTCAAATATATGCGCTTATTCTTGTGTGCTGAGCAAAGCACATGCACATGAATCCTTTATGAGATTTCCCTATTTCACAGATGTAACAAGGAACCTTAAATACTCTTTAGGGCTCTTCAGATTTGCATAGTTCAAATTTTCTAGGCCTTTCAACTATCTGGAGACTTGTCTTTACATTTGGCCTTTCCTGAACTCAAGCCCCAAACAAAAAGAGCCTCAGCTTTTGTCACCAATGTTTAGGAGACCCTGAAGAGGACTGTTTTTTGTTTTTTTTGTTTTTTTTTTTTTTTTTCGTTCCTCTTTACCCCTTGGATTCACTCAGGGCTGCCTCTGGACATATGGGACAGAAAACTTTTTGGTGATTAATCCCATTCTGTAAGCAGTTTAACTCCTCAGGAGCACACTGTCTCAAGTTCTAGGAAGATCTAAGCAATTGGGAGAATTTTAGGGAGATGGACAGACACGCCACAACTCAATACCATATGCGGCTGGTGTAACAGGGGAGGGGATCAAAAAGCACAGTGATCTCTAATTTTGGCTTTGCTGTTAGTTGTGTGACTTTCGGTTTCAGCCTCTCTGTGATCAGCTGGTTCTCGATCTGAAAACCCAGGGGGCTCAAATATACAGTGCCGTTCAGTTTTAACATTTAAAATGTGGAGGCGGGAGGTCACATTTACCTGACATTCTCAGTAGCACCTTCCCTTTTTAAAACTTTACTGTTGATAGCTGAAGTTACATTTCAATATTAATCACTTTAGAACATTTTCCCTCGACTTTCCAATTGTTTAGAGGATAACAGAGGAGAAAGATAATGGATTTTGCAAATTTCTATAGGAAAATTGTCAAATTCATTAACAATCTCTCATACCTAACTTTGGAATTCTTTCAAGAAGTGATTACTTCCCACAGTCCATTCACTCTTAATGCCCCGCTCCCCACCACATGAAACAATGTTCAAAAATTGAAAAGCACAGAACAAGTGAAAAAAATCAGCTTAATACCACCACTCAGGTAAATTTTACTTTTCCTCAGTTTTTGTCTAAAAACATGACTGTACGTGTCGCTTTGTACTACGCTTTCTCATTGGAAATATATTTCTTGGGGATATTTAGCCATGTAATAAAAGATTCTTAGATCACTTTTAACCTCTTTTTTCATTCCTTTCTTTCCCTTTAGGGCACCAGGGGCGGGCAAGGCCGAATCTCAGAGTGCTGCTGGCGCTCCTGGTGATAGAACAATATGATCATGTTATAAGGGTAGGGAGGGGTGGGGAGCGGGAAAGATTCCTTGAGAGAAAAAATTAAGAAAGCTCTACTTGAAGATCTAAGAAATTCCCGACAATAGAACTTTGTATATGGTTTTCGGTAACCTTAAGCAGGGGGCGCTCAGAAATTGTCGTCACTTTCCGGATAGCCTCCCGGACTTTACCCTCTAGAAAACTGTACAGTGTTTCCGGCTCTTCTCAGTTGTAGACTGAGTTGCCGGCTCGTAAGTTTCCGGCAGTTTCCGGGGAGACTCGGGGACTCTGCGTTTCTCTTGCTCTGTTCTGCTCGCCTGGTGCGGCGGGGCAGGGTCCTGAGCTAATCATGGCGTCCCCGTCTCGGAGACTGCAGACCAAACCAGTCATTACTTGTTTTAAGAGCGTCCTCTTGATCTACACTTTCATCTTCTGGGTGAGAAACGGAGGAGCCCGGGGGCGGGTGGGGTTGCGGGCTTTGGTGGGGGGTGTGACGCTGAGCGGAGGGCGCTCAGGTCCGGGGTGGGGAGGGAGGCGCGGGAGGGGTTTGGCCGGCTGTCGCCGCAGTGACCCTGACGGTGGCAATGAGTTGCCGGGGTCTTGCTTGGGCATCTTGCCCGCTCCGGGGTCGGAGTGCTGGACGGTGGCAGCCAATAGGCTGTGCTGGGGACACAGACGCGCTTAGGATTCGAATTTGAGGCGGGGGACGAGGAAGGGAGTTAACCCCCCAGAGCTCTCAGAGGGTGTCCCCGGACCTTTTCGAGAAGCAAGGCTTGCCCCTCCCCTCTGAGGGCTCACTCGCTTAATAGTCTCTTTCTTTTCACTGCTTCGTAAGAGGGGAGTATTTCACAGGTAAGTATACTAATGGCTGCACTCCCGCCAACCTATCATCCGGCTTGCTTTTGTGTAGTATCCTTTTGTACGCTGTGCTCAACTCCGAACTGGGGTTGGGGGAGGGGGAAGTTTCAGGAATTCCTAGAAACACTTTTTTCCCTTCTCCAGGAAGGTGTGCTTCCTAGGGCGGGAGTAAAGCAGTTAAATAAGTTGTTATTCCTAGGACAGATATGCCACAGACTTCTGTTTATACAAAAAAAAAAAAAAGATGAAGTTTAAGAATTTTGTTAAGATGCCTTCTCTAGCAGCCCCCCTGGTTTTGCTCTGGTTTCCTGGGTTACCTGGTGATCTAGCGTGGATTTATCAAGGCCTGTCGTTTTGTGCAGATCCCCTTCCTACCCCTTGTCTCCCATATCCCACCCAGCCACAGCTCTGTGGCCACAGACTGCTAAATTCGTATACCTATTGCATCTTAAATACCCAGTGGTTTGTGGTTTGAAGGTGCTGCTGTGTATATTATACTTTCTTTTCTCTATTATACAGTGTATATTATACTTTCTGTTCTCTGGTTTCCCACATAGATCACTGGTGTTATCCTTCTTGCCGTTGGCGTTTGGGGCAAGGTGAGCCTGGAGAATTATTTTTCCCTTTTAAATGAGAAGGCCACCAATGTCCCCTTCGTGCTCATTGGCACCGGCACTGTCATTATTCTTTTGGGCACCTTTGGGTGTTTTGCTACCTGCCGAGCTTCTGCATGGATGCTAAAACTGGTGAGTCCTTGTTTCCCTTAGAATTGATTCTTGGTTTTAGAAGAGTCTTATATGTTGTAGGCTTTGTTTCTTGAAACTGGCCACGGCCCTTTAGGATTTTTCCCGTTACTTCCCAAGTAACACTTCACCTTCCAGTTCCCACTTTTGTTGTGTTTCCCCTGTCCTTTTTAATAAAAACATGTTGAACTGATTGAGCAGACTATATTTTTCTTTGACTCCCTTTGCTGCTGTGATGTATCTTATTTATGCTGACTTGGACTTTCTTTTTATCCCACAGTATGCAATGTTTCTGACTCTCATTTTTTTGGTTGAACTGGTCGCTGCCATCGTAGGATTTGTTTTTAGACATGAGGTAAGCTTGAATTAGGCAACCTATTAATATGTTAAAAGTTATTCTCCTAGACATAAAAAACAGTTAAAGGCAATTTTTAAAAGTTCAAAAACCACTCTTAAAGCTTACTTTTATGTAATGCTTATTTTTTCAGCCTGTAGCTGACAATAATGGCTTTCTTGCAAAAATTTTAACCCCTTTTTAATAAAAAAAAATTAGAAAATTGTAAAGACTGACAATCACCAGAAGGAAATTACAGGTACCCATAATGACATGTATTTCCAGTTCTTTTTCTGTGTACAAGTACCTACTGAAGTGAAGATAGTACAATTTATAACTTTACTGATAGGACAATATTTAAAGCACAAAATTTATAACACAAGATTGATACCTTCTCCACTTATGCCACACTTATTTATTTATTTATTTATTTATTTATTTATTTATTTAATGTTTATTTATTTTTGAGAGAGAGACAGAGCATGAGTAGGGGAGTGGCAGGGAGGGAAGGAGACACAGAATCTGAAGCAGGCTCCAGGCCTTGAGCTGTCAGTACAGAGCCTGATGCCGGGCTTGAACTCACGAACTGTGAGATCATGACCTGAGCTGAAGTCAGAAGTCAGATGCTTAATTGACTGAGCTGCCCACGCACCCCATTATGCCACATATTTCTAACAGATTGGATATACTTAGTGCAAATCATCAAAACTTTAATATTGAATTAGAAATCAGAGTTCCACTGTTAAACCCGGGGTTGGGGAATCATTTGGTGAGTAGTGAAGGTTCTTCAATGAGAATGTTTTACAAAGTGTGGTAGTACAGTCTCCCAAAGTAAGGTTTTGTAGCTTAAAAATTTTACAGGCATCAAATTTGTACTTAAAGTAGAGAAAAACTTGGGGAGGGATACAGGAGTACAGAGCTGCCACTTGAATAAATGCTCCCATAGCACTTTGAACTTGAGTGTTTATCATCTTTTATTGTAATGTTTTGCTTAGTAATCCTCTCAACTAGACTATATCCCATAGAGGACAGAATTGGACAGTAGAAATTAATTACCATACATGTTGTTATTGTCAAAGATATGATCATTGGTCAGATGTGGGGATTTTTTATTTGACCTAGAAACCTAAGAGACTTTGTAGAATTTTTATTTACTAGCATTGTATTTCTTTGCTGTAGATTAAGAACAGTTTTAAGAATAATTATGAGGAAACTATAAAGCAGTATAACTCTACGGGAGATTATAGAAGCGATGCAGTAGACAAGATTCAAAATACGGTAAGTGGTCATAGGTGGTGGCTTCTCAAGTGGGGAACACATTCCATATCTCCTTAGAGAAGAGAAATAGGCCCCTGGCTACTAGGTGTTGTCCACTTGTACAATATTCTCATTACAATCTTTGATCAGGAGAAAATATGTCCCTGGAAAGATAGGTCCCTGGAAAGAAGTATGGGATGATACTAAGTCACATATTTCCATTTTCTCCTAATCATTCTCCTCACATGTACACCTCTTCACTCTTCACATCACAGACCAAGTACTGTTAGTACCAACTAGAGCAGAAAGTGAGTCCAGTGCAAAAATTTTACACTTGTTATTAGGGGAAAAAAAGGTGCTAATCTGTTGAATTACAATGCTGATTGAGGACAGCCACTTAAAAATATTAGGATAGGGATCATTGAGTATAATATTGTTTTGAGGACAAATTGCAGTCTAAGATGATAGGTTAAATGTTTGACTACAATGATGTAAACTATAAATGTTTTTTTTTTTCAGTTGCATTGTTGTGGTGTCACCGACTATAGAGATTGGAAGGATACTAATTATTACTTAGAAAAAGGATTTCCCAAGAGTTGCTGCAAACTTGAAAATTGTTCTCCACAGAGAGATGCTGATAAAGTAAACAATGAAGTAAGGAGCCTTTAAAATTGTTTTATTTGAAAATATTAACTGAATACAGAGTTGACTCCATTTTTAATTTTTAGTCACAATAAATATAATCAGAAATAGGCAGGGCAAGTATTAGTCTCATTGAGTAAATGAGGAAACTGAAGCTCAGACAATTTCACTTGAGCTCACACAATGAGCAAATAACACTTTTAAATGCATAATCCAAGAGGTGGAACTTCTACTCTTCAAACTTCTGTCGAGAACATTGTGCCTGAGAGGAGATAAGATTTGTTATATAAAAGTAAATTTTAATAAAATGACAAAGGCAGTGGTAGCTAAAGCTCCTGTTTTGGCAGAAGTGTTCCTTGTTGCTTGTGCTGTACTTAATATTTTATTTTCCACTCCCATTAGGGTTGTTTTATAAAGGTGATGACCATTATAGAGTCAGAAATGGGAGTGGTTGCGGGAATTTCCTTTGGAGTTGCTTGCTTCCAGGTAAGTCCTTGTAGTTAGGAGTGTTTTGTCACTCTTGTTAGGTGTAAGCTAGAATATTTCCACTGTGAAGGATTCAGGGCACTTTCAGAGAAGTCACATTTTCACAAAGTCTCAGCTTCTCATCACAGTATTGCATGACTTTTATTTTAATTAGACACATATGGAGTCAATCATTTGCGTTTGGGTCTTAAATAGACCCAGTAAATAAAACAGTAGCTTTGTTTTATTTTGGAGGGGATGATTTGCTATTTTCATTCCAGTTTTTTGATGCCTTGGATCTTATGTTTTCCCGCACTGTTTTCCACAATTAGAATTCTCTAAATTTTATTCTCAGTTTACCGGCTCTTTTGACCATAGCCTGTCATGCTTTGAAACTACAAAAAGCAAGACTTAGAATTACCTCCTAGTAGCACATACCTGGTGCCCTGTTGGGAATGGCAGTTTTCCAGCATCATAGTTTATTAATTAAACAAAAGCATTAGATAGATGGGAACAGTGTTTTTCGGTGCAGTAAAGATTCTACATGATTCAGATTTTTCTTTCCTGGGCTGCAACTGCCTGATGAGTTGCATATAAGGTCTGACTTAAAAAATTTTGATCACACGATCCCCACATTCAATATGTGCCTGTTACGTTGGCTATGTGCTATGTTGTGGGTCAAATTGTATTTTCTGAGTTGTGCTACTTCTCACTGTGACATGAAAATTTTGTGTTGTGGCTCTAAACAATTTTTTTTAGGGGTTGGGAGGTTTTCCTATATTAAACATCGTGGAGACAAAACTGAAAGAATTGATACACTTCATTTTGACCTTTGTGATTGGTTTTGGAAGTCTAATCTTAATGCATTTATAAAATAGCATATATAGCTGTATCTCAATCTGTACTAATAGAATAGCCACTAGCACGTTTGAAAGGTTCTAATTAAATGAAATAAAAAATTGAATGCCTTAATCTAGCCCCATTTGAAGTGCTCAAAAGCCACCTGTGGTTAGTGGTTTGCTTATGGAACAGCCTTCACAGATGGAGATTTTATGTGATGAGATGCTTATGCTAAGCCAAATCCTTTTTGTTCTGATAGCTGATAAGTTATCTGGTAAGTTTCCCCAAAACTTAATGACATTTAGGACTTTTGTCAGTGACTGTTGTGAAATTCCAGGTCACAGTAGTGGTAAAACTTCCCTTATATTCTTTGAATGTTATTTAGGTGCTGCTGAGTATCAAACACAGCTGTCGAGAAAAACTTCAGGAAATTATTAGTGAATTAGAAGTGAAAGGAAAATAAACCTATATCCTGAGGTCTTTAAGCTCTTTTGTGTCTCTGTGTGTGTGTGTGTGTGTGTGTGTGTGTGTGTGTAATTGTTTTTGTATTTTGTTTTTAGCTGATTGGAATCTTTCTAGCCTACTGCCTCTCTCGAGCCATAACAAATAACCAGTATGAGATAGTGTAATCGGCAAATCAGGGGCTTACTCCTCTCCAATTTTAAGGTATGTTCATTTTAGTCCTCAACTCTGTCTTGGTGTTTCCTTCAGCCTGTTCATATGATGGATGGACCGAGTTTGCCAAGGTCTTGCCGAGTGGTGCATTCAAGTCTTATTGGTACTGTGTTAGCCCTGCATAGGTAGGTCAGGTCTCTAAAACACAAGGCATGGCCACAAAGGGCAGAAGAGCCTTTCGGGGTTTTACCTACACATCAATCTAAAGGTCCTAAGTGGTCCACTTTCTGACAAATTTGTACCTACATGGAAAAAAAAATGGAGAATCCTAGTAGTGACCTTACTTGTCAGGTTCCCTGGGAAGTACACTCTGCTCTTGACCCAATATTGGCATTTTCCCTGGTCTTTTACTGAGTTTTCACTTACCACACTCCCCTGGTGAACTATTCTTAGAGCCATAAACGGATCTAGCCTACCTTGGAACCCGATTTGGAGGAAATATGTGTTTCAATACTTCCAGTATTTGAATGGTAAACCGTGAAAACTCTTGCTGGCTGAATTAATCCCTTAAGGTATCCTTCACATTTTAATTGAGCCACTGACTGGGAACACATGAAGGTCTTCATTAGCAGAGTAGATGCTAACGTGTGCAAGTGAATATAGATATTGAAATTTGGGTTATAAGTAAATTAACTTTTTTTCTTTAATTTTAGGACATTTACATCCCCCCCTGTGAACTATGATATTGCCTGGATGGAAGACAGCTTAACACTTCTTACCAATAGACCAAAAAATTACATCAATAGCCTGATTCAGTCAAGACGTTTATTCAGTATAGGTCCACCTTCTGGCCCATTCATGTTAGATTACTGAAAAATTATATAAATAGCCTGATTCAATTAAGACATTTGTTCAATATAGGTCCACCTTTTGGCCCATTCATGTTAGATCATTGAAACCCCTGTATCACTGTGAAACACTGGAAGAGCTAGTAAATTGTAAATGAAGCAAAGCTGTGTTCCTCTTGACTCTTATTTTGCTCAATGTGGGGCCTTGAGGCCTTTTATTTATTTTTAGAGAGAGAGAATATGAGCAAGGGAGGGGAAGGGGGAGAGAGAATATTTTTTTTTAATGTTTATTCATTTTTGAGAGACAGAATGCAAGTTGAGGGGTAGTGGTGGGCAGAGAGAGGGAGACACAGAATCCAAAGCAGGCTCCAGGCTCTGAGCTGTTCTGAGCTGTCCGCAAAGAGCCTGATGTGGGGCTCGAACCCACGAGCCGTGAGATCATGACCTGAGCTGAAGTTGGGCGCTTAACCGACTGAGCCACCCAGGTGCCCTACAAGGTGGGGCTTTTGAAAGGTGCTGTGATTGGGGCGCCTGGGTGGCGCAGTCGGTTAAGCGTCCGACTTCAGCCAGGTCACGATCTCGCGGTCCGTGAGTTCGAGCCCCGCGTCGGGCTCTGGGCTGATGGCTCGGAGCCTGGAGCCTGTTTCCGATTCTGTGTCTCCCTCTCTCTCTGCCCCTCCCCCGTTCAGCTCTGTCTCTCTCTGTCCCAAAAATAAATAAAAAACGTTGAAAAAAAAAAATTAAAAAAAAAAAAGAAAGGTGCTGTGAATTTGCTATTTTATGTAGTGTTATAAAATGATCCCTCTGAATTTGCTTACTGATATAGTGTGACAGAAAATTGACCCTTCTGAACTGGCCATTTCCCAGACAAGTTTAAATTATTGTACAACTTGTATCAAGTTGTATGTTCTGTAATCTCTGTTTTGCTGATGGAGAGTCACAATGTATAATTTAATTCTGGCCAGCAGTTGGATGGTACTCATCATTGGGGTTGTCAGATGGTCTGATCCATCTCTAACCTGAGGCACTAAAGACTAAAAGCACTACCAATATTATGTTACACTTTGCATTTCTTTGCCTCCAAATTAAGGTGTTTATATTGATGTTTTTATATTTCCCCCTACTGTTTGAAAGGTTCTAATTATTGATGTTGGACTGTATTTTCCTTAGGAATTTAAAGCAATTCACCTTTATTAGCTTTAGTTGGTATTTTTCAGTTTGATATGACTTGTCAATATTATAGTCACCTTTCATAGTCTTAGTTTCAGTTTGTGCCTTTGACTAAATATAAATCTTTTACATGATAAATATTGTTTTCCTCTACAACCATCATGTTTAACTTTTAGAAAATCTGACATGGTTGTTTTCATGGAAAAGGCTAAACCCCACATTTCTACTAGGGTATGGTTTCAGATATGAAATATAAAACTGAGGTCTTGACTCTGTCATTTTCAAAAAGTATTTGTTTACAAAAAGTATTCCCTGTGAAAAGATAACCTTCTGTATTATGAAATAGCATATACTTGGCATTCTCCTGAAGATCGGCTATTTTGACTGTATAGCTTACGTTAAGAAGTTGGATAGGGACAGATATAACCTGTACTTTCTGGGTAATAAGGAAATTAATAATCAACTAAACTTTAAGGTAATGTGGAGAATTCTTTCCTTGGTTTTGACTTTCTTTACACATCTGTTAGTAGAACCTAGCTCTTCTTTGCCATGCATCCACACTGTCCTTGAATTTGATGTAAGGGGGAGTCAATCACAGTTATAAATTGGACAAAAAGTACTAGTTAAGAATCATGGTGTCTTTGGGTACATGTCTTTATATGCTTGGAATTACTGTGCAAAGAACCTTCTCCATGAAAACATTTGACAGGGCTTTAAAAAATTTTTTTAATGTCTATTTTTGACAGAGAGAGACAGAATGTGAGTGGGGGAAGGACAGAGAGAGAGGGAGACACAGAATCAGAATCAGGCTCCAGGCTCCAAGCTGTCAACACAGAACCTGACATGGGTCAAGAACCATGAACTGTGAGATCATGACCTGATCCGAAGTTGGTTGCTTAACTGACTGGGCCACCCAGGCACCCCTTGACAGGGCTTTTGACTTAAGATCGAGTGTTAGGGGCAACTGGGTGCCTCAGTAGTTTTAGCATCCGACTCTTGATTTAGGCTCAGGTCATAATCCCAAGGTCATGGGATCGAGCTCAGTATTGGGATCCACACTGGGTATGGAGCCTGCTTAAAATTCAAAGACAAATATCATATGACTTCACTCATATGAGGATTTTAAGATACAAAAAAGATGAACATAAGGGAAGGGAAGCAAAAATAATATAAAAACGGAGGGGGACAAAAACAGAAGAGACTCCTAAATATGGGGAACAAACAGGGTTACTGGAGGGGTTGTGGGAGGGGGGACGGGCTAAATGGGTAAGGGGCATTAAAGAATCTACCTCTGAAATCATTGTTGCACTATATGCTAACTAACTGGGATGTAAATTAAAAAAAAATAAATAAAAATTAAAAAGATTCTCTCCCTCTGCCCCTTGCACACTGTCTTTTTAAAGTTAAAAAAAAAAGAGTGATAAAACAGTTGAAAAACAGTGGCTTTCCAAATGTAGTAGATCAGATTTTTGGCTATTGGAATTAGGGAGTCTAAAGAAGAACACTTTTAAAGGATAATCCAATTTTCAAATAGGTATATTTCACTAGGATGGCCTAGAAGAACTTTAAGTTGTCTAAGTAGTTTTCTTAAAGTTAAGAGTGTTCCCTCATTGTTAAAAAGAAAAAAAAAACATAAAATACAGAATGTAGAAAGAAAAAAACCACCACAGCTATAGATGGGTTGGTGTATTTATTTTAAGGTGGGCTTATTTTGGATGGCCAGTTACAAAAGTCCCTTATAACTGATGTGTGCCTGTGCATCCCAGACTGTAAAATTCACCTCTGTCTTCAATGTGCCAAAGGCATCCTGTGGGTTGTCTCACTTCCAGGAACCAGGTTATTTACTGCAAAGTGGCTCTGAACTCCACCTTGAGAAGAAGAGCTCCACAGGTATATTTTTTGAACGTGTAGAAAGCCTGGCAACTTTGGCTTATTCCTGTGGGGGATTAGGTTTATGTTGTAGGCATCAAACTTTCATGGAAACAAATACCCAATACAAGGTATAAATGTCATTTCTGTTTCTCCTCAAAGGTCACACAGGATTCTTTGAGACTTGATGCTTTTAACCTCCTGTCAGAATCCAAGTTGGTCCTTTGCCAGTGATGCGGCTAACCAAACTGATTAAACTATTGAAAGGCAAAGCAATGTACACATTTTTTGTGAAACTGAGGAAACTTTGGTTCCTTTGTGTGGGCTTTTGTATTTGTAGAAAAAAAAACCCTAACACAAGGTATAAATACCATTTCTGCCTTTCCTCACTGTGTACATAAGATACATTGAAATTTGAGAGGCACCTGCGTGGCTCAGTGGTTTAAGTGTCCGACTTCAACTCAGGTCACGATGTCACGGTTTGTGAGTTAGAGCCCAGTGTTAGGCTCTGTGCTGACAAGCTCAGAGCCTGGAGCCTGCTTCAGATCTGTGTCTCCCTCTCTGTCCCTTCCCCGCTCGCACTTTGTCTCTCTCAAAAATAAAATAAACATTAATTTTTTTTAAAAAAGATACAATTAATTTGATTTTTTTTACACTTGCTGCCCTTTGAGATTGACACTTTGCCTCTGATGTGGCGAACCAAACTTTTTGAAATCAAAAAGGAAAACAAAAGGCTAATATATCAGAAAATAATACATAAACTGAAACAGTTATGGGAAATGAGACTTTCATTTTTAAGTCGTAGGTCTAAAACTTCACCCAGATTCCTTGTGAGAAAGAAGCCATCATGATTTAATTATGGCTTTTCTATTAGGTACCCCTACCCCATGGAGCTCAGTAGAATCAGGCACTTGTAAGAGTATAGCAAATGTTAATGAAATAAATGAATGAGTGAGTGAATCTAATTATAATGGCTCTTTAATGTTCTGTGAGAAATAAGCAGTTGATCTAAATACCTCACTCCATATAAACCATTGTTTATATAATAGAAACCACCTGCCCCATCAGGAACCACTTAACCTCAGAAACCACTGCTAACTTCCTCCTGGTCAAATCACTTTTTGCTGCTTCTCTTTTTTGAACTCGTTGCTACTTTTGATGCCACTGAAGATTCTTGTTTTGTTTTTTGCTTTGACCTTGTAATGTCCTGCTTTCTTTCCTTTTTACTGCCCTTTCTAGTTTACTTTACTGTCTTAATTTCCTCCTGCTTTCAAGTGTGGCTTCCCCCCAAAGGCTTGCATTTGACTTTCTGCTCTTAGATTATGCTGACCTTGGAGGGATTAAATGTAGAGGATCATCAGGCCTAACTAACCCTTTGCTCTCTGGTTGTACACTTTAATTTTTTAAATATTTATTTTTGAGAGAGAGAGAGAATGAGCAGAGGAGGGGCAGAGAGAGAGGGAGACACAGAATCCGAAGCAGGCTCCAGGCTCTGAGCTGCCAGCACAGAACCCGACACGGGGCTTGAACTCACAAACCATGAGATCATGACCTGAGCTGAAGTTGGACCCTTAACCGATTGAGCCAACCAAGTGCCCCTCTGGTTGTACACTTTAGTTGTGTGCTGGTCATAGCAGGTCCTCCCTGCTCCAACACCCAAAAGCTCAGCATTCAGAACACTTCAAAAGTCAAAAACTCCTCCTATAACATCTAATCCATGCATAGTAGGCCCTCATCTGATGTTGACTGAACTGGCTCCTTCACCAGGAATAACACAGTTTATGGGAATTGGGGGAAATAGGTCAGTTGCTCTAAGAGTTCATTACCATTGTCTCTGCCGCATGCATTTATTTATCAGGCTAATGTAAGTTCTTTGTGTAAAATTCTCATATTTGATCTGGTGTTGTTCTCATTACCATGTCCTCAAAATTTTTATTTAAAAAATAAAGACGACTGAAGTAGTAACTTGTAAAGACTCTTCTGTCTTCCCACAAGTTTCTCACCACCTTTTCTGGGAAAGGTGCCTAGTAGCAACATCCTCAAAACAAACCAAACTGTCATGGTACTTACCTGGGTATAGATTATCAGTTCACAAATGAGAGTACACAGCATCTAAGTAGTTGATACAACTGCTCAGAAACATCACTGGAATGGATGAGTAGCTATACTGTGGACATAGGGAAACACACCTGGGGTATAAGAGATTTTGAGAGGTGAGGGATGACATCCATACATTTTCACTCTGTAATACACTTCCTTAGCAGGAAAATAGCTTATAAGAGAAGGTAGAATCTTTGTAAAAAGTCTTTATTTTTTCTCCTAGTCAGAGGAGATAAGAGAACTAATGTTTATTGAACACGCACTAATTGCCAGACACTGTGTAAGGTGCTGCAATCGACTAACTTGTGTGGGGAGGTAGTGTTATTCCATCTTTTCAGAAAAACCACACACAAAAAGCTGAAGATTAGGTTAATTAATCTTCCCAAGATCACATAAGCTAGTAATAGACAGATTTGTGATTTGAACTTTAATCTGTCTGACTCTGAAGCCCCATGCTTCCTTCATTGGATTTTTCTGTGTCTCAAAAGCAAAAAGACTCTGGAGGTTATGTGAAGCTAGTCCATATCCAGAGAAGAGAAGTACAAAAATAAAAAAAGATTATTCTTCAAATATCTTTTTGTAATGTTTATTTATTTATTTTAAGAGGGAGAGAGCATGCGCGCATGAGCAGGGGCGGGGCAGAGAGAGAGGGAGAGAGAGAGAATCCCAAGCAGGCTCTGTGCTGACAGCCCCAACATGGGGCTCCATCTCACGAACTGTGAGATCATGATCTAAGCCGAAATCAAAGGCAGGATACTTAACCTACAGAGCCACCCAGGCACCCCCTCTTCAAATACCTTTTAATTAGTCTTTACTGAATATAAATTTTTAAAAAGGAAGCTTTCATGAAAAAGAGTACCCCATTTTCTCACAATATGCTGTTGTAGGGTGTTGACATTCAATTACAAAAACAAACAAAGCTTGTTGTTACTCCCTGCCCCCAATAACATTATTAAGCCAAAGATATGCTTGCAAAGAGTTAATCACATTCTACACATTAACCCTGTACATTTTCTTTTAAGTGTCTTGTCACACAGTGAATGCTTCCTAAAGTTTATAAGCTAATATTTCCTATGTTAGTAAAGATACTCCTCAATATTTAGCTGTTTTCATAATGTAGTCTCTTGTGAATATCTTTAAATATTGAGTGGAAAACCACACAAAATACCAAACCTCTGCTACACAGAAGCACACATAGGCTTGAGGTAGAATCACTCACATCCTGTAGGCACAAATCCAAACACGTGCTTTTCTTGAATGGGTTTGGGTGCACACATGCGTATGCATGCAGATAATCTATCTCCTACAGCATAGCAGCAATTTCTGAGGCAGCCAGTCCCCAGGGTGTGCCTCAGGCATCTCTGCAGTTCAGAGCTGCACACCACAGCTCAGTGCAGTCTTGAATCCAGCCCAGTAATAGCCTGGCCCTGGCAGGGGAGCAAGCAACACAGGCCTTTCTTTCATCAAGTCTTCCTCGGCTCCCATCCCTACCCTTCCTGGCCTGAACCCCATCCTGGGGCTCTGACATTGGAAGAGCAAAATGTAACAAAACATGTCATGGTAATTATTTGGGAACATGGCTGAATGTTTACCACGAAGAATTTAGAAAATATCAAACAGTTTAGGAACAATTAAAAATGCAAAAATCTGACAAATCAAAGATAACTAATGTTTTGATTTAAAAATGATGTTTCTTATCTACAAAATGAAGGCATGAATTCTAAAATGTATAAAAAATTCAGAGTTCAAAGTGGTATAAAGTAATAAATTTGTCTCCCTCTCCTGCCCACCCTAATTCCCACTTCCCAGAGGGAATTACTGACAAAAGTTCCTTGTGAATCCTTCCACATATTGCCATATAAAAGTATATCTGCATATTTTTTCTCTCCCACAAATGGAAGCCACAGATAAGATCATAGACTGTAGAGCCAGACCACCTGGGCTTGGATCCCATCTCTACCAATTATGTGTTGTGTGCTCTTCAGCAAGTTACCTGATCTCTTTGTGCCTCAGTTTCTTAATTCATGAAGTAGGGATAAATATTGCCTACTTTATAGGGCTGTTACAAATATTTAATGAGATACTGCATGCTAAGAACAACACAATGCATGGTACATAATAAGGGCTATATAAATATTAGGTATAATTCAAAAAATAACTTTATTGAGATACATTTTATGTATCCTAAAGTTCCCCCATTTCAAGTATACAATACAATCATTTGAATCTATGATGAACATTTTCATCCCCACAATGAGGTCTTTCATGCTCATTTATAGTTAAACCCTGGTCCTACTTGTAACCCTAGGCAACCGCTAATCTTTCTGTTTCCATAGATTTGGCTTTTCTAGACATTTAATAGAAGTAGAATCATATAATATGTGGGCTCTTGTGCTTGGCTTCTTTCACTTTATGAAATTCTTTGGAGGTTCATCCATGATATCAGTAGTGCATTTCTTTTTATTGCTGAATAGCATTCCATTGTATAAATATACCATATTTGTCTATCCATTTGCCAATTGGTTGGACATTTTGGTTGTTTCCAATTTTTGGCCATTCTGAATAATGTTGCAGTGAATATTTCTATACAAGTCATTGTGTGGACATGTGTTTTCATTTCTCTTGAATAGGTACCTAGGAGTGGAATTGCTGGGTTGTACGGTAATTTTATATTTAACATTTTGATGAACTGCCAAACTGTTTTCAAAGTGCCATTTTACATTCCCATCAGCATCCAATAAAGGTTCCGGTTTCTCCGTATTCTCACTGACATTTGGAATTGTCTTACTTACACTTATTCTACTGAGCACAAAATGGTATGTCATTGTGGCCTTAATTTGCATTTCCCTAATGACTGATGATTGATGTTAAGCATATTTTCATGTGCTTATTATTATTATTATTATTCACATTTATTTATTATTGAGAGACAGAGAGAGACAGAGCATGAGCATGGAGGGGGGCAGGCAGAGAGAGGAGGAGACACAGAGTCTGAAACAGGCTCCAGGCTCTGAGCTGTTAGCACAGAGCCCAATGCGGGGCTGGAACCCACAAACCGCGAAATCATGACCTGAGCTGAAGTTGGACACTTAACCGACTGAGCCACCCAGGCGGCCCCTTCATGTGCTTATTAGTCATTTGTAAATCTTTGGTGGAAAGTCTGCTCATGTCTTTTGTCCATTTAAAAAGCTTGGTTATTTATTTTTTTTGTTTTTAGTTAACATAAGAATTCTTTGTGTATTCTGGATACAAGACCTTTATCAGGTATGTGCTTAGTAAATATTTTCTCCTAGTTTTATTTGTCTTTAATTATCTTAATGGTGTCTTTTGAAGTATAAAAATTTGGATTTTGGGGAGGTCCCATTTATCCATTTTTTTCCTCTTTTATGGACCATGCTTTTGGTGTTCTATCTTAGCCTATCCTGAGGTCCCATAGATCCTCTTATATTTTCTTCTAAAAGTGTTATGTTTTTAACTTTTATATGTAAGTGAAAACTTTAGACTACATTTTTGTGTGTAATATGAGATAAGGGTCTAAGATTATCTTTTTATATGTGTATATCCAGTTATGCCAACACCATTTTGTGAACATTCTTTTCCCCCAGTGAATTGCCTTGATACTTTTGTCAAAAATTAGTTGACTTTAAATATCAGGATTTGTTTCTGAACTGTTAATTCTGTTTCATTGATCATTATGACTCTCCTTATGCTAGCACCACACTATCTTTCTTGATGAATATAGCTTTATGGTAACTTTTGAAATTGGGAAATGAGGTCCTCCAACTACTTTCTTTTTTTCAAGATTACATTGGCTATCCTGGATTTCTTGCATTTCCATATGAACTTTGAGATCTCTTCATCAGTTTCTGCAAAAGGCCTGCTGGAATTGTGTTAAATCTATACCTCAATTTGGGGAGAATTACTATCTTAACAATATTGAGTCTTCCAATCCAAGTACATGGACTGCTTGTCCACTTATTTGTATCTCTTTTAACTTCCCTCAGTAAAGTTTTGTAATTATTAGTTTACAAGACTTTTGCTTTGTTAAAGTTATTTCTAAGTATTTCATTCTTTTAATACTATTATAAATGAAATTGCATCCTTAATTTGAGTTTTGGATTGTTGCTCTTGGACAGAAATGCAATTGATTTTGTATATTGAGCTTGTATCCTGCGGACTTGGTGTAGTTCTACTTTTTGTTTTGTTTTGTGAGTTCCTAAGGATTTTTTATACACAAGATTGTGTCGTATGCAAATATAGTTGTGCTTATACCTTTCCAGTCTGGATATCTTTTATTTCTTTTTCTTGCCTAATTTCCCTGTCTGGAATGTCCAGTCCAATGTTGAATAAAAATGAGGAGGACAGATATTCTTGTCTTGCTCTTGATCTTAGTGGAAAGCTTTCAGTCTTTTACAATTAAGTATGCTGTTAGCCATGAGGTTTTTATAAATGTCTTTTATCAGGTTAAGGAACTTACCTTCTATTTATAGTTTATTGAATGTTTTTATCATGAAAGGATACTATATTTTGTCAAATGCTCTTTCTGTGTTTATTGAGATTATCATGTAGTTTTTGTCTATTCAATTGGAATGATATCTTACATTGATTGATTTTCACATATTGAACCAACCTTAAATCCCACTTGGTCATTGTATGTAAACTTTTCTATTTATTGCTCAATTAAATTTGCTGAATTTTGTTGATTTTTGTGCTTATATTCATAAGGAATACTGGTCTGTATCTTTCTAATCATGTCTTTGTCTAATTTGGATAATAGAAGCTTTATAGAATTAGTTGTGAGGTATTCTGTCTTACGAGTTTGTGAAGGATTGGTATTAATTCCTCTTCAGATGTTTGAAAGAATTAACCAGTGAAGCCACCTGAACCTGTATTTTTCTTTGTGGAAAGTTTATTGATTACCAATTCAATCTCTTGTTATAAATTTGTTTAGATTTCTATATCTTTTTGAATTAGTTTTGGTACCTTGCATCTTTCTAGAAATTTGTCTGTTTCATGTAGATTATCTACTTTGATGCATAAAATTATTCATGATATTCCCTTATAATACTTTTATTTCTCTAAGGTTGGTAGTGATGTCTGCTCCTTCAATTTTTTTTAACTTTAAAAAATTTTTTAGTTTACATCTGAGTTAGCATATAGTGCAACAATGATTTCAGGAGTAGATTCCTTAATTCCCCTTACCCATTTAGCCCATACCCTTTCCCACAATCCCTCCAATAACCCTCTGTTTGTTCTCCATATTTAAGAGTCTTTTATGCTTTTTCATTCTTGATTTAATAATGTACACTTGAAAAAAATATGAATTCTACAGCCATTAGGTGAAGTGTTCAATGGATTTCTGTTACACTGATTTGGCTGATGGTGTTATTCATGTCTTCTATATTCTTGTTGATCTTTTGCCAAATTTTTCTATTCGTTGTGAATGTGGGATATTAAAGTACCTAACTATTATGATTGAATTATCTGTTTCCCTCTCCAATTATGTCAATTTTATGTTCACATATTTCTTCAATTATGTCAATTTTATGTTCACATATTTTGAGGGTCTTTTATTACTTTCAGGCAATATACAAATTGTATCTTCCCATTTATTTGACCCCTTTTATAATTATAAAATCTTTCTTTTTGATCCTAATAACAATTTTTATCTCGAAGGCTATTTTTTCTGCTATTAATAATAGCTATTCCAGTCTTCTTTTGGTTACTGTTTACATATATTTTTGCACATACTATTTGTATCTCATTTTCCATGATTTTATATTGAAAATGTTTATTTATTTTGAGAGAGAAAGAGAGTGGAGAGGGGCAAAAAGAGGGAGAGAGAATCCCAAGTAGGCTCTGCGCTGCCAGCATGGGGCCCCAGCAAGGGGCTCGAACTCATGAACCAGGAGACCATGACCTGAGCCAAAACCAAGAGTCAGATGCTTAACCCACTGAGCCACCCAGGCGCCCCACCAACCCTTCTATGTTTAACCTATTTGCATCTTTAACATAAGGTATGTTTCTTGTAGATAGTATATAGTTGAATCATGTTTGATTTTATCCATTCTGTCAATTTCTGTCCTTTAATTGGGGAATTTATTCCATTTACATTTAATTTGATTACTGATAAGGAAGGACTGACTTCTGCCATTTTGTTATTTGTTTTCTGTATGTCTTCTGTATTTTTTTGTACCTCCGCTCTGCCATTACTTACTTCTTTTTTGATAAATAGGTATTTTCAAGTGTACCATTTAAATTACTTTGATGTTTCTTTTATTATATATTTTTCAAGTTATTTTCAGAGTGGTAGCCCTGGGGATTACAATGATCATTTTTCTTTCAATATATCAAATTTATTGTCAAAGTAATTTCCATACAACACCCAGTGCTCATCCCAAAAGGTGCCCTCCTCAATACCCATCACCCACCCTCCCCTCCCTCCCACCCCCCATCAACCCTCAGTTTGTTCTCAGTTTTTAAGAGTCTCTTATGCTTTGGCTTTCTCCCATTCTAACCTCTTTTTTTTTTCCTTCCCCTCCCCCATGGGTTTCTGTTAAGTTTCTCAGGATCCACATAAGAGTGAAAACATATGGTATCTGTCTTTCTCTGTATGGCTTATTTCACTTAGCATCACACTCTCCAGTTCCATCCACGTTGCTACAAAGGGCCATATTTCGTTCTTTCTCATTGCCATGTAGTACTCCATTGTGTATATAAGCCACAATTTCTTTATCCATTCATCAGTTGATGGACATTTAGGCTCCTTCCATAATTTGGCTATTGTTGAGAGTGCTGCTATAAACATTGGGGTACAAGTGCCCCTATGCATCAGTACTCCTGTATCCCTTGGGTAAATTCCTAGCAGTGCTATTGCTGGGTCATAGGGTAGGTCTATTTTTACTTTTCTGAGGAACCTCCACACTGCTTTCCAGAGTAGCTGCACCAATTTGCATTCCCACCAACAGTGCAAGAGGGTTCCTGTTTCTCCACATCCTCTCCAGCATCTATAGTCTCCTGATTTGTTCATTTTGGCCACTCTGACTGGCGTGAGGTGGTATCTGAGTGTGGTTTTGATTTGTATTTCCCTGATGAGGAGCAACATTGAGCATCCTTTCATGTGCCTGTTGCCCATCCGGTGGTCTTCTTTAGAGGAGTGTCTATTCATGTTTTCTGCCCATTTCTTCACTGGGTTATTTGTTTTTCGGGTGTGGAGTGTGGTGAGCTCTTTATAGATTTTGGATACTAGCCCTTTGTCTGATATGTCATTTGCAAATATCTTTTCCCATTCCGTTGGTTGCCTTTTAGTTTTGTTGGTTGTTTCCTTTGCTGTGCAGAAGCTTTTTATCTTCATAAGGTCCCAGTAATTCATTTTTGCTTTTAATTCCCTTGCCTTTGGGAATGTGTCGAGTAAGAGATTGCTACGGCTGAGGTCAGAGAGGTCTTTTCCTGCTTTCTCCTCTAGGGTTTTGATGGTTTCCTGTCTCACATTCAGGTCCTTTATCCATTTTGAGTTTATTTTTGTGAATGGTGTGAGAAAGTGGTCTAGTTTCATCCTTCTGCATGTTGCTGTCCAGTTCTCCCAGCACCATTTGTTAAAGAGACTGTCTTTTTTCCATTGGATGTTCTTTCCTGCTTTGTCAAAGATTAGTTGGCCATACGTTTGTGGGCCTAGTTCTGGGGTTTCTATTCTATTCCATTGGTCTATGTGTCTGTTTTTGTGCCAATACCATGCTGTCTTGATGATGACAGCTTTGTAGTAGAGGCTAAAGTCTGGGATTGTGATGCCTCCTGCTTTGGTCTTCTTCTTCAAAATTACTTTGGCTATTCGGGGCCTTTTGTGGTTCCATATGAATTTTAGAATTGCTTGTTCTAGTTTCGAGAAGAATGCTGGTGCAATTTTGATTGGGATTGCATTGAATGTGTAGATAGCTTTGGGTAGTATTGACATTTTGACAATATTTACTCTTTCAATCCATGAGCAGGGAATGTCTTTCCATTTCTTTATATCTTCTTCAATTACCTTCATAAACTTTCTATAGTTTTCAGTATACAGATCTTTTACATCTTTGGTTAGATTTATTCCTAGGTATTTTATGCTTCTTGGTGCAATTGTGAATGGGATCAGTTTATTTGTCTTTCTGTTGCTTCATTGTTAGTGTATAAGAATGCAAGTGATTTCTGTACATTGATTTTGTATCCTGCAACTTTGCTGAATTCGTGTATCAGTTCTAGCAGACTTTTGGTGGAGTCTATCAGATTTTCCATGTATAATAACATGTCATCTGCCATAAGCGAAAGCTTGACTTCATCTTTGCCCATTTTGATGCCTTTGATTTCCTTTTGTTGTCTGATTGCTGATGCTAGAACTTCCAACACTATGTTAAACAACAGGGGTGAGAGTGGGCATCCCTGTCGTGTTCCTCATCTCAGGGAAAAAGCTCTCAGTTTTTCCCCATTGAGGATGATGTTAGCTGTGGGCTTTTCATAAATGGTTTTGATGATGTTTAAGTATGTTCCTTCTATCCCGACTTTCTCAAGGGTTTTTATTAAGAAAGGGTGCTGGATTTTGTCAAATGCCTTTTCTGCATCGATTGACAGGATCATATGGTTCTTCTCTTTTCTTTTATTAACGTGATGTATCACGTTGATTGATTTGCAAATGTTGAACCAGCCCTGCAGCCCAGGAATGAATCCCACTTGATCATGGTGAATAATTCTTTTTATATGCTGTTGAATTCGATTTGCTAGTGTCTTATGGAGAATTTTTGCATCCATATTCATCAGGGATATTGGCCTGTAGTTCTCTTTTTTTACTGGGTCTCTGTCTGGTTTAGGAATCAAAGTCATACTGGCTTCCTAGAATGAGTCTGGAAGTTTTCCTTCCCTTTCTATTTCTTGGAATAGCTTGAGAAGGATAGGTATTGTCTCGCTTTAAACGTCTGGTAGAACTCCCCTGGGAAGCCATCTGGTCCTGGACTCTTATTCTTGGGAGATTTTTGATAACCGATTCAATTTCTTCGCTAGTTATGGGTCTGTTCAAGCTTTCTATTTCCTCCTGACTGAGTTTTGGAAGAGTGTGGGTATTTAGGAATTTGTCCATTTCTTCCAGGTTGCCCAATATGTTGGCATATAATTTTTCATAGTATTCCCTGATAATTGTTTGTATCTCTGAGGGATTGGTTGTAATAATTCCATTTTCATTCATGATTTTATCTATTTGGGTCATCTCCGTTTTCTTTTTTGAGAAGCCTGGCTAGAGGTTTGTCAATTTTATTTATTTTTTCAAAAAACCAACTCTTGGTTTCATTGATCTGCTCTACAGTTTTTTTAGATTCTATATTGTTTATTTCTGATCTGATCTTTATTATTTCTCTTCTTCTGCTGGGTTTAGGCTGCCTTTGCTGTTCTGCTTCTATTTCCTTTAGGTATGCTGTTAGATTTTGTATTTGGGATTTTTCTTGTTTCTTGAGATAGGCCTGGATTGCAATGTATTTTCCTCTCAGGACTGCCTTCGCTACGTCCCAAAGCGTTTGGATTGTTGTATTTCCATTTTCGTTTGTTTCCATATATTTTTTAATTTCTTCTATAATTGCCTGGTTGACCCATTCATTCTTTAGTAGGGTGTTCTTTAACCTCCATGCTTTTGGAGGTTTTCCAGACTTTTTCCTGTGGTTGATTTCAAGCTTCATAGCATTGTGGTCTGAAAGTATGCATGGTATAATTTCAATTCTTGTATACTTATGAAGGGCTGTTTTGTGACCCGGTATATGATCTGTCTTGGAGAATGTTCCATGTGCACTCAAGAAGAAAGTATATTCTGTTGCTTTGGGATGCAGAGTTCTAAATATATCTGTCAAGTCCATCTGATCCAATGTATCATTCAGGGCCCTTGTTTCTTTATTGACCGTGTGTCTAGATGATCTATCCATTTCTGTAAGTGGGGTGTTAAAGTCCCCTGCAATTACCACATTCTTATCAATAAGGTTGCTTATGTGTGTGAGTAATTGTTTTATATATTTGGGGGCTCTGGTATTCGGCACATAGACATTTATAATTGTTAGCTCTTCCTGATGGATAGACCCTGTAATTATTATATAATGCCCTTCTTCATCTCTTGTTACAGCCTTTAATTTAAAGTCTAGTTTGTCTGATATAAGTATGGCTACTCCAGCTTTCTTTTGGCTTCCAGTAGCATGATAAATAGTTCTCCATCCCCTCACTCTCAATCTAAAGGTGTCCTCAGATCTCAAATGAGTCTCTTGTAGACAGCAAATAGATGGGTGTTGTTTTTTTTTTTATCCATTCTGATACCCTATGTCTTTTGGTTGGAGCATTTAGTCCATTTACATTCAGTGTTATTATAGAAAGATACGGGTTTAGAGTCATTGTGATGTCTGTATGTTTTATGCTTGTAGCGATGTCTCTGGTACTTTGTCTCACAGGATCCCCCTTAGGATCTCTTGTAGGGCTGGTTTCGTGGTGACAAATTCCTTCAGTTTTTGTTTGTTTGGGAAGACCTTTATCTCTCCTTCTATTCTAAATGACAGACTTGCTGGATAAAGGATTCTCGGCTGCATATATTTTTCTGTTCAGCACATTGAAGATCTCGTGCCAATCCTTTCTGGCCTGCCAAGTTTCAAAAGAGAGATCAGCCACGAGTCTTATAGGTCTCCCTTTATATGTGAGGACACGTTTATCCCTTGCTGCTTTCAGAATTTTCTCTTTATCCTTGTATTTTGCCAGTTTCACTATGATATGTCGTGCAGAAGATCGATTCAAGTTACGTCTAAAGGGAGTTCTCTGTGCCTCTTGGATTTCAATGCCTGTTTCCTTCCGCAGTTCAGGGAAGTTCTCAGTGATTATTTCTTCAAGTACACCTTCAGCACCTTTCCCTATCTCTTCCTCCTCTGGAATACCAATTATGCGTATATTATTTCTTTTTAGTGTATCACTTAGTTCTCTAATTTTCCCCTCATACTCCTGGATTTTTTTATCTCTCTTTTTCTCAGCTTCCTCTTTTTCCATAATTTTATCTTCCAGTTCACCTATTCTCTCCTCTGCCTCTTCAATCCGAGCCGTCGTGGTTTCCATTTTGTTTTGCATTTCGTTTAAAGCACTTTTCAGCTCCTAGTGACTGTTCCTTAGTCCCTTGATCTCTGTATCAAGAGATTCTCTGCTGTCCTCTATACTGTTTTCAAGCCCAGTGATTAATTTTATGACTATTATTCTAAATTCACTTTCTGTTATATTATTTAAATCCTTCTTGATCAGTTCATTGGCTGTTGTTATTTCCTGGAGATTCTTCTGAGGGGAATTCTTCCGTTTGGTCATTTTGGATAGTCCCTGGAGTGGTGAGGACCTGCAGGGCACTTCCCCCGTGCTGTGGTGTATAACTGGAGTTGGTGGGCGGGGCCGCAGTCCGACCTGATGTCTGCCCCCAGCCCACCGCTGGGGCCACAGTCAGACTGGTGTGTGCCTTCTCTTCCCCTCTCCTAGGGGCGGGATTCACTGTGGGGTGGTGTGGCCCGTCTGGTCTACTTGCACACTGCCAGGCTTGTGGTGCTGGGGATCTGGCGTATTAGCTGGGGTGGGTAGGCAAGGTGCACGGGGGCAGGCGGGGCAGGCTTAGCTCGCTTCTCTTTAGGTGATCCACTTCAGGAGGGGCCCTGTGGCAGCAGGAGGGAGTCAGATCCGCTGCCGGAGGTTTGGCTCCGCAGAAGCACAGAGTTGGGTGTTTGCGCGGAGCGAGCAAGTTCCCTGGCAGGAACTGGTTCTCTTTGGGATTTTGGCTGGGGGATGGGCGGGGGAGATGGCGCTGGCGAGCGCCTTTGTTCCCCGCCAAGCTGAGCTCTGCCGTCCGGGGGCTCAGCAGCTCTCCCTCCCTTTGTCCTCCAGCCTTCCCGCTTTCTGAGCAGAGCTGTTAACTTATGACCTCCCAGACGCTAAGTCGTGCTTGCTGTCGGACCACAGTCCGTCCGGCCCCTCAGCTTTTGCCAGCCAGACTCGGGGGCTCTGCTTGGCCGGCGAGCCGCCCCTCCGCCCCGGCTCCCTCCCGCCAGTCCGTGGAGCGCGCACCGCCTCGCCACCCTTCCTACCCTCTTCCGTGGGCCTCTCGTCTGCGCTTGGCTCCGGAGACTCCATTCTGCTAATCCTCTGGCGGTTTTCTGGGTTCTTTAGGCAGGTGTAGGTGGAATCTAAGTGATCAGCAGGATGCACGGTGAGCCCAGCGTCCTCCTACGCCACCGTCTTCCTCACTGATTCTCTACAATGATCATTTTAAAACAATCTAGTTCAGATTAATACTAACTTAATTTCAATACTATACAATATCTTCACTCCAATACAGCTCCATTCTGTCTAGTTCCTTTGAGCTATTATTGTTATAGGAATTACTCTTTCACACATTCTAGTTCCACCAACACAGTTTTATAATTATTTATTTATTAAATTTCACTTAAAATAAGGTAGGAGAGGACAAGAGTTACAAAAAAATACATTTACATTATCTTATTTTACTGAAGCATAGTTGACACACAATGTTACATTAGTTTCATTTATACTATCTTTTATATGAAGCTACATAGTTACCTTTATTGGTGCTTTTTATTTCTTTGTGTGGACTTGAGTTACTGCCTAGTCCTTTTGTTTCAGACTGAAGGACTCCCCTGAGTATTTCTTGTATGGCAGGTCTGCTAGTAAAAAATTCTTTTTTCATTCATGTGGAAATGTCTTCATTTTTCCGTTATTTTTGAGGAATAATTTTGTCAAATACAGAGTTCTTCATTGATAATATTTTCCTTTCAATACATTAAATATGTGTTTCCACTGCATTCTGGCTTCCACTGTTTCTGTTTAGAAATCCACTATTAATCTTATAGAGGATCCCTTATACATGACAAATTGCTTCTCTCATGCTGCTTTCAAAATCTTTTTGTCTTCGTCTTTCAATACTTTGACTACAATGTGTCTGGTTGTATATATCCTTTGCTTTATCTTACTTAGAGTTTGTTGGGCTTTTTGAATATGTAGATTAAAGCTTTTCCTTGAATGTGGGGAGTTTTGGGTCATTATTTTTTCAAAGATTCTTTCTGCTCTCTTCCCTGCCCCCTCCCACCTTCCTGGAAATTCCATTATATGTATGTGGGTATGTTTGATGGATTCCCACAGGTCTGTGAGACTCTGTTAATTTTTCTTCATTTTTCTTACTTTCTGTTACTCGGATAAGCTAATGTTAATTGACCTGTCTTTGGATTCTCTGATTCTTTCTTCTGTCAGTTCAAATCTTCTGCTGAATCCTTCTAGGAAATTTTTCATTTCAGTTATTGTATTTTTCAGCTCCAGAATTTCTATTTGGATCTTTTAAAAAAACATATTTCTTTTCATCAATATTCTGTATATGGTGAGACATCGTTGTCATACTTTTTCTTTAATTTTTTAGACATGGTTTTCCTTAGTTTTTAAAACATATTTATAAAAGCTCTTTGAAGTCTTTGTCTAGTAAGTCTAATGCCTGAGCTTCCTTAGGGACAGTTTCTATTGAATGTTTTTCCCTGCATATATTGGCTGCATTTTCTTATTTCTTTAAGTCATAATTTTTGTTGAAAACAGGGCTTTTTAGATACTATAATTTAACAACTCTGGATCACATCCTTCTCATCCCCAGAATTTATTGTTGTTACTGTTTTGTTACTGTGTTACTTTGTTTTGTCCTTTTGTTTAGTGACTTTTCTGGACTAATTCTATTGTATAGTATGTGGCCATGAAAGTCTGTACACAGTTTAGTGTACATAATGGTTTATCAGATATTTCCTTAAATGTCTTGAATCAATAATTATTCCATCCTTTGCTTAGGGGGATTATGAGGGTGGGGCTCTGTGCTCTTTGGCATGCTTTCAGCACTTAGGCAGTTTACAAATCTGACTTAACTTTCACTTTGCATACAGCCTTAAGGTCAGGCAGAGGTGAGAGACTGATGTCTTCTCAGGTCTTTCCTGGGCATGTGCATAGCCCTGTACATACATGTAGCCTTCTAGATGCTCTGAAATATATCATAGCTCTTTAAAGGTCACTATGGACATCTCATTCTCTAGATCTTTATTTTACATTTTTAGCTAGGCTTTTGTTTGCCCAAAGTGGTATAGTCATCATAAGCAACTGTGGTGTTAGATTGATGCTTATTGTTTTCAATAAATGTTCTGCAGATAAAACTTTTCTCATAGAGCAAGCACCATGTCTGGTCAAATAATGAAAACACTCTATGAATGGGGCTTTCTAGAGAGGTATGAAACAGGTTAAATAATGACAGTGCTCTAGAGGTGGAAATTTTGAGGAGCTCCAAACCCAGTATGCTCCCTCTGGTGGCTGTAATGCTGTTGTTGTTTTCTTTACAGCTGCTATAGTTGTGAATCTGCTATTTATCAAGGCTATTATGGAACTGGAGAGAGGGACATGGGAGTAGACCAAGTTAAAAATGCCATAAAGTGTTCTTTTGTTTTCATTTTTTTTTTGGAGAGAGAGAATATGTGAACCAGAGAAAGAGGCAGAGGTGTGGGTAGAGAAAGAGAGAGAGAGAGAGAGAGAGAGAGAGAGAATCCCAAACAGGCTCCACGCTCAGCAGACAGCCCACCATAGGGCTCAATCCCCCTATGCAGGACTCATCCTTCACGACCTGAACTGAAATCAAGAGTCAGATGCTAAACCAGTTGAGCAACCCAGGTGCCCCCATAAAGAGTTCTTGACAGAGGTTACATAGCTTTTCTTGATTAAATGTACCTTAGATTGTTTCAGACTTTGATTAATTTCCATATTTCTGAAAAAAGTTGGTTTTTATAATTTTGCCAGGATTTTCATTTCTTTAATAGAAGAATGGATTTACAGAAGTCCTTACTTTGCCATTCTGGAAGTCCTTACTGGTTAGTTATTATTTTCATTATACAAGCTTCTTCTTCACTTATTTTTTTTTTCCAACTTAACAATGACTCTTGGGGATTTTTCTATATCAGGTCATGGAGATTTTTTTGTATTGTTCCAGGGTAGGGTTGTGACATAATTTATTTAATCATGCCTTATCACTGAGTTGTTGAGTTTTTTCCCAATACAACCAATGCAATAATACCCTTTTGAATTATCTTTTATTTGTATTGCAAGTATATATCTTAAGGTAAAATTCCCATCTGAAGTATAGCTATTCAGAGTATGTGCAGTTTTCATTTTGACTGATATTACCAACTTTCCCTCAAAATAGCTGCACCAGAACTTTCAACAGTAGCCAAATTATGGAAAGAGCCTAAATGTCCATCAACTGATGAATGGATAAAGAAGTTGTGGTTTATATATGCAATGGAATACTACTTGGCAATGAGAAAGAATGAAATATGGCCTTGTGTAGCAACGTGGATGGAACTGGAGAGTGTTATGTTAGGTGAAATAAGTCATACAGAGAAAGACAGATACCATATGGTTTCACTCTTATGTGGATCCTGAGAAACTTAACAGAAACCCATGGGGGAGGGGAAGGAAAAAAAAGTTAGAGAGGGAGAGAGCCAAAACATAAGAGACTCTTAAAAACTGAGAATAAACTGAGGGTTGATGGGAAGTAGGAGGGAGGGGAGGGTGGGTGATAGGCATTGAGGAGGGCATCTGTTGGGATGAGTACTGGGTGTTGTATGGAAACCAATTTGACAATAAATTTCATATTAAAAAAATAGCTGCACCAATTGTATTCTCTCTACCACTATATCAAAGTGCCTTTTATCACATATACTTGCCAACACTGAGAATCTTCTTAAGTTTTGCTAATTAAGTAGTTCAGAGAATGGTACTTCATCTCATTGATTCACTTATTTTTTTCTTGGTTTTAATGCTATAAATATGATTAAGCAGCTTAGTGTAAGGATGACTATCTGCTTACCTCACACATACAATTTGAAAGGTCCTTTGGACCTTTGTTATATAATAATAATAAACAAGAAGAACAGGAAAAACAGTTACAGATGTTGGGGCATTGCAGAGAATGTTTTATAATCAAAGTGACTTTTCCAATGGTTTACAAAAGCAGTCTGGGGACAAAGCTGTCAGTCAAAACCTGCTGTTACCATTGTTGTCATGAATTTGGATAACTTCACACTATTAAGACTCATGGTTATTGTTGGAAAAAATGGAATCCTACACCCTAGAAATTTGGTTTGATGACTTAGGATAGTGAATGCCGCTTCTTCTTATAAATTGCTCTTGGGCCCTGGTAAGTTCTAACTGGAACTTACAGTTGCACATGAACATAACCAGCTACTGGTGACTTTTTTTTTTTACAGTTGCAACTAGAAAGAATTGCACATGCTTTAACCCCACAAATTGTTTGTACATGGCATGTGAAGAATGCTATTACGTCCATGTTCCTTTAAATTTTTTTTTTAACATTTACTTATTTTTGGTAGAAAGAGACAGAGCACAAAGGGGGCGGTGGCAGAGATAGAAGGAGACACAGAATCCAAAGCAGGCTCCAGGCTCTGAGCTGTCAGCACAGAGCCCGACGTGGGGCTGGAACTCACAAACCGCAAGATCATGACCTGAGATGAAGTTGGACGCTTAACCAACTGAGCCACCCAGGCGCTTTGTCCATGTTCCTTCAAAAGTATTTTATGAGGTGGGTATAGAGAAGGAAATAGTGATGTTTAAAGTGAGATTAAGAAAGGGAAAAAAATTAAAGGTCTGCAGTTGAAGACTTGATATACCTAAATACCAGGTAAAGTTCAGAGAGAGATTTATTATGACAACTGTAAAGAAAGCATATCTCTTGTCTAGGCTGATGTCTTCAATTGTGTTTGTTGTCTTTTAGGCATTAACATGCTTTACAAAAGCCATGCCAAGCTCAATACACAGCTTGTTCTTTTACATTTTCCATACAGACCATTCCCAGGTTATAGATACTGTGCTATTCAAATCAGGCCTCTATGTAGAAGAACTGAGTAGGGAGCATGCAGGAATAGGGGGTACAGGGGAACATGAACAGGTTTTACTGTGTATCATTATCAACTCCATGGTGGCCTTGAAAATTTTGCTTAATGTCTCAGTTTACAAATCTCTTAAGTGAGGCAATGAATTAGCTGGGAATAGGGAAAGCATTATAAAAGCATTATAGTGGGTATTATCATGATCACATACTGATATGATGAAAAGCTATACTTTAAATCTTTTTTTCTCCTTACAATAATTGTGTAATTTTGTATCTTAGTGAGAAAAATAAAAATCATACCCTAACAAAGAAGCAAAATGCTAGTACTTTCCCTTTTAAATATAGACAGTTAGTATAACTTAGTGGCTAAATGCATGGGCTTTGGAGCCAGACTGCCTGCCTTCATATCCTGGCTCTGTCACTTATAAGGGGTGTGACTTCAGGCAATGTGTGTTTCTTAATTTGTGAAATAATAATAATAATAATAATAATTCTTAACTCATCCATAGGATTAATGAGGATTAAGTTAATTAATACAGGCATCTCTTGCTTTTCAAAAGTTCACATTATGCAACTTTGTTTTTAAGAAAGACCTACATTACCACGTGTTTTCACTAACTGAAAGATATCAAAGAGGATTTTCACTTTTATGAAAAAAGAAATATTAAAAACAATGTTCAGACTTTATTTTGCAGCAAGACCTTTTAGAGGCAGTGTACACCCAGGTAATGTGAGTGGCTCTGCCAACTTCCTTCCCTGGGAGCTACACTCAGCATCTCAACATCAAGTTGCCATAGTTTTGAACTGTGTCTGTGAGCATCTGTGTTTTATCTCCATTTACGTTGTGCATCTGTTAGCAAGATGTGTCTTAAGATATTACTAAAGCCTATGAAAGGTTAATTTTTGAGGTGTGGGAATGCTCCAAAATGTTTCCACATAAATAAATATAAATTAATATAAATAAATGCTTCTTTGCTTTATTCCATTTGAGCTTATGAAGGATTTCATAGGAATCCTCTACTTTTGGATAGCAGGGAAGCCTGTATAAGAAAAGCACTCTGTGTTTGGCAAGGAGAAAACACTCAACAAATGTCAGCTATTATTGCTATTATTATTAATTAATGCTTTCCTTTGGCCAGGCACCTAACAGGAGCCAGTAAGGCAGGTAGAGGCAGAGGGTTGATATGTATGAGAGCAAGGAATTTCGAGGCATTCCTTCAGTCCCACTAAGAGAGGTCATACTTTTGATGATGGTATTGTTGACCTATAAGTAAGTAATTATTTTGGCCATACTATTAGGGTGTTTTGTAAAGAATATGTCAATGTTATTAAAAAATGTATTCCTTGAGTAATTTACATCAGAATCACCAGGGGAGGGAAGACTTGATAAAACGCAGATTCCAGAGTTTCGTCCCAAACATGCAGAATCAGAATTTCTGGGCCTTAGATCTAAAACTATACATTTTTAATAAGCACCTCAGGAGCTTCTGATGCAGGCTGAAGTTTCAAAACCACTGGTTCAGGCTATGTTTAAATATGGTTTCGTCAGAACCCAGTAAACAGCTAGTAACACCAACAATAATGTGGAATGGTACTAGTATATGAATCCCCATTCAGCTTGACCAGGAGGTGCTCTGACTTCACTTTGCTTCTGGTCTCAGGCCAATGAATAGTCTTTTTTGTAAACTTTGACCTAAAATGGCAAGCTACCCTGTTTCTGGGCATAATAAACAAATTTAAAATGTCTAGTAAGGCTTTGCCAAATAAATTTTTGATGCTGGATGTAGCTCTCAATTTTACCAGTAGGGAGCACAGTCTATTGATCTTAGGCTTTATATAACAAAGAAGGCTGAGAAGGTCTTTTCTCTATTTTAGTATGGAAATCTTTTCCTAGGGGTTGAAGAGTAAGAGACAGGTGCCAGCCACTTCTGTGTGGGATAGGAATGTGACCTTCAGAGTGGAATTGCTCATTTTTCAAAGATAACACAGAATGAAACTTTTAAATCTATAAATATTATATGTGGAAAATATGGTCTCCTAGACTTGCGACTCTATAGTGAAAAAGAGCCCTTCTTTGAGTAACATGCATCCCCATAAAGCACTTTGGAATAAGGTGTGAAATGTAGAGAAACATGTAAGAAAAGTTATGAGATGTTGAATTATTCTATTTTGTTTTATTTTTTTATTTTTTTTAGCATTTGCTTACTTTTATTTTTTTATATTTTTTAATATGAAAATTATTGTCAAATTCATTTCCATACAACACCCAGTGCTCCTCCCAACAGGTGCCCTCCTCAATGCCCATAACCCACCCTCCACTCCCTCCCACCCCCCATCAACCCGCAGTTAGTTCTCAGTTTTTAAGAGTCTCATGGTTTGGCTGTCTCCCTCCTTAACATTTTTTCCTTCCCCTCCCCCATGGTCTTCTGTTAAGTTTCTCAGGATCCACATAAGAGTGAAAACATATGGTATCTGTCTTTCTCTGTATGGCTTATTTCACTTAGCATCACACTCTCCAGTTCCATCCACGTTGCTACAAAAGGTCATATTTCATTCTTTCTCATTGCCAAGTAGTATTCCATTGCATATATAAACCACAACTTCTTTATCCATTCATCAGTTAATGGACATTTAGGCTCTTTCCATAATGTGGCTATTGTTGAGAGTGCTGCTATAAACATTGGGGTACAAGTGCCCCTATGCATCAGCACTCCTGTATCCCTTGGGTAAATTCCTAGCTGTGCTATTGCTGGATCATAGGGTAGATCTATTTTTAATTTTTTGAGGAACCTCCACACTGTTTTCCAGAGTGTCTGTACCAGTTTGCATTCCCACCAACAGTGCAGGAGTGTTCCCGTTTCTCCACATCCTCACCAGCAAATCTATAGTCTCCTGATTTGTTCATTTTAGCCACTCTGACTGGAGTGAGGTGGTATCTTACGTGTGGTTTTGATTTGTATTTCCCTGATGAGGAGTGACGTTGAGCATCTTTTCATGTGCCTGTTGCCCATCTGGATGTCTTCTTTAGAGAAGTGTCTATTCATGTCTTCTGCCCATTTCTTCACTGGATTATTTGTTTTTTGGGTGTGGAGTTTGGTGAGTTCTTTATAGATTTTGGATACTAGCCCTTTGTCTGATATGTCATTTGCAAATATCTTTTCCCATTCCGTTGGTTGCCTTTTAGTTTTCTTGATTGTTTCCTTTGTTGTGCACAAGCTTTTTATCTTCATGAGGTCTCAATAGATCATTTGTGCTTTTAATTCCCTTGCCTTTGGGGATGTGTCAAGTAAGAAATTGCTGAGGCTGAGATCAGAGAGGTTTTTTCCTGCTTTCTCCTCTAGGGTTTTGATGGTTTCCTGTCTCACATTCAGGTCCTTTACCCATTTTGAGTTTATTTTTGTGAATGTGTAAGAAAGTGGTTTAGTTTCATTCTTCTGCATGTTGCTGTCCAGTTCTCCCAGCACCATTTGTTAAAGAGACTGTCTTTTTTCCATTGGATATTCTTTCCTGCTTTGTCAAAGATTAGTTGGCCATACTTTTGTGGGTCCAATTCTGGAGTCTCTATTCTCTTCCATTGGTCGATGTGTCTGTTTTTGTGCCAATACGATGCTGTCTTGATGATTACAGCTTTGTAATAGAGGCTAAAGTCTGGGATTGTGATGCCTCCTGCTCTGGTCTTCTTCAATATTACTTTGGCTATTCAGGGTCTTTTTAAATTCCATACAAAATAAGGATGACTTGTTCTAGCTTTGAGAAGAATGCTGGTGCAATTTTGATTGAGATTGCATTGAATGTGTAGATAGCTTTGGGTAGTATTGACATTTTAACAATATTTATTCTTCCAATCTGTGAGCACAGAATGTTTTTCCATTTCTATGTATCTTCTTCAATTTCCTTCATAAGCTTTCTATGGTTTTCAGCATACAGATCTTTTACATCTTTGGTTAGATTTATTCCTAGGTATTTTATGATTTTTGGTGCAATTGTGAATGGGATCAGTTTCTTTATTTGTCTTTCTGTTGTTTCATTATTAGTGTATAAGAGTGCAACTGATTTCTGTACATTGATTTTGTATCCTGTGACTTTGCTGAATTCATGTATCAGTTCTAGCAGACTTTTAGTGGAGTCTATCAGGTTTTCCATGTAGAATATCGTGTCATCTGCAAAAAGTGAAAGCTTGACTTCATCTTTGCCCATTTTGATGCCTTTGATTTCCTTTTGTTGTCTGATTGCTGATGCTAGAACTTCCAACACTATGTTAAACAACAGCAGTGAGAGTGGACATCCCTGTCTTGTTCCTGATCTCAGGGAGAAAGCTCTCAGTTTTTCCCCATTGAGGATGATGTTAGCTGTGGGCTTTTCATAAATGGCTTTGATGATGTTTAAGTATGTTCCTTCTATCCTGACTTTCTTGAGGGTTTTTATTAAGAAAGGATTCTGAATTTTGTCAAATGCTTTTTCTGCATTGATTGACAGGATCCTACGGTTCTTATCTTTTCTTTTATTAATGTGATGTATCACATTGATTGATTTGCCAATTTTGAACCAGCCCTGCATCCCAGGAATGAATCCTACTCTGTCATGGTAAATAATTCTTTTTATATGCTGTTGAATTCGATTTGCTAGTATCTTATTGAGAATTTTTGCATCCATATTCATCAGGAATATTGGCCTGTAGTTCTCTTTTTTTGCTGGGTCTCTGTCCGGTTTGGGAATGAAAGGAATGCTGACCTCACAGAATGAGTCTGGAAGTTTTCCTTCCCTTTCTATTTTTTGGAACAGCTTGAGGAGGATAGGTATTATCTCTTCTTTAAATGTTTGGTAGAATTCCCCAGGGAAGCCTTCTGGTCCTGGACTCTTATTTGTTGGGAGATTTTTAATAACTGATTCAATTTCTTCGCTGGTATGGATCTTTCAAATTTTATATTTCTTCCTGTGTGAGTTTTTGAAGTGTGTGGGTGCTTGGGAATGTGTCCATTTCTTCCAGGTTGTCCAGTCTGCTGGCATATAATTTTTCATAGAATTCCCTGAGAATTGCTTGTATTTCTGAGGGATTGGTTGTAATTATTCTATTTTCATTCATGATTTTATCTATTTGTGTCCTCTCTCTTTTCTTTTTGAGAAGCCTGGCTAGAGGTTTATCAATATTTTTTCAAAACACCAACTCTTCATTTCATTGATCTGCTCCAAGTTTTTTTAGATTCTATGTTGTTTATTTCTGCTCTGATCGTTATTATTTCTCTTCTTCTGAGTTTGGGGTGTCTTTGCTGCTTTGCTTCTAGTTCCTTTATGTGTGTTGTTAGATTTTGTATTTGGGATTTTTCCTCTTTCTTGAGATAGGCCTGGATTGCAATGTATTTTCCTCTCAGGACTGCCTTCGCTGCATCCCAGAGTGTTTGGATTATTGTCTTTCCATTTTCATTTGTTTCCATATATTTTTAAATTTTTTCTCTAATTGCCTGGTTGACCCATTCATTCTTTAGTAGAGTGTTCTTTAATCTCCATGTTTTGGAGGTTTTCCAGACTTTTCCCTGTGGTTGATTTCAAGTTTCATAGCATTGTGGTCTGAAAGTATGCATGGTATGATCTCAATCCTTGTATACTTATGAAGGGCTGTTTTGTGACCCAGTATGTGATCTATCTTGGAGAATGTTCCATGTGCACTCGAGAAGAAAGTATATTCTGTTGCTTTGGGATGCACAGTTGTAAATATCTCTGTCAAGTCCATCTGATCCAATGTATCATTCAGGGCCCTTGTTTCTTTATTGATCCTGTCTAGATGATCTATCCATTGTTGTAAGCGGGGTATTAAAGTCCCCTGCAATTACCACATTCTTATCAATAAGATTGCTGATGTTTGTGATTAATTGTTTTATATATTTTGGGGCTTCTGTGTTCGTTGCATAGACATTTGTAATTGTTAGCTCTTCCTGATGGATAGACCCTGTAATTATTATACAATTCCCTTCTTTATCTCTTGTTACAGCCTTTAGTTTAAAGTCTAGTTTGTCTGATATACGTATGGCTACTCCAGCTTTATTTTGACTTCCAGTAGCATGATAGATAGTTCTCCATCCCCTCACTTTCAATCTGAAGGTGTCCTCAGGTCTAAAATGAATCTCTTGTGGAGAGCAAATATGGGTCTTGTTTTTTTTTTTTTTTTTTTATCCATTCTGATACCCTATGTCTTTTGGTTGGAGCATTTAGTCCATTTACATTCAGTATTATTATTGAAAGATATGGGTTTAGACTCATTGTTATGTCTGTAAGTTTCATGCTTGTAGTGATGTCTCTGGTACTTTGTGGTCCTTGCAACATTTCACTCACACAATCCCCATTAGGATCACTTGTAGGGTTGGTTTAGTGGTGATGAATTCCTTAAGTTTTTGTTTGTTTGGGAAAACTTTTATCTCTCCTTCTATTCTAAATGAAAGACTTGCTGGGTAAAGGATTCTCGGCTGCATTTTTTTTTTTTCTGTTCATCAAATTGAAGATTTCCTGTCATTCCTTTCTGGCCTGCCAAGTTTCAGTAGATAGGTCTGCCAGAACTTTTATGTATCTACCTTTGTAAGTAGAGCCTGTTTATCCCTAGCTGCTTTCAGAATTTTCCCTTTATCCTTGTATTCTGCCAGTTTCACTATGATATGTCATGCAGAAGATTGATTCAAGTTACGTCTGAAGGGAGTTCTTTGTGCCTCTTTGATTTTAATGCCTGTATCCTTCTCCAGATCTGGGAAGTTCTCAGCTATGATTTGTTCAAAGTACACTTTCAGCCCCTTTCTCTCTTCTTTTCCTGGAATTCCTATGATATGGGTATTGTTCCGTTTGATTGCATCACTTAGTTCTCTAATTCTCCCCTCATACTCCTGGATTTTTTTATCTTTCTTTTTATCAGCTTCCTCTTTTTCCATAATTTTATCTTCTAATTCACCTATTCTCTCCTCTGCCTCTTCAATCCGTGCTATGGCCACCTCCATTTTATTCTGTACCTCATTTATAGCATTTTTTAGCTCCTCATGAGTATTTCTTAGTCCCTTGATCTCTGTAGCAATAGATTCTGTGCTGTTCTCTATGCTTTTTTCAAGCCTAGTGATTAATTTTATGACTATTATTCTAAATTCTTGTTCCATTATATTGCTTAAATTGTTTTTGATCAATTTGTTAACTGTCACTACTTGCTGGAGTTTCTTTTGAGGAGAATTCTTCCGTTTTGTCATTTTGGGTAGTCCCTGAGGTGGCTCCAAATTGCAGGGCACTTGCCCTGTGCTGTCTGGAGTAACTTGTGTTGTTGGGCAGGGCCATAGTCAGACCTGATGTGTGCCCCCAGCCCACCGCTGGGGCCACAGTCAGACTGATGTGTACCTTATCTTACCGTCTCCCAGGGGCAGGACTCACTGTGGAGTGGTGTGGCCACTGACTGGACTACTTTGCCACTGCCAGGCTTTTGGTGCTGCTTCTATAGGATCTGTTGTATTAGCTGGGGTGGATCCGCAAGGTGCACAGGGGCGGGAGGGGCAAGCTTAGCTCGATTTGTTGCTGGTGGTCCACTGCAGGAGGGGCCCTACAGCACCGGGAGGGAGGCATGGACCCACAGAAGCACAGTGTTGGTAGTTTGTGTGGTGCAAGCAATTTCGGTGACAGGAACTGGTTCCCTTTGGAATTTTGGCTGGGGAGTGGGAGAGGGAGATGGCTCTTTCCAGGGCCTTTGTTCCCTTGTTGAGCTGAGCTCTGTCTTCTGGGGCTCAACAACTCTTCCTCCCGGCATCCTCTCACCCTCCCAGCTCTCCAAGAGCAGAGCTGTTCACTTTTAACATTCTAGATATTAAGTCCCGCTGGCTATCAGAACTCACGGAGTCAGGCTCCTCTGCTTTTACAAGCCAGACTTTGGGGGCTCTGCTTTGCCAGGCTGGCTGCCCCTCTACTGCCCTGGGTCCCTTCCACCAGTCTGTGTAGCACGCACTACCTCTCTGACCTTCCAATCCTCTTCCGTGGGCCTCTTGTCTATGCTTTGCTCAGGAGAGTCCATTCTGCTAGTCTTCTGGTGGTTTTCTGGGTTATTTAGGCAGATGTGGGTGGAATCTAAGCGATCAGCATGATGAGGTGAGCCCAGCATCCTCCTATGCCGCCATCTTCTAAATTATTCTATTTTTTAAAACAAAGTGTTTTGGTATGTAAAATTAGACACCTGGTGGGAAATACCTGAATGCTTGATGAAAGATAAATTTCAATTTTCTGTAGTTTGAGGTACTTTTTTTTCTCAGCTCCTATAGACCATTTAATTATCATCTAAACACAAACTGGAAGGGCAAGGGTTTGAGGGCTTTGAAGAAAAGCTAAAACACATCAACTTTCCCTACCATTCTCCCAATCTCCAAAGTAAAAATATCTGAGACCATGATAACAATACTTCAATTGAAACCCTTTCTCAGTGTTTTTTTTTGTATAACTTTTTATAAACTCAAAGGGAAGGATTAGTTCATTAATAAAATGTAGACACTAGAAAAACAAGTTTTAGAAAAAAATTGGACCCAGTTTCAAAACAAGTAGAATTTTTGTGAAGAAATATCTCAGTACTTGAAATTTATTTCATTCTTAAGATGCCTAAATATAATAGTGAGTCAGAACACTGGGGAATGTTGGTTAATATTTATTGAATACCAACAATGAATGTGCTGTAAGGAAACAGTTTGTGTGGCTTGGCCTGACTACTGTAAATAAGTTTCAAACTAATAAATTTTTAAAAATTTTTTTCTCTGGTGGCCTAAACAGTCATCCAAGTTTCTCTGAATATAAAGGCTTATGCTCTTGGGATTGATCTATAAATTGGTTACAGTCTTTTATATCTTCAAAGCTATATTCATAGGGATGACGGATGAGATCCATTGATGCAAAAAAAATGAAGATTTAGAAAAATAAGTGTGGATTATTGGTTACTTGAAACAAAAGGGAAATTTCCCTGGGTGGCAGTAAAATAGAAATTGTTTTTTCTGGCCTTAGATTCTCACATCTGCTCCGTGTATGATCTGTCATGAAATTTGCTCTGACACATTTTGATTCCCCATAATGTAGAAGATGAACTTTCTCTAGTCAATTTAAGTCTGTCAAAACAAAACCTCTTTGATGAATAATATTCATTTTATAAAGGTCTTACTCCAGAAACTGATAAGGATTTTTGAAAAGAAATACTTTTCTTCAAAATGACGCTCTATTTTGATTCCAATATAAGAGCTATAGTTATTTGAAAGTTTTTTCTTCTCTCCTTTTTCCAACCAGATCTACATCTTTTAGAACCACCTCCCCAATTTCCTGATAAAAGTGAAAAATAAATAAAAACCTTACAAAAGATACTAGTTAATGGAATTATCTGCTTTGTGACACATTATCTTTGGGCATGATGTATATACTACAGTAATTGCATACCATTGTATCAACCTAGACATGTGGGGTTAGTCCTCAGTAAAATTGTGAAGTAACAAAATTGGTTTTGGCTCTCTCCCTACTCTCAGCCTTTCAACCTGTAGCGTCTTGACTTCATGGAGTCCTGTGGATGCTTTCCTTTAACATATCCTTTATTTGTTTCCCCATAAGTGTTTTTTATTTTCTTTACTTATGGTCACCTTCCTCAGAGAAAAAATACCTCATAGACTGGTTTGTGATCATATGAGAATGAGTCTTAATTTGTTAATTTATTACCACTTTTCAAGTACTACATTTACATTCAAAGATTTTGGAAGACAGGTACTGAATACAAAAGGGATGACTTTAATAATAGAGATTCTAAATCCTAAACAAATAACTAGGTGTGGCCAGCATTGGCAGTTGCATTCCCTAGAATAACTTCTCTCTTTCTTCCTCAGTAACAGAATCATGATTTCATTTGTTGTGGTAATGCATCGAGATCAAAGACTATTACCAATCTCCTTTGAAGTTACATTTGGCCAAGTGGCTAAGTTTACGTTTATAACATGTAAGTAGAAGTCTCCATGAAAGATAGCCTTTTATCCTGCCCAGCTTCCTTGTGCTACCAATCTGGAATATGAACATGAAGACTAGAGCTGGAGTTAGCTCAGATCATAAAATGACCTTGAGGATGGAAACTGCATACTGAGGATGGTAGAGAAGAAAGATAGGTGTATGGGTCAATTGACTGGACTACCTGGACTGTCCACTTCTACTTTGTTTAAGTCATTTTGGGATTTTATGTTTCATTCCGCTGAACTTGGTTCTCATATACTTTCTTAGCTGTTTAGAGAGTATAGATCTTATTGTGCCAAATATATTGTAAATGACTAGACAATAAAAAGAATAACTTATTTTCTCTCTGGCATGTCTCTGCGTCTAGCAGAGTAGATGATGGACTCTTCATAACTTGTAGATCATATTAGTGAAACAATTGCCCTAGATTGATATGCCCCAGTAGAAAGACACTTCTCAAGAAGAGAAGTAGTTTGGAGGAAAAGGAAATGTAAAAAGGTCAACTACAAACAATTCTGATTTAAACATGATTTAGCATAAACAAAACATCAAGTGCTATTATTGTGAACGTGGGGAATTTACACCACAGTAGTGCACCAGATAGCCATGACTAGAGCAACATTGCTGTGAAGCAACAACCCCCATCACAAGGAATGGATTTTAGTGGACACAGTGAATTTGTGAGCTGGCATGACATATGGACCCCCTTGCAAAATAAGCTCAAATCCCTGTGTTCTACTTGTGGCTCGTCATATTGCTGCTTTCTTACTCTCTACTTCAGCAACTCAACCATGGCCAAGGCCTTTACCCTAAATCCCCTACAAGTTTCTTTTTCTTGGTTAACTGATGATTGATATGGGTATGAGCCTGAATTTTATTTTAGTAGCCAACATCTCTGTAAGACCATCAGAAATACTGCTGTCAATGGAAAATTCAGAATCACAAATGGTAGCATCAGCAGGGAAGGATAAATATAGACAGTGTATTCATATCACTGTTAGACTAAGATCATCTCAGTACTGTGGAGTTGCTTGGTTTTGTTTGTTTATTTGTTTTGGTTGAAGGATTTATTGTGACTTAGTCTATTTCCCTTGTGTTTATTCTACCTGTCTCTTTCTGAGCCCTTGTAGCAAGGACAATAGGTCCAAGTGTCAAATAAGTGAAAGAAAACATAGGCAAATGGACCTCAAAGCAGTAAGCATACAAGTGGCTATTCACTCATTAGGATACACAATGCCAGAGTTGACTATTAATATAAATGAATTATCAATGTAGTTCTTGGGTAAGTAGATTTCATGGGAATTAATTAAAGATACCAGAGGAGACTTAGGAACAGGACTTTGGAATGAGTCATGGACAGTATTTTTGTGTGTATACAGTAATACCTGGTTTTTAATGTAGAGCCACTTTTCCTTCTAGTTAGGGAACAGCATGCTGTCAGCAAAATTAAGCCCCAGAATGAAATTTCTTCATAAAAGGAAAGCCAAAATAAAATCATTTTAAAGGGTATAAATAAAATAGATCCACACATTTCCTGACAGCCTGAATGAGAAGGTCCATATTTATCTCAGTAAGCTTTCAGCATTAGACTTTAGGGGCCAAAGTGACAGTTTTGGACTCAGCCAGACAGTGAGCTTTATATATAAAGACTCAAAATAGATATCTTTTGCCCCTGGTCCTGCCAAAGAGCCATTTTAGGTGTGCAGGAAGGTGATGAGCACACTAATGCATAGTGCCCTTATGCTGAGTGGGAGCAATGGATGGCTCTGCCTCACCTGACTTTTCTTGATTGGAATTTAGAACCCCAAAGAATCTGAAAGGTAATATGATATTTCTTGTGGTTTCATGGCAGATGTGGTTTTTGCCTTTTTTCATTTTTTATACACGGAATCATTGAAAATTCTGAAGAAAATGCAAAAGGCCTGCATTATAATGGAAATAGATAATCAGCTGTGGGCAATCATTGATGCTTTTGATCATTCTGGGATTAGAAGAATTCTTCATACTTCTAGAAATGGACTGTGTCAAAAGATAAGGAATACAAAAATGGATTTAAGTAACATAAGAACTTTCATCCCAAATTTCACTAGAACTCACGGCCAACTTTCGGTAATAATATTCTAAACAGTCTCATAGTTGTGCTCTTCTATAACCTCCTGTTTTATTTGAACTTCTTCCCTCTCTATTTTCTCATTGCTTTCAATAATAAAAATGGATAAGCCACTTGCATGCTTTTGGTACTGTGCTAGGTTCTGAACAGAGCAAAATGGGGGAGAGTATGGGCCCTCTTCTGGAATTTGCACGTTAAAATCCTACGTAAATGATGTGTGCATTGAGTGATATATTAACTTACATAGGCATAGAATGAAGTAGAGAGGATTTAAGTTTCATGTTTAGGTAAGAAAAAAGTGGGCTTTTTAAATTTCCACAAATTAGTGAGAGAAAAGTTTGTGAAGGAGATGGGATGGCTGCACAAATGGAGCATGAAGCTAATGTGATTGAGACAAGCAAAGGGGCAGGTAGTGTATCAGGAGAAAAGTGATAGGAGGTGGTGGTTGAGAGTGGTTTGAGGAAGGACTATATGAATGCAAGTTAGACTCAATTCTTAATGTAGTAAGTAGCCACTATAGACTTTCAGAAAAGGAAATGGCATTCATAAAATCTGTAAGTGAAAAATTAACTGTATCTAAAAGCATTTGTCCTAGCTTCAGTCCACAGCCTGGTGACTTCAGTAGGGAGGAAGTTTTGACAGCTGTGCTAAGAAATAACCTGTGGCTGAGACTATAAGCATAATTGAAGGGTGGTTTAGGAGAGCAAGCTGGCAGTATTTGGTGAGAGACTGGAGTGGAGGACAGGGAACATTAGAATTACTACAAGGTCTCTGGTGTGAAGAGTCAGAGTTGCTTTGGTGTCGTTTCTTATGGGGAGGCTGGGCTTAGGGAAGCAGTGATGCTGCATTGTTATATATGTTTTATTGTGCTCTCATTCTGTGGAAATTGTAATCCAAGTATGGTATGCATGCTAATTATCAATGACTGGCTAATCTTAACCTTGGGCAAATCTGTTTCTATTTGCTTCTTCAACTATTAAAAGGGGGGAAATGACTCCTGGCCCACAGGCATCTTGGTGAAGACTTTACTCTTTGGAAATGCTTTTCTGATGGAAAGTGACACACAGATACTCTCATGACACATTAACCTAGGAGTTGAGCAATGGAGGGACTAGAGTCAAATGAGACTAGAAGGTGTGACAGATTGGTAGACAGGAATTTTGAAGCTACAACTGGCTGGGACATCAAGGTTAATATTATCTTCTAACCACTGCTTTTTCTCTCTCTTATGACCCTTTTCCCTTTCCCAAGCAAAGTATCATGTGATCAGAAACTAGGCCTTACCCTTCCTTTAAGAAAGTGGCATACTGCTAGGTGCGCCTGGGTGCCTCAGTCAGTTAAGCCTATGACTTCAGCTCAGGTCATGATCTCACAGTTTGTGAGTTCGAGCCCTGCGTCAGGCTCTGTGCTGACAGCTCAGAGCTTGGAGCCTACTTCAGATTCTGTGTCTCACTCTTTCTGCCCCTTGCCCAATCCCACACACACATAGACACACACTCTCTCTCAAAAATAAATAAACATTAAAAAAAAAAAGGAAAGTGGCATGCTGCTAGTTCCTTGTGGTTTTGGAGGGGGAAAAATCCCATTTGTTTCCTCAGCTGGGTGATTTGCTATGATGCCTATTTTTGTGAATGATATTTATGGATTCCCCATTTCCAGACAATTGCCTTGGAAAGTTATGTAACCAGACCCTAATCTAAAAAGAAGTCAGACTGAAGGTTATAAATGTTGAATGTGTCCAAAGTTGAGTTCCTGTTTACAGGAGGAGAGAGCCTGGGACCCTTTTTGCTAGGTTAGCTTTCTCCTTTCCTGAGTCTGAGCACTTGGAACATTTTAGTGCTGGCCTACTGTGACTCACTGCCTATCCAGCAGCTTAACAGATGCTTGAGCAAGACCACAATATGTCTCTCAGATAATTAAACACTGGGGCTATGCACAAAAGGACAAGTTTTTTTATGCATCAATTATGGGGACATTTTATCATCAGCCCCTCATTTCTACTTTCTCAATACAACATAGTAAACTACGATATTTGAGAATCCTTATTCTTTGCCCTTTCCTACTCCCCAAACCTGATACAATGCAAGTTTTCATCATTGTCATCCATGTTAGACAGATCTACTCCATTTCAGTTGCAGGAAATATTCTTAGTAAACATTTACCCAGTGTATTCAACAGCAATCAGGCCATTGATGATAATGTAAAAGTTTATTAGAACATGAAGAGAGAAATTACCTACAAGTAATTCTGGAGTACTGGCTACTAGGAGCCAAATGCCTCATAGGCAGAAATTCATTGAATAGCATGCATTTATTATATGTTGGCTGCCAGAAGTTTAAGCACTTGAGCTCAAACTTGCCATTAGACCCTCCCCAGCATGCGGGCCACCCACCAGTTGCAAGGCATAATTACACGACAGATAACCCGCCCTCCTTGGTAACAGTATGGATATGGGTAGTAACCTAACAAGGGTTCACAGACACGGTGGCAGTAGCGGTTGCCTCGGCGGCAGTAAATACAACAATAACCTCTCTCATCCAGCATGGGGTCAAATTCTATTCCATTTTCAGTCTGAAAGAAGAATAAACCATGGTTGGAGGGTAAGGTTCACTAAGAAAAGGCCCACCAAGCAGGGAAGGACTATAAGACTACATGAACTGGGGACTGGTGAGAAACTAAATTCCTTAGTCTGATCAAGATTGATCAAGATTGATTATGAATGAGCCCCTTAGGGATTACAAGTTTCTTAAACATTTTTTGTTAAAACAATGACCATGCACCTTTTAATGACTTTGATCTAAGGGGTAGTGAGTTTTTTGAGGGCTCTTTCCTATCCCTCTAACAGAGTGACATGAATGTAACTTACATAGTCATTTATTGGAAATTCTCCCTCACTTGCTTGTCTGGCATGGCGGGTCTTTTCCACCTTCACTTGAGGAACCACCCACTGCTCATTTTGTTCAATCCCTTTTTTTTCATTGGTAGGAAAGTGAAGATCTTCACCATCCTCCTCAAAGTCTTGTAACTCTGAAACTAAGGGAATAAACACAAAGTTTTGATGCACCTCCTTTGCAAATGGTTCCCAAAAGAAGTCTTTGGGGTTATGGTATTGGGAATAGATATTTTCATTATCTTGTCACTGCCATCATTTAGGCAAGCATGAACCACTTTTCCAAACTCCTTCAGCTGCAATTATAAAGAGATTTTCCCCCAAACAAATCTGACTATTCCCATGTACGCAGATCTCTTCTTTGCTCATTTGGCATTGAATACTTACTGTTTACCTTACTAGCACCCTAATTTTAAAAACCAGGAGAGGGGACTTAAGTGTCTCCCAACAATGATTTTACCTTTGATAAGTGCTCAGTAAATATTTTTTGATTGCTGGATTTGATTTAGTGCCCTCTGTCTTCCTCTGCTTTCTCCTCTCTTTCCTGTCTTAAAATGTTTTTTTTTAAATTTCTATTTATGAATAATCCTCCATTTACAGAAGAGTTGCAATGATTGTACAGAGTTCCTATATACCCTTTATCCAGTTTCGCCTAACATTAGCATCTTACATAACCTTGGTACAATTATGAAAACTAAGAAATTAGCATTGATAACAATTCTATTAACTAAACTATAGACTTTATTCAGATTTCATTATTATTTCCATTAATGTCTTTTAGAAAAAGAATGTTGAAGCAGAAGTTTTAGCATCCAATCCAGAATATCACATTGTCTTTAGTTGCCTCTTTTTTTAAGCTGCCAAAAAGTACCAATAGCTTCTTCATTTGGTAAGGGTGGTCTCTCTTGAATAAATAGTAATTTATTCTGTCTAGAATGAGGGAGGTCAAATTCTATATTAGCTGGGAAGAATAAGACGTCCAGAGACCTTTGCCTTTTCTATGAGCTGATTGGAAGTTGAGAGCTGACCTCTTCTACTGTAGACCTCTAGCCCTCAATTACTTTTATAGTGATTCCTAAAACAGCCACAAAGAAATTTGTATTACAATGACTGTCCTGTCTTCTGGGGAGAATGCCACCAGTCAACACAGAGAATCATTCTTGTGACAACAGAACATTGTTTTGGCTCCTCTCTTCTGTTCTTGGGTTGGGTACACAGTGGTTTGAGCAATAGTCTGATATCCCAACTGCAATGAATATAGATGTGCAAAGAAAGACAGATTGGTTTTTTGCTATCACTAGTCACATTAGGGTGGCATTAACTTTGCTGGGATATTTAAAAGCCTGTCAGCATTGATTTATCTGATTTATAACTTGGCTGTGAAAAATTCCTTCCTCCCTTGGTGGTGAGCATATACAGTTTCATCTAAGATATAAGCTGATCATTTGTGTTCCTAGAAATGTAGTTTCTAAATGATGGGAACATTAACCTGTTACTAACTTTGGAAAGAGGAGGAGGAGAAGGAGGTCATACCTGCTATTAGAGTGGGATTGATCCAATACATGGTCACATTATTACAAATTTCCAGAATTTTGGAATTTTTCAGAAAGTCTCGGTTTTCAATAGGCTTTTCCGCTGGGACCCAAATCACAGACTGTTCAAAAAAAGTGGTGGTAATTTCTTCATTCTGAGAGAAGTTCAGGGTGGGGATAGGCAGAGAAATTAATAAAATGAGTGAGACATTATGGAATACTGGAAAACACTCTATTTTAAGTTTGGATAACAATTCCAATCCCAGCGCTGTCTGTGAACTAGCTGTGTATGTGTATACAGTAGGTGCCTTTGAGAGAGTTAAAAATTTATCCCTCTCTCGGGTCTAACAGTAAGGCTACTCACTGTACCAAGAGTTTGCTCTGCTACCATTTCACTTACAGTTAGGAAGGTTATCCATCGTTTTCTGGGCCTCCCACTGGGCCATATATGTTTTAATTGGGCTTCTGGAACCCTGAGTGATTTACATTTGTGTTTGCTCTTTTAAATGGATGTTGTGAGTGCCTGCCTTGTTTAGGCTTGCAACTAAGATTGCAAGCAGGATTTGATCTCAAGCTGAAAAAACTTCTATAATCCAAACTGGTGAGAACAATTAAATAGCAATCACCCTTACTATTTTGGTTTTACAAGATTTGCCTGTTAATGGCTAGTTGTAGTGTAAAAGATGTATTTTTTTGTGTGTGTTACAGTCCAGTCTTTAGATTGTGACTTCACTGGCCTTACCGTTCTTTTGCTCCTTTCATTCTAGATGCTTAGAGTTTGTCTCACAGTGTATTTTTCTTTAGGTAGCTTTTCTTATATTGTCAAGAACACTGCCTTCTCTTCAGTTTCTTGTATTGGAAGTAGTTGATCTATGTACCTACTTTCTTACTCACTTGTCTTTTGGGCCTTGACATTTCTCCCTACTCTTCAAAAATTTTTTTAATGTTTATTTATTTTGAGAGAGAAAGAGAGAGAAAGACAGAAGTAAAGAGAGCGAGTGGGGGATGGGCAGAGAGAGAGGGAGAGAGAGAATCTCAAATAGGTCCAGCACCGACAGTGTGGAGCCCAATGCAGGGCTCAATCTCATGAACTGTGAGATCATTACCTGAACCAAGATTAAGAGTCAGACACTTAACCACCTGAGCCACCCAGGTACCCTGACATTTTCCCTACTCTTAATAAGGCTTTTACTTTTCTTTTTTGTTTTTTTTCTAGCTTTATGATTTCAGTGTTTTTATTAATACGTTCTCTGAAATATGGCTTTGTATAATTTTTCCCTAGTTATTTAAAACTCTCAAGTCTTAGCTTCTTCAACTTTGAGTCTGTAAAGACCTTGGGATGTGTTGAAACGGATTGTAGAAAATGAGGTTGTTATGCTGACCAGCTTTGTTAGCAAAATCAGGGCTATTTATATACCTGGTCTGTATGTTTAGCATGCGCAAACCATAGATACAGTGGTGAGAACAGAATAAGAGGGATTTTGTCATCCAGAACTGCAAACTTAACTCATAAAAAATCTGTAGCCTGAATATATATAATTGAAGATAAAAGTAATCTTACTATCATGAGATAAATACTTAGGTTATTTAAAAGATTTGGCAAAATTAATTGAAGAATAAATTAGGGCCAAAATGAGACATTATGAGCCTTTACCTTTATCTTTTTCAGAAAAATAAATCCTGTTGTATTAGTTCAAGGTTTTATTGCTGGCTGGCCCTACTCAAATGTTTACATTATTTTCTGTAAAAAAAAAAAAGCAACATGTACTGCCTTTTTCTCCTATTGACTCTCCCTTCATCTTATCCTTGCCTAATTCTTAATTAGGCAGTAATTCTTAATATCCTGGAAGTTGTTCTGTTCCTCAGATGCATTGAATTTATGCTTTTTTTTTTTTTAATCTCCAAAATTTTTCACTACCATAGACCTTGAGAACACAGCATTGTCTCTGGGAAAGTTTTTTTTTTTTCTTGGAAATTCTAGTAACAAGGGTCTGTAATTTCCCTGACCATAAGGAGACCAGTGGCATGTCTGGGGGAGCCAATGACAGTTCTGAGACTTGGGTAAAGGAAAGGATAAAGGGCTCCCTATCCCACATCACTCCCCAAAAAATAGAAAAGGAGAAGAAAAAAAATAAATGGGTAGATGAGAATTAAAATAGAAAGAGCTATGTAGGAAAATAGTGGGGAAAAAATGGGGGAGAGAAAGAAGAAAGAGGTCTTTACAGTACATAGAGAGGCCACTGTGCCATTGCCATAATTTCATTTTACATTTGCCAGTTAAACACTAAAAGAAAACCAAATAAACCAAACAAATAATTGTTTTTTTCTGGCTACAGTGGGAATATGCTGCCACAATATGGCTTTAGCTAAGGTTCCCCTTATTCCTTCACTGATAGCAACATACTGTAGTTACAGGCGGAATATCAGGAAAGCATTAAGAGCCTCAAGGGCTTTAATGATAGTTGTGTTTTAGTGAATAATCCTCCATCCCCCACTAGGTTTTCAGGGGCCATTTAATGATTGCACCAGTATCTTAGGTTGCCTTACCCTGGCCTGACAGTATGTTTTCAGAGAATTTGTTATTACACTGCGGTTCTTACCTTCTTTGCTTTTCCCTTTCCTAGTGAGGTTAAATGCAGATTATTTCATTAGCAGAGTCTAGCATACAATGGTAAAGTGAATGAACTGGAATCTTTTAAATAGGTGAATGCCACAGTGTTATAAAAGCAGCAAGGATCTCAGGTGGCCTTGGGACTTTTCTTTTTAAGACTTTATCTTTAAGCAGTATTGCTTTGGTTCCTCTGGCTCACACATCTTACTAGAAATCTTTGGTTTAGAAGCAAATGTACAGAATGTTAATGGCTACCCAGGTATAAAAGTATAGTGTTGCTCCTAATAGCATGAACTTTCATTTTTCAAAAGGCCCAAGTTCAAGATCCCAATCTGCTCCTCACTAGTTGTGTGACGTTGGAAAAGTCACATTTTGGTTCTGAACTCAGTTTCCTCATTGGAAAGTTGGGATAATAATAGCACCTCTCTGTAGGGTCATTGTGAGCATCAAATGAGAGTAAAGCATTTAGTACAATGTCTGGCATATAGTTAATACCCAATAAATGATGGCTTTTCCTACCACTATTAATATTCTTACTTACCTCATCTATTTCCTCCTCTGGTTCAGAAAATTCAGGAATCACTTTAATCTGAGTTTTGATGAAGCATTTTTGAAGACCTACAAAGTAGATGCCAGTGTAACCCTATAAACAGACAAAAAAATAGACCTTCGTGAAATAGTGACAGTTAACGAGGTCCATGATCTATTAAGGCCCCAGGATGGCAAAATTTGAATTCAAAGGGAAAGCTTTTGTTTTACAAACTCAGTGGAGGCTAAAGGCTATTTTTTAACTTGACTCAAATGTTCTAATATTTTAAGTGGGAAACCTTGAGGGGTGGAGTAACCAACTTACATTTTTAAAATCATGTACTTCCAATGTTTCATCAGTACCATTTCCACTTCTGAATATTTCAGTTCTGGTCACTGGATCAATTTCCATGTAAATCTTCTTCTTCTCTCCATTGCTGTAGAAAGTGTGCTCCATGTCATATGTCTGGAAGAACAGAGGAAAACAAGCTCTAAGATACTCACTATGTCCCTTCATATGACACTTTAATTGGGTAATATCTGGGGCACCTTCTGTTTCTGGAGCCTTTGTGGTGAGGTGCCATCTCAGCAGCTTACCATTGGGAATTCTCTGAGACTCAAGATTAAAGTGAGGTGTTTCTTGGCACTGAAGCTGATATGGGGATCCCTTCAGAGCCAGTATTTTGTATTCAACCCAAGTTGCTGAACTAATCACTAAAATTCCAACATTTTTTCTTGGCAGCCTTGATTAAATAGTGAATGATATTTTTGCAAACCAGCCTGTAAAGTATTTTCCCTTACGTTAAGCAGAGGGATCATGTAAAACCGCTGTTGCTTCTTTAAGTTACCACTTCCCTTCCAAGTAGTGTTCACCCCCTCTCCCCATGAAATTCATTAGCAGCTGAGAAACAGATTTGAACACATATAGAATGCTTAGGTATTGCTCTTTATCTCCTTATCTAACCAGGACTTTAATATTGCCTCAGCAGTCTTGGGTCTTTTTTAGAATCTGAAGACCATTCTCCTCCGCCAATATTAGGTAATACTCTTACCTAACCTCAACTGCTTCTTTTCCTTCCATTTCGACTCCAGGATACATTTATTGCCTTCTGACCATCTCTTTTATGGGCTAACCAAACCCACTCAGTTTATTCCTGAGTTTTGTTTTCCAAACCTAATTCAGTTGGCTTCAAGTATATTATACTTGAATATATGTAGAAATATATTATACTTGAATATATATAGAATTCGACAATTGTGTCAAGTTCCCTGCACTAAGTAATACAGTATCATACAAGAATAGTGCCTTGAAAAGTCTTCTTTATCAGGTTGTTCCTGAGTGGTTGAAGCAAAACTCCAGATTCTCTCTACAAGAGAGAAATTACCTCTACAAGAGGTAATTTTTTCTTAGGACCAAGAAGACCAGTCCCATCAAGTGCCCCGTTTAGGAGTAAGCCCATTACCCATAACTGATGACATATTTGTAGCTAGAAGCAAATAACAAACCTAAAGTAATTTGCTACCTGTCACAAGCCAAGCCAGACCTGATGGTGCCAGGTGGAAATCTCTTATTCCTGTTGTTAGGATGTTCCTGCTATCAAGTTTTTTCTACTTAGTTTTCCTTACAAAAAACATTTGGTAAATGAAAATCCCCCTAAAACAAGTCATTTATAGAGCCAATGTTGCTTTCTAATGATATGGCTTCCAGTGACAGAAGGCCTTTTAGAGCTTATACTGGGTCAGGATGCTTTTTAATGTCTGCAGGTGTCTGTGACTGAATGTTAGTTTAACCTGGTCAAATTCTCCCTAGCTCAACTAGAAAAACAAGTTGGAAGGGTTTGTAGAAACAATGTTGCTTCAAGTGTTAAAAGTCTTTGTAAGACCAAAGCAGGAGGCATCACAATCCCAGACTTTAGCCTCTACTACAAAGCTGTCATCATCAAGACAGCATGGTATTGGCATAAAAACAGACACATAGACCAATGGAATCGAATAGAAACCCCAGAACTAGACCCACAAACGTATGGCCAACTCATTTTTGACAAAGCAGGAAAGAACATCCAATGGAAAAAAGACAGTCTCTTTAACAAATGGTGCTGGGAGAACTGGACAGCAACATGCAGAAGGTTGAAACTAGACCACTTTCTCACACCATTCACAAAAATAAACTCAAAATGGGTAAAGGACCTGAATGTGAGACAGGAAACCATCAAAACCTTAGAGGAGAAAGCAGGAAAAGACCTCTCTGACCTCAGCCGTAGCAATCTCTTACTCGGTACATCCCCAAAGGCAAGGGAATTAAAAGCAAAAGTGAATTACTGGGACCTTATGAAGATAAAAAGCTTCTGCACAGCAAAGGAAACAACCAACAAAACTAAAAGGCAACCAACGGAATGGGAAAAGATATTTGCAAATGACACATCGGACAAAGGGCTAGTATCCAAAATCTATAAAGAGCTCATCAAACTCCACACCCGAAAAACAAATAACCCAGTGAAGAAATGGGCAGAAAACATGAATAGACACTTCTCTAAAGAAGACATCCGGATGGCCAACAGGCACATGAAAAGATGTTCAACGTCGCTCCTCATCAGGGAAATACAAATCAAAACCACACTCAGATACCACCTCACGCCAGTCAGAGTGGCCAAAATGAAGAAATCAGGAGACTATAGATGCTGGAGAGGATGTGGAGAGACGGGAACCCTCTTGCACTGTTGGTGGGAATGCAAATTGGTGCAGCCGCTCTGGAAAGCAGTGTGGAGGTTCCTCAAAAAATTAAAAATAGACCTACCCTATGACCCAGCAATAGCACTGCTAGGAATTTATCCAAGGGATACAGGAGTACTGATGCATAGGGGCACTTGTACCCCAATGTTTATAGCAGCACTCTCAACAATAGCCAAATTATGGAAAGAGCCTAAATGTCCATCAACTGATGAATGGATAAAGAAATTGTGGTTTATATACACAATGGAATACTACATGGCAATGAGAAAAAATGAAATATGGCCTTTTGTAGCAACGTGGATGGAACTGGAGAGTGTGATGCTAAGTGAAATAAGCCATACAGAGAAAGACAGATACCATATGGTTTCACTCTTATGTGGATCCTGAGAAACATAACAGAAACCCATGGGGGAGGGGAAGGGAAAAAAAAAAAAAGAGGTTAGAGTGGGAGAGAGCCAAAGCATAAGAGACTGTTAAAAACTGAGAACAAACTGAGGGTTGATGGGGGGTGGGAGGGAGGGCAGGGTGGGTGATGGGTATTGAGGAGGGCACCTTTTGGGATGAGCACTGGGTGTTGTATGGAAACCAATTTGACAGTAAATTTCATATATTAAAAAATAAATAAATAAATAAATAAATAAATAAATAAAAAAGAAAAAAAAAAGTCTTTGTAGCTGCTGAATAGGAAGCAATAATGTCATTCACTACTTTGTAGCTCTGCAGTGCCTTGGACAGGGTCAGTACTTAAGTACTGGGTATACTAAATTAAGTATTAACTATACAGCATACGTTTTTCCCACCAGGGACAAATTCTCAGCTTCATAAAGAGATTTTAAACATTGGCAAGGTCTTTTAAGACACCATACTTTAAAAGGGGAAGGAAAATGGTATTTACAACCTTCCAGCAACTGCAGAGTTAACTCAGGAATTCTGGTCTGGTTTGTGACAGGTAGCAAACAAATTCCTTTAGGCTTGTTATTTGCTTTTAGTTATAAATATTTCCTCAATTTAAGCTCTGCAGCCAGCTTGAGAAATGTCTACCTATGGCAAGAAATTGAACTCTAAGTAGGCCTGACTTAAGTGGAGGACAGAGGCATCTACTTCAGATCCAGTCTTGTCAGATCTCCTAATGGGAGGGAATTTCTTTACAAATACTATACATTGTTGAGACAAATGTCGACACTACTAGTCATTGGGGGTGGGGTGGGGTGTTTGTTTCATGAGCAGCACCACTGATGGATTATTGCATGGAAAAATGAGGTTAGAGACTAGGGGATGTGGGAATGCTGCCTACCTGGGCAAAAGAAAAAAATACAGGCTGTATTTTCAATCATTGGTAGAAGACTATGGAACCATACTGGTGACATTTAGAATTTCAGTGTACTTCTGTGGAATGACTTTTCCTGCACTGTTGGCAATGCACTTCACTTGGACACCTTGCTAGATGAAAACTATTGGAAACTGCCAAGCTCAGCAGATCTTGATTACTTTCAACATTCCTTCAAAGAGGTTTTTTGGGTTTTTCTTTGGTTTGGTTTGATTTGGTGGGAGAGAAGGGGTCCATTCTGATCACATTCATTAACCAGATTATAGCTTATTTTTAGCAATGATAGGCTGCTAAATGGAGTGGGATCAGAATGACTTCATTTATGTGTGAATCCTGGATAAGGGGTGGGGGTGGGAAGCTATATATTCACCCAGATGGAATTCTACTATCGGAGGTATCCTTTTGGAACAGACTGTCCTTGTCTAGGGAGATGATGCTGGTGGCCCACTTTGGACTGTTTGGGGATGGGTTTGAGCAAAACCAGACATACTGTCTCGCCCAGGTCCCTATGGAGCACATTGCCTGGGAAATGGCTATGCAAGCGCCACTGGCCCATATGAAGACTGAGCTCATGCCTTTGGCCTCAGAAGTACTTTTCTCTCTACTAAACTCAACGGCTCAGGGGCTGAGGGTCTTTATGGAGATAAAGGACCAAATGGTTTTGTCCTTTCCAGGCACTAACTATAGCAGAGACAGGATGACTGGCCTGAGAAACGTATGACTGGGTGCTCAGTAGCTCATCTCACACTGTCCCCAACTCAGCTTTACTTCAGGAAGGACAGAGCAAGGACAGACTGTGATGAGGACGACACTACTGTCAAATTGGCAAATAGGGAAAGTTAATTATTGGTGTTTCTATGTTCCCTTTTCTGTTCTTTTCATATCCTGTTTCCTTTGTACTCTCTTAGTCCTTCCCCTTCTTCCCATCTTCCTCTATCCCTTTGTTTCCTGTCTAGACATCAAAGAATCTTATGGTGCTTCAGGTCCCTTATGTCAAAGAAAAAATCAATTTGACAAATGATTTCACACTAAGATGACTGTGATTGGTATTTATCTCTTTAAAAAGTGGAGTGAAATAAGTCAAAAGAATGAATTACTAATGATGGATTTTAAGCACAATGACACCAGGAATAGGAGATATTTGAGAGGCAAGGGCATCCTTCCAGCACCACTCTGATAGGTTCCTGTTCTACCCACACATAGGTGTCATCTTAACTATAAGGACACTGGAGTGGGACAGGGAAGCCTATGGAGTGGGATATGACTCAGAAGTGATATGAAATAGATATGTGGTTAAGTTCGGGTGGTGAGAGATATAAGAAGACCACACTGAGAAAACATGGGCAAAACCAAACTCATTTCTCTTCCCTGGCCAGGAATTCTTTCCTCATTCCAGTTAAATCTTCCACTCAGGTACAAATGAGCCCTAACTTCCCCCTTCCACAGTCTTTCCTTTCTTGCCTCAGTTTGTGGCAATCTCTGAGATTAGTTTTTATAAAAAATACTGTTGCCTCAGACCCCAGTGTGATGAATCGATTTTGGGGGAAAGTGCCTTTAGCCTTTCCTGAAAGGGATTTGAGGACATTTGGCTTAGGTTTGTTTCTTAAAGCCTGTGATTAATCTAGCTGCTCTTCTCTCCACCTTAATCCTTTACTGTTTATGAGGTACACTCTCCAAAGGTGAAATACATGCTCAGAATAGCTGGTTATCAGGTGTTAGGCTGGAAGGAAGGGAAGGGAATGCATTGTACCATTTAATTACCAACCTAGCCTGTGGGAATTAAAGGGCCTCTGGGTATTTCTTTACCAACACAGAGCAGACAGATTGTTTCTTATGCAAAGTTGGACTTCTGCATCTTCAATCACCAGCTCTCAGCCCTGAAAAAAATTGGCATAAGCAGCACAGACATTCCTCTTTTTCAACGAGAAAAAAAAAAAACATTTCTTTCATCTACAGACTCAAGTTGGCTGGGAAGTTTTCCCATACCCACTATCCCAACCACCCCTCATTCTTATATGCATCTTAAGAATAGTAGAAAGAATCTTTAGACCAGGTTCTAGTCCTAGCCTCAACTCTGCCACTTAAAAGCTGTGTGACCTTGAGCAAGTCACCAAATTTCTCTGGAAGTTCAGTTCCCATCTTTATCTCCCACTCCTTGCCAGATGCAATGTTGAATAGTTGACAAAATTACTTTTGCTCAGATTTGGACTAATACCTGTCAGGTTGATGATTGGACTGCTACTATGCTATTACCTGTTGATCACCTGGGCTACTTTCCCTATATACAGCTCCAGTCCCACTCTCAGCCTCTAAAAGACAGTTCCCTCTGAGGAGCCAGGTTTTCCTTGTTGGTGCCATGTAAATTGCTCAGCAAATGCTGCCTTGTAGAATGGGGGGACTAAATCAGAATGTGTCCATTAGTAGCCAGAGTTCTCATCTACATAATTGGTATTACCTCTTAATAACCTACAGCAAGAACTGGCCCAGTGAGAGCTGCTGTCTGTATAAGGGTGACTTTCCTTCTGGAATGGTTTGGGAGGAAAATAAAATGAAGAGAAGCCTTCTTTTTTTAAAATGCCAGTGTGGCACCATCTGGTGAAGCTCAGTCCCTCTGCTAAAGAGATTCCAGCTATAACTCCAACTTTTTCCTTGAGGGTATGAATGCTTCTCCAGACCCACATTTTACCCACCAAACTGCTGTGTAGGAAAGCCCAGAGAACTCAGGAAACAGAGTTTTATTCTTTGTGTGCCTAGAAGAGGAGTTGAAGAAGAAGAAGATGGGTCTCTGGCCAATGCTAGTATTAGAGAAATAGGCACAGGAAAGCTAGATCCAGACTTAGCAAGGAAGTGCTTTTTCCAAACAAAGGATTTTCAGCATACGATGATATTGAGCTGGCAATCCTGGGTGATGCTGTCTTAATGATTATTTGCAGTTGAGGTGGGGAGAGGGCAGCAGGATGCCCACATATCCTTACCACTTCTCTTCTCATACTGATAGTATGGAGGAGTTGTGAGGATACCCCCAGTAATCTTGAGTGCTGTGTGGGCCTTAGGATTTACGGTTTCTAAAGAGTCCTAAAGTCACCGGGTAGTTCCTGGATATGGTAGGAAGGGCAGAATTTCATTTATTTAATTTATCATCCTTTTGCCTCATTTTACAAAGGATTGGAGTGGATAGGTTACAAGGTTTGTGCTACATCTATAGATTGTTGGTATAAGGGCTGGGATTTTTATGACTTGCTTTCTCCATGTTGGATGAATTAGCTGGGGAGTTGGCTTCTAATTGCTTCAAGTTAAATGTGTAATGCAGGGAACTTTAAAGGAAGAATGTTTCTCTAGGGTATTGGCTTCAAAGATCCCTGGGCAGTCACTGCCTAGAAGTGGAGCTTCATTGTGATGCACTCTCAAAATCTCTGGGACTGAATAGGTACCTTCTGTTTGGCTGAGAAAGCTGAATACAAGCATTTGATGGTCTGGCTTTCATTCAGCTCAAGTGGCTCCTATATGTGGTTGTGGGTTAGGGACCTGGAGCCTGTAAGGGAGTGCAGCTGTTCCCCTAGGGTTAGTCCCATTCATTTCACTTCATTTTGATGCTTTTCTCTTTCTGGAGTGTGTGTAAGTGTGTGTATGCATTTGCACATGCATGCATGTGCTCATGCCTGGGGTGTGTGAGGAGAGAGAATCAAGCATGGCTTACTCTCACTTTGGGATCAAGAATCTGGGTCTTTTGTACACATCAAGGTGGGAGGTAATGGAAGGAGGGGGAGGACTTACTGGCATGGAAATGTCAACACCAGATGTGAGATGTTAAATAAACACTGTTTGTTATAAACAGATGTCAAAAAAAAAAAAGAAAAACAAAATAAAGAGAAGCTATGATGGAGGCTGAAGGAGCAAACGCTAAGAGCTTGGAGGAAGCCCCAGGAGAACAACAAAAAAATCAGTCCATCCATAAGCACAGCAACATCAACAATTGTCTCCACGGGTTCCCACATGTCCCATAGGCTTGTAAAGGAAAGCCCAGAAGAACCTGGGTTTTAATTTAACTTTCGTTTCTTGCTAAGCCATACTCTTTTTTAAAAAAAAATTAACATTTATTTATTTTTGAGAGACAGAGGGAGGCAGAGCATGAGCGGGGGCTGGGGGTTGGTGGGGAGAGAGACACACACAGAATCCGAAGGAGTCTCCAGGCTCTGAGCTGTTAGCACAGAACCCGATGCAGGGCCTGAACCCACAAACCACAAGACCATGACCTGAGCTGAAGTCAGAAGCTCAACTGACTGAGCCACCCAGGTGTCCCACATTTCTTGTTAAGCCATATTCTTAAGGGGAGAGTCTTTGTGCAAGGTGCCTGGATCCTTTTCCCTTGCAAATCTTCCAAGACTAATCTGACTTCTTTTTCCTTCCTAGGATTCATAAGTCAGCTCTGAGGCAGGCTTATTGGCAGTCTCAGCCATTGGAAACATAGATGGTTTCTTGGGCTCTTTGGGAATTAAAGGTAGTGGTGGACTGAGTGAAGCATCCACATCTCCAGCTGGTTCCTGAGTTTGCAACGGACCCAGCTGGGTATTGTGGTGAAGGCCAGGACTTAAATATCAAAGACAACAAATTACAGTGCCCCTTTGGAATGGAGAATAACCTTTGTTCATGGTGGGAAAACTTGATCCAGGGGATACATATTGTCTTTTACCTGATTACCTCACAATAATTTTGTTCATTTCTGAGAACCCTTTGCTGAAAAGTACATCCCAAGATGGATTACTTCATGAGAGATTTGATTCTTAGTAAACTTTATTTCATAGCATACTTGACCTCTTCTGTGCATGCACTGACTAGGTTTTAGTTTTGGTTTGAGGAATCACAGGATTGCTCCTTGTAATGCATTAAGAAGAGAACTGAAGTGAGAAACAAAGATGATATGATATGAAAGTAGAGGGAACCATGGGCCCTGTTAGCGAGTTTGACACCTTGCAAGATAAAAGCAAGGTCCCACTTGTCATTTATAGTACTGAGGCAAATAACATTGAATGTTTAGAAAAACACATAAACTATTTCAAAATAGCATTTGCAGTATCAACAGTCACAAAAAAGGCCATCTGACCCACTGCTTAATCAAGCTTGTACAGGTGGTCAAAAGGGCTAGCTACCTACCACACTCAGTTAAGTACATTATGGCCATGGAGAACAAAAGGGTTTATTGTCCTCTAACTCACCCATAATTGTCAAAAGGACCCTATATTCAATATGTGAGGCAACACATCACTTAGAGAATTAGCTAAATGGTAACAGAATGGGAATGGAATGCATTTTGGCGCTCTTATTCATTTTCTGTTTCCTTCCTGATCTCTATTTCTTTGCCCACCTTGACAGCCTGAATATAGGTGGCTTCTCTAGAAAGATATGTGAACAGAAAGTAGTTCAGAAGCAGGGCACAGTGCAAGAGATGAGATGAGATGAGACAGAGAGAGAGAGACAGACAGAGAAAGAGACAGAGAGAGAGAGAATGAGAGAAATGGCTAACTATAACCATTGGGTGATGCCTGAAATCCATTCTGGAACAAGGTGCAAATAAAAAAGCAGACAAAGATGGACTGGTTTGCTTTTCATTCTCCCTCTTACTTAAACTTGATAAGGTAGACTCTAGGACTAGATGAAAGTGGATATGACAGTAAAGGTGAAGAATCCAAGGGTAGCTATGCCTTATTTCTCTGTTTTCTTTTGGACACTTGTGCAGTTAATTTTTTATTTTCTCCCCACTGCCTCTCCTTTTTTTATCAATCCATACTCTTTCCTCTCTGTTCTTATCACTCCTTTGGCTCCCAGTAGTCTATGTAAACCCATTTTCTTATCTTTCATCCCCCCTCCTGGATATGTGCCTTTCTCTTCCTACATTTGTTATCAAATAAAAATTATGATCTCATGATAACAAATTAATAGCAACAGTAACAACAACCTACATGCAGAGAGAAAAATGTGGCAAAGACAGAAAACCATCTTCACACCTTGTAGCTTGTACATTTATTAATTCTCTCTTAAATGGAAATGGTTAGCATGAAGGAACCACTTTCTTTGGGTCACATCTAAATTTGCCTATTGTGTGTGAGTCTGGGTATAACAATAACACTAAGGTACACAAATATCAACGACAATGGCCAGTTAGGTTTACCAAATTACCCTAATATCAGAAGTTTTCTGAGATACCTGTGATTAATGACTTGGTGTCCCTTGTTTCTACCTTGTGGCATTACTATCTCATGGGTCAGTGACAATTATGGCTAGTGAGGAGCAGAAAAGCGCTGGGTTTTTTTTACATCATAAATACATGTGAAGTCAGGTATGAGAATTGCTTCTTCTGAAAAGGTATTTGCTGCCTGACCTCAGAACAGATACATTAAGTCAGAAACATAATCCCTGAAAATCCTTTGCTGCCATTTCTGGTGATTTCTTTTTATGTGGTTGTATAATACTTTTCCATCAACTTCTGCCCAGATAATTGGAAGGGAGATGAAAAATATTTTTTCTTACAGTAAAAAATTTGCTTCTAGTAGGAGTCTTAACTTCTTAAACCCAAGCATTATAAAAGAATGGCTAATTCTACTCATCATTATTAACTGAAATGCAGAAAACAAACTTTCCTTTACCAAAATAATTACACAAATGAAAGAAAGCAAAATCTTGATTCAGTTCTTCATAAAACCAGAAAATATATGCAAAATGGACTTAACAATTTTCATTTTCAGAGTAATATACATGTCAAGCACTAATTAAATTCAATCAAACTCAAAACAGAAGCATTAGATAATATGTGCATTTACTTACTTTTTTGGGTGTCTCCGGCCAGAAGTGTTTGCCCCCCCAAAATAGGACAATTAGAGTTAGGGCCAGGATACCAAACACCAATCCACAAATCTTAAGTGATTTACATATCTTCTTGGATTTAAAAGCTTCTGCCTAAAAGAATAAAACAATACACAATAGCTCTTAAAATAGCAAGCCATAATTCAAAATCACCTTTGATTTCTCTTTTTAATGTTCACATTGCGATACAATAAATCTGTGAAACCATGCTTCTGCTCAAAAGGGAAAAAATATGAATCAACTTACATTTAGAATGTGACAGTCCTCACAGTTCTCTGGAGGATTCTTTGCCATGCTCTCTCAGCGCACAGTACTCTTTTCCTGCTTTGAGAGGACTGAGAGACCACTGCTGAGGTGGAGTTGCAAGTGAGTCAGCTAACAGATGCCAGAGGAGAAGCTGAATTTATATGGCTCAAATATGTCATACCAGAGCCTGAGGTAACCCAGGGGGCTCCTGTGCTGTGATTTGTTAAAAAGATATACCCATATATGTATATAACTTCTGTGCACAGAATTCCATCCTGATTGGCAAAGACAGAAGGTTATAATGAAAACTATTGTCCTGGGGGTTGGTTTGGAATGGGACCAAGCCTAGGACACATTGAAATGATTTTTCACTACAAACTTAAAATATCAGTGGCAACACATGCTGCACACTCCAGAAATAAGCAAACAAAACAAAAAAAGGAATGAAGTCCTGATTTCAATTCCATGTGATTTAACAAATATTTATTGCAGGAATATTAAATGTCAGGCACTGTACTTGGTGTTGGAAATTCAGAAATGAATAAGATACTGCCTCTGCCACTATGATAAAGTTCTTTGAGGACAGAGACCAATATGTTATCAACTAATTTTAATTAAAAACAGGGTTAAAAGATTACTTATAACTTTTCTCTCTTCATCCTAGCTCTCTGATTATTTTCCTTTTCTAAATCCTCTTCCTCAGTCTGTTCCTTAATGTTGATATTCTTTGTGGTTCTATCCTTGATGATCTTCTTAATCTACATACACTTCTTGTATGATCTCACCCACTCCTATAAAGTATCAGCTGCATATCAATGATTTCCAAATCTGTATCTATAACCACTTTTTATCTCATGTATTTCAAAACCATTTGAGTATCTCTACCTGGATATACCTCAGAAACCTCAAACGCAATGTGTCCCACATCAAACTCTTCTTCTTTTGACACCCTCTTCTCCCAACCTATTCCATGCCCCCTATATTCTTTTTTAAAAATTTTTAATGTTTATTTATTTTTGAGAGAGAGAGAGAGAGAGAGAGAGAGACAGACAGAACACAAGTAGGGGAGGGACAGAGAAAAAGGGCGAAACAGATTCCAAAGCAGGCTCCAGGCTCTGAGCTGTCAGCACAGAGCCTGATGCGGGGCTCAAACCCACTAAAAGTGAAATCATGACCTGAGCTGAAGTCTGACGCTTAACTGACTGAGCCACCCAGGTGCCCCTCCCTGCCCCCCATATTCTTAATCTTGGCTGGTGGCTGTATTAGTTTTATAGAGCTGCTATAACAAAGTACCATAGACTGGGTGGTGTAAACAACAGAAATTTATATTCTTACAGCTCTAGAAGCTAGAAATCCAAGAGCAAGGTGTCAGAAGACTTGCTTTCTTCTGAGGCCTCTCTCCTTGCTTTTCAGATGGACTTCTTCATATTCACATGGCATTCTCACTGTATGCATGTCTATGTTCTAATCTCTTCTTATGAAGACAACAGTCATATTGGGCTACAGCCAATGCATATAACGGTATTTTTCCTTAATTACCTCTTTAAAAGCCCTATCTCCAAATACAGATACATTCTAAGATAATGGGTATTAGGGCTTCAACATATGAGTTTGGTAGCATGGAGGGCACAATTCATCCTGGAACCATGGAACCATCACCCACCCTGGCTCCAAAACCAGAAAACTGAGGTTTGTCCTAGACTCCCTTCTCTTTTTCACATTCCCTTGATTTAATCAGTCACGAAATCTTATGGATTCTAAATTCTTACATCCTTCAAAGCCATTCTTTCCTCTCTATGTTGACCATTAAAACTTTAGTCTAGGTCTTTGAGAGGTCCCAAATCCATATCTCTAACCAAGGCTGTTCTTTTAGAGCTCTAGATCCATGTGTCTTATCTAATCTGTTGGAACTCTTCACTTGGATATTTCATAGGCACCTCTAATATTACATGTCCCAAACTGAATTAATTATCTCCCCTTCCAAACATACTCTTCTTTCTGTATTACCTTCCTCACTGAATGACACAATAATTAGTCCAAGTGATCCTTAGTTTTGTTTTCTTGTTCACCCCCATGCTTAATCAGCTATTAAATCCAGTCAATTTTGCCTTTGAATTATCTCTCCAGTTCTATTGCTTCCATCCACAATTGCCACTTAGTTGACGTTCTTATACTTTTACTGTTGCATTAGAATCCTAACTGGTTTCTTTGCCTCCAATCCATTGCCTTCAAGGTGATCTTTCTAAGACTCAAATCTGAGGATACTCTTTCCCCTGCTTAAAATCCTTTCCTGTATATTCATTATCTATAATTAATATCAAAGCTACTTATGGTGACATCATAGGGACTTCATGGTCTGGACTCTGCCTATCTCTCCAGCTTTTATTTATTTACTTAATTAATTAATTTTTATTTTTTATTTTTCCTTTTGAATGGTTTTTAATCAGGTATCATTTATAACTCAGATTTCAATCAATAGCAATAGTATCATCAAATCTTATCCAACAGCGATATTTCACCCTAGTAAACTTTTTTCTTGAATGTTTATTTATTTTTGAGAGAGAGAGAGAGAGAGACAGAGCATGAGCAGGGGAGGGGCAGAAAGAGAGGGAGACACAGAATCCGAAGCAGGCTCCAGGCTCCGAGCTGTCAGCACAGAGCCCGACGCGGAGCTGGAACCCACGGACCGTGAGATCATGACCTGAGCTGAAGTCGGGCGCTCAACCGACTGAGCCACCCAGGCGCCCCTCACCCTAGTAAACTTAATGAAAAAGTATGATACCAAGCATTACTTCTAATGTCGTTTTTTTTTTTTTTGGTTGCATTATAATGGTTTTGTTTATTTATTTATTTATTTAATATGAAATTTATTGTCAAATTGGTTTCCATACAACACCCAGTGCTCATCCCAAAAGGTGCCCTCCTCAATACCCATCACCTACCCGCCCCCTCCCTCTCACCCCCTATCAACCCTCAGTTTGTTCTCAGTTTTTTTTTCTCTTTTATATTTTATTTTATTTTTTTTAATATATGAAATTTACTGTCAAATTGGTTTCCATACAACACCTAGTGCTCATCCCAAAAGGTGCCCTCCTCATTACCCATCACCCACCCTCCCCTCCCTCCCACCCCCCATCAACCCGCAGTTTGTTCTCAGTTTTTAAGAGTCTCTTATGCTTTGGTTCTCTCCCACTCTAACCTCTTTTTTTTTTTTCCCTTCCCCTCCCCCATGGTCTTCTGTTAAGTTTCTCAGGATCCACATAAGAGTGAAAACATATGGTATCTGTCTTTCTCTGTATGGCTTATTTCACTTAGCATCACACTCTCCAGTTCCATCCACGTTGCTACAAAGGGCCATATTTCATTCTTTCTCATTGCCATGTAGTACTCCATTGTGTATATAAACCACAATTTCTTTATCCATTTATCAGTTGATGGACATTTAGGCTCTTTCCAAAATATGGCTATTGTTGAAAGTGCTGCTATGAACACTGGGGTTCAAGTGCCCTTATGCATCAGTACTCCTGTATCCCTTGGGTTAATTCCTAGCAGTGCTATTGCTGGGTCACAGGGTAGGTCTATTTTTAATTTTTTGAGGAACCTCCACACTGTTTTCCAGAGCGGCTGCACCAGTTTGCATTCCCACCAACAGTGCAAGAGGGTTCCCGTTTCTCCACATCCTCTCCAGCATCTATAGTCTGATTTGTTCATTTTGGCCACTCTGGTGTGAGGTGGTATCTTACATGTGGTTTTGATTTGTATTTCCCTGATGAGGAGTGATGTTGATCATCTTTTCATGTGACTGTTGCTCATCTGGATGTCTTCTTTAGAGAAGTGTCTATTCATGTCTTGTGTCCATTTCTTCACTGGATTATTTGTTTCTCTGGTGTGGAGTTTGGTGAGTTATTTATAGATTTTGGATACTAGCCCTTTGTCTAATATGTCATTTGCAAATATCTTTCCCATTCTGTTGGTTGCCTTTTAGTTTTGCTGGTTGTTTCCTTTACAGTGTAGAAGAGTTTTTATCTTCATGAGGTCCCAATAGTTCATTTTTGCTTTTAATTCCCTTGCCTTTGGAGATGTGTCAAGTAAGAAATTGCTGCAGCTGAGGTCAGAGAGGTTTTTTTCCTGCTTTCTCCTCTAGTTTTGATGGTTTCCTGTCTCACATCCAGGTCCTTTATCCATTTTGAGTTTATTTTTGTGAATGGTGTAAGAAAGTGGTCTAGTTTCATCCTTCTGCATGTTGCTGTCCAATTCTCCCAGCACCATTTGTTGAAGAGACTGTCTTTTTTCCATTGGATATTCTTTCCTGCTTTGTCAAAGATTAGTTGGCCATACTTCTGTGGGTCCAATTCTAGAGTCTCTATTCTCTTCCATTGGTCGATGTGTCTGTTTTTGTGCCAATACCATGCTGTCTTGATGATTACAGCTTTGTAGTAGAGGCTAATGTTTGGGATTGTAATGCCTCTCGCTTGGGTCTTCTTCTTCAGTATTACTTTGGCTATTTGGGGTCTTTTGTGGTTCCATACTCCAGCTTTGATTTTAGACAATTTCTTTCATAGAGATGGAGCCAACCAGGGGTCTCAGCTGGGCAGGGCCATGAAGCATGTTCATGTGACTTCATCCATGTTCTAATGTCTCAAAGAAAAATAATTTTCTAATTGTTTCAGGTATAATTTTGCATGACATTGATTCTGTAATTAATGAAATTTAAGTCATGATTCCATTTGTTTTACAATTTTTGGCCAAGCTTGGAGAAAAAGAGAAAGTCATAAGAAACTTATGTTTACTGTTTTAGATTATTTCCCCCTCCCCAATGCGACATTATGCCTCAAATACCTTCCTTATACTTTACCTTTTATTGATACTGAGACCCTGCACTTTTTCACACTGCAGGGCATTTGCACACACTATACTCTTTGCTTAGATTTCCCTTCTTTGTTTGTTTGTTTGTTTGGTATCTTGCTTACCACTTTAAATGTTGTACTTATACTGCATTATAATCCATTTATATGTGTTTTTCTCCTGAGCAGACTTTGAGATATTTTAAAATGTGCCATATTTGTTAAAAAGTATTTAATTAAAATTGAGGTCAAAGCAATATGCCTTGGAAGCATAGCCGGTGTGTGTGTGTGTGTGTGTGTGTGATCACTTTTGATTCAGGAGTGCAAAGAAAATTGCACGAAGCACATGGAATTTCAGTAGATTGGTCATTTATTAGCACTGTTTATTCAGTGCCCTCTATGTGATGATTATCACACATTATCACTGTTATAGGGGCTAGATATATATTTATTAGTGGACAAGAGAAACACAGCCCTTGACATTATAGAGCTCAGAGTCTAGCTGGGGAGCCAAAAGCTAAACTAAAAGGAAAATATTCTGTATCCTGTAAATAAAGAAAAATATAAATTATGAATCATGGTAAGAAAGAAAAGTTCAGGGTACTATGAAATCACCTAATTTGAATTGGGGGTGTCACGGAAGTCCATGCTGAGATATATCTTAAGCTCAGACCTGAATAATGAGTAGATGTTAGCTGATGAAGAGTGAAGAAAAGATTATCCCAGGCAGAGGGAACAGCACATGGAAATACCCTGAAGCAGAAAAGATCTTGTATTTGAAGAGTAAAAGGAAAGTCAGTGTGACTGTAATACAGTGAATGAGGAAGAGAGTTGTTTAAGATAAGGCTGACGAGGTGGGAAAGGACCATCCCATACAAGATTGTGTCTATTAGGATTGTTTTTGGCTGCATGTAAAAGAAACCAAGCTATGGTGGCTTAACACAATAAGAAGTTTATTTTTCTGAGGTAACAACCTCAGTGTCAGCAGTCCAGGGCTTGTACAAGTTCTAGGACCCAAGCTTCCATATTTTTTTTCTGTGATCCTTTGACCATCGCTTCCTTCTTCATGCTTCCGAGATGACTATTTCACTCCCAGTCAGGAAAAAGAAAATAATGTAAAAGGCAAAAGACATGTGACAGGTGAATCTATCTCTTTCCATCAGGAAAATAGGAGTTTTCCTGGAATCCCTATATTGTAGATTTCTGCTTATCTTATTGGCTAGAACTGGGTTCTCTATACTGGTGTCTGGGGAGGTTTTATTTTCAACTCAGCCTATTACTACTCCTAACAAAATGCTGAGTTTGTTATAGAATGAGGAAACATATTGGGCAGGTAACTCACAGTTTCTGCCACAGGATTTGAAGTTTATTCTAATGGAAATTCATTGAGGGGTTTTAAGCAAGAGAGACACACAATTCCTTTTTCATTTATTAGCATCTCTCTGGATGCTATGAGAAGAATCAATTGTGAGGAGACAAGAATTTTAAAAGGTTCATCAGTTAGGAGGTAATTGCAAGAGATGATGGTAGCCTGGACCAAGGAAGTGATAATAGAGGTGGTAGACAGATTTGGGGTATATTTTAGAGGTAGCACATACTCGGTTTGGATTGGATATACAAGGTGAGAAAAAAGGAGGAATAAAAAATGATTCATGTATTTTTTTTTTTGTTTGTGAATTTGGGTGGAGTGTGGTGCCATTCACTGGGATTAGGAAACATGGAGGAGGACCAGTTTGGGGTAATGAGTATGGCTTTGGACATGTTGAATTTGAGGTATGTATGAAGCATACAAAAGATGTCTAGCTGGCAGTTGGGTATATGTGTTTGGAGGTCAGAAGATAGGACCTGGAGTGGAAATATACAGGTATACTTAATTTTATTGTACTTTGCTTTACTGAGCTTCACAGATATTGCATTTTTTACAAATTGAAGTTTTGTGGCAACCCTGAATTGATCAAGTCTGTTGGTGCCACGTTTTTTCAATAGCATTTGCTCACTTTGTGTCTGTCACATTTGGTAATTCCCATAATACTGAAAAACTTTTCATTATTATATTTTTTATGGTCATCTGTGATCACTGATTATGATCACTGAAAGCTCAGATGATGGTTAGCATTTTTTAGCAATGAAGTACTTTTTAATTAAGGTATGTACATTTTTTAGACACAATGCTATTGCACACTTAATAGACTACAGCATAGTGTATACATAGCTTTTATATGCCCTGAGAAACAAAAAATCTCATTTGATTCACTTTATTGTGATTTTCACTTTATTGAAGTGATCTGGAACTTAACTCACAATATATCTGAGGTTATGCCTGTAGATTTGCAAGCCTTTTGACCAAATGGTATTCAAAACTATGGCAGTTGATGACATGGTATAGAGAAAAAGTGCAATATAGAAAGAGAAAAAGACTCAAGATTAAGCCCTGGGGAATCTTCAGATACTTATTTAAAAATGCACTTTTATAATAGTTTTTACATTTTTATGAAAAAGATACATACCCATTAAAAAATATGCAAGTAATATAGAAAAACCCAGCAAAGGGGGAAAAAAAATCTTTCCAAATCAGCACTAACCAAGGGATAGCCATTATTGGGTCTCATTTTCCTTATCGGAATAAAGACGGATAAATATAGTACCTATTTATGAGATTCCTGTGCTAATTTAGTGAGATAACCATTTAAAGTGCTTATTCTGTTACTTGGGAGATAGTAAACACTTCATAAGCATTAGCTGCTAAGATTAATGAACATTATTATAGGCATCAATTTTATTATATAGGATTAATAAATGAATACAAAAGTTAAATGGAAGTAATATACATGCTATTTTTAAAAAGTATGAGATTTTTTTAATTGTTTGAACAAAAGAAAAATAAGTCAAAGTGAAAGGAATTGATATACTTCAGATCAATGTTTCTTCTCTCTCAAAAAATAGAAGTTTCTGAAAAACTATTTTAAAGTTAAGATCAATGATTTGAAAAATATAAAGAAGTTGTGGTCACTATATTTTTATTACCATGTTTAAATTTTTGATAGTGTTGACTGATTCCTTGGGTAGTTGGTTAAGAGCATGGGTTCTGTAGATAGCTTGCTTTGGTTCAAATCAGTTCTGCCACTTAACTAGCTATTAGGTGGTCAAATTATTTAATCTCTACATGCTTCAGTTTTCTTATTTCCAGAATAGGGATTAACAAGTAGCTACTTCATTGAGTTGTTGTAATAAGTGTTAATATGTATAAAATATTTGGTATAGTGCCTGGTACATAATAAACTATTATTATAAATGTGAAGAAATGTGTTATTGTTATGAAACATGATAAAATGAGACCCCTTGCACTTTCCCTACCATTTTCTGATTTTTGTTAGTTATTTTATTATTTTTACCTTCTGTTTTCCACACCCTCCACCCCAGAATTCTTTACGTTTGGTCTTGGTTCTATGTTTAAATGAATTCAATGAATGGCTAAAATTAACAACACAGGAAACAACAGATGTTGGCAAGGATGCAGAGAAAGGGAAACCTTACACTGTTGGTGGGAATGCAAACTGGTGTAGCCACTCTGGGAAACAGTATGGAAGTTCCTCAAAATGTTGAAAATAAAACTATCCTGCAATCAAGCAATTGCACTACTAGGTTTTTACCCAAAGGATTCAAAAATGCAAATTTGAAGGGGTATGTGCATCTTGATGTTTATAAGAACAGTATCAACAATAGCTAATCTATAGAAAAGCTCAAATGTCCATCAATGTATGAATGAATAGAGAAGAAGTGGCATATATATACAATGGAATATTAGTCATCAAAAAGAATGAAATCTTGCCATTTTCAATGATGTGGATGGAGCTAGAGTGTATTATACTATGTGAAATAAGTCAGAGAAAAACAAACACCATATGATTTCACTTATATGTGGAATTTAAGAAACAAAACAGGTGAACATATGGGAAGGGGAAAAAAGAGAGAGGGAAACAAACCATAAGAGACTAATGATATATAACAAACTGAGGGTTAATGCAGGGAGATGGGTGAGGGGTGGGCTAAATGGTTTATGGGTATTAAGGAGAACACTTGTTATGATGACCACTGGCTGTTATATGTAACACCCAGGAATTCTTTATTCCTGAGTTATTTCTTTTGATATAATCACTTGGTTGTCTACATTTTCTCATTTACTAGTCTTTTAAAAAGAGGCAGTCATAAATGTTACATTTCTTGAACTTTTGCATACTTGGAAATATCTGTTGAAGGGAAAAACAATAACATATAAAATTCTTGGGTCACACTATGATTCTCTCAAGAGTTTGATATTGCTTCACTACATTTTGGCATTGTGGGTTACACTGGTCCTTTATGGTCTCTCCATTTATTCTTTGGTTGGCCATATTTCACTGTAGAGATTCCAGCATTAGAAGTCAGATGATAGAGGAGATGGAGCTAGCAAATGAGAATTAAATTAAGGTGGCCAGGATAATGGGAGGAAAACACTGAGGTGTGACAAAAGCCAATAAAAAAGTGTGTTTGACAAAGAAGGTGGCATTGAACTCAATTAAACCTTCTACAAGTTAGAAATACTGTGAAAAAATATATTTTTTTAGTGGGGGGAATGTGGAAGAGCATTCTGGACTGTAAAAATAGCATGAGCATGAACACTCACTACCTAACTTGCTTACAGCAAGCCTGGCCCTCCATGCCCCAGTGCAACTGCCTTTCCCAGTCACACTTGCTTCAGTCCCACCAAGTGGACCCCTTCTACAAGAAGACTGGCCAGTACTCCTGCCCACACCATGTCTCCTAACCCAGAAGTTTTGCAAGGCCTTGGATCTGGCGGTAGTGGCAACAAGTTTAATTTCACAAGCAGACCAGAGCACACCTAGTTAAAACTTGCCATATTCAGGCCAGGGACCAAACACTACCCACAGCAGGCAAAGAGAGCCTCTGAAAATGAATAGCCTGAAGGATAAAGCAGCCAGGGCACAACAACAGAGCCCATGCAACACACATTAGAGAAACTCCCAAATCCCTAGGCCCTGAGGAAAAAGGGACTACAAGACCTCTTCTTTATAAGGCCATTACCCTCAAGAACAGGAGAAGTAGCTGACTTTCCTAACACAGAAGCAGGCACAGAGACTTAGACAAAATAAGAAGACAAAAATTTGTCACAAATGAAAGAATAAGACAAGGCCACAACTAGAGATCTCAGTGAAACAGATATAAATAACATGACTGATAAATAACTTAAAGTAATTATCATAACGATACTCAGTGGACTTGAGAAAAGAGTGGAATGAAACCTTTAACACAGGGATAAGGAATAACATAGCAGAAATAAAAGGCTCAATAAACAAAATGAAAACCATACTTAATAGAATGAATAACAGGCTGGAAGAAACAGAAGAATGAATTAATGACCTAGAGGGGAGAATAATGGAAAGCAATCAAGCTGAAAAAAAGAGAAAAAAAATTATGCAAAATGATAATAGACTTAAGAAACTCAGTGACTCCATCAAATTTAGTAACATTCACATTATAGGGTCCCAGAAGAAGAAGAAGAGAGAGAGGGGGGCAGAAGATTTATTTGAAGTAATAATAGATGAAAACTTCCATAATCTGGGGAAGCAAGCAGATATCCAGATACAGGAGGCATAGAGATCTCCCAACAAAATTAACAAAAGCCAATCCACACCAAGACACATTATAATTAAAACGGCAAGATATACTGATAAGAAAAAAAAAACTTTAAAATCATCAGGACAAAAGAAGACAGTTACATACAAGGGAAACCCCCATAAGGCTATCAGGGGATTTTTTCAGCAGAAAGGAGTGGCATGATATTTAAAGTCCTCAATGGGAAAAATATGCAACAAAGAATATGCAGTAAGGCTATCATTCAGAATAGGAGAGATAAAGAGTTTCCCAGAGAAACAAAGTTTAAAGGAGTTCATGACCACTAAACTAGCCCTACAAGAAATGCTAGAGGGGACTCTTTGAGTGGAAAGGAAAGACCATAAGTAAGAGTAATGAAATTAGGAAGCAGAAAAGCAGTAATAATAGTATATATGTAACAATCAGTCAAGAGATTCACACACACACACACACACACACACACACACACAAAAGTAAAGTATGACACCATATACTTAAAATGTGGGGAGGAGAGGACTAAGAATGGGTTCAAACTTAAATGACCATTAACTTAATATAGGTTGCTATATGCAGAAGGTGCTATATACAAACCAAATAGCAACCACAAATTAAAGCCATTAATAAATATGCAAAGACTAGAGAGAAAGAAATTAAATATATCACTAAAGAAAATCAGAAAAACATGAAAGAGAGAAAGACAAGAAAGGATCAGAGAAAATCATCAGAAACAACCACAAAACAGGTAATAAAATTGCAATAAATACATATCTATCACTTTGAATGTAAATGGGCTAAATGCTTTAATCAAAAGACAAGGTGACAGAATGGATAAGAAATCAAGACCCATCTATATGCTGCCTACAAGAGACTCATTTTACACCTAAAGACACATGCAGATTCAAAGTGAAGGGATGGAGAAACATCTAGAATGGATGTCAAAAGAAAGCTGGAGTAACAGTACTTATATTGGAGAAACTAGACTTTAAAACAAAGACTGTAACAAGAGACGAAGAGGGCACTATATAATCATAAAGGGGAAAATTGAACAAGAAGATATAACAATTATAAATATTTATGCACCCAACAAAAGAGCACCCAAATACATTAAAAAGTTAATGACAAACATAAAGGAACCTGTTGATAATAATGCAATAATATTAGAGGACTTTAATACCCTCACTTATATCAATAGACAGGTCATCTAGACAGAAAATCAACAAGGAAACAATGGCTTTGAATGACACACTGCGCCAGGTGTATTTAACAGATATATTCAGAACATTGCATCCTAAAAAAGCAGAATACACCTTCTTTTCAAGTGCACATGGAGCATTCTCCAGAATAGATCACATATTACTCCATAAAACAAGTCTCAACAAATTAAAAAATATTGAAGTCATACCATGTATCTTTTTTGACCACAATGCTATGATACTAGAAGTCATCCACAAGAAAAAATCTGGAAAGATCACAAATACATGTAAGTTAAATAACATGCTACTAAACAATGAATGATTCAACCATAAAATGAAAGAAGTAAAAAAGTACATGGAAACATGAAAATAAAAACACAATGCTGTAAAACATTTTTGATTCAGCAAAAATGGTTCTAAGAGGGAAGTTTAGAGTAATACAGGCCTACATCAAGAAGCAAGACACATCTCAAGTAGACAAACTAACCTTATACCTAAAGGAGCCAGAAAACAAACAACAAAACCTAAAACCAGTAGAAGGAAAGAAATAATAATGAGTAGAGCATAAATAAATGATATAGAAACTGAAAAAAACAATAGAACAGAATAAGAAACCAGGATCTGGTCCTTTGAAAAAAATGAATAAAATTCATAAGCCTCTAGCCAGACTTATCAAGAAAAAAAGAGAAAGGACTCAAATAAAATCACAAATGAAAGAGGACAAATAACAGCCAACATCACACAGAAATACAAAGAATTATGAGAGAATATTAAGAAAAACGATATGCCAACAAATTGGACAATATGGAAGAAATGGATAAATTGATAGAAGCATATAAACTACCAAAACTGAACCAAGAAGAAATAAAATATTTGAACAGACTTATAACTAGCAAGGAAATTAAAGCAGTAATCAAAACCCTCAACAAACAGAAGTCCAGGACTAGATGCTTTCACAGGTGAATTCTACGAAACATTTAAAGAAGAGTTAATATCTATTCTCAAACTATTCCAAAGAATAGGAAGGGAAGGAAAATTTCCAAATTCATTCTAGGAGGCCAGCATTACACGGATACCAAAACTAGATAAAGACACCACTAAAAAACAGAACTTCAAGCCAATATCTCTGATGAACACAGATGCAAAAATCCTCAACAAAATATTAGCAGACCAAATCCAAAAATACATTAAAAAATCATTCACCATGTTCAAAGGGGAGATACTCTTGGGTTCCAAAGGTTGTTCAGTATTCCCAAACCAATCAATGTGATACATCACATCAATTAGAGAAAAGATAAAAGCCAAATGATCATTTCAATAGACACAGGAAAAGCATCTGACAAAATACAACATCCATCCATTCATGATAAAAACTCTCAACAAAGTGGATTGAGAAGGAACATACTTCAACATAATAAAGGCCATCTATGACCCACAGCTAACATCATCCATATTGGGGAAAAAAACAGAGAGCTGTTCACCTACGGTCAGAAACAAGACAAAGATGTCCACTCTTACCACTTTTATTTAACACAGTACTACAAGTCTTAGCCACAGCAATAAGACAACAAAAATAAATAAAAAGCATTCAAATAAGTAAGGAAGAAGTAAAACATTCACAATTTACAGATGACATGAAACTATATACAGAAAACTTGAAAGACCACCAAAAACTGTTAGAACTGATAAATTAAGTAAAGTCACAAGATACAAAATCAATGCACAAAAATCTGTTGCATTTCTATATACCAATAATGAAACATCGAAAGAGAAATTAAGAAAACAATCCCATTTACAATTATACCCAAAATAATAAGGTATCTAGGAATAAGCCTAACCAAAGAGGTGAAAAACCTATACACTGAAAACTATAAAACACTGATGAAAGAAATTGAATAAATACTGTTAAAATGTCTACACTACCCAAAACAGTCTACACATTTAATACAATCTCTATCAAAATTCTAATAGTATTTTTCACAGAACTAGAATAAGAAGCTGTTTAGAAGAAACAGCTCTAAAATTTGTATGGGAATACAAAAGACCTCGAATAGCTAAAGCAATTCTGAAAAATAAAAGCAAAGCTGGAGGCATCACAATTCTGGACTTCAAGTTATATTACAAAGCTGTAGTAATCAACATGGTATGGTAGTGGCACAAAAATAGGCATATAGATCAATAGAACAGAATAGAAACCCCAGAAATAAACCCATGATTATATAGTCAATTAATCTCCATCAAAGAAAGAAACAATTCCAATGGGAATAAAGAAAGTATCTTCAACAAATAGTGTTGGGAAAATGGACAGCAACATGCAAAAAAAAAAAAAAAAGAAAGAAAGAAACTGGACCTCTTTATTACACTGTACACAAAAATAAATTTAAAATGGATTAAAGACGTAAATACGAGACCTGAAACCATAAAAATCCTAGAAGGGAGCACAGGGAATAATTTCTTTGACATCAGCCATAGCAGCTTTTTTCTAGATATGTCTCCTAAGGCAAGGTAAGCATTGGGACTACATCAAAATTTTAAAAAAAAGTTATGCACAGTGAATTAAACAATCAACAAAACTAAAAGGTAACCTACAGAATGGGAGAAGATATTTGCAAATGACATATCGAATAAAGTGTTAGTATCCAAAATATTTTAAGACTTATCAAACTCAACACCCAAAAACCAAATAATCCAATTAAAAAATGGGCAGAAAACATGAACAGACATTTCTCCAAATAAGCCATACAGATAGCCAACAGACACATGAAAAGATGCTCATCCCCACTCACCATCAGGAAAATATAAATCAAAACTACAGTGAGATATCACCTCACACCTGTCAGAATGGCTAAAATAAAAAACAAGAAACAAAAGGTGTTGGTGAGGATGTGGAGAAAAAGGAACTCTCTTGTAGTGTTGGTGGGAATGCAAACTGGTGCAGCCACTGTGGAAAATAGTGTGGAGGTTCCTCAAAATTTAAAAACAGAACTACCCTATGATCCAGTAATCACATTACTGGGTAATTACCAAAGAATACAAAAACAGTAATTCAGAGGGATACATGCAGTGCCCTATGTTTATAGCGGCATTAATTTAAAATAGTCAAATTATGGAAGCAGCCCAAGTGTCCATCGACCGATGAGCGGATAAAAAAGAGGTGGAATATGTATACATTAGAATATTATTCAGCTGTAAGAAAATGAAATCTTGCCATTTGCAATGATATGGATGGATCCAGAGAGTATAATGATAAGTGAAATAAGTCAGAGAAAGACAAATACCATATGATTTCACCCATATGTGGAATTTAAGAAACAAAACAAATAAGCAAAGGGAAAAAAAGAAAGAGAGACAAACCAAGGAACAGCCTTGTTTGTTCTTATAGAGAACAAAGTGATAGTTACCAGAGAAGAGGTGGGTGGTGGAATGTGTGAAATAGGTGATGAGCACTGGCTGATGTATAGAATTATTGAATCATTATACTGTACATCTGAAACTACTATAACACTATATGTTAACTAACTGGAATTAAAATAAAAACTTAAAAATAAGAAGTATATCATAGACCTCCTTCCTTGTCAGTACAAGAGCTCATTCTTAACAGCTAAATGACATTCCACATACAATAGAATATACTGTAATTTATTTACAGGTTCACTATTGACAGACGTTTGGATGACCTCTATTTTTTGACATTATAAAGAATGTTGCAACAGGTCCCTTGATGCATTATAAGTATCTTTGCATACTTCTATAAGCATTTCTGTAGGATAGATTCTTAGTAGGGTATATTAGTTTCCTCAGGGTGCCATAAATAACCACAAACTTGATGGCTTAAAAACAACAGAAATTTATTCTCTCACAGGTCTTCCTTGATGCTTCCTAGTTTCTCATGGCTCTGGGCAATCCTTGGCATTCTTTAGCTTATAGCTGCACCACTGTAATATTTGCCTCTGTCTTCAAATGGCCTTCTTCCCTCCATGTGTGAATCTGTGTATCTTCAAATCTCCCTTTCCTTATAAGAATGGCACCCACTGCATTTAGGCTGAAAAAATTATATCTCAATTTAATTGCAGTCCTGTTAGTATTTCTTATGTGGATTGATTGTTAATAACCATAAAAATGCACCATTTATAATTGTGCAATTTGGTCATTTTTAGTATATTCAAGAGTTGTTCAACCATCGTCACTAATTCCAGAACATCTTCATCACTCGCAAAAGAAACCCTGTAGCCATTACTATCACTTACCATTTCTCCATTCTCCCAGCCCCTGACAACCACTAATCTATTTTTGCCTCTATGGATTTGCCTATTTTGGACATTTCATATAAATGAGATTATATGTTATACGACCTTTTGTATTTGACTTCTTTCATTTAGCATAATCTTTTCAAGGTTCATTCATATTTTAGCATGTATAAACACTTAATTCTTCTTTATTGCTTAACAATAGTCCATTGCATGAACATACTACATTTTGTTTAATCATTTATTAGTATATGGACATTTGATTTGTTTCCACTTTTTGGTTATTATGAAATATGATGTACATTTATGTGTGAACATGTTTTTAGATTCTTCTGGGATTATACCTAGGAGTAGAATTTCTGAGTCATCTGATATCTTTCAGTATATATATTTAGCTTTTTTTTTATGTTTATTCATTTTTGACAGAGAGTTTGAGTGGGGGGGGGGAGCAGAGAGAGAGGACATAGGATCACAAGTGGGCTCCGCACTGACAGCAGCAAGCCAGATGCAGGGCTTGAACCCATGAACAGTGAAATCATGACCTGGGCTGAAGTTGGATGCTCAACCAACTGAGCCACACAGGCGCCCCTAGATGTTTAACTTTTTGAGGAACTACCGAACTGTTTTCTACAGTGGCTGTACCATTTGCATTCCCACCAGCAATGTATGAGTGCTTTAAGTCATCCACCTCCTTGCCACAAATTGTTATTGACTTTTTTGAAATGTTTATTTTTGAGAGAGAGAGAGAGGGACAGAGTGTGAATGGGGGAGGAGCAGAGAGAGAGGGAGACACAGAATCTGAAACAGGCCCCAGGCTCTGAGCTGTCAGCACAGAGCCCAACGCAGAGCTCGAACTCACAAACCTTGAGATCATGACTTGAGCTGAATTTGGACGCTCAACCAACTGAGCCACCCAGGTGCCCCTGTTATTGTCCTTTTAAAAAATTATAACCATCCAAGTAGATGTAAAGTGGTATTGCATCGTGGTTTTGATTTACATTTCCCTAATCACTAATGATGTTTAGCATTTTTCATGCACTTATTAGCCATTGTACCCTTTTTAGTGTCTATTCAAATCCTTTGCCCATTTTTAAATTAGGTTATTTGTATTTTTATTATTGAGTTGTAAGAGATTTTGTTATATATTCTGAATACAAATACCTGGTTTCTCATGTGAATTGCAAATATTTTCTTCTTATTTGGCCATATTATTCCTTGATAATGCTCTTTGATGAACAAAAGTTTTAATTTTGATGAATTCCAACTTATATATATTTTTTCTTTTGTTGCTTGTGGTTTTGGTGTCATATCCAAGACTCTTGTCCAATCCAAGGTCACGAAACTTTATCCCTATGTTTTCTTCAAAGAGTTTTATCGTTTTAGCTCTTACATTTCAGTCTTTGATCTATATGAGTTAGTTTTTGTATATGATATAAGGTAAGGATCCAAATTCATTCTTTTGCATGTGGAAATCCAGTTTTCAAACCACCATATTTAAAAAAAAATTTACATCCAAATTAATTAGTATATAGTGCAACAATGACTTCAGGAGTAGATTCCTTAGTGCCCTTTACCTATTTAGCCCATACCCCTTCCCACACTCCCTCCAGTAACCCTCTGTTTGTTCTCCATATTTATGAGTCTCTTATGTTTTGTCCCCCTCCCTGTTTTTATATTATTTTTGTTTCCCTTCCCTTATGTTCATCTGTTTTGTCTCTTAAAGTCTTCATATGAATGAAGACATATAATTTTTGTCTTTCTATGACTAATTTCACTTAGCATAATACCCTCCAGTTCCATCCATGTAGTTGCAAATGGCAAGATTTCATTCTTTATGATTGCCGAGTAATACTCCATTGTATATATACCAAATCTTTATCCATTCATCCTCAAACCACCATTTGTTAAAAAGACTGTCCTTTTCCATTGAATGATTTTGGTACCCTTGTCAAAATTCAATTGTCAAAATTCAATTGACCATAAAGATTTGAGCTTATTTCTGGACTCTCAATTCTATTCCGTTGGTCTATGTGTCTATCCTCATGCCAGTATCACCTTGTTTTAAAACCAGAAAATGGGGCTTATTCAACTTTGTCTTTTTTTTACAAGAAGAAAAAGCTATTGGCTATTATGGGTCCCTTGCATTTCCATATAAATTTTAGGACCAGCCTTTCAGTTGCTGCAAAAGAGGCAGTTGGAATTTTGATGGGGATTTTTTTGAATCTGTAGATCAATGTGGGGAGTATTGCCTTTTTAACAATATCAAGTCTTCCAACCCATAAAAATATGATGACATCTTTTCATTTATTTAGGTCTTCTTTATTTTTAAATTTTTTTAATGTTTTATTTATTTTTAAGACAGAGAGAGACAGAGCATGAGTGGGGATGGGGCAGAGAGAGAGGGAGACACAGAATCTGAAGCAGGCTCCAGGCTTTGAGCTGTCAGCACAGAGCCTGACGCAGGGCTTGAACTCATGAACTGTGAGATCATGACCTGAGCTGAAGTTGGACGCTCAACTGAATGAGCCACCCGGGAGCCCCTATTTAGGTCTTCTTTAATGTCTTCTAATAATGCTTTCTAGTTTCTAGTATAAAAGTCTTACACTTTTGGCTAAATTTATTACTAAAACTTTATTTTTTTGGTGTTATTATGAATGAAATTGTTTCTTAATTTCATTTTTGGATCAATTGACAGTGTATAGAAATACATGTGGTTTATGTATATTGATCTTGCATCCTAAAACCTTGCTGAACTTATTAGCTCTAATACTTTTTTAGTGGATTCTTTAGGTTTTTCCATTATAGGATCATGTCAGATGCAAACATAGTTTTAATTATTTATTTCCATATTTGATGGCTTTTATTTCTTTTCTTTGCCCAATTATCCTGGATAGATTTTATAGTAGATCTACCGAGTTTTGAAAATTGAGGTTTTTGAATTTTTTTTTTGTTGTTGTTTTTGGTTTTGGTTTTTTTTTTTTTTTGCAAATTCAGTTTTAGACATGCTGAGGTAGAGGTCCTTGAACATCATTTAAGAGGAGAAGTCAGGGAGATAGTTGGTTATTTATTTATTTATTTATTTAGGAGAGAGATTTGCTCTGGAGATTCAGATTTAGTAGATGTCAACAAAGAGATATTTATTGAATCCCTTGAAAAGATAACATTGCCTAAGAAAAGTGTTTAGAATAAGAACGATGCCTAGAACAGAGGTCAATATCCCATAAATAATGGGGATAGGAAGGAGATCACAAAGGTAATTGAGTAGTCACTGCCAGAAAACTAAGAGTTAAATCTTGAAAGTGCAGTGTTATGGAAGTCAAGGGAAGAAAGAGTTTCAAAAAAATGAGAGTAGTCATTAGTTTTGGGGACATGAAATGCTTTCAGTGGTGCTGAAAACTTCAGTAAAATAATGTCTTGGGTAGATTAGGGCATGTTAAAATGCTTAAGGAATAAAACCAGTAAAGGTGATGGTAAAGATACTAAATAAAGACAGAGGAGATAATCAGTAAGCTATATTTATTTCAGTCACTGAATAGTATCTTTGGATATGAATTACACCTGAATTTTCTGCATATTGCTTAAGCTTTTTGATATAGTAGAAAACTTACTGTAGGGGACTCTTTGCTTGGAAGACAGGTCATATATAAGCAGGTTCCAGGTAGAAGAGGTCTGATCTATTCTTTTTATGCCAGAGTTTCTCAAACTATGTTTTGACTTGCATTAGCATCACCAGCAATATTTCTAAAGGTACAAATTGGTTAGTTTAATTACATAACTACTGGATCACGACCCCAGGAGTGGTACCCTGGAATCTGCATCCTAACAACTTCCATCAGGTAATTCTTATGCACACCTAAATTTGAAAAGCATGGTCCTGGAGGAAGCATCCTTCTAAAAGTTAGTTAAGCTGACACATTTACTTGAATGCAACAGAGATGAGACCTACTTAAAAGAGACACTGATTATAGCAACATGAGTTTATTTGGCTACCTTTGGGTACAAGGGTGCACAGCCTCAAAAACTGCCAATTGTCAAACATTCTGTTATGTTTCCAATGATGTCATTAGCATTTGGTTAAAACAATGATGCCCTTCCTGTGTGAGTTATTAAGTAGTGTTAAGATCTTCTATTGGTCAGGTTTCATCTTTCTATATTCTTCGTCTCTTAAGGTCAAGACTCCTTGCTTTTGATCTATCTTATATCCCTTTTGATCACTAACTACATCAACCTAAGCAAAAGAGGAATTTAGGGGTGGAAATTGGCCATCTAATCCATGTCTTGAGGTTTTCTATAAAATGACTGACTTATATCAAACAATATCTAAATCTATTCCTAGGTTGTTGATAGCTTCTGATACTTTTCAGCTTCATGCCTCTTTGAATTTTTCTTTGTGCATTATCTTTTTTTCTGACCAAAAAGTCTCTTCTTTTTTTTAAAAAAAAATTTTTATGTTTATTTATTTTTATTTTTGAGTGAGAGAGAGAGCACAGGAGGGGCAGAGACAGAGGGAGACACAGAATCTAAGCAGGCTCCAGGCTCTGAGCTGTCAGCACGGAGCCTGAGGTGGGGCTCAAACCCATGAACTGTGAGATCAAGATCTGAGCTGAAGCCGGAAACTTAACCAACTGAGCCACCCAGGCGCCCCTAATCTCTTTTCTTAATTCACTATTTACTTCATGTGCTTATTCACAGAGGTTTTTTTTTTTAATTGTTCATAGCATCAAGGAAAGTTGGGACTAAAGTGAACTTAGAGATTTTATTTTTACTTTATTTTATTTTAAGAAAACTCAAGGCCAGAGTCATGAAACAACTTGTCCACAGTAACACAGCTAGTTAGTGACCTAGGGAAGACCAGACCAACGTCTTCTGATTCTATTTCCAAGGCTACTATATATACTATTTCCTACTATAGCAGGGATTGTTATCCCCAGAGAAGATAAACTAATGATTTTTCATATGTTCTTCAAGTAGGACCAAGTCTGGTGTGCAAAAGGAAGAACTGAAGGAAAATAGTGAGTTTCTTTTTAAGCTTAGTCTGTTAAAAAGATTTAACTTTTAACCACTGTATTAGTTTTCATTTTTCCCCCTCATCTCTGCCAGAAACAATAAAATGACTGCTGTGGCATTGAGACCAAGGCAAGGTATAATACTTAAATCTGAGTTTAAATGATTTACAATTGAGTGGGAAGACTGTCTGGCATACTGGGTTTACCAGGCTATTTCTGAATGCCACTGACCAGCCATGTGACCCTCATCAAATCATGATGAGCCTCTGTCTCTCAGTTTCTTCATTTTATAGAGAGGATTCTACTCAGAGTGCTTAGACAGAGACCAATGAGAAAGCAGTTGCTTAAAAAAAAGAAGTTACTTATATTCAAGGAGTATCAGCTTTGGGCAACTTAGTGACTGCCTTTTACAAAAGATAAGAAAGCTTAATGGACTCCTCACTGTGTCTTGATTAATTTTCACTTTTGAAACTTAAAAAAAAACCTCCAAGATAAAGAGAATATCATGTTTTGAAATGGGAGAAAACTCTGGAGTAGGAGATGTTTTTCTTACTACTGATCTTTTTTCTAAATAGGCCTATTAGATTTTACTGAAAGATTCATTAGAAAATGAACATGAAAGAAAGAGACAAGAAAAGAAAGAGATCATTCAAAGAGAATTTTACAAAAAAGCAATGACTGTAGGGAGAATAAAACCTCAGAGAGATGTGGTAAAGTCAAGCAATTTGGGTGAAAAGAACATGTGGTGCTGTGTAGTAGTAAGTGCCAAAGAGGATGGGTGGAAAATAGCATGTGCCTGGCCAAAGAGCTTTAAATTTTTTTTTTAACTGAGAACAGTAGGAGATAAATGGGCAGTCTCCAAGGTGCTCTGGGAAATCAATCAGAAACATCATGAAGCAGCTGACTTAATTCATTCTATTCCTATTACAATAAATCTGACTGGCATATAAATTTCATGTGCCTGGAAATACTAGCCTGAAAAATTACTTTTGGGCTCTTGCTTGAATTTTTATGTTAACAGAGAAAACTAGGAATCCACCAAAACACAGAGAATCCAACTATTTTCTCCTCCAGAGAATAGTTCAAAGTCCAGATCTAGCCTACCGTGTAGATAGTAATTAACTATATAAAACAATTGGTAGCTTTTGGTTATCCAAAATGAGGATGCTGCATTTTTTATATGAAGGTACAAAACTGGCATTAGGGCAGGTATTTGGAGTATTTTTTTCATACTTGGGGTGGTTTTGTATTGATCCATCTGTACTTTCTAACTCTTCCTCCCTCATGCTCAGTGCTAAGAGGCTTGCCTGGGAACAGAATAAATGGAATGGCCCACCCAGACTTTGGGCCCATAACTGGGGCCTTATTAGCAACATGGCTCAGACAACTGATTCTAATGAAAGCTCCACTGAGGTGGCTGAAATGGCTTCCCAAGCCTTAAACTAGAGCTACTGAAAAAGAGCTATATCTTTGTCAACATTAGTTTACTACAGACCAGTTGCCATTGATGATAAAAAAAAAATCATAGTGGTCAGTCTCTTTTTATGCATTTTGCTGGGCACTTGGTGAGCTCACCAAGTACCCTAGAGACTTGTATTTCTCAATTCTGGAAAATTTTCTTGCACTATGTATTTGATAATTTCATCCCTATATTTTCTCTTTCTGAACTCTGATTATCATGTGGATGTTAGACCCACCAGATTGATGCTTAAATTTTATTATCTTTTCTCTACGATTTTTATATCTTTACCTATTGGTTCAGTGTTTTTTAAATTATTTTTAGAACAGTTTATAGGTTCACAGCAAAAGTGAGTGGAAGGTATAAAGTTTATCCATATGCTCCTTGTACTCACATATACATAACCTCCGCCACTCTAAAATCCTGCACCAGAACAGTACATTTGTTACAATTGATGAGCCTACATGGACATATAATCATCATTCAAAGTCTATAGTTTACATTAAAATTCATGCTTGATGTTGTACATACTATGGGTTTTGACAAATGTATAGTGACATGTATCCATTATAGTATCATACAGAATACTTTCACTGCCCTAAAACTCCTCTCTGCTGCACCTATCCATGTCTCCCTCCCTCCCTGCTAGCTGTGAACAACCACTGATTCTTTTACTATCTCAATAATTTTGCCTTTTCCAGAAGGTCATATAGTTGGAATCATATAATATGTAGCATTTTCAGATTGACTTCTTTCACTTAGTAATAATACGCATTTAAGATTCCTCCTTTCATAGCTTAATAACTCATTTTAATTTAGTGCTAAAAAATATTCCATTGATGGATATACACAGTTTATTTATACATTGACCTATTGAAGGACATCTTAGTTGCTTCCATGTTTTGGCAATTATGAATAAAGCTGCTATAGACATCTGTGTACAGATTTTTCTGTGGACATAAGTTTTCAACTGTGTTGGGTAAATACCGAAAAGTACAATTGCCAGGTTACATGGTAAGAGTATGTTTAGTTTTGTAAAAAAAAAAAAAAAAAAAAACAAAAAAAAAACAAAAAAAAACCTGTCCAACTGTATTCCAAAGTAGCTGTGCCATTTTGCATTCCCACCAGCAATGAATGAGAGAGTTCTGTTGCTCCATATCCTAGTCAGCATTTGGTGTTATCAGTGTTCTGGATTTTAGCTACTCTAATAGGTGTGTAGTCAAATCTCATTGTTGTTTTTAATTTGTATTACTTTAGTGACATATGATATGGAACATCTTTTCATATGCTTATTTACCATTTGTATATCTTCTTTGGTGAGGTCTGTTAAGATCTTTGGCCCATTTTTAAATTGGTATGCTTGTTTTCTTATTGCTGAATTTTAAGAGTTTCTTGTGTATTTTGGATAACAATCCTTGATCATATATGTATTTTACAATAATTTTATCCTAGTATATTTGTCTTACTCTTCTGACAATGTCTTTTGCATAGCAGATTTTCATTTTCACAAAATCCAGCTTATTCATTATTTCTTTCCATGGGTTGTGCTTTGGAATTGTATCTAAAAAGGCACTACTATATCCAGCGTCATCTAAGTTTCTTCCTATGTTATCTTACAGAATTTTTATAGACTTTAAAATTTTTTTTTTCAATGTTTTTTTATTTATTTTTTGGGACAGAGAGACACAGAGCATGAACGGGGGAGGGGCAGAGAGAGAGGGAGACACAGAATCGGAAACAGGCTCCAGGCTCCGAGCTGTCAGCACAGAGCCCGACGCGGGGCTCGAACTCACGGACCGCGAGATCGTGACCTGGCTGAAGTCGGCCGCTTAACCGACTGCGCCACCCAGGCGCCCCATTATAGACTTTAATTTTACATTTAGGTCTATGATCCATTTGGAGTTAACTTTTGTGAATGTTGTAAGGTATGTGTCCAGACTTCTTTCCTTTCCTTTCCTTTCCTTTCCTTTCCTTTCCTTTCCTTTCCTTTCCTTTCCTTTCCTTTCCTTTCCTTTCCTTTCCTTTCCTTTCCTTCTTTTTTCTTTTCTTTTTTTCTTTTCTGTTTTTTGGTATATGGATGCCCAGTTATTGCAGTGTCATCTATTGAAAATATTATCTTTGCTCCATTGCATTGCCTTTGCTCCTTTGTCAAAGATCAGTTGACCATATTTATGTTGGTCCATTAGTGTCTATTAGGTTCCACTGACCTATTTGTCTATTCTTTCACCAATTCCACATTGTCTTAATTACTGTAGCTTTATTAGAGAGTTTTGAAGTTAGTAGTGTTAGTCCTTCACCTTTGTTCTTCAGCATTATGTTGGCCATTCTGAGTCTTTTGCTTCTCTGTATAAAGTTTAGAATCTGTTTGTCAATATCGACAAAATAGTGTCTTGGTATTTTGACTTGGATTGAACTGAATCTATAAAGATAGGAAAAACTGATATCTTGATAGTATTGAGTCATCCTATACATACACATGGAATATCCTTCTGTTTATTTAGTTCTTTATTGATTTCTTTCATCAGTTTTATAGTTTCCCTCATGTAGATCTTGTGCATATTTTGTTAGATTTATACCTAAGTACTTCATTTTTTTGATGCTTGTGTAAACGGTATGTTTTTATTTATTTTTTAATTTTTTTAAATTGTTCTTAACTTTATTTATTTTATTTTTCCAATATATGAAGTTTATTGTCAAATTGGTTTCCATACAACACCCAGTGATCATCCCAAAAGGTGCCCTCCTCAATACCCATCACCCACCCTCCCCTCCCTCCCACCCCCCATCAACCCGCAGTTTGTTCTCAGTTTTTAAGAGTCTCATGCTTTGGCGCTCTCCCACTCTAACCTCTTTTTTTTTCCTTCCCCTCCCCCATGGTCTTCTGTTAAGTTTCTCAGGATCCACATAAGAGTGAAAACATACGGTATCTGTCTTTCTCTGTATGGCTTATTTCACTTAGCATCACACTCTCCAGTTCCATCCACGTTGCTACAAAAGGCCATATTTCATTCTTTCTCATTGCCACGTAGTATTCCATTGTGTATATAAACCACAATTTCTTTATCCATTCATCAGTTGATGGACATTTAGGCTCTTTCCATAATTTGGCTATTGTTGAGAGTGCTGCTATAAACATTGGGGTACAAGTGCCCCTATGCATCAGTACTCCTGTATCCCTTGGATAAATTCCTAGCAGTGCTATTGCTGGGTCATAGGGTAGGTCTATTTTTAATTTTCTGAGGAACCTCCACACTGCGTTCCAGAGCGGCTGCACCAGTTTGCATTCCCACCAACAGTGCAAGAGGGTTCCCGTTTCTCCACATCCTCTCCAGCATCTATAGTCTCTTGATTTGTTCATTTTGGCCACTCTGACTGGCGTGAGGTGATACCTGAATGTGGTCTGATTTGTATTTCCCTGAAAATGAGCGACATTGAACATCTTTTCATGTGCCTGTTGGCCATCCAGATGTCTTCTTTAGAGAAGTGTCTATTCATGTTTTCTGCCCAATTCTTCACTGGGTTACTTGTTTTTCGGGTGTGGAGTTTGGTGAGCTCTGTATAGATTTTGGATACTAGCCTTTTGTCCAATATGTCATTTGCAAATATCTTTTCCCATTCCGTTGGTTGCCTTTTAGTTTTGTTGGTTGTTTCCTTTGCTGTGCAGAAGCTTTTTATCTTCATAAGGTCCCAGTAATTCATTTTTTGCTTTTAATTCCCTTGCCTTTGGGGATGTGTCGAGTAAGAGATTGCTGCAGCTAAGGTCAGAGAGGTCTTTTCCTGCTTTCTCCTCTAGGGTTTTGATGGTTTCCTGTCTCACATTCAGGTCCTTTATCCATTTTGAGCTTATTTTTGTGAATGGTGTGAGAAAGTGGTCTAGTTTCAACCTTCTGCATGTTGCTGTCCAGTTCTCCCAGCACCATTTGTTAAAGAGACTGTCTTTTTTCCATTGGATGTTCTTTCCTGCTTTGTCAAAGATTAGTTGGCCATATATTTGTGGGTCTAGTTCTGGGGTTTCTATTCTATTCCATTGATCTATGTGTCTGTTTTTGTGCCAATACCATGCTGTCTTGATGATGACAGCTTTGTAGTAGAGGCTAAAGTCTGGGATTGTGATGCCTCCTGCTTTGGTCTTCTTCTTCAAAATTGCTTTGACTATTCGGGGCCTTTTGTGGTTCCATATGAATTTTAGGATTGCTTGTTCTAGTTTCAAGAAGAATGCTGGTGCAATTTTGATTGGGATTGCATTGAATGTGTAGATAGCTTTGGGTAGTATTGACATTTTGACAATATTTATTCTTCCAATCCATGAGCAGGGAATGTCTTTCCATTTCTTTATATCTTCTTCAATTACCTGCATAAGCTTTATATGGTTTTCAGCATACAGATCTTTTACATCTTTGGTTAGATTTATTCCTAGGTATTTTATGCTTCTTGGTGCAATTGTGAATGGGATCAGTTTCTTTTTGTCTTTCTGTTGCTTCATTGTTAGTGTATAAAAATGCAACTGATTTCCCTACATTGATTTTGTATCCTGCAACTTTGCTGAATTCATGTATCAGTTCTAGCAGACTTTTGGTGGAGTCTATCAGATTTTCCATGTATAATATCATGTCATCTGCAAAAAGCAAAAGCTTGACTTCATCTTTGCCAATTTTGATGCTTTTGATTTCCTTTTGTTGTCTGATTGCTGATGCTAGAACTTCCAACACTATGTTGAACAACAGCGGTGAGAGTGGGCATCCCTGTCGTGTTCCTGATCACAGGGAAAAAGCTCTCAGTTTTTCCCCATTGAGGATGATGTTAGCTGTGGGCTTTTCATAAATGGCTTTGATGATCTTTAAGTATGTTCCTTCTATCCCGACTTTTTCAAGGGTTTTTATTAAGAAAGGGTGCTGGATTTTGTCAAAGGCCTTTTCTGCATCGATTGACAGGATCATATGGTTCTTCTCTTTTTTTTTGTTAATGTGATGTATCACGTTGATTGATTTGCGAATGTTGAACCAGCCCTGCATCCCAGAAATGAATCCCACTTGATCATGGTGAATAATTCTTTTTATATGCTATTGAATTCGATTTGCTAGTATCTTATTGAGAATTTTTGCATCCATATTCATCAGGGATATTGGCCTGTAGTTCTCTTTTTTTACTGGGTCTCTGGTTTAGGAATCAAAGTGTTACTGGCTTCCTAGAATGAGTCTGGAAGTTTTCCTTCCCTTTCTATTTCCTGGAATAGCTTGAGAAGCATAGGTATTATCTCTGCTTTAAACATCTGGTAGAACTCCCCTGGGAAGCCATCTGGTCCTGGACTCTTATTTGTTGGGAGATTTTTGATAACCGATTCAATTTCATTGCTGGTTATGGGTCTGTTCAAGCTTTCTATTTCCTCCTGATTGAGTTTTGGAAGAGTGTGGGTGTTTAGGAATTTGTCCATTTCTTCCAGGTTGCCCAATATGTTGGCATATAATTTTTCATAGTATTCCCTGATAATTGTTTGTATCTCTGAGGGATTGGTTGTAATAATTCCATTTTCATTCATGATTTTATCTATTTGGGTCATCTCCCTTTTCTTTTTGAGAAGCCTGGCTAGAGGTATGTCAATTTTTTTAATTTTTTCAAAAAACCAACTCTTGGTTTCGTTGATCTGCTCTACCGTTTTTTTAAGATTCTATATTGTTTATTTCTGCTCTGATCTTTATTATTTCTCTTCTTCTGCTCGGTTTGGGGTGTTTTTGCTGTTCTGCTTCCAGTTCCTTTAGGTGTGCTGTTAGATTTTGTATTTGGGATTTTTCTTGTTTCTTGAGATAGATCTGGATTGCGATGTATTTTCCTCTCAGGACTGCCTTCGCTGCATCCCAAAGCGTTTGGATTGCTGTATTTTCATTTTCGTTTGTTTCCATGTATTTTTAAATTTCTTCCCTAATTGCCTGGTTGACCCACTCATTCATTAGTAGGGTGTTCTTTAACCTCCATGCTTTTGGAGGTTTTCCAGACTTTTTCCTGTGGTTGATTTCAAGCTTCATAGCATTGTGGTCTGAAAGTATGCATGGTATAATTTCAATTCTTGTAAACTTATGAAGGGCTGTTTTGTGACCCAGTATATGATCTATCTTGGAGAATGTTCCATGTGCCCTCGAGAAGAAAGTATATTCTGTTGCTTTGGGATGCAGAGTTCTAAATATATCTGTCAAGTCCATCTGATCCAATGTGTCATTCAGGGCCCTTGTTTCTTTATTGACCATGTGTCTAGATGATCTATCCATTTTTGTAAGTGGAGTGTTAAAGTCCCCTGCAATTACCACATTTTTATCAATAATGATGCTTATGTTTATGAGTAATTGTTTTATATATTTGGGGGCTCCGGTATTCGGCGCATAGACATTTATAATTGTTAGCTCTTCCTGATGGATAGACCCTGTAATTATTATATAATGCCCTTCTTCATCTCTTGTTACAGCCTTTAATTTAAAGTCTAGTTTGTCTGATATAAGTATGGCTACTCCAGCTTTCTTTTGGCTTCCAGTAGCATGATAAATAGTTCTCCATACCCTCACTCTCAATCTAAAGGTGTCCTCAGATCTCAAATGAGTCTCTTGTAGACAGCAAATAGATGGGTCTTGTTTTTTTTATCCATTCTGATACCCTATGTCTTTTGGTTGGCACATTTAATCCATTTACATTCAGTGTTATTATAGAAAGATACAGGTTTAGAGTCATTGTGATGTCTGTATGTTTTATGCTTGTAGTGATGTCTCTGGTACTTTGTCTCACAGGATCCCCCTTAGGATCTCTTGTAGGGCTGGTTTCGTGGTGACAAATTCCTTCAGTTTTTGTTTGTTTGGGAAGACCTTTATCTCTCCTTCTTTTCTAAATGACAGACTTGCTGGATAAAGGATTCTCGGCTGCATATGTTTTCTGTTTAGCACACTGAAGATCTCGTGCCAAGCCTTTCTGGCCTGCCAAGTTTCAAAAGAGAGATCAGTCACGATTCTTATAGGTCTCCCTTTATATGTGAGGGCACGTTTATCCCTTGCTGCTTTCAGAATTTTCTCTTTATCCTTGTATTTTGCCAGTTTCACTATGATATGTCGTGCAGAAGATCGATTCAAGTTACATCTAAAGGGAGTTCTCTGTGTCTCTTGGATTTCAATGCCTTTTTCCTTCCCCAGTTCAGGGAAGTTCTCAGCGATTATTTCTTCAAGTACACTTTCAGCACCTTTCCCTCTCTCTTCCTCCTCTGGGATACCAATTATGGGTATATTATTTCTTTTTAGTGTGTCACTTAGTTCTCTAATTTTCCCCTCATACTTCTGGATTTTTTTAATCTCTCTTTTTCTCAGCTTCCTCTTTTTCCATAACTTTATCTTCTAGTTCACCTATTCTCTCCTCTGCCTCTTCAGTCCGAGCCGTCGTTGTTTCCATTTTGTTTTGCATTTAGTTTAAAGCGTTTTTCCGCTCCTCCTGACTGTTCCTTAGTCCCTTGATCTCTGTAGCAAGAGATTCTCTGCTGTCCTCTACTGTTTTCAAGCCCAGTAATTAATTTTATGACTATTATTCTAAATTCACTTTCTGTTATATTATTTAAATCCTTTTTGATCAGTTCATGAGCTGTTGTTATTTCCTGGAGATTCTTTTGAGGGGAATTCTTCTGTTTGGTCATTTTGGATAGTCCCTGGAGTGGTCTGGACCTGCAGGGCACTTCCCTTGTGCTGTGGTGTATAACTTGAGTTCATTGGTGGGGCCGCAGTCAGACCTGATGTCTGCCTCCAGCCCACCGCTGGCAGTCAGACTGGTGTGTGCCTTCTCTTCCCCTCTCCTAGGGGCGGGATTCATGGTGGGGTGGCGTGGCCCGTCTGGGCTACTTGAACACTGCCAGGCTTGTGGCGCTGGGGATCTGGTGTATTAGCTGGGGTGGGTCGGCAAGTTGCACGGGGGCAGGAGGGGTAGGCTTAGCTCGCTTCTCCTTAGGTGATCCACTTCAGGAGGGGCCCTGTGGCAGCGGGAGGGAGTCAGACATGCTGCCGGAGGTTTGGATCCGCAGAAGCACAGCGTTGGGTGTTTGTACGGAGCAAGCAAGTTCCCTGGCAGGAACTGGTTCCCTTTGGGATTTCGGCTGGGGGATGGGCGAGGGAGATGGCGCTGGCGAGCACCTTTGTTCCCCGCCAAGCTGAGCTCTGTCGTCTGGGGCTCAACAACTCTCCCTCCCGTTGTCCTCCAGCCCTCCCATTCTCTGAGCAGAACTGTTAGCTTAACCTCCAGATGTCAAGTCCCGCTTGTTGTGGGAACACACTCTGTCTGGCCCCTCAGCTTTTGCCAGCCAGACTCATGGCCTCTGCTTGGCCGGCGGGCCTCCCCTCCACCCCGGCTCCCTCCCACCAGTCTGTGGAGCGTGCACCACCTAGCCGCCCTTCCTACCCTCTTCCGTGGGCCTCTCGTCTGGGCTTGGCTCCAGAGACTCCCTTCTGCTAGTCTTCTGGAAGTTTTCTGGGTTAGTTAGGCAGGTGTAGGTGGAATGTAAGTAATCAGCACGATGCGCGGTGAGCCCAGCGTCCTCCTAAGCCGCCATCTTCGGAATCAAATTGTTCTCTGTTTAATCGCACTCTTCAGAGGTAACAATTGTTAACAGATTGGTATAAATTCAGAATTTTAATATGCATATGTAAACATATACAGTTAGATATATAAATTATTTTGGTTTATATAAATTGGATGGTATTTTATATACTTTTCTATGTTTTCTAATCTATCAATATATTATGAATAGTTTCCAACATAAATGCATATATAGTTCCCTCACTTCATGATTCCATAGTATCCCATTTTCAGTCTATTTAACCATTCCCCCATTAACAGAAATTTCATTTATTTCAGTTTTTTCTATATGAATTATGCTACAACAAATGTGTTGTATGACACAAGGTTCTTTTTGGTAACATAAATAATTAGAAATGGAAATCCTGGGTCAAAATGTCTACATATTTAAATGTTCGTAGTTTGTCAAATTTCTTTTTACAAAAGCTGTACCAATTTAAACTCTAGCAATGTCTAGGAGGGCTTGTTTCCTATAACCCTTACCAATATAGGGTGTTTAAATCCTGTAATTTTTTGCCAGTTTGAAAAGTTTTTTTTTCCAGTTCAGTGTTGTTTTAATGTGTATTTCATTCACAGTTCGTGAGGCAGAGCATCTTTCCATATGTTTGATGACCATTTATGTTCTTTCTCTTGCAGGACCTATTTCCATCAGAAATTGCAGAGGGAAAACAATCCAGCTTTTGTGACAGAGCTCTGGTAATGAAAAAGGTGTGTCTCCTATACTTACTCTGAAAAAGCAAAAGATACTTCTTTTCATTAGAAGTACATATATGCTTTTTTAAATGATAAAGACTAAAAGGAAAGTAAAATGTGTCACTCTGTGAAAGATACACAGATAGGCTTTATAGTGTATTTCAGAGACACTAAAGCAATTGAATAGAGGAAAACAGAGAAATGGATTGCTGAGGAAGCTGGCAGTGTACTTCTGGCCATCTATCCACTTGTTCATTATTTGAAAACCATTCAATAAATATTTTTGAGCACTTATAATATGCTAATCACTGGGTATCTGGTAGTGAGCAAAGATCCTAGTTTCTGAACTAAGATTGACTGGTTTTGAATTTTGGCTTCATCTCTTACACTGTGGTCTTGTGTGAGTTGCTTAATGTCCTTGTGCTACAGTTACCTCATCTGTAGAATGGGTATAACAATAGTATGTACTGCATAGGGATGTTGACAGGATTAAATGAGATTAATGCAAGTAACATTCTATGCACAGAGTAAGCTCCTAACAAGAGTTATATTTACAATTCTTGACAAATGGGTTTTTACTTCCTACCCAAAATCAACTATAGAGAGAGAAGCCAGAGGGAAACATAGATTCCAGGAAAAATATCAACCACTATGGCAATACCACTGTGAGAAGTCCCTGGAGAAACTGAAAATGGCCTCGAACTGATGTGTGTAGAAGTTAGATGGTTGTAGCTTGGTGCAAGGGATGATCAGAGGTATTGGTGATGGGATAGGGCAGAACAAAACTTCTAGAGCTCTGTTCCTTATGATCCCTTGTATATCCTTAGTATAATTTCCGCTTACCTCATTCACTGCAGAAATCAGCTGCAATAGACCAAACTGCCTGTATCAGCAGGCTCATGAGTAGATAGGCAATGCAAAAGTCTTACTGGAGTGACTTGATGGAAATAAGGATGGACTAACCAGTTGCCGTCTGACATTCATTCCTCCACTTCTCCCCCTCCAAACTCTTTGATCTGATGGTTTGCAACTCAAGGCAACTAACAAGAAGAGTTGCCTCATAAGGTGCCACAATGCAGGAGTAACAGTAGTTCTGTGGTATCTGGGACTCTTCACTAGGATTGAACTAGAGCCTGGCCCTTGATCCTTGACCTTTTTTGATATACATTTATTAGATGCAGTAGCTGATACCCCCAGGAAATAAGAATAAGCATACTTAAACCTCTGAGAAGGATGGATGACTACTATAGAAAAGGACAACAAATTGAAAATATATACCATTCAATTCAGAATTACTGGAATAGATGGGCTAATAATTTAAAATATACAAGGTAAATATATTTAAAGATTTAAGGTAATAAATTAGTAATACAAAATAAAATAATTTTAAAGGATCAAATGGAAAATATTAGCCATAAAACATATATTTATGTACATATTTACCATTTCTGACACTCTTCATTCCTTTGTGTAGACCTTAATTTCCATTTCATAACATTTTACTTCAGCCTGAAAACAATCCCTTGTCATTTCTTTTTAAATATATTTTTATTATGGAATAGATTTAGATTTATAAAAAATTGCAAAGATGGTACAGAGAGTTTACATATACCTTGCATTCTGTTTCCCCTACTGTTAATATCTTATATTAGTATGGTACATTTCTCACAACTAATGAACCAATATTGATACATTATTGTTAACTAAAATCCATACTTTTTTTGATTTCCTTAGTTTTTAACCTCATTTCTTTTTTCATTTCTAGAAACACATCCAAGATACCACATTACAATTAGTTATCATGTCTCTTTAGGCTCCTCTTGGCTATGATGGTTACTCAGACTTTATTCTTGATGACCTTGACAATTTTGAGGAATACTGGTCGGGTATTTTGTAGATTGTCCTCCATTTGGGTCTGTAGGATGTTTTATTCATGATTAGACTGGGTTATGTGCTCTTGGGAGGAAGACACAAAGTTCACCTCTCATCATATCCTATCATGTGTACATGCTATCAGCATGATTTATCACTGATGATATTAACCTTGATATTTGTCTGAAGCAGTTTTTGTTAGATTTCTCCACTCTAAAGTTACTCTTTCTCCTCTTTTTCCATACTGTTCTCTTTGGAATGGAGTTATTTTGTGCAACCCACATTTGAGGAGTGGAATTTATGCTCTACCTCCTTGAACAGAGACAATACCTAATTTATTTGAAATTATAATATATAGGAGGTTTATTATGGGTATATTATCCTCTATTTATTTGTTTACTAAATCTTTTATTTATACCAATATGGATTTATGGATATTTGTTTTATAATTTGGGTTATAATCTAATACTAATTTATTTTCTTTTTCACATAATTCCAACTTTGGCCACTGGGAGCTCTTTCAGTTGATTGCTGTGTCTCTTTGACATGACCCCATCATTTTTTCTTTTTTTAAAACTTCCTTACTTTCTGGTATTACAAGATGCTCCAGGCTCATCTTGTCTACTCCCATCTGCAGCCTTAGAGTCTGCCATTTCTACAAAGAGCCCTTGTTTCTTTTATTGCAGAATGATATTAGAAACCAAGATCTGGGCACTGGGTCTAATATTTCCTTTTGTGCAGGTTTGCTGGTGACAAATTCTCTCAGCTTTCATTTGCCTGGCAAAGTTATTCCTTTGGTCTTTATTTTTGAAGTTTCTCCCCCCTTGGATATAGAATTCTTTTCCAGGTTATATTCTTTCTGACAAGAAGTCAGTATTCATTCTTATCTTTATTCCCTTATATGTAAGGTATTCTTTTTCTTCCTCTAACTGCATTTAGGATTTTCCTGTATCAGTTTTCAGCATATTGATTATGGTGTGCCTATACATGTTTTTCTTTGACTTTATACTGCTTAGTCTTGTGGAATTTTTGGGGTCTGTGAATTCACAGTTATCAAATTGGAAAACTTTCAGCCATTATTTCTTCAAGTATTTTCTCTGAACCTTCCATTCTGGGACTCCAATTGCTTATAGGTTACACTATTTGATATTGACCCACATGCCACTGAGACTGTGCTCATCTTTTCTCACATCTTTTCTCCTTCTATTTACAAAAAAATTTTTTAATAGAGAAAGAGAAAAGAGAAAGAGAGAGGAGACATAGTGCAAGTAGGGGAGGGGAAGAAAGAGAGGAAGACACAGAATCCAAGGCAGGCTCCAGGCTCTGAGCTGTGAGCACAGAACATGACATGGGGCTTGAATGCATGGACTGTGAGATCATGATCTGAGCCAAAGTCAGACACTTAACTGACTGAGCTACCCAGGCGCCCCTCATTTTTTTCTTCTTCTTGGGCTTCGATTTGGATAGTTCCCACTGCTATGTCCTCAAATTTACTCATTTTCCACAGTGTCTAATTTGCTGTCAATCATACCCAGTGAAATTTCCATTTCAAATATTATATAGCCACCTCTAATACTTTCATTTGGTTCTTTCTTATACTTTCCATTTCTTTCCTAATTACTTCAATATTTTACTTTAACCTTTGACCCTTCTTTAACCTTTAACCTTAATATTTTAAGAGTTATTCTAAATTTTTGTCTGCTAATTCCATCCTCTCTGTCATTTCTGTGTCTTTTTATGTTGTCTGATATTTCTCCGGGTTATAGGTCATATTTTCCTGCTTCTTCATTTGTTTAGTAGTTTTTTTTTTTTTTTAATTTTTTTTTTCAACGTTTTTTATTTATTTTTGGGACAGAGAGAGACAGAGCATGAACGGGGGAGGGGCAGAGAGAGAGGGAGACACAGAATCGGAAACAGGCTCCAGGCTCCGAGCCATCAGCCCAGAGCCTGACGCGGGGCTCGAACTCACGGACCGCGAGATCGTGACCTGGCTGAAGTCGGACGCTTAACCGACTGCGCCACCCAGGCGCCCCTGTTTAGTAGTTTTTTTAATTGGTTGCTGGATATTGTGAAAGTTTTATTGTTGAGAGCCTGGATTTTACTTTTACTTTAGAGAATGTTGAATTTTGTTTTGGGAAGCAGTTAAGTCAGTTTCATATCAGCTTCAAATTTTCAAGGATTGTTGATAAGTTTTGTTATAGTAGGCCTAGGATAGCCTTTGTTGAAGGGCTAGACTAGCCCACACTAAAGTGTCATCATCCTGGGGTCTCTACTTAAATTTCCTGATTCTCAACATTTGTCTGCTATGGCTGGCTGGAAATCAATCATTCCCTAGTCGTGTATGAGCTCTAGGAATTGTTCATTCCCCAGCAGTTGTTCTTTGCCCATTCTCATTGGAATTTTGCTTTATGCATGCAGAGCTCAGTACATATCAAAGATTCAAGGGTGTTGCTAAACCAATTTGTAGAGTTCTTTCTTTGCATAGCTCTCTCTTCTCCACTTCTCTGTTCCACTAATTGTAGCTGCCTCAGCCTCCCTGAATTCTGATCTCTGACTCTTCAAATCAGCAAGATCACTATGTTGTGCTTGGACTTTCCATCCCTATGCTGTTGTCCAGAAATTGCCTGTAGGCAGTAAGGTGAGACAATCATAGAGATTATGTCATTTTTCCCCTTCTTTCAAAAATTGCAGTCTTGCACTGCCTGTTGTCTATTGTCTGAAAACAATTGTCTCCTATATTTTGTTCAGTTTTCTAGTCATTTATGGTAAGAAGACAAGACCGTGCCAGTTTCTCTGTCATGAATGTAAGTGGATATTCTATTCATAAAAAAATATAATAATTGAAATTAAAGAATATGACTGATGAAGTTAATACCAGTATAAATTTAGCTAAGGAACAAATTAGTGAGTTAAATATAAAATTGAAGAACTTTCCCAGAAAGTACCAGGAAAAGGTAAAGAGATAGAAAATATAAAAGAAAAGCTGTAGGATATGGAAGATGGAAGTAAAATTCCAACATCAAATAAAAGCAGTCCAAGAAATAGAGAAAATAAAAAGTAGGGAGAGGTAACTACCTTAAGAAACAAGGGATCAAGTGGGATTCATTCCTGGGATGCAGGGCTGGTTCAACATTCGCAAATCAATCAACGTGATACATTACATTAATAAAAGAAAAGATAAGGACCATATGATCCTGTCAATCGATGCAGAAAAGGCCTTTGACAAAATCCAGCACCCTTTCTTAATAAAAACCCTTGAAAAAGTCGGGATAGAAGGAACATACTTAAACATCATCAAAGCTATTTATGAAAAGCCCACAGCTAACATCATCCTCAATGGGGAAAAACTGAGAGCTTTTTCCCTGAGATCAGGAACACGACAGGGATGCCCACTCTCACCGCTGTTGTTTAACATAGTGCTGGAAGTTCTAGCATCAGCAATCAGACAACAAAAGGAAATCAAAGGCATCAAAATTGGCAAAGATGAAGTCAAGCTTTCACTTTTTGCAGATGACGTGATACTATACATGGAAAATCCGATAGACTCCACCAAAAGTCTGCTAGAACTGATACATGAATTCAGCAAAGTTGCAGGATACAAAATCAATGTCCAGAAATCAGTTGCATTCTTATACACTAACAATGAAGCAACAGAAAGACAAATAAAGAAACTGATCCCATTCACAACTGCACCAAGAAGCATAAAATACCTAGGAATAAATCTAACCAAAGATGTAAAAGATCTGTATGCTGACAACTATAGAAAGCTTATGAAGGTAATTGAAGAAGATATAAAGAAAGGGAAAGACATTCCCTGCTCATGGATGGGAAGAATAAATATTGTCAAAATGTCAATACTACCCAAAGCCATCTACACATTCAATGCAATCCCAATCAGAATTGCACCAGCATTCTTCTCGAAACTAGAACAAGCCATCCTAAAATTCATATGGAGCCACAAAAGGCCCCGAATAGCCAAAGTAATTTTGAAGAAGAAGACCAAAGCAGGAGGCATCACAATCCCAGACTTTAGCCTCTACTACAAAGCTGTCATCATCAAGACAGCATGGTATTGGCACAAAAACAGACACATAGACCAATGGAATAGAATAGAAACCCCAGAACTAGACCCACAAACGTATGGCCAACTAATCTTTGACAAAGCAGGAAAGAACATCCAATGGAAAAAAGACAGTCTCTTTCACAAGTGGTGCTAGGAGAACTGGACAGCAACATGCAGAAGGTTGAAACTAGACACTTTCTCACACCATTCACAAAAATAAACTCAAAATGGATAAAGGACCTGAATGTGAGACAGGAAACCATCAAAACCCTAGAGGAGAAAGCAGGAAAAGACCTCTCTGACCTTAGCTGCAGCAATCTCTTACTCGACACATCCCCAAAGGCAAGGGAATTAAAAGCAAAAGTGAATTACTGGGACCTTATGAAGATAAAAAGCTTCTGCACAGCAAAGGAAACAACCAACAAAACTAAAAGGCAACCAACGGAATGGGAAAAGATATTTGCAAATGACACATCGGACAAAGGGCTAGTATCCAAAATCTATAAAGAGCTCACCAAACTCCACACCCGGAAAACAAATAACCCAGTGAAGAAATGGGCAGAAAACACGAATAGACACTTCTCTAGAGAAGACATCTGGATGGCCAACAGGCACATGGAAAGATGCTCAACGTCGTTCCTCATCAGGGAAATACAAATCAAACCACACTCAGGTATCACCTCACGCCAGTCAGAGTGGCCAAAATGAACAAATCAAGAGACTATGGATTCTGGAGAGGATGTGGAGAAACGGGAACCCTCTTGCACTGTTGGTGGAAATGCAAACTGGTGCAGCCACTCTGGAACGCAGTGTGGAGGTTCCTCAGAAAATTAAAAATAGACCTACCCTATGACCCAGCAATAGCATTGCTAGGAATTTACCCGAGGGATACAAGAGTACTGATGCATAGGGGCACTTGTACCCCAATGTTTTTAGCAGCACTCTCAACAATAGCCAAATTATGGAAAGAGCTTAAATGTCCATCAACTGATGAATGGATAAAGAAATTGTGGTTTATATACACAGTGGAGTACTACGTGGCAATGAGAAAGAATGAAATATGGCCTTTTGTAGCAACGTGGATGGAACTGGAGAGTGTGATGCTAAGTGAAATAAGTCCTACAGAGAAAGACAGATACCATATGTTTTCACTCTTATGTGGATCCTGAGAAACTTAACAGAAACTCATGGGGGAGGGGAAGGAAAAAAAAAAGAGGTTAGAGTGGGAGAGAGCCAAAGCATGAGAGACTTAAAAACTGAGAACAAACTGAGGGTTGATGGGGGGTGGGAGGGAGGGGAGGGTGGGTGATGGATATTGAGGAGGGCATCTTTTGGGATGATCCCTGGGTGTTGTATGGAAACCAATTTGACAATAAATTTCATATATTGAAAAAAAAGAATAAGAAAAATAAAAGGCTTTATTTTACTTTAAAAAAAAAAAGAAATAAGGGACAAATTATGGAAAGGGCCCAAATGTCCATCAACTGATGAATGGATAAAGAAGATGTGGTTTATATATACAATGGAACACTACTTGGCAATGAGAAAGAATGAAATCTTGCCATTTGCAACAATGTAGATGGAACTGGAGGATATTTTGCTAAGTGAAATAAGTCAGTCAGAGAAAGATATCATATGTTTTCATTCATATGTGGAATTTGAGAAACTTAACAAAAGAGCATGGGTAATGGAAGGGGAAAAATAGTTTCAAACAGAGAGGGAGGCAAATTGTAAGATACTCTGAAATACAGAGAACAAACTGAGGGTTGATGGGGCCCGGGGTGGGGAGGGGAAATGGGTGATGGGCATTGAGGAGGGCACTTGTTGGGACCATCACTGGGTGTTGTATGTAAATGATGAATCATGGGAATCTACTCCTGAAGCCCAGAGAACACTTTATACACTGTATGTTAGTTAACTTGACAATAAATTTTATTAAAAAAGAAATAATGGAGATAAATGTTTTGGAATTAAAGAATAATGAGAGACTTCATGTAGTAAAGAGTCATAGAGAGTCAAACAGGAGAGAAAAGGAAAACATACTAGATACTCTATAATAAACATTAAGAGAATCAAACAGAAAATTCTAAAAGTGTCCTGAAAGAACAAATGGTGCACCTACAAAGGAACAAGAATCAGGTTGATCTCAGACTTCTCAATAGCAGCATTAGATGTAATAAGAAAATAAATTATCATTGGGGAGATTAATAGGTGAGAGTCACAGAGAAAAAGGCTGGGAGAGAGGAGAAACCAGAGGAAGAACTGAATTAATTGGTAATTGATCAAAGGCTTCCACAGCTATAGTTTAATGGTACAAAAGGTCTTGTGCATATCTTCCAGAAGAGAAAATTAGTCATGATTTTTCCCCACTGGATCATCTTTCTTCTCTGTAGTTAAAAGGAATAATTTCATCTTGTATTTGTATTACATTTTATACAGTTAAAATTATGTTAATATTAATTACCACATTTAAACTTTTTTGGAACAGAAAGCTCAAATGTTACTGTGTTCAAGTAGTGTTGTTTGCCTTATTGTATAGACCAGAAAGTTGAGACCCATTAAAGTTATGCCATGAATTGCTCACAGAGCCAAACCTAGACCCCTACATTTCTAACTCCCACATTTATGCTGTTTCTTCAGCATAATGAAGGAGCATGAAAACTCTGGAGAGCCGGGTGGATTGTGAACTGATTTGTCCAATGGACCTTGCTTGGAAAGGCCTTTTGGCTGGAAGTGGGCATTCTTAGATGAAAAGATAATTGTGTCACTCATGAGAAGGCTGTATTTGGCTTATATAACATGATTGTCCTAAGCTCTGAGATATGATCGGATAATGAAAAAAACATCTCTTTTCCCACTTGGAGTTCTTATTAGTCATTTATGTGGATAAAGTTTTATTGGGATACTTATTGTAAATGTGACATACATGAAGAGTGGTTGAATTTGCATTTTTAGAGCATAAATGTATGATAATGAATTTCATGGCAACTCATACAAATCTCCTTGTCTTAAAAGCTACCAGCAGGAGAGACATAACTGTCTCAGAGAAATGACAGAAAGAAACCTCTCTTCTAATTTTTTCTTCTTAAATATGAAATGTCTCTTTCCCATGGAGCTCATAAAGGCCTTTCATGTTATCAGCTATACATGAACATTCTTTTACCAACTACCCTAAGGTTCTAAAAGTCCCAGTGAAGGAACAAAAAAGAGCATAATAATTCTCAGAAACTGGCTGAGCACTACAATCTCAACATCTCCTAATTAGAGGGAAATGGAATCACGAATGCAGCAGTGTGTCAGACCTAAGACTTGTCTCCTCTTTGGTAGAGTTATGAACTTCAGAAAACCTGTTCCATCAGTGTAGAATGTGTTCTCCTGATTTTGTAACTATGCTTTCATTTGTGTCTCCATTTGAAAGATGTACTCTGTGAGAATCTGGAAACCCCTGTCTCCCCACTAGACACACATGCACATGCACTCCCTCTCTAGTAGAACCTTCATGCTATGAAAGCACAGCCCTTGCACAGACCATTGAAAATGAAAATTGAAATAAGGGTGGATGGAGTCTGAATTGTATGTTAGGACATTTCGGAGCCCTATGTATCAAATTATAAACAAAGCAAATAAAGAACCTGATCTGATAGTGAAGTCCAAAATGGGAGTTCCAGAGTGCCCTTCCAAAGATTATGAGCCACTCAACTTGCCTCTAGAAGTAAGGACCCCAGAAGAACCCTACTCAGAAGAATGCTCTACGGAACTCTACCCAATCTCATTCAGAGAATAAATGCTCTGGGGCATCCTAAAAGATGCCAAAGAAGATGATGGCAATTGACTGTGAGATGGTGGGCACAGGACCCCAGGGGCATATAAGTTCTTTGGCCTGATGTAGCACTGTCAACTACCACGGAGATGTGCTTTATGATGAGTACATCCTTCCCCCCTGCCATATTGTGGACTACCGGACAAGATAGAGTGGCATCTGGAAGGAGTGCATGATGAATGATACACCCTTTAAGATCACTCAGAACCAGATCTTGAAGATACTCACAGGAAACACAGTGGTGGGGCATCCCATTCACAACTTCAAAGCCCTTTAGTACTTCCACACCACATCCCTCACCTGCAACACCTCCCATATCCTCCCAACCCTCAAATGGAAGGTTGACTGCCTGGAGAATGCTACCATGTCTCTGAAGCATCTCACCAAGAAGCTTCTGAAATGGGACATCCAGATTGGGAAAAGTGGACATTCCTCTGTGGAAGACGCTCAAGTCACCATGAAGTTGTATGAGTTGGCTGAAGTCGGGTGGGAACAGCCTGCCCCAGAATCCCCCGAAAGACTAGTGGCAATGGGGACGCTGGTGATGTGGAAAGGCAGAAGCAGCACTCTACCCAGGAGAAACAGGGCCTTCGACCAGTGGACAGCTCTACCAGCTCCACCTCTTTGCAAACTCGAGTTGTGAGGGAGAGAGAGCTTCCACCCAGACTTAATATCGATTGAAATTTCACCTCAGGTGTTGTGTTATGTGTCTGGTTAAATATCCCGTGGAAGGTGGAAGGCTCCATGTCAGAATCAGCCCTATACTGTTTATATCTTAAATGGCGCTAACTACAGGTCCCAGGGTGCTTTGCTCCAGTTGGGCCTTTTGACTTTCAAGTGGCAGAGCATACCGAGAAATGTAGTTTCTCAAACCATCTTATCACTAGAGTGGCCACATGTCTCATTTTATGCCTTTTGCTCTCAAGTAATTAGTACCCTTTCTCTCTCAAAAGTGCCCTGGTTGGATGATCACATCCTGTTTCACAGACTCTGCTTTTGGTTCAGTCTCCACCTAATCCGTGTTGGGATATCACCTATTCTTCCCACCTTGATTTCCAGAGCAGCCATACCCTGATGAAGTTCAGTTCTCCTTCAGGTTACAAGGCAGTAGAGGTAAGAGAGCATGACTTGGAAATCAATTTTTCTGATTTAGGAAAGCAGTCTCTTTCCTAAAGTAATACAGGATTTATTTAATTTACATCCTACTTGGTAGGTTAAAAAAAATTTAAAGTGTTTTCATGGTTTTTAGTCTTTTACTTTGCCAAACCAAACCTTTAAAACTCAAAGTATTCCCTTGATAAATTTTTATAATGGAAAAAAATAAAATAAAAATAAAATAAAATGGAGCTACAAATGTAAAAGGTAATTAAAATGGGCCAAAGAAAATGAGCCATATGCACAGGTGAGTCTGAAAATCTTTTAGGAATAGCTAATATTTATGTTAATACCCTTTGTAATTTTAAGTTTTGAATTTCATCCTGCTTTACACTTGAGGCAGTGTTTTTTATTCCAATAGGGATCCTTTGGGTATATAATTTATTACTGGATTCAAAAGAAAATGTAAAACTCTTGCGGAGTCTGGTCTAGCACCAGCTGAATTTTGTATCTTCCTTTTTAGGCCCCAGTGTTGCTTACTTGAGTTCTAGGCTAGATTGCCTTTGGTAAAACAGTGTAGTTGACCAAGTTAGTTTTTGGACACCCTCTCCCCCTCTCCCACCCCCCAGCTTCCTTACTCTGTCCGGATTTTCTCTTTGTGTTATCTGCCCTCCTCCTCTTCCCCACCTCTTCTCCTCCTTCCCTGCTTCCAGTACTGTCTGTTCTCTTTCTTCCTTCCTATTAAAATCTGCTCTGAGGAGTCACTCTAATATTAATCATTTATGACTTCGTATGGATTTAAATCAACTTTCTTCCCCATCACAGACAGCATTTTTCTAAGCTTATCTCCAATTATGGAATTAAATACTGTCTCTTATTAAATAGATTTCAGGCATCCAGCTTGTGGGGAAGGTAGATTTTTGGCCACCAGACCTTAGGCATCTCAGAAATTTATGGATGATTGTACCACCCCAAATACTTAACAGTGGCTGGTATACCTAGTAGTAGTTCAATGAGAATTTGCTAATTGTATAAGTGGTTATCCACTCCTCCTACCAATAAGGTTTTGGCTGTTAGGCCTTTTTTTTTTTTTTTTTTGGCTTTTCAACGTGTCCAGATTGATATTGTGGGGCTTGGGCACATTGTGGATCCTGATATTACACTGGAGTTTGATAATGAAGAAGGTTGCAATATTTGAGAAGATTGAATCTTGAAGGATAATTCAATGAGCAGTGACAGGACAGAATCACAAAGTTAAACAGACATATATGAATCTTCCAGAATTGAAAACTGTCAAAATTGCTGCAAGATTAGATCATGTTAGTCATTTGCTATAAACCTGCTCCAGCTGTACCTTCAAAGAAGAGTTTATTTCCTGACTGTCAGTCAACTGTGGCCTGATTAGAGGGAGCAGGATCTGAGGAGGTCAGAGTCTGGGTTCTGGAGTCATTTCTGATGAGTTTTTCTTTTGCCTAAAACACACCAGGGAAAGTAAATGCAGGTGGAGAAGAGATTTACATTTTCCCTCCGTATTGCTCACATGAAACTTATATTTCCATTTAAAATCTTTTCAGAGAAAGCTCTTGGAAAAATTGACCCCTGAAGCAAGCACTATTTAGAGTTTGGGATGTGGCTTTCTGGCAAGGTGTAGGTTTGAATGTGATTAGCAGACAAGCCTTGGGCTGGGCCTCTTGGCTTCTGCTAGCTGGCGTTCATCCACACACCACCCAGCCTTCTCTGTTTCCCCTGCTGCTAGAAATGTCCCTGCTACCGTTAAGACATTCTCCAATACATTCTGAAGCCCTCCTTAATTGTCATCTTAGAGTGGCCCACGATCTATGCACATAAATCAATCATTGTAATTTTCCCTAAGACATCCTGTGAAGAGGAAGTGGTGGTTGACCTGGATGAGAATATTTCTGCTTTAATCACCAAGCCTATCTTATTGATGTAAGGGCAATTTCTACCAGGTTTGGGGGAGAAAATAAAGGTACTTTGTTCTTCCCTTGACAGGGGTAATTGCCTCAACTGCTAGGCAACCTTTCATTCATGACCTCTTACACTCCCATTCCTAAGAAACCCTTGAGCTGCTCTCTATTTTAGCCTCATATTGTTTTTCAATAGGTTAAGGTTACAACTGTTAATAAGCTTGGCCTTTTGCTTCAGGGCTGTCAAACTAGCCCCTTTCAAGTCTGCAAAATTTGTTTAGCAATTAAAAAGATATGAAATCTCATATATTCATGTAAGTATCTGTTCCTTTCATGTTTTTGCCTGGATATAACTGGAGATGTTTTTTAACCACAAGTTTATCATTAGGTAGAAAATGTAATTATTGAGGGGAAGGGCAAGATGCTTCTAGTGACTTGTCTAAAGAATCTCTTTAACTAATTGCAGCTTTTCTCAAATTAGAGCAAGGATTGTAATGATTCTGAACAATATGGGGGCAGTACAATAACATCAGGAAAAATTTGAGAATAACATCAATGCCCTAATAAGTAGTTTCTGCTGTGAAAGCTTATAAGCACTTTATTCAAGTCTTATTTGGAAATATAAAAGCCATTGCATTCTAGTCTCAGGAAGGCAAAATGATAATGGTGAACAATCTTAAAGATCTTTCAGTAAGAAGAAGGCTTACTGGAATGTCTAAGAATCTTGCAGCATCATTTGAAATAAAATTTCATTTAATGTACTTCAAAATCTCATTCCAGTGAGCTTCAAACAAGTTTCCAAGTGACTAATACAATTTTCTTTAACCAATACCTTTAGTTAACCAAACCATTTCTTAAATTATATTTTTGCAGGAAGAGGTGTATCAAAAGATCATCATGTTCTACTCTTTTAAAAAATGGCCATTTCCAGTATATTGTGAGTTCACTATGGGTTAAACACAATCTCTTAAGCCTTTTACAGCTACATCACTAGTCTTGGCTGATGCCATAGATGGTGGAAAGATGACTCTCAGACCCAGTAATATCTTCAATCTTCAAATATTAAATTTTGTTCACTAATGTAACTTATACTGTAGTCACTAAGGCACGAAATTGGACTCAGAGGATTTCTAGCCATAGATTTTGAAAAATAATAGGGTGTCATGTTAACCCCAATGTACCCAGACAAAAAACAGCCACAATATTTTATTCTCAGACCCAGTGAAAAAAGGATTGGGAATGATGGTGTGTCATTGTATTAACAGCAGCCAAAATGACTAGAAAATTTGTGGTACTAGAAATTGATCTGGGGTGTTTGTTGTTATTCACTATGTGCATATACCCAGACGAGTGGGTGACCTTAACATGGTAAGTGCTTAAAATTTTTTTTTGTCTAAATAGAAGAATGAATGTATATGCTATATATATATATTTAAGATATTAAACCTACTTTTGTTGCCAGTTGCTCCTGATAATCTGTTGCCTTTTTGTCTTGTACTCCTACTCATTGAATCAATTGAATTTACTGCTCCAGGTAAGATATAACCTGGAACAAATGTATCATTGCTCATTTCTGAGTTTCAAACTGTAATTTCTTTCGTTCATTGTGAGACAATAGTTTCAAAATCCAGGCTTTGATGAGTTACATACCAAGAGAAAAATGTGGTGGTGTGAAAATAGTAGGTCACCATCAGCTATTGTGTAGAGAGGATGGGGGATACTAACCTAAGGGAAGTTTCTGCCACTCAGAAAACCAAACCATTTTTGGTGCTCAGAGGAGTTTGGAAATATATTTGGGGAGGAATGTGCTTACACTTAAGGTACTCATCTGACAATCTGGGCCACAAAAGGGGCTAGTATTTCTTTTCCTGTTTATAGCTCTTGAAAGGGATCAATCACATGGTGCTGTGTATCAACACAGAGTAGTCATTGAGTAGAAGTGGGCACCATAACATAATAAAGCAAAGAGAGGTCTTGGGATAGTGTACCTGGTCCTGAAGGACTATAAAAGAGATCTTAAGTTGTCATGTGCCCTGGTGGGGAATGTAAAAGTATAGAAGGGATAGGTGGCTAGAAGAGGACTGGGGTTAGAATAAGAAGATGCTGAGTGCAGGAACCTTACCATCAGAAAAATGGCAAGGTTCATGGTCATTAGCAGTGACTACCAACATGATTCCTCAAAAGCCAGGTGGCCATAAGACACTATGCGGTGGTCATTTCTGCAAAACTCACAACGATCAGGGATAGTTAGAGGCAAACTCAGCAGAAGTCAGAGAGGAACCAGAGACCAACATGCAATACAGAGGATCCTTCTCCAGTGCAATGAGGTTATATAAACTTTCTTCTGCACCCCAATGCCATCTTGAGGAAGGGGAAGAGATTTTAATAGAGGCAGCCCTAATAACTTTGAACTTTAAATTGAATGAATATTAATCTGACAGATACTGGGAGAATTAAGGTTCCAAAACAAGATGAAGTCAGATATAGAACATTAAGTTGATTTTTGGGGAATTGAGTCATCGTGTAAATTTGTACTTCCTCTAACAAATGCATTCTCCAATTCATTACAGACTAAGGCAAGACTCATTTAACTTTCCAACTCAGCACTAAGTTTTCCTTCTTATTTTTTTTTGTAAGTCTTCCTTCATATCTATTTTTTCCAGCTCTATTGAGGTATAATTAGCAAATAAAAAATATATACATTTAAGGTATACAATGCAATGATTTGATATATGTATACATTGTGAAATTATTACCACAATCAAGCTAATTAACACATCCACCACCTCACATAATTACTTGTTTATGTGAAACACTTAAGATCTACTTTCTTAGCAAATTTCAAGCATACAATACAATATCATTAACCATGCTGTGTATATGCAGCCACCATGCTGTATATTAGATCTACAGAACTTATTAACCTTGTAACTGAAATTTTGTGCCTTTTCACCAACATCTCCCATTTACCACACCTCCCAGTCCTTGGCAACCACCATTTCTCTGTGAGCAACCACCATTTTTCTGTACTTCTGTGAGCTCAAAAGTCTAATTTTTAATATATTTACTCTAAGAAAAGTATAAAAGGGAATGAAATGACAAGAAGTTCTCTATTAGAATGCAGATTCCTCTGAAGCAGTTACACCTTAAAATTGTATCAATACTAAATTATTAGTTAACAAAATAGTTGTCCATTAATACCTCAGTAGAGGCTTGGGTGGTGGGTAATAAACACTAGGCACTTTGGAGAAGGTGGTTAAGAAGTAATTAAGAAGTAGGTATAGTTTTCTTTATATATCTGAGATTGCTTGAATGGTATTTATCCCATGGTTCTTTTTTTTTTTTTAAGATAAAATGAGGTTTATTGGCTCCTGTAGTTGAAAAATCCAATAGTAGAGCTGACCTCAAGGGCCCCTGCCTTGTGGTCAGGTGTCCAGGTTTTCTTTATTTTTAATTTAATTAATTAATTAATTTTTGATTTCAGGAGTAGAATTTAGTGATCCATTGCTTACATATAATACGCAGTGCTCATCCCAACAAGTGCCCTCCTTAATGTCCATCACCCATTTAGCACATCTCCCTACCCAACACTCATCCAACAACCCTCAATTTTTTCTCTGTATTTGAGTCTCTTATGGTTTGCCTTCATCTTTGTTTTATCTTATTTTTCCTTTCCTTCCCCTATGTTAATCTGTTTTGTCTCCACATATGAGTGAAATCATATGATATTTTCTTTCTCTGACTGACTTATTTGGCTTAGCATAATACCCTTCAGTTCCATCCATGTTTTTGCAAATGGCAAGATTTCATTCTTTCTGGTCACTGAGTAATATTCCATTATATATGTACCACATATACCATATCTTCTTTATCCATTCATCAGTTCATAGACATTTGGGCTCTTTTCATAATTTGGCTATTATCGATAGTGCTGCTATAAGCATTGGGGTGAATATATCCCATGGTTCTTAAGACACAGACTAGTTATCAAGGCAATACTATGAAGTAGTTAAAAGCACAGTCTTTGGAGTCAGACAAGCCTGGTTTCAAATATTAACTGTGTCACTTTGAATAAGTGACCTAACCCATTTTAGCTTCAGTTTTCTCTCATCTATAAAATGGGAGAAATATTGTGTATGGCAAAGTTTTGTTGTAAGCAATAAGTGCAATCTGAAAACTTCCAAAATGATATCTGAAATGCAATAGTTGCTCCATAAGTGTTTGTTCCCTCTCCCTTGTTGAACTGTGTTGGACATCTTCCCTTTGCCTCTCCAGATCCATTCTCCACCTTTTTTTTTTTTTATCCTATTCTGTGTTCTGGAAGACTGATCTGTATAGACTTCATCACTAGGATTCCTTGTTCTCTGGCTTCCTGGTGGGTTAGACCAATGGAGAGCATTAATAGGAGATCAGAGGGAGGAAACAAGTTGAGGTATTTATTCCTTTAGCTTCCATCCAATGGGATGCCATGGGCTGTTTAGGTTCCTCAAGGAAGGGTTATAACTACAGCCAGGAAGCCCTCTCCATGGAACCCTCCCTCTTCTGTTGCTCTTTCAGGTCTGAGGTGACAACCCCCTTCTATCTCTCCCAATACTTTGTTATCTCTTTCTGTGGTTTACCACACCTTTGTAAATAGTCCCTTTATTAAACTCTCCTCAAATTATTCAGTTTGAGCATGACTGCATATTTCTTGCTGAGACCTTGACTGATACATTCTCTTACCATTTTTAATTATCTATGACAAATAGAAGGAATACACATGAACTCAGTTTGTCTGTAAAGGTCTGAATCAGCTGCCCTATTCCTTCTTTTGAGATGCTTAGCTCCAATGAGGGGACAGTTTGTCTAATGAAAAGAACACCAAACAAAGGGTTAGAAGACTTAGCACTTTGTTCTGGTTCTTCAACTAACTCTCTGAACTTGGGTAAGTGACATGGCTCCTGTGTAGGTCTCAATTGTTCTGTAAAATGAAAGGATTGAATCAGATGACTTCCACAGTAACATCTAGTGCTTACTCCACAGTGACTGGCATTTTCTCTAGTAGAGTTGTAGCAGACATCCTTTTGATATTAAATAACTTAGCTTTCTATACAGGGAAGGAGACTGATGTATCCTGAAATCTTTCTTAAGAAAGAAAGAAAAATAAAATAAATAAAATAAAAGCTAAAATAAAAACAAAAAAAAGAGAAGAATAAAGAGGATAAGGAGGAGAGGAAGGGAGGAAAGAGAAAGAACTTTTACAAATGATAAGTAAAGCTTTTAAGCCTTCTAATCAGTCTCTCTGACCTCAGATTGGCAGATTAGGATTGTTGACATATGAATGATTTATTATGACTTAAAGTCCATACTTACAGCACTTCAGCTTGATTTCCGTACAACAGGAGGCAGTGGAAGGCTACAGATGATAGGCAGGAAATAAGACCAGTCACTGCAGAATTTGGAGCTTAAATGGTGATTCTTCCATGTGTCCTTGGCAGGCATCAGAATTTTTTGTTGTTGCCATAGTTGTTTGGTTTCAATAGTTTATGAGAATAGGGATAACAGAAGAGGGTAGAGTTACACACACCTAAAAAAAAAAAAACAAGGCATATGGAGAGGCATATAATAGCAAGGAGTGGTTTGTGGAAAGTAGTGAGATTGTGCATTGAGATCTATCATGTCCTAGCCCACTATGTTGTGGGCTTTATATAGGTTAAAGAACTTAATCACAACAGCTATGTGAAGTAGAGATTGTGATAATTTTAAAGAAGTGGAAACAGGTTCAGAGAGGCTAAGAAACTTGCCCAAGTTCACCCAGGTTTATCAGTAAAGGGAAAAACCAACATTTGAACCTAGGTTTAGTTGGTTTCAAAGTGCACACTTTCTAGAGACTGCTAAAGAATAATGTCATGAGTTACATCTGGTGATTTCAGGGCATACAGATAGTTTAAAACCATTCGTGCACTCATTTGAGAAATATTTATTGTGTATATACTATGTGTGAAGAAATATTATATATACTGGGATTGAGTGGTGAATAAGTCAGATAAAATCCCTACTCTTACCTCCTAAGAACCTACCTCTTAGTGAGGGAGATGGATGTTTAACAAGTACACAATTAACAAAATATAATTTTCTAGTAGCCATAAGTGGTTTAAAGAAAATTAAATAAGGAGAAATTGGAAGGTGCTCATAAGTGGTTTCCCTGAGAAAGTGACATTGAAGCTTAGTCTAGTATGACTCAGAACTGGCCTTCAAAGATCAGGAAGAAAGGACATTTCAGGCAGATGTACAGCCAGGACTAGAAGAGGAGCCAGTTTAACTGGAGAGGGAGAGAAAAAGAGTATGTGATATAGATAACTGTAGATCATGATGAAGGGTTTGGCTTTTATTTTAAGAATGATGGTGAGCCACTAGTACCCTCAACTACTTTCTCTACCCAGGTATTAATGGAAGAATCTTCTGAGACTGAACTTGATGATTTAGGATTCCAAATGTAAATCTTAGCTAACTCTCAGACAGAGTTAAAATGTCTGTTAACTCTGTTAATGGTTAGAGTTAAAATAACCAATATCCTTCATGACAAAAACATTTATTAAATGTCAGTTTGTACATGGCATAAGGTTCCAGTTCAGTTGTTGTCACCCCGTGTGTGTGTGTGTGTGTGTGTGTGTGTATGTGTGTGTGTGTGTGCGCGTGTGTGTGTGTATCAATGTAGAGGTAAGGGTGGTATGCATGACTATAAGATCTGGAGGGTCAAGGAAACGGGTGGGAGTACCCACAGACCTTGTCTGCTCACTCCTCTCCAGCTTAAGGAACCATAACCACTTTTCCTTGGTGCTTGTGGCTATTTCTTGGTCTACCTGCCTGAGTCCCTCCTGAATAAAATGAAGCTTCCAATGAAAATGAAGGTAAGATGTTTTCAGGTCTTTGAATCTTGCATTGGCAATTCCAGTGAATGCGTAGGATATATTTACATGATGCTGGAAGTATTTATAAATGTGCTCAGATTACATAGCTTGTGAAGAGGAGATTGTTTATTCAAACGAAGATCGAAAGGGTTAATTTGATTTCTTAATTCAACCCAAGACTATGTGATGGTAAAATATGTAAATAATTTTCTCAGTGATTGAAGAGTTCATCTTTACATTAAAAAATAGAAGGAAATAAGGGGGCGTTGTGCTTAGAGGGGGCATTGAGAGGGCTTCTGCTATGTTAGTTAATTGATATGGGTGCTGGTTACATGAATGTGTTCAATTTGTGAAAATTCAGTGAGCTGTACACTTATGATTTGTGACCTTTTATGTATATGTTATACCTAAATAAACTTCTACAAAATGTGAACTAAATGAAATGCAACCATGAAGGCATTTTCAATATAATAAAGCCAGGATAGTTAATATGCACTAGAGTAGGAGTTTAGAGACTAGGTTCAGTATAAACTCTTCCTCTAAGTCACATGAATGAGTAATAATAATACAGAGGTTTGAGGTAGTCAAATAAATGACATCTTTTCTTGTCCCAGTACTTAAGTGATAGAGACAAAGAAGTCAAGCAGGTAGAGATCAATAGAGCTTTATTTCTTTATTTTTTTTTATTTTTTAATATATGAAATTTACTGTCAAATTGGTTTCCATACAACACCCAGTGCTCATCCCTAAAGGTGCCCTCCTCAATACCCATCACCCACCCCCCATCAACCCTCAGTTTGTTCTCAGTTTTTAACAGTCTCTTATGCTTCGGCTCTCTCCCACTCTAACCTCTTTTTTTTTTTTTCCTTCCCCTCCCCCATGGGTTTCTGTTACGTTTCTCAGGATCCACATAAGAGTGAAACCATATGGTATCCGTCTTTCTCTGTATGGCTTATTTCACTTAGCATCACACTCTCCAGTTCCATCCACGTTGCTACAAAAGGCCATATTTCATTCTTTCTCATTGCCACGTAGTATTCCATTGTGTATATGAACCACAATTTCTTTATCCATTCATCAGTTGATGGACATTTAGGCTCTTTCCACAATTTGGCTATTGTTGAGAGTGCTGCTATAAACATTGGGGTACAAGTGCCCCTATGCATCAGTACTCCTGTATCCCTTGGATAAATTCCTAGCAGTGCTATTGCTGGGTCATAGGGTAGGTCTATTTTTACTTTTCTGAGGAACCTCCACACTGCTTTCCAGAGCGGCTGCACCAATTTGCATTCCCACCAACAGTGCAAGAGGGTTCCTGTTTCTCCACATCCTCTCCAGCATCTATAGTCTCCTGATTTCTTCATTTCGGCCACTCTGACTGGCGTGAGGTGGTATCTGAGTGTGGGTGTGGTTTTGATTTGTATTTCCCTGATAAGGAGCGACGTTGAACATCTTTTCATGTGCCTGTTGGCCATCTGGATGTCTTCTTTAGAGAAGTGTCTATTCATGTTTTCTGTCCATTTCTTCACTGGGTTATTTGATTTTCGGGTGTGGAGTTTGATGAGCTCTTTATAGATTTTGGATACTAGCCCTTTGTCCGATGTGTCATTTGCAAATATCTTTTCCCATTCCGTTGGTTGCCTTTTAGTTTTGTTGGTTGTTTCCTTTGCTGTGCAGAAGCTTTTTATCTTCATAAGGTCCCAGTAATTCACTTTTGCTTTTAATTCCCTTGCCTTTGGGGATGTGCCGAGTAAGAGATTGCTACGGCTGAGGTCAGACAGGTCTTTTCCTGCTTTGTCCTCTAAGGTTTTGATGGTTTCCTGTCTCACATTCAGGTCCTTTATCCATTTTGAGTTTATTTTTGTGAATGGTGTGAGAAAGTGGTCTAGTTTCAACCTTCTGCATGTTGCTGTCCAGTTCTCCCAGCACCATTTGTTAAAGAGACTGTCTTTTTTCCATTGGATGTTCTTTCCTGCTTTGTCAAAGATTAGTTGGCCATACGTTTGTGGGTCTAGTTCTGGGGCTTCTATTCTATTCCATTGATCTATGTGTCTGTTTTTGTGCCAATCCCATGCTGTCCTGTTGATGACAGCTTTGTAGTAGAGGCTAAAGTCTAGGATTGTGATGCCTCCTGCTTTGGTCTTCTTCTTCAAAATTACTTTGGCTATTCGGGGCCTTTTGTGGTTCCATATGAATTTTAGGATTGCTTGTTCTAGTTTCGAGAAGAATGCTGGTGCAATTTTGATTGGGATTGCATTGAATGTGTAGATAGCTTTGGGTAGTATTGACATTTTGACAATATTTATTCTTCCAATCCATGAGCAGGGAATGTCTTTCCATTTCTTTATATCTTCTTCAATTACCTGCATAAGCTTTCTATAGTTTTCAGCATACAGATCTTTTACATCTTTGGTTAGATTTATTCCTAGGTATTTTATGCTTCTTGGTGCAATTGTGAATGGGATCAGTTTCTTTATTTGTCTTTCTGTTGCTTCATTGTTAGTGTATAAGAATGCAACTGATTTCTGTACATTGATTTTGTATCCTGCAACTTTGCTGAATTCATGTATCAGTTCTAGCAGACTTTTGGTGGAGTCTATCTGATTTTCCATGTATAATATCATGTCATCTGCAAAAAGCAAAAGCTTGACTTCATCTTTGCCAATTTTGATGCCTTTGATTTCCTTTTGTTGTCTGATTGCTGATGCTAGAACTTCCAGCACTATGTTAAACAACAGCAGTGAGAGTGGGCATCCCTGTCGTCTTCCTGATCTCAGGGAAAAAGCTCTCAGTTTTTCCCCGTTGAGGATGATGTTAGCTGTGGGCTTTTTTTTTTTTTTTAATAGTTAAGTCACTTTTTTTTTTTTCAACGTTTTTTATTTATTTTTGGGACAGAGAGAGACAGAGCATGAACGGGGGGGGGGCAGAGAGAGAGAGGGAGACACAGAATCGGAAACAGGCTCCAGGCTCCGAGCCATCAGCCCAGAGCCTGACACGGGGCTCGAACTCACGGACCGCGAGATCGTGACCTGGCTGAAGTCAGACGCTTAACCGACTGCGCCACCCAGGCGCCCCATCTGTGGGCTTTTCATAAATGGCTTTTATGATCTTTAAGTATGTTTCTTCTATCCCGACTTTCTCCAGGGTTTTTTTTATAAGAAAGGGTGCTGGATTTTGTCAAAGGCCTTTTCTGCATCGATTGACAGGATCATATGGTTCTTCTCTTTTTTTTTGTTAATGTGATGTATCACGTTGAACGATTTGCGAATGTTGAACCAGCCCTGCATCCCAGGAATGAATCCCACTTGATCATGGTGAATAATTCTTTTTATATGCTGTTGAATTCGATTTGCTAGTATCTTATTGAGAATTTTTGCATCCATATTCATCAGAGATATTGGCCTGTAGTTCTCTTTTTTTACTGGGTCTCTGTCTGGTTTAGGAATCAAAGTAATACTGGCTTCATAGAATGAGTCTGGAAGTTTTCCTTCCCTTTCTATTTCTTGGAATAGCTTGAGAAGGATAGGTATTATCTCTGCTTTAAACGTCTGGTAGAACTCCCCTGGGAAGCCACCTGGTCCTGGACTCTTATTTGTTGGGAGATTTTTGATAACCGATTCAATTTCTTCGCTGGTTATGGGTCTGTTCAAGCTCTCTATTTCCTCCTGATTGAGTTTTGGAAGAGTGTGGGTGTTTAGGAATTTGTCCATTTCTTCCAGGTTGTCCAGTTTGTTGGCATATAATTTTTCATAGTATTCCCTGATAATTGTTTGTATCTCTGAGGGATTGGTTGTAATCATTCCATTTTCATTCATGATTTTATCTATTTGGGTCATCTCCCTTTTCTTTTTGAGAAGCCTGGCTAGAGGTTTGTCAATTTTGTTTATTTTTTCAAAAAACCAACTCTTGGTTTCGTTGATCTGCTCTACAGTTTTTTTAGATTCTATATTGTTTATTTCTGCTCTGGTCTTTATGATTTCTCTTCTTCTGCTGGGTTTAGGTTGCCTTTGCTGTTCTGCTTCTATTTCCTTTAGGTGTGCATTTAGATTTTGTATTTGGGATTTTTCTTGTTTCTTGAGATAGGCCTGGATTGCAATGTATTTTCCTCTCAGGACTGCCTTTGCTGCGTCCCAAAGCGTTTGGATTGTTGTATTTTCATTTTCGTTTGTTTCCATATATTTTTTAATTTTTTCTCTTATTGCCTGGTTGACCCACTCATTCATTAGTAGGGTGTTCTTTTTTTTTTTTTTTTTTTTTAAATTTTTTTTTTCAACGTTTTTTATTTATTTTTGGGACAGAGAGAGACAGAGCATGAACGGGGGAGGGGCAGAGAGAGAGGGAGACACAGAATCGGAAACAGGCTCCAGGCTCCGAGCCATCAGCCCAGAGCCTGACGCGGGGCTCGAACTCACAGACCGCGAGATCGTGACCTGGCTGAAGTCGGACGCTTAACCGACTGCGCCACCCAGGCGCCCCAGTAGGGTGTTCTTTAACCTCCATGCTTTTGGAGGTTTTCCAGACTTTTTCCTGTGGTTGATTTCAAGCTTCATAGCATTGTGGTCTGAAAGTATGCATGGTATAATTTCAATTCTTGTAAACTTATGAAGGGCTGTTTTGTGACCCAGTATATGATCTATCTTGGAGAATGTTCCATGTGCACTCGAGAAGAAAGTATATTCTGTTGCTTTGGGATGCAGAGTTCTAAATATATCTGTCAAGTCCATCTGATCCAATGTGTCATTCAGGGCCCTTGTTTCTTTATTGACTGTGTGTCTAGATGATCTATCCATTTCTGTAAGTGGGGTGTTAAAGTCCCCTGCAATGACCACATTCTTATCAATAAGGTTGCTTATGTTTATGAGTAATTGTTTTATATATCTGGGGGCTCCGGTATTTGGCGCATAGACATTTATAATTGTTAGCTCTTCCTGATGGATAGACCCTGTAATTATTATATAATGCCCTTCTTCATCTCTTGTTACAGCCTTTAATTTAAAGTCTAGTTTGTCTGATATAAGTATGGCTACTCCAGCTTTCTTTTGGCTTCCAGTAGCATGATAAATAGTTCTCCATCCCCTCACTCTCAATCTAAAGGTGTCCTCAGATCTAAAATGAGTCTCTTGTAGACAGCAAATAGATGGGTCTTGTTTTTTTATCCATTCTGATACCCTATGTCTTTTGGTTGGCCCATTTAATCCATTAACATTCAGTGTTATTATAGAAAGATACGGGTTTAGAGTCATTGTGATGTCTGTATGTTTTATGCTTGTAGTGATGTCTCTGGTACTTTGTCTCACAGGATCCCCCTTAGGATCTCTTGTAGGGCTGGTTTCGTGGTGACAAATTCCTTCAGTTTTTGTTTGGGAAGACCTTTATCTCTCCTTCTATTCTAAATGACAGACTTGCTGGATAAAGGATTCTCGGCTGCCTATTTTTTCTGTTTAGCACACTGAAGATCTCATGCCAATCCTTTCTGGCCTGCCAAGTTTTAAAGGAGAGATCAGTCACGAGTCTTATAGGTCTCCCTTTATATGTGAGGGCATGTTTATCCCTTACTGCTTTCAGAATTTTCTCTTTATCCTTGTATTTTGCCAGTTTCACTATGATATGTCGTGCAGAAGATCAATTCACGTTACGTCTGAAGGGAGTTCTCTGTGCCTCTTGGGTTTCAATGCCTTTTTCCTTCCCCAGTTCAGGGAAGTTCTCAGCTATAATTTCTTCAAGTACCCCTTCAGCACCTTTCCCTCTCTCTTCCTCCTCTGGGATACCAATTATGCGTATATTATTTCTTTTTAGTGTATCACTTAGTTCTCTAATTTTCCCCTCATACTCCTGGATTTTTTTATCTCTCTTTCTTTCAGCTTCCTCTTTCTCCATAACTTTATCTTCTACTTCACCTATTCTCTCCTCTGTCTCTTCAATCCGAGCCGTCGTGGTTTCCATTTTGTTTTGCATTTCGTTTAAAGCGTTTTTCAGCTCCTCGTGACTGTTCCTTAGTCCCTTGATCTCTGTGGCAAGAGATTTTCTGCTGTCCTGTATACAGTTTTCAAGCCCAGCGATTAATTTTATGACTATTATTCTAAATTCACTTTCTGTTATATTATTTAAATCCTTTTTGATCAGTTCATTAGCTGTTGTTATTTCCTGGAGATTCTTCTGAGGGGAATTCTTCCGTTTGGTCATTTTGGATAGTCCCTGGAGTGGTGAGGACCCGCAGGGCACTTCCCCCGTGCTGTGGTGTATAACTGGAGTTGGTGGGCGGGGCCGCAGTCCGACCTGATGTCTGCCCCCAGCCCACCGCTGGGGCCACAGTCAGACTGGTGTGTGCCTTCTCTTCCCCTCTCCTAGGGGCGGGATTCACTGTGGGTTGACGTGGCCCATCTGGGCTACTTGCACACTGCCAGGCTTGTGGTGCTGGGGATCTGGCGTATTAGCTGAGGTGGGTAGGCAAGGTGCAAGGGGGCAGGAGGGGCAGCTTAGCTCGCTTCTCCTTAGGTGATCCACTTCAGGAGGGGCCCTGTGGCAGTGGGAGGCAGTCAGATCCGCTGCCAGAGGTTTGGCTCCGCAGAAGCACAGAGTTGGGTGTTTGCGCAGAGCGAGCAAGTTCCCTGGCAGGAACTGGTTCTCTTTGGGATTTTGGCTGGGGGATGGGCGGGGGAGATGGCGCTGACGAGCGCCTTTGTTCCCCGCCAAGCTGAGCTCTGCCGTCCGTCCGGGGGCTCAGCAGCTCTCCCTCCCTTTGTCCTCAAGCCTTCCCGCTTTCTGAGCAGAGCTGTTAACTTATGACCTCCCAGATGCTAAGTCGGGCTTGCTGTCGGAACACAGTCCGTCCCGCCCCTCCGCTTTTGCCAGCCAGACTCGGGGGCTCTGTTTGGCTGGGGAGCCGCCCCTCCGCCCTGGCTCCCTCCTGCCCGTCCGTGAAGCGTGCACCACCTCGCCGCCCTTCCTACCCTCTTCCGTGGGCCTCTTGTCTGCGCTTGGCTCCGGAGACTCCGTTCTGCTAATCTTCTGGCGGTTTTCTGGGTTCTTTAGGCAGGTGTAGGTGGAATCTAAGTGATCAGCAGGATGCGCGGTGAGCCCAGCGTCCTCCTACGCCGCCATCTTCCAGAACTCTCTGAATTCTGATTTATATTTTTAATAGCCAACTTTGGCTCTTGTATGGTGTGTGGATTTTAAGGGGGCAAGAATAGAATAAGGGACGCCAGTTAGCATCCTAGCGAAGTAGTCTAAGTTAAAAGTTCGAGTACTGGAAGTAGGTAAGTAGCAGTGGAAATGGAGAGGAATGGTCATGTTTGAGATACCTCTATAACTGGAAAATGGATTGGATATTGAACATTATAACTAGCTTTGAGTTTGAACGACTGGGTGAGTGGTGGAGTTTATTGAAATAAGAATGTCAGGGAAAGGAACAGGCTTGGGAGGTAAAACAAGAGTTATACTTAAGACATGTGATGAACTGAATGTTTGTGTCCCCTCGGATTCATGTGTTGAAGCACTAACCCCCAATATGAATGGTATTTAGAGGTGGGGTCTTTGGGAGGTGATTAAGTTTAGCAGAAGTCATGAGGGTTGGGCCTAAGAAAAGGAAGAGAGATCAGAGCTTTCTTGCATGCTCTGTCTCTTCCATGTGAAAACACAGTGAGGAGGCAGCCAGCAAGCTAGGAAGAAGGCTTTTGCTAGGAGCAGAATCTGCCAGTATCTTGATCCTAGACTTCTCAGCCTATGGATTTCTCCAAAACTGTGAGGAATAAATGTTTAAACTATCAGTTTATATAGTATTTTGTTATATCAGCCTGAGTTAATACACATGTTAAATTTGAAATGCTTATTAGATATCAGAGGAAATGTTAAATACACAGACTTATGAGTTTGGATGTCATAGGAGAGAGGGATATGAATTTAGAAGTCATATGCTTATGGATAGTATTTAAGATTATGAAAGTGAATGAGATTACCAAGGGAAGAGTATAGAGAAGAGAATAATAATAATAGTAATGGTGATGATGATAATGATAACAAACATGTATATAGTGTTAATTATGTTAGATACTATTCTGAGGGGTTTTTTTTTCTTTTTAAAATTTTTTTTAATGTTTTATTTATTTTTGAGACAGAGAGAGACAGAGCAGGAACAGGGGAGGGTCAGAAAGAGAGGGAGACATAGAATCTGAAGCGGGCTCCAGGCTCTGAGCTGTCAGCACAGAGCCCGACACGGGGCTCGAACTCACGGACTGCGAGATCGTGACCTGAGCCAAAGTCGGCCGCTTAACCGACTGAGCCACCCAGGCGCCCCGTGAGGGTTTTATATAAACTCATTTGATCTTTAAAACAACACCATGAGGTAGGTGCTATTATTATTCATACTTTACAGATGAAGATAGATTAGGCAAATTGCACAATTTCACACTAAGTAATAGCAGATAGCATTTAAAACCAAGAAGTTTAGCTTCCAAGTCCATTCTCTTAACTACCATGCTATTATTGCTTCTCAAGAGAAGACAACCAGAATTCAGCCCTGGGGTTCTATCACATTTAGAGGGTAGGGAGAGGAGGATCCAGTGAAGGAGACTGATGAGGAGTAACTAGAAGAGTGTGTGGTGTCATGGAAGCAAAGAGAATAAATATTATCAATAAGGAGAAAGTGTTTAATCATGTTGAATGTTTTTGAGCAGATAAGAGAATAGAGAGGTTTCCCCTGAGTTTGTCAATAAGGAGGTCACTGGTGCCCTGAAAAGAGCAGTTCCTTCCTTATTAGTATTTACCATTTTCTGAAAGATCTCCCTTTTAAGTTACTACCTTCTTTTGTCAACCTTTAATATACATTTTAATATTTCTATTGATCTCTTTAGCCAATAATTTCATCTGCCTATAGATATGTGAAATCAAAACACTTCACTTCCTATGGGATGTATTCGGAATAGCATTTTGCATTTGGGCTTTTATCCCACTTTCTTATTTTGGTGTGAAATGGTCTAGTTTCCTTGATTTTTGGTTTAATTTCTCCTGGAAATATTTTCCTATGTCATCAAAGGAATTACACAAGAGGCTTTCTCCTTAGTTCCATTGCTCCCACTTGCTCAGCTGGTTCATTCCGAATGGAAAAGGGGAACAAGATTCCTGGCTGTTTCTGAATGGCAAACTCTAGAACTGTGTCACTAGACCATTCTGATGTACAGCACTACCTCCCTACTGTTCCTACACTTGAGTAATAAACGGACAGTACCTGAAGGTTAAATCTCCCTCCAGCAAGGATAACGATTCTTGCTAAGCAGTTTAGAGTAAGGACAGATCACATGACCAGTGCCTCTAATTAGTCTCTTGGCAAGCTTTAGTCCAGATTTCTTATTTAGGGCACAGTGGTACTTACATAGGGTGTGACTCATTTCTGCCAGTATGTCTGAACATCTCAATACATAAAAAGGAAACATTTCCAGATGGAGTCCTCTTGGACAGTGCTGCCTGGGGAGGGTGAGCAATGCCATACCTTAACCTCAATAGGGCAAAGCACTTGAAAAAGGAGCTTCCCCTTGTTCTCTGATGAGAAAAAGCAATGCCCTAAATAGGATGTCATAAACCTGTGATTTCCCCTTCAAGCTCAGGAAAGCAGATGGCAGGAGCACAGCAGGGGATTGACAAATGCTTATCACTACTTTACACTAATTTTCTCAAAACATGTCAACATTGGCCTTCCCTAAAGATCTCAGTCAAGGCATTGCTTTAAAATTTTTGTTATGTTTTTATTTTAGTTTTGAGAGAGAGAGAGAGAGAGAGAGAGACCGAGAGACAGAGTGTGAATGAGGGAGGCAGAGAGAGAAAGGGAGACAGAATCTGATGTAGGCCCCAGGCTCTGAGCTGTCAGCACAGAACTTGATGTGGGGCTTGAACTCACAGACTGCGAGATAATGACCTGAGCCGAAGGGATGCCCAACCGACTGAGCCACCCAGGTACCCCATGGGCATTGCTTTAAAAGAGAGCATTCATAGAGGTGAGGTCCCCAGTGAGTGAGTGCCCTACTCCATTTGCCATTCTACACAGATTTGGAGCTGCCTTCCCCTCAAAAAGTATCTTCTTCTTATAGAAATGGTTCATACTAAATAGCTACCCCAAAGCATTGAAGCATTTAATTTTCTTTGTACTTTGTTTAATTTTTTGTACTTCTTTGATCCTTCAGAATCATGGAATCCCCAGAGCATAGATAAAGGAAGGGTTATCATTGGTGCTAAAGATACCAGAGAAAAGGAATGAATTATAGGAGAGCCTGTGATTCTAAAATGGTTGACTTGACCTGCAAACCAGTGGAAAGATAAAGAGGATGGGAAAGAAAACTTTTAAAGGCAACTAGAAAAATAGAAATTGAAATGGTGAGAGGGGCAGAAGTACCTTCTAGGAACAGAGATGATGCAGAGGTAAAATGGCCTGTGAAATGATGAAGGTCCACATGATTAAGAACAAGACACTTACTTTCTGCCACCATCCCTCCTATGGACCTAGAGATGGACAAGGAGAAATACTCTGTAATTTTATTCCACCCACAACTAAAAGCAAAGGACTGCATGAAGGGAACAGAAAGGAAGGCAGAGGAGCCTTGCCGTTAGATCAGAAATAGAAACATCTGAAACTTTCCACTGGAAAAACTTGGCAGGATCAGACACATGTGGGACCTTAAAGGAATCTCAGTTGAACTCTCATTGGCCTGTGTAGTGCAAGGGTTTGGTGTGCTTAGAAAAGCTTGCAGTCCCGGGAGAGAAACGTGACCATGAAAAGTTAACTATATGGGAGTTGAGGATGGAATATTCCTCTTTTTGTAAACTACTTCAGACTGGCTGGAAATTTGTGATCACAGTGAAACCTGTCTTGAGGTCTGCTCTTCACCTCTACCAAGTCCCACCCTATCAATGATGACTTTACCTTCTTTTGAGTTTCCAGGGAGAATATCTTTTTAATGCCAAGCAATCAATTTTTATGGGTATCTTCTTGCAATTTAAGTTTAGAGTTAGATTCTTTACAATAAGGACAGTTTGTTGGCCAAAGTTAGACTCAATTCACAATCAACAGATTAGCCAATGTAACAGTTTCAGACTGATAAACACAAGGGGTAATCAACCATTATTTTCCAGAACTCCATCAGTGGGTCTGAGCCTCACCCAAAAGGAAGTGGGAGGTGAAATACTGCTGGAAAAATTTGTTTGGGCCCCGGAGGCTTTGTGCTTGCAGAATTAGCTCAAGCCTCAAAAAATTTGCCCTAGATAGAAAAGTAGAAACCCAAGGAGTAGGATTTCAGGGGTCACATTCCCAAAAATATATCACTTCTCCCACCTATGGGCAGATGAGTAAAATTATTTAAAATGTTTTTAATGTTTATTTATTTCTGAGACAGAGAGAGACAGAGCATGAGTAGGGGAGGGGCAGACAGAGAAGGAGACACAGAATCCGAAGCAGGCTCCAGGTTCTGAGCTGTCAGCACAGAGTCCAACGCGGGGCTTGAACTCACAAACCGTGAAATCATGACCTGAGCTGAAGTCCGTCACTCAACCGACTGAGCCACCCAGATGCCCTAAGTAAAATTATTTTAGAAGGTGACAGAGTCTTTCATTCCATAATCCTTCTTTTACCCTCCCAATCTTTCTAACAGGAGCCATGACCACAGTTACACAGAAGTGTTAGATCTTTTTGAGAGCAGATTTTCTTAGCAGATAGAAAGGATAGAGTCCAAGAGTATGGCCTGCTTGAAAGTGGGAATGGTGGGCACAGGGAGTGTGAGAAGGGAAAGATTGGAAATGTGGAAGCCAAATTACTGACTCTACAGTTTTTCTGAGGATGACTAGCCCTTTTCAAGTAGGGATTTTAGGAAAACTCACCCCCAAAGCAATGGCAAGATTCTTCTTCAAGTAGTTATGCCCTCAGTTATTTGACATGTCAGCATTGTGCCTTTGGGAAGTACTAGAAGGGCTTCAGGTATTTTGCATGCAAGTTATAGCATTTCTGACTTAGCAGTTACTGAAAGCTTGATGAACCCTAGAATTTTTCTTTTCTCACAAATGCCAATTTGTGAGAGCAGCAGAAGGTTGATCAGATGTTCCTTTTTTTTTCTTCAAATTATTAGATTGCTTCAAATAATCCATAGATTATTCCCAATAAACTATTTAGTGAAAGTTATCTTTTGCATAGTGGAGACATTGCTAGAGCTGTACACAAAAACACTTTCTATTTAAAGAGATAACTTTGCTGTTCCTTTGATTGGGGAAAGGATTATAGCAAAAAACAGCTGATCTCCAGCTCCAGGGTTGAACACAGGTTGGATCTCTTCGGCTGCCATCCGAGTTCCTTCTCAGCTTTGGCAGACAAGATTTACTGCTGCAGCTGGGCAGTGTCCTTGCTCTGCAACAGAACAGCAGTCACACAATGAAGATGCAAGCAAGAAAGATGTCTGAAATTTCTTTCTTGTTTAAGTAGACACTGCAGACACCTTTATTACAATCTTTCCAGCTTGTTTCCCATAAGATTTTGTCAATTTTCATTTCAGCTGAGCTGGGATGTACCAGTACCAGAGGTAGAGGAGTAGCATATGCCTGGTCAGAGTTCAAATGGGTGCAGGAAAAATAAGAGTGTTTTCGCAGCATTTTACTGGAGTGCTTGTGTGGAGGAACATAAGCTAAAAGGAGTGAGACTTATGTATTCCTTTCCAACTAAAACACTTTCAGTCTATTGGGCATCCTGCTAATAGGCTTTAAGTGTCCAGCATTACAGAAGGATGTACCAATGACAAAAGCCCATCACCAGCTCCCACAGGACAACCAGCACACATCTATTAACTTGTAAACAGCCCTGAACTGTTAGCTGAACTGTAGTAGCAAGTAGAAAAGGAGATAAAAGCAAATAGCCAGGAGAATATTAGATTATATACTATAGAAACTCATCACTAGCAATGCTTCCTCCTGTCCTTTGAGTAACCCTTACTTTAACCTGGTAGAATGATTGGTTGAAGAATAAACTGAGTTGAGGAATGAACTCAAAACATTTTAGGTTGTATCCCATGAGGTAGTTGATCCAGAAAAATATCATACACAGCTAAGGCTCGAAACTGTAGTTTAATAAATACTAGAAAGTGTAAATATTTTGGGATAAGGAAATAGGTTAAAAATTACATGTTGGGGGAGGTTAAGATGGCAAAAGAGTAGAGGGACTCTAGATTTGCCTTATCCCTCAAACACAGCTCAAAAAATATCAAGTCATTTTGAACATCCAATAACTGAACCCAAAGTCTAAGAGAAAAAAACTGCACAACTAGAGAGAAAATAAAAACCTGCCACATCATGGAAAGTAGGACCTGCGGAGAGTTGACTTGGTGATAGAAAAAAGCTGTGAGTGCTGTGGAAGGGAAGGAGTCCTGATCACTGAGAGAGAAGCAAGAGAAAAAGAGAGAGAGAAAGAGTGAAAACACATGCAGGAGATTGCGTGAGAAAAACTCTTCCCTAAGACCATTGACTGGGAAAAAGAGAGAGGCTGAATATTGCAAGATTTGTAAATAACAGAGTGAAAAATCTGGAGTTTTGGAGGTGTGCACCATTGGCAGGTCGCACCTGGCAGGCTTAGCTGTGCTCTGGTGGGGACAGAAGGCGGAGTCCCGAGAGCAGGCAGCATACTCTGAGGATCCTCTGGGTTGCACGGGGAGAAACAGTTCCATTTCTTGGAGTGCATTTGGGAGAGGTGGCACAGCCTCTCCAGAGTAAAGAGACCCAGTGGAGGTCATTGAGCTGCCTGTTCACTAACATTGTAATGAGGATGATGGCTGAGGGTGGCAAACCTTGGTGCTGTTTTTTTGCTGTGCTTTACCATAAACTCAGAGCCATTGTGTGGTTACACAATTGTTTTATGTGACAAGTTGGCACCTGGCCACAGCATGGAGAGACCCTACTCCAGAGTATCAGTGCCTCCACACCGTAGGGATCTCTAGGATTTAGAATTTTGAAACCCAGCCATGCACCTGAGATAAAAACACAGGACTGCTGTGCTGCCTGGCTGGTGGATGGCTCAGACACAGGTAGGGTGAAGGCAGGGATCTGATGGAAGCTGGGGACACAGGAGGGGAGATTGCTCTTCTGTGAGAGCTTCCTGAGGAATGGCAGGCTCAAGCTTCCCACTCTGGGGATGAGAGAGCAGGGAAGGAGCATTTTCCACCCCATCCATCAATACTGACTGACTTCAGTGAGCAAAACAGTGCCACCAAGTGGAGGTCGGAGCTGCTTACACCAAGCCCCTCTCCCATGTGCCCTGCACTTGCATCTCTTCTAGGGCAAGTCCACCTGAGAATCAGCACAGCAGGCCCCACTCCAGAAGACCTGAAAAAATCCCTTGCACAGATGTCATCTGATGATCATAGAGTGCTGCAAAACTTCAACTCTAGGGGAAATAGGACATAGCTTCCTTTGGGCTTTTTTTTTAATGGGATACAGAAAGCAATTTTTTAATTTTTTAAATTATAATTAAAATTTTTTTTATTTTTATTTTTTTTACTCTAGTTTTTTTTAGATAAATGTTTATTTATGTTGAGAGAGAGAGCGAGAGAGAGCAAAAGAGAGAGAGAACAAAAGTGGGGGAGGGGCAGAGAGAGGGGAAGAGAGAATCCTAAGCATGTTCTGGGCTGTCAGCCCAGAGCCTGATGCAGGGCTCAATCCCACAAACTATGATATCATGAACTGAGTAAAAATCAAGAGTCAGATGCTTAACTGAACCACCCAGGCACCACGGATCTAGATTCTTTTAACAACAGACCAAAGCACACTTAGGATCTAGCTTTCTTTTTTAAAAAATTAACATGTTTTACATATATTTTAAAAAGTTTTTTGGATCTAGCTTCTTTTTAACAAGCAGACCAAAACTCACTTAGGATCTAGCTTCTTTTCTTTCTTTCTTTCTTTCTTTCTTTCTTTCTTTCTTTCTTTCTTTTTTTTCTTTTGTCTTCTGAATATAGCCATTACTTTCAGGAGCAGGAATGCAAAAGGATACTAGGTGAGTTTGAGAAAAACATAGAAGACACTAGAGATTCGCTTACTGCAGAGATAGAAGAACTAAAAACTAGTCATGTAAGAATAAATTATGGTATAATTGAGATGCAAAACCAAATGGTACAATAACAATGAGGATGGATGGAGCAAAGGAATAAATCAGTGATATTGAAAATGAAATAATTGAGCTGAAAAAAGAGGGAAAGAAAGGTATTGGATCACGAATGTAGACTTAGGGAACTCAGTGACTCCTTAAAGTGTAATAATATTCACATCATATGATTACCAGAAGAAGAGAAAGACAAAGGGAAATAATGTCTATTTGAGCAAATTATAGCTGAAAACTTCAATAATCTGGGGAAGGAAACAGATGTCAAAATCCAAGAAGTAAAGAGAACTCCCACTAAATTCAACAAAAGCTGGCCATCACTAAGACATATCATAGTCAAATTAACAAAATACATAGGCAAGGAAAGAATCCTAAAGCAGCAAGGGAAAAAAGTCTTTAACCTACAAGGGAAGACATCAGATTTCCAGCAGATCTGTCTACAGAAACTTGGCAGGCTAGAAGGGAGTGGCTTGATATATTCAACGTGCTGAATGGGAAAAATGTGTGGTCAAGAATACTTTATCCAGCAAGGCTGTCATTCAGAATAGAAGGAGAGACAGAGTTTTCCAGACAAACAAAAACTAAATGAGTTTGTGACAACCAAACCAGCCTCACAAGAAATAATAAAGGGGAGTCTTCACAGGTGGAAAAAAGACCAAAAGCAACAAAGACTACAGAGGAACAGAGAACATCACCAGAAACACCAACTTTACAGATAACACAATGGTACTAAATTCATATTTATCAATAATCAATCTGAATGTAAATGGACTAAATCATCCAATCAAAGGACACAGGGTATTAGAATGGATAAAAAAACAAGATCCATCTATATATATTGTTTATAAGAGACCCATTTTAGACCTAAAGACACCTGCATATTGAAAGTGAGGGGACAGAGAACCATCTGTCATGCTAATGTATGCCAAAAAAAAAAAAAAAAGCTGGAATAGCCATACTTAGACAAACAAGATTTTAAACTAAAGACTGTAACAAGAGATGGGGAAGGACATTATATCATAATTAAGATATCTATCCATCAAGAATACCTAACAATTGTAAGCATTTATTCCCCCCAACTTGAACAGCCAAATACATAAATCAATGAATGACAAACATAAAGAAACTCATTGATAATAATACAATAATAGTAGGGGACTTTAACACCCTACTTACATCAATGGACAGATCATCTAAATGGAAAATCAACAAGGAAACAATGGCTTTGAATGACACACTGGACCAGATGGACTTAGCAGATATATTCAGAACACTTCATCCTAAAGCAGTAGAATGCACATTCTTTTCAAGTGCACATGGGAAATTCTTCAGAATAGATCACATACTGGGTCACAAATCAGCATTCAGCATTACAAAAACATTGATATCATATCATGCATTTTTTCAAACCACAACAGTATGAAACTTGAAATCAATCACAGGAAAAAATTTGGAAAGACCACAAATAGATGGAAAGTAAAGAACATTTTACTAAAGAATGAATGGGTTAGCCAGGAAATTAAAGAAGAAATTAAAAAAAAATACATAGAGGCAAATGAAAATGAAAACACAAGAGTCCAAAACTTTTGGGATTTGGGAATGCAGCAAAGGCAGTCCTAAGAAGGAAGTGTATTGCAATATGAGCCTGCCTCAAGAAACAAGAAAAGTCTCAAATACACAATCTAACCTTAAACCTAAAGGAGCTAGAAATGAAACAGCAAATAAAACCTAAAGCCAGAAGAAGGGAAATAATAAAGATTAAAGCAGAAATAAACAATATGGAAATGAAAAAAACAAACAAACAGTAGAACAGACCAACCAAACTAAAAGCTGGTTCATTGAAAGAACTAATAAAATTGATAAATCTCCAGCCAGACTTATCAAAAAGAAAAGAGAAAGGACCCAAATAAAATAAAAAATGAAAGAGGAGAGATCACAAGCAACACCAAAGAAATAAAATCAATTATAAGAGAATATTATGAAAAATTATATGCCAACAAACTGGCCAACCTGGAAGAAATGGATAAATTCATAGATATATACAAACTACCAAAACAGAAACAGGAAGAAATAGAAAATTTTAATAGACCCATAACCAAAAGAAATTGAATCAATAATCAATCTCCCGGCAAACAAAAACCCAGAGGCAGATAGCTTACCTGGGAAATTATACCATATATTTAAAGAGGAATTCTTCCCAAACTTGTTAAAAAAATAGAGATACTAGAATTTAAATAAAAACTTGAAAAAATACATGTCAAATTTTTATTTCAATAAAAGATCATGAAGGAAATTATTGAAGGAAAACTTTTAAAGTAAATCATCCACAAGCCCTCTAACACAGCAGCTATTTTCACTTTTGCATTTCCCTTATAGTCTGCATCCAATTTAATTAACTATTTAATTTTGTTTCATTTTATATTTTAAATAAAATTATATATATTAAAGTACACATTATGATTTGATATGTCTATGCATAAAGAAATGATTATTACTACAGTCAAACTTATCAATATATTATCTTCTCACATAGTTACCATGTTTTGTGATGAGAGCACCTGAAATCTGCTCTTTTAGCAAATATCCCATATTCAATTCAGTATTATTAGTAATCATCATGCTGTACATTAGATCTCTAAATTTTTTGAGAAAGAGAGAGAGAGTGCAAGCAGGGTAGCAGGGCAGAAGAGAGACAATCACAAGCAGGTTTCATGCTGAGTGATAAGGGGCTCAACCTCATGACATTGGGATCATGACCTCAGCCAAAATTAAGAGTTGGATGCTCAAGTGACTGAGCCACCCAGGGGCCCCCAGATCTCTAGACTTATTCACCTTAAATCACTGCAACTTGCATACACATTTTTTACATGTTTGCAATCCAAATGAACATAATTTTGTATTCTACTCTTCTCTCATAGCATCATATACTAAACATTTTCTATATCTCCACCTAATCTTCAATGTTTTCAAGTTTTCATTTGAATTTTTGTGATTATAATGATTGTAGAAAATTCGGAAAGTACAACAAAGAATAAACTGGGAAAAGAGCACAATTTAACTATCAAAAGGCAAATACGAAAAACATACTGGCCTATTGTCTTCTAGTCTTTTTATAATTGGTGCATTTTTCCTTACATAATTGAGATTATAATCTAGGTATTTATATATCTATATGCTTTGTTTTATTACCATTATGTAATGAGAATTTTCCTATGCCCTTATGGGTTATTATACACATACTTTATGAGAAGTGCATGATTTTCCATTGTTTGGAAGTTCCGAAACTGATCCCATTCACAATTGCACCAAGATGCCTAAAATACCTAGGAATAAACCTAACCAAAGATGTAAAAGATCTTTATGCTGAAAACTATAGAAAGCTTATGAAGGAAATTGAAGAAGATATAAAGAAATGGAAAAACATTCCGTGCTCATGGATTAGAAGAATAAATATGGTTAAAATGTCAATACTACCCAAAGGTATCTGCACATTCAATGAAATCTTAATCAAAATTGCACCAGCATTCTTCCTGAAGCTAGAACAAGCAATTCTAAAATTTGTATGGAACCACAAAAGGCCCCAAATAGCCAAAGTAATATTAAAGAAGAACACCACAGCAGGAGGCATCACAATCCCAGACTTTAGCCTCTACTACAAAGCTGTAATCATCAAGACAGCATGGTATTGGCACAGAAGCAGACACAACGACCAATGGAATAGAGACTCCAGAATTGGACCCATGAAAGTATGGCCAACTAATCTTCAACAAAGCAGGAAAGAATATCCAATGGAAAAAAGACAGTCTCTTTAACAAATGGTGCTGAGAGAACTGGATAGCAACATGCAGAAGAATGAAACTAGACCACTTTCTTACACCGTTCACAAAAATAAACTCAAAATGGATAAAGGACCTGAATGTGAGAGAGGAAACCATCAAAACCCTTCTGCATTGCAAAGGAAACAATCAATAAAACTAAAAGGCAACGGACGGAATGGGAAAAGATATTTGCAAATGACATATCAGACAAAGGGCTAGTATCCCAAATCTTTAAAGAACTCACCAAACTCCACACCCAAAAACCAAATAATCCAGTGAAGGAATGGGCAGAAGACATGAATAGACACTTCTCTAAAGAAGACATCCAGATGGCCAACAGACACATGAAAAGATGCTCAAGTCACTCCTCATCAGGGAAATACAAATCAAAACCACACGTGAGATACCACCTCACACCAGTCAGAGTGGGCTAAAATGAACAAATCAGGAGGCTATAGATGCTGGCGAGGATGTGGAGAAACGGGAACCCTCTTGCACTGTTGGTGGGAATGCAAACTGGTGTAGCCACTCTGGAAAACAGTGTGGAGGTTCCTCAAGCAATTAAAAGATCTACCCTATGACCCAGCAATAGTACTGCTAGGAATTTACCCAAGGGATACAGGAGTGCTGACGCATAGGGGCACTTGTACCCCAATGTTTATAGCAGCACTTTCAATAATAGCCAAATTATGGAAAGAGACTAAACATCCATCAACTGATGAATGAATAAAGAAGTTGTGGTTTATATATACAATGGAATACTACTTGGCAATGGGAAAGAATGAAATATGGCCTTTTGTAGCAACATGGATGGAACTGGAGAGTGTCATGTTAAGTGAAATAAGTCATACAGAGGGAGATAGATACCATATATTTTCACTCTTATGTGGATTCTGAGAGACTTAACAGAAGACCATGGGGGAGGGGAAGGAAAAAAAAAGTTAGAGAGGGAGGGAGCCAAACCATAAGAGACGATTAAAAACAGAATACACTGAGGGTTGATGGGGGGGTGGGAGGGTGGGTGGTAGGCATTGAGGAGGGCACCTGTTGGGGATGAGCACTGGGTGTTGTACAGAAACCAATTTGATAATAAATTTCATATTAAAAAAAAGGAAAGAAAGGATGCTGTATTTTGTCAAATGCTTTTTCTGCATCTATTAACAAGATCATATGGTTCTTATCCTTTCTTTTATTAACATGATATATCACACTGATTGATTTGCGAATATTGAACCAGCCCTACAGCCCAGCAATTAATCCCACTTGACCATGGTGAATAATTCTTTTTATATATGTTGAATTCGATTTGCTAGTATCTTGTTGAGAATTTTTGCATCCATATTCATCAAGGATATTGGCCTGTAATTCTCATTTTTTGCTGGGTCTCTGTCTGGTTTGGGAATCAAGTTAATGGTCGCTTCATAGAATGAGTCCTGAAGCTTTCCTTGTCTTTGTATTTTTTTGGAACAGTTTGAGAAAGATAGGTATTAACTCTACTTTCAATGTCTGCTAGAATTCCCCTGGGAAGCCATCTCGCCCATTACTCTTATTTGCTGTTATACTTTTGATAACTGACTCAATTTCTTCACTAGTTATGGGTCTGTTCTAATTTTCTATTTCATCCAGATTGAGTTTTGGTAGTGTGTGGTTGTTTACAAATTTTTCCATTTCTTTCAGGTTGTTCAATTTGTTGGCATATAATTTTTCATTGTATTCCATGATGATTGCTTGTATTTCTGAGGAATTGGTTGTAATAATTCCATTTTCATTCATGATTTTATCTATTTGGGTCCTCTTTTCTTTTTGAGAAGCCTCACTAAAGGTTTATCAATTTTGTTTATTTTTTTTCAAAAAAACAGCTCTTAGTTTCATTGATCTGTTCTACTGTTTTTGTTTTTTTTCTTGGATTCTATTTTGTTTTTTTATACTCTCATATTTATTATTTCTCTTCTTCTGCTGGCTTTGGGGTGTCTTTGCTGTTCTGCTTCTAGTTCCATTAGGTGTGCTGTTGGATTTTGCATTTGGGATTTTCCTTGTTTCTTGAGATAGACCTGGATTACAATGTATTTTCCTCTTAGGACTGCCTTTGCTGCATCCCAAAGAGTTTGGATTATTGTATTTTCATTTTCATTTGTTTTCATATATTTTTTAATTTCTTCTCTAATTGCCTGGTTGCCCCATTCTTTCTTTAGTAGGATGTTCTTTAACCTCCATGTTCCAAAATTTTGGAATTTTTCCAGACTTTTTCCTGTGGTTTATTTCAAGTTTCATAGCATTGTGATCTGAATGTGTGCATCATATGACCTCAGTTCTTTTATATTTAATAAGGGGGTATTTTGTCACCCATTATGTGATCTGTCTTGGAGAATGTTCCATGTGCACTTGAGAAGAAAGTATATTCTGCTGCTTTAGGATGTAGAGTTCTAAATATATGTCAAGTCCATCTGGTCCAGTGTATCATTCAGGACCATTGTTTCTTTACTGATTTTTCTCTCTAGATGATCTGTCCATTGTTGTATGTGGAATATTAAAGTCCCCTGCAATTATTGCATTCTTACGAAAAGATTGCATATGTTTGTGATTAATTTTTATATATATTTGGGGGCTCCTACATTCAGTGTATAGAGATTTATAATTGTTAGCTCTTCCTGATGGATAGACCCTGTAATTATTATACAATATCCTTTTTCATCTCTTGTTACAGCCTTTAATTTAAAGTCTAATTTTTCTGATATATGTATGACTACTCCAGCTTTCTTTTGACTTCCAGTAGCATGACAATAGTTCTCCATCCCCTCACTTTCAACCTGAAGGTGTCCTCAGGTCTAAAATGAGTCTCTTGTAGACAGCAAATAGATGGGTCTTGTTTTTTTTTTAATCCATTCTGATACCATATGTCTTTTGGTTGGAGCATTTAGTCCATTTACATTCAGTGTTGTTATGGAAAAATATGGGTTTAGAGTCATTGTGATGTCTGTAGGTTTCATGCTTGTAGTGGTGTCTCTGGTACTTTGTGGTCCTTGCAACATTTCACTCACAGAATCCCCCTTAGAATCTCTTGTACAGCTTGTTTAGTGGTGATGAATTCCTTCAGTTTTTGTTTGTTTGGTAAGACCTTTATCTCTCCTTCTATTCTGAATGACAGACTTGTTGGATAAAGGATTCTTGGCTCCATATTTTTCCTGGTCATCACATTGAAGATTTCCTGCCACTTCCTTCTGGCTGCCAAGTTTCAGTAGATAGGTCTGCTACTACTCTTATGTGTCTACCTTTGTGTGCTAAGGCAAGTTTATCCCCAGCTGCTTTCAAAATTCTTTCTTTATCCTTGTATTTTGCCAGTTTCACTATGATATGTCATGCAGAAGATTGATTCAAGTTACGTCTGAAGGGAGTTCTCTGTGACTCTTGGATTTCAATGTCTGTTTCTGTCCCCAGATTGGAGAAGTTCTCAGCTATGATTTGTTCAAGTGCACCTTCAGCCCCTTTCTCTTTCTTCTTCTTCTGGAATTCCTATGATACGTATATTGTTCTGTTTGATTGAATTACTTAGTTCTCTAATTCTCTCCTCATGATGGTGGATTTTTTTTATCTCTCTTTTTCTCAGCTTACTATTTTTCCTTAATTTATCTTCTATTTCTCCTATTCTCCCCTCTGCCTCTTCAATCTGTGCTTTGGCCACCTCCATTCTTTTGCACCTCATGTATAGCATTTTTTAAAACATCGTGACTAGTTTTTAGTTCCTTGATCTCTGCAACAATAGATTCTCTGCTATCTTCTATGCTTTTTTCAGGCCCAGTGATTAATCTTATGAAAATTATTCTAAATTCTTGTTTAGTTATATTGTTTATATCTGTTTTTACCAATTCTTTAGCTATCACTTCTTTCTGGAGTTTCTTTTGAGGAGAATTCTTCCATTTCATCATTTTGGCTAGTTTTATGTCACTTTTGAGTCTTAAAAACTTTTTATGTGTTCTGCACCTGCAAGCACTGCTATATTAAAGATGGGTCATACACTGCCCAGGGCCTGGCCCTTCAGGAGGTGTTTTTTTTGAGAGTTTTATTTGCTCTCTGTTGTGACTTTGGTTATTTTATTTCCCCACTCATAGTGATGTTTTGTACCCTCCACCAGGTGTGCTTTTATTTGTTCCTTGAAGTAGCCCTGGATAAGAAAACAGACAAACAAACAGGAAACAAATACATGCAAATACACAAATAAAACAAACAAACAAACAAACAAACAAACAAAAATATCCAAAAACAAAAAAACCAGAAACACCAGCTACAAGTAAAGAACAGGGTGGAGGCAGTGCTGATGGAAGAGCACAAAGAAAGAAATGACAGGGGCGGGGGGGAAAGAAAAAAATAAACATTGAGCAGGCAGATAAAGGGCTTAATCCAGAGAGAGAGAGGAAAGTAAAGGAGGTGGGGAAAAAGAAATGAAGATAAAGGAGGTGGGGAAAAAGAAATGAAGATAAAGTTACCCAGACAGAGAAACTATACAGCTTGATTATTCCAGTGAGAGAGAAAGGAAAGTAAAGAAGGAGGTGTAGAACATATATCAAGAGAATGGTGGGAATGTAGATCCACATGGTCATTCTGTTAGACAATTTGGCACTATTATATCAAATTTTAAAATACAAATATACTTTGATGCAGCAAATTCACTTATAAAAATGCTTGCACATGTGTACAAGGAGATGTATACAAGGATGTTTATAGTTTTAAAAGATTATAAACTACCTAATGGTTCATCTGTAGTTGAAAGATTAAATAAATTATTGTACCTCCTTGCTATAAAATACCACTGTGCAGCTGTAAACAAAATGGAGCAGACCTATCTATCCTGGCATACAGAGGTCTACAAAGCATATTTTTAAATGAAAGGAGTAGGTATCATAAAAATGTATAGAGTATGATCCAATTTTTGTGAAAAATCAAACACTTCAAATTCTATACATGTGTTTGCATGTACATAGGAAAATTTGTGAAAAGATGTACACAAAATTGTTAGCATTGGAGTTATCTCTGGGGGAGTAATATAGAAAGGACAGTGATGATGAAGAGAGGCTTTCATTTTTACTTTATATAGTTTTGTATGGCTCACATTTTGAAATTTTTTTATTGAGAAAATTTGTAGATATTTTATGATGAGAATGCATTCTATTTGTGTATTACCTGAGTAATTAAAAAACATTTACAAAAAGTGAAGATAAGCAAATGGATTTGAAAGCTTTTCATATTCCTTCATATTGGGAGACAAGAAAGTGAAGATGGAAGATTCAGGAAGTGTAGGAAGTGAGAGTAAGACAAGAGATAATTCTAATTCTACCTCTCTTCCAATTCTACCATATATATTTTTAAAAATCAATGATACTTTAAATCAGTAGTTTGTTTAGGATCTTGTATCACTCAGAGTACAATTAGGAGGGCAGTTCTATGGTATAAGAGATTTATAGGGGCGCCTGGGTGGCGCAGTCGGTTAAGCGTCCGACTTCAGCCAGGTCACGATCTCGCGGTCCGTGAGTTCGAGCCCCGCGTCAGGCTCTGGGCTGATGGCTCAGAGCCTGGAGCCTGTTTCCGATTCTGTGTCTCCCTCTCTCTCTGCCCCTCCCCCGTTCATGCTATGTCTCTCTCTGTCCCAAAAATAAATAAAAAAAAAAAAAGAGATTTATGATATCCTTATGGTTACACCTCTTATGAAAAAAGAGATCTCTTACAATTTTGGGAGGAACATATAGCAGGAGAGAAATAAAGGTCTGAAAAGAATAATTCAAAGATCACCATAAAGATTACTAATCAGCTCCACAGGAGGTGTAAAAGTTGGAATTTGGAGAGAAATCTAAAAGTTAGGCATGTCAGGCTGTGAGAGTTAGGCTGTGAAAGGGGCTGATGCAGAAAACTATGGAAGATTTTTGGCTTTGTTTGATTATACTGTCTTAGTGAGGTTGCAGTGAAGTATCTGGTGGTGAGCCTTGGATAAGTAATAAATGTTGGAGATGGAGCAGAAAAACATGAGGGCAAATTGGAATATATCCATGCCTCTGTCTGTCTCTTCCTGCTTCTAAACAAAGGTGACATGTTTAGTGTAATGACTACTGCTTTACTTCAGCCTCTGAAATCTCTAAAAATCTCACTTTTTCCGAACTCTAAGCAAACACTATCCAAGGATAAGGATTTGGGGAAATATAGTTTCCAGTGTACCCAAGTTGACAAGAGAACAAAGTAGCATAGATCCTATTCAATAATCACTAAAAGATAATAGGGGCATTACATAAACTGAAAGATAGGGTTGTGTATTTGTACTGAGGTTGGATTGGAAAGAAGTCTGTATTTTGTAGCCCTCTTTGAACTGGGCATTTTGGTTTTGCTCTGTGACTGATTTGCAGCATTGTTTCCAGAAGTCAGAGATTAGCAGGAAGTGGTCCATACTAACAATTTATTCATGTCATTCAGCCAGTGAATATTTATCAGAGTCCCTAATATGAGGTTGGTGCTATGCTGGTGCTGGGGATATAGACGGAGCAAAACTAGACATGGTCTGTCCTTGTATAGTTCCCATTCATAAGGTTGAATCACAAACGTGTGTGTACAATTGCAAGAGATATAAAAATTGTACATTTGGTAAATATTATGAATGAGTGTGTTATTATGGGGCATAGAGGATATTTAAGTGTTCAAGGAAGATTTGGGCTACAATTTAAAGACAAGTAAGAGTTAACTAGATGATAGACAATGTTGGTGGTCATAGTGGGAAATAAAGTACAGAATGTATGTATTTCTGTGCAAGAGTGAAGGCATGGATCTTCAATGAACAGAAGCTGAGAATGAGGAGAAACTGGGAAATTCTGATGGCTAATGACAGCAGCTCTGTGGGAGTTGGTACTAAATTGGTTTCTAGGCTTCCCAGTCACTTGGAAGCTAGTTTTGGTTGGGTTGGAAACTGGGATTTTTGGGTCAGGAATAAGCTGGAGGTTAGAGCCTCTTAACTACAGCCCCATGGAAACATAGAATGTCTCCCTCCCCTGTAATTGGGGTTGAGATGTAGGTCAAACCCCAACCATTTCTATGATTTCAAGAAGACAAAGCAGTTTCAGTGGATGTGGCATGTACCTACCTTCTTGGTGGAGCACATTCAAAGTATATGCTAGCAAAGCTTCTCTTTTAATATTAAATTGAGGAGGTATTAGGGTGCAGGTAGAGCAGAGTCTCCAGCTGCATCCTTAACTTGATACACGTATCTGCAGGTCCTTGATTCCGTGTGGGTGACAGTGGGACACAGAAACTATGGGCCCTAGGTAACATGCTATCAAACCCTCAGTCTCTGATGGGGAGCCTGGATGAAGCATAGACTGGGATCCATGGAGCCAAGACAAAAATGGAGTTGCCAAAACCAAAAATATAAGCAGAGCTAAAAATTCTGCAGAAAGTCAAGTTTCCAGAGTTAGGAGGGGAATAGTCTGCCCATAGTCAGTTATGGTGATCTGTGCACAGATACAGGACCGACATGGTAATATATTAGAAACAGTGACTAAATATAGTAGTAGTGATGGTTGTGGGCATGTCTGTGACATTGGTCTAGAAAGATAGAGGCTGTCTGCTATTGTTTTATCTTCATTAATGGGGAGGTCAGGTGTTTATGGAATATCCAGTTAGAAACATCTTTGCAACTCCATGTGTGTCTGCAAACTCTTTCTCAGTTGCTGGTGTGTGATAAGATAAGGAATTTTAGCTAGATTGTAAGTCAACTATTTTACTGTGCATACTTTTATTTAGTTCAGCTTATTTTTTTGATAAAAAAACTTTCTCAAGGAAGGAAATGGTATGTTGATATGCATCATTCTGGCCAAGCTCCTTATCTTAAAACTTATGAGCACTTTGAATAGCTCTAGAGATAACTCTGGGCTAGAGTAAAATCTAGGAGTCATCAACATATTCCTAGTATTTGAAACTATGGAGTAGATAAGATTTCCCAGGAACCATACAAAGAATGAGGAGATAGCCAAGAACAGGACCCAGAAGGATAACAATATGTTTTATAGTTCATTTATTGAGCATTTTCTGTGCTAAGCACTTTGCATGCAATAACTCTAGAAGTATGATTATTCCTATTTTGCGCAGGCAAACCAAGGCTAATGGTTACTAATATTTTGTACCCAATTTCAATGTGTGTGAATTTTTCCAAACCACCAAGCAATTCTGTGACAGGAACTGGGTGTCCTACAATTCAGCTCAATTCTGACACTGTCTACCTGGGAATAGTATCAGATCCCACAGATTAAGAGCTCGGTTTCACAAGACTTCCCCCTCCCCACCTTCAGATGCCAATTGAAAGTCCAGTTTGTCACCTGTGCTTCTGATCTACTGACTATAGATTGGAGATTCCAATGGCCCCCTCCTTGGGTTTGATTAATATGCTAGGGCAGCTCACAGAACACAGAGAAACATTTTTCTTACTAAATTATTACCAGTTTGTTATAAAAATATAATCAGGAACATCCATATGGAAGAGATGCATAGGGCAAGATATGGGGATGGGGCATGGAACTTCCATGCCCTTTCCTAGCCCACTGCTTTCCAGCATTTCCATCTGTCCATCAACTTGGAAGCTCTTTGAACCTGTCCTTTTGGCTTTTTATGGAGGTTTCATTACATAGCCGTGATTGATTGAATCATTGGCCATTGGTGACTGATTCAACCTCTAGCTCCAAACCTTCCCATAGGTCAGAGGGTAAGATGGAAAGTTCTGAGTATGGAAATGGTTTACAGTAAGCAGGGATAGATAAGGGATCCTTGGGGAGGCTGATTGAAGCTGCAGGCTCCACCCAGGCCCAAGGCTCACCAAAGAGGCAGGGCCTCTGCCCTCCTACTCCTTCTACTCCTCCGTGCTAGTGCCATTGCATCCCCTGCCCCCACCCCCTGCTGATGCAGGTGGGAGGCTATAGCTACGGAGAGGATTTTGGAAGAAAAAGGATAAAAGTATTCCAGATCTGGCCATGCTTGGTGCCATGAATAGAATCTCACAAACTGTTATACAGTTCCTGATAAGGTCCCAATAAAAAGTCAGAGACAAAGACCCTTGGCAGCAAGCCAGTTGGGAACCCTCTCATTCTTGAGAGCTTTGTACTTTCCCTTAATAAACCCTATAGCTTTTGTCACTCTGTTGTCCAGGAAATCCATTCTTCATGACTCCATGAGACAAGGACTAGCATTTCTCCCACCCTCCTGTAACAGTTTCAACCCTCTAATCACATGGTTGGTTCCCTGGCAACCAGCTACCTTCCTGAGGTGTGGTCCAAAAGTCATCTTGTTAACATGGCAAATGACATCTTTATTGCTCTTATTGCTTAGGAAATTCCAAGGGTTTTAGGAGCTCTGTGTCGGAAACAGAACAAACACCAAATCTATATTTCCTATTTTAACTCACTATATCATAGCTACAAAGCTAGGAGGTAGCAGGACTAGGAATATAACCCAAGCTCTCTGATGCCAGAACCTACACTCTTAATTGCTAAGATCTACCAGGGAACTGTCTGGAAGGAGAAACCTCCCAAGAGCCTCTTACCAACAGCAGCTTATGAAATAGAAGGTGCTTGGGGGCAGAATCATATGGGGGTCCAAAATGGTTCACTGGATCAAGGTCTGTAAACAACAAAAAAGGGAGCTGAAATGGGCTCATGAGAATTAGGGTCTGGGCACACACCAGAGACAGTTCCTAATATCAAAAGTGGGCTTTATAGTTTGTTTGATGGAGTGAATGTGTTACACAAATTTTCTTGATTTGTTTTTATAGGTATTGTGCAACTGAATAAAGGACACTTCATTTAGAATGGAGTTGATAGGCCATTAGGGACAACTCTCATGACCTACTGAGGCAGAGAAGCTAAAGGGACACCACGAAAAACTGATTTTTTTCTCTCATTTTCCTGCTTCTGTTGCTAGTATTTACACTCTCTTCCCCTTACAAATACCTTATAAGATAGATAATGCATGTCTTCCTTGTAAGGGTCAAGGATTTAATCATCTCTTTGGAGTCTTCCAGCACAATAGATAATATATAAGGTGTGACCAGTTGGGGTCATCATGAACATTTTCCAAGATCACTCATTCATCCAGACCCCAGACTCTAAGGCATAAGTGACTTATTAAGAACATCTAACCACTCACCTTTCTTCCTAGATTACTAAGAAAGACACGTGCACCAAACTATTCTCAATAAAAGCCCTAGGCCCCAAGCAAAGAATGAGGCTCACTCTTCTTTCATTTCTGAGTCTCCCAGATGCTCTGTCCATATCTACACTCTCTATGCCTTCAATAAACTTTACTTTTACTTATTCTCAGTTCACTTTGATTTCTATTCTGTGTGAAGCCAAGGACCCTCTGGGTTGGTCCTGTGGGACCCCCTCTGTGTCTTCAAACCCAGCCAGCCTGTATAACTACCACTCATTTTCAATTGCAGAACCTAACAGGAAGAGGCCTACTTTGCTACTCTGGCAGGAGAAAGGAATAATTTCTCCTTGCCCAGCAACGAGCTCAACCAATAAGAAAATACCACCACTCCACTGATGAGAAATCATCACCACCCTGAACTCTGGCTTTTGAAAGAGGACTATTGAGTAAGGACTACAACTACGTCCATTTTGACCTCAGTCTGTAGTTTTTAATTAAGTTCTTCTTTCCGGCTTATCTTTTAACTTAGGAAAAAGACCCCTTGGGCAAAACATACTGTGATGGGAACCAAAACTACTCCTTCAAGCAATAATGACTTCCCTGACACCAGCAAGACCCCACATGATTGAACTGAAAACAATGATCAACATGACCTTTACAGCCTAGCTGCATGTGCTCACTGACCTTTGTCCCACATTTTCCTTACATAAACCTAGCAGTATTTTCAGCATTTTGGAGACAGGCTTTGAGACATTAGTCCACCGTCTTCCTGGTGTTGGCCTCAGTGAACCAAATTCCTTTCTTGTTTCACCACCACTCATTTCTATACTTTTGGATTTTGTCATTGGCAAGTGGCCAAGCCTGGTCTGTTTGCAACCCCCAGAGTCAGGTGCTTTTGCATCCCTGTGCCCTGATTACACTATCATTCAAAAGATAACCCCCCAGAATCCTCTTTTTCTCTTTAATGTTCCTCTCCTTTGATCTCTGGACTTGCACATGGTTTCCTATACGTTACATATCCTGAATTGTATTTCTGCTTCTATTCCTTAATAAACCCATTTTGTCTGGTAAAATAGCTGGCTGCTTTACTTCTAAGCTTGATGTTATGATGCATGGTGCATGGCAGAGTGCCCTGGCTTAAAGGGCCAAAAGTGGAACAGATGGTTATTGGATGTTGGAAATATTTTGATCATGTTGGACTGACTTGTTTGGAATGTTGTGAGATGATCCACTTGTGGCAGGGCTGGGAAGAAAACTTCTGAGACCTGTGAAGAGCTGAGAATTTGAGCTGGGAGAGACCTGAGCTTTCTCCAGCCTCAGGGTACCTTGTAATTTTTGTTATGTAAATGGACTGAGAAAGATTTGGGTCCTGTGAAACAGGAATAAGTGGGCAGGCACCTCAGGAGCTTGGGCTTCTGAAAGAGAATAACCTGCAGTTTTCTGCTATTTCAGCAGGCGAGTGGGAATTAAATGAGAAAAAAGCTGTCACAGAAGCCATGTGCCTTCCTATGATCCCAGAACAATAGGCAGCAAATCTGACCTTCTTCAAAGAAGAGAAACTGCCTTAATTTGCAACTAGTGATTGGTTCAAAGCAAATGAAACTCATCTCTACTTTATTTACTTCAAACATATACAACTGCATGATGCTATATTATAGATTAATTCATTTTCTCTCACCACTCTTCACCTGTTATACCCCACTAGATATTTCATGTTGGCAGACCTTGTTCACTGTTATAGCACTATGCCTAGAACAGTGCCTGGCACATTATAGGTCTTTAATAAGTATCTGTTGAATGAATGAAAAGACAGAAATGGATTTTGGAGGTGGGAGAACAGGGACCCATAGCCATAGAAATGTTTATGAGGAACAAAGAATAGTTACAAACAGAGACTGGCACTAAATTGCTTTGCTTCAAATCATATCTCTCTTACTTATTAACTATGTGATCTTGGGCAAGTTGGGTTTTTTTAAGCAAAATTCAGTTTATTAATCTGTCTATAACACAGTACACAAGAGGTAAACTGTTTCACATCATAGATTTCACTTGCAACTCCTTGGAATGTTCATTTCTTTGGATAAAAGGAAAGACTAGACATGAGAGGCAGGCATGCTTAGGCAGCTTAAATAAGGATGGAAAGGGGGCAATGCTAACATAATCCTTTCAGGGATGGGCATAAGGGGACTGTTAGTCACAAGCTAATTTCTAGAACTCTTAGCTAGAACTAAAGGAGCACCACTCCTGACACCCATGTTGTTGTGGACCTCAGTCATCTCCACCACACAGGTACAGCAATGCTTTCTGGTAACTCCATTTTGTGTCTTGCTGGATGCAGTAGTACAGGGATTTGGCATACTTTTCTCTTGAATTCAGACCTAATTTTCAACATGTCCACTTCATTGCGAGAGACCATGATTCTAATCAGGACTTTACCGCAATTCCCCCTGGAGTTGTACAGTCAGTCAACAAAATACAGGGGTTTGTTCTGAATGCACTAGACCAAGTTCAGGAAAGCATTTTCCAGGTCTCCTTGGATCTCCTTCTTGATGCTTTCCAGCTTGTCATAAGGGCTGTAGCTCTTGTACTTGACAAATACTTTCTGGAGGTGAAAAATACTCTGCTCGGTCATGATGCTGATCCATTTGGGCACATCATTCCTTTCCTCTTCAATCCTAGCATCATAGAGATCCCAGGCATCTTGGTCAATCAGTTCATAAGCAATTACAGAGCCATCCTCTGATCTTCTACCTTTGCAAGGGCAACCATCAGCTTGCAGAAGTCACCAGATGTGTCTGAAACAATGTCCTTCTCTAGATCAGTCTTGTATATTTCCTTGTAAACTCCATTAATTTCCTGAAGCTCCTGGTTGATCCTTGAGCAGATGATCTCAATGAAGGAGTCCTTATCAATTCCCAGCCCCTTCATGGAGGCTTCTAGCTCAGAAGCCTCATACTGAACAGATATTTTGATTAGGCCCAGAATCATGGTCTCCAGGTGGCCAGACAAGGCTGACTTTAGTGCTGATGCAAATTCCTTTTTGGTCTTTTTTCAGTAGGCAAAGGCAATATCCTGTCTCTGTTCATTGCTGCGGTTGGCCAAAATATTGACAATGGTAACCTTATCCACACCTTTGGTTGTGGTTGCCATTTCAATGTTCAGAGCATCACGCTCAGCGTCAAAATTGGTGTATGCTTTGAAGCATATGCACTTGGGGTGTGGAGTAATCACTCTCCAAGCTGAGCTTACAGAGAATTTTGTGAACAGTAGACATTTTGAAAGAAGCTGAGCCAGGCACTGAGAGCTGCAAGTGTCCCTAGTTGTGGAGCTTGGGCAAGTTGTTTAAGTTGTGCTTTAAATTCCTAATCTGGAAATGGAGAAACTATTATCTATTTCATAGGGTTTTTTATGGCTTGAATGAGCTAATAGGTGTGAAACATTTAGAATAGTGCCTGACACATAATAAAACCAATATAAATGTTTGCTATAGTAACTATTATTATTTTGGAAAGGTTGGTGAAGGAAAATACTAAGTACATGGAAAAAGACAGGTTAATATTCTCGAAGCAGCTGCTATGTTCCAGAAACTCTGCTTTATGAATTACTTGCACTACTTTATTGAATCTAACTATAATCTTGGGAGATGGGTTGCATTACTATCCCATGCTACAGATGACACTGTATCCCAAGTCATGAAGAGCTGAAACTAAACCTTCATACTGTGTCCAAGCTTTTCCCACTTTAAAGTACTAACTGCAAGCTCCAGATCATAAGAAAGGGCTGTGTCTGGTTTTGTTTATAATTTTATTCTCAGCTGCTAGCAAATAGTGGGTACTCACAAATGATTCATGGATTTGAATGAATGATGAATAAATAAATGCTTTTAAGAACAGCAGAAAGGGAAATTCCAACTTAAAAACTATTGAAGAATCTAGGAAAATTGTGGAGGCTGTCAGTTTGAAGTAGGACTAAAGCAGACCAGAGTGGGCAATCTGAGTCTGCCCACATGGTAATGAAGAAGGCCGTTGGGTGTTACAGTGCCCATAGGAAGCCACTTTGGAATCTTGAACTGTGGATAGAGATTACAATTATGCTTTTAAATTAAAAAATAAAAATAAAAATATATGAAATACATTCTCACTTTTTAAATGCACACTATAAAATTCAGGGGAAGATGGCAGAATAAGAGGACCCTATGTTCACCTCATCCCATGGATACAACTAGGTAACACTCATATTAGCATAAATAACCCAGAAATCAGTGCAAAGACTGGAAGAACAGTCTCCATAGCTAAAAGTAGAAAAGAGACCACATAGAAGAAGGTAGGAAGAGGTAGAGAAGAGGCCACATAGAAGGTGAGAAGGCAGAGATGTGGTTTGGGAGCAAAATGGACTATATACAACTGAGGTCAAGAGGGATCTGAGGGTGTGGTAAAGGGCAAGAAATAGACTATCACCCAGGGCAACCTGCTTGGGGAAGACAAATCCCCATAACATTTGACTTTGAAAGCAAGATGGGCCGAATTTCATGAGTTCTTACAACCAATGGGATTTAAAGCCTGGAATTTTAAAAAATCAACAGGCCCAGCTCTGGGAGAGCCAAGAGGGTGGTAGGAAGCTGAGTCTCTTCCCTTAAGGAGACAGTATGACAGCCACTGGAGATAAAGGATAGAAGCAGCAGTTTGAAAAATGCCTGGGGTACACAGGAGGGAGAGTTATTTATTCATCTCAGAGCATGCCCCCAAAGAGACAGGGATCACAGAGAGACCCCACCAGGAACAAAGGAGCTGGCAGGTGCCATTTCCTTCCCAGACCCCCAGAATAGACACATGGCCACTTGTGGAAGCCAGCACAGCTCTGACACTTGATACCTAACTTGTTTGCATCAAGCCCTGCTACCCACACTTCTGTGGAGCTGCCCTTTCCAGTCATGCTTGCCTCAGTATCAGCAGTGCAGGTCCCCTCCTCCAGAAGACTGGTGAAAATCTTGACAGCAACTCGTCTCCTGACCCAAGACCTCAATTCTGGCAGTGGAAGGTCTCATTTTGCAAACAGAGCAGAGCACACGTGGTTAAAATGCAACCCACCTGGCCAAAGACAAAACACTGATGACAACAGACAAAGGGAGCCTCTCCAGACAACGGGACTGAAGGAAAGAGTGGCCAGGACACAATAACAGGACACATGAAACACAAAAAAAGACAGTACCTGAATCAACAGGTTATAGAGAACAGGGAACCTTACACTACAGGGCACTATAGGACCTTATCTTTATAAAGCCATTACCTTCAAGAGCAGGAGAGGTAGCTGACTTTCCTAACACACAGGAATAGACACATAAAATAAGGCAAAATGATGAGACTGAGGAATCTGTCCCAAATGAAAAAAATAAGACAAAATCACGAGAGACCTAAGTGAAATGGAGATAAGTAATATGCCTGATAGAAAATTTAAAGCAACGATCATAAAAACACTCAGTGGACTGGATAAAAGAGTGGAGGACAACAGTGAAACCCTTACTACAGGGAAAAAAAATAACCAGTCAGACATGAAAAACACAATAATTTAAAGAAAACATACACTAAATGGAATAAACAGCAGGCCGGAGGAGCAGAAGAACAAATCAGTGTCATGAAGGACAGAGTAATGCAATATAATCAAGCTGAGCATGTGAGAGAAAAAATATGCAAAGTGAGAATAAACTTAGGGAACTCAGTGACTCCATCAAATGTAATATCATCCTCATTATATGGATCTCAGAAACGAGAAAAGGGGGCAAAAGACTTATTTGAAGAAATAATAGCTGAAAACTTTCCTAATCAAGGGAAGGAAACATATATTCAGATCCAGTAGGCACAGAGATCCTACTGCAAAATCAACCCAAGGATGTCCACACCAAGACACATATTAATTAAAATATCAAAAAGTGGAGACAAAGAAAATATTTTAATGCAGCAAGAGAAAAGAAGACAGTTACATACAAGGGAAACCCCATAAGCCTATCAGGGGATTTTTCAGCAGAAACTTTGCAGGCCAGAAGAGGGTGGCATGATACATTCAAAGTGTAGAAAGGGAAAAATCTGCAGCCAAGAATACTCTATCCAGCAAGGCTATCTATCGTTCAGAATGGAAGGAAAAATACAAGGTTTTCCAGACAGACAAAAACTAAAATAATTCATGACCATTAAACCAGCCCTACAAGAACTATTAAAGAGTATTCTTTGGGGTGCCTGGGTGGCTCAATCAGATAAGCATCTGACTTCGGCTCAGATCATGATCTTGAGATTCGTGAGTTTGAGCCCCGCATCAGGCTCTGTGCTGACAGCTCAGCGCCTGGAGCCTGCTTCAAATTCTGTGTCTTCTTCTCTCACTGTCCTTCCCCCCACACACTCTGTCTCTCTCCCTCAAAAATAAGTAAACATTTAAAAAAGAGGACTCTTTGAGTGGAAAAAAAAGACCACAAGGAGAGTATGAAAAATAGAAGCATAAAGCAATAAAAATAAGTATTTTTATAAAAATCAGTCAAGGGATTCTCAAAATAAAAGCATGTAAAATATGACTCCATTTACCTAAAACTTGTGCGGGAGGAAGAAGAGTAAGTAATGGATTCAAATTTAAGCAATCATCAAATTAATATAGACTGCTAGACAAGAGATAAAGAAGGACACTATATAATAATAAAGGGGGAAATCCAGCAAGAAGGTATAACAATTATAAATATTTGTGTACCCAAATGGGAGCACCCAAATACATTAAACAGTTAATAATGAACATAAAGGTACTAATCTATAATAATCCAATAATAGTACGGGACTTTATCACACCATTACATCAATAAACATATAATCCAAACAGAAAATCAACAAGGAAACAGTGGCTTTGAATGACACACTGGACTAGATGGATTTAAAAGGTATATTCAGAACATTCCATCCTAAAACAACACAATACACATTCTCTTCAAGTACACATGGAATATTCTTCGAATAGATTACATATTACATCACAGAGCAAGTCTTAACTAATTAAAAAAGAAAGAAGTCATATCATGCATCTTTTCTTTTTTTAATTTTTAAGTTTCTATTAATGTTTTATTATTTATTTTTGAGAGAGGGGGCACAGCATGAGTGGGGGAGGGGCAGAGAGAGAGAGAGGGAGACACAGAATCTGAAGGAGCTCCAGGCTCTGAGCTGTCAGCACAGAGCCCGATGCAGGGCTCAAACTCATGAACTGCGAGATCATAACCTAAGCTGAAGTCAGACACTTAACCAACTCAGCCACCCAGGCACCCCTCATGCAACTTTTCTGAGAACACTATGCAACTAGAAATCAAACACAAGAAAATATCTGGAAAGATCACAAATACGTGAAGGCTAAATAACATGCTAGTAAACAATGAATGAGTCAACCAAGAAATCCAAGAAGAAATTATAAATTACATGGAAACAAATGAGAATGAAAACACAATGGTCCAAAACCTTTGGGATGCAGCAAAAATAGTTCTAAGAGGGAAGTTTATAACAATACAAGCTTACATCAAGAAGCAACAAGGGGCACCTGGATGGTTCAATTGGTTACATGTCCGACTTTGGCTCAGATCATGATCTTGAAGTTTGTGAGTTCGAGCCCCACATCAGGCTCTGTGCTGACAGCTGGGACCCTGGAGCCTGCTTCAGAATCTGTATCTCCTTCTCTCTCTTCTCCACCCTACTCGCTCTCTATCTCTCAAAATAATAATCAAAACATTAAAAAATCTTTAAAAAAAGAAGCAACAAAAATATCAAAAGAACAACCTAACCTCTCACCTAAAGTAGCTAGAAAACAAGAACAAACAAAACTGAAAACCACTAGAAGGAAAGAAATAATAAATAATAGAGCATGGAGGTTAAAGAACATCCTTCTTGGGGCATCTCAGTTTAGTGTCAGACTTCAGCTCAGGTCATGATCTCATGGTTCATGAGTTTGAGTCCTGTGTCAGGCTCTGTGCTGACAGCTCAGAGCCTAGAGCCTGCTTTGGAATCTTTGTCTCCGTCTCTCTATGTCCCTCCCCCTGCTCTCTCTCTCTCTCTCAAAAATAAATAAATATTTTTTAAAAATGTAAAAAAGGGGCACCTGGATGGTTCAGTCAAACATTGGACTCTTGGTTTCAGCTCAGATCATGATATCAGGTTCATGAGTTTAAACCCCACATCAAGCTCTGTGCTGACAGCGTGGAGCCTGGTTGGCATTCTCTCTCTCCTTCTCTCTCTTCCCCTCCCATGTTCACTCTCTCACTCTTTCTCTAAAAATAAATAAGTAAACTTGAAAAAATAAACAAAAAGTCTTTATTTAAAAAGGGGGGGTATCCTACTAAATAATGAATGGGGTAACCAGGAAATTAAAAAAGAAATTGAAAAATATATGGAAGCAAATGAACATGAAAACATGATAGTCCAAAACCTTGGGATGCAGCAAAGGCAACATGAAGAGGAAAATACATTGCAATTCATGCCTCTTTCAAGAAGCAAGAAAAGTCCCAAATACACAACCTAACCTTACACCTAAAGGAGAAAGAAAAGGAGCAGCAAGTAAACCCCAAAGTCAGCAGATGAAGGGAAATAATAAAGATTAGAGCAGAAATAAATGATATAGAATAAAAAAACAACAGTGGAACAGATCAATGAAACTAAGAGCTGGTTTTTTGAAAGTTTAAACCAAATTGATACCCCTAGCCAGACTCCTCAAAAAGAAAAGATTAATGACCCAAATAGACAAAATCACAAATGAAAGAGGAGAGATCACAACCAACATCACATAAATACAAACAATTATTAGAGAATACTATGAAAAGTGATATGTCAACAAACTGGACAATTTGGAAGATATGGAAAAATTCCTAGACACTCACACACTACCAAAATTCAAACAGGAGGAAACAGAAATTTGAACAGGCCCATAACCAGCAAAGAAATTGAATCACTTATCAAAAATCTCCCAACAAACTAAGAGCCCTGGGTCAGATGGCCTTTTAGTGGAATTGTACCAGACATTTAAATGAAGACTTAATACTTATTCTCCTCAAAATGTTCCAAAAAACAGAAATGGAAGTAAAGCTTCCAGTCTCACTCTGTGAAGTCAGAATTACCTTGATTCCAAACCCAGACAATGACCCCATGAAAAAGGAGAATTATGGGCCTATATCCCTGATGAACCAGGATGCAAAAATTCTCAACAAGATACTAGCAAATCAAATTCAACAGTACATTAAAAGAAATATACACCATGGTGAAGTGGGATTTATTCCTGGGCTGTAGGGCTAGTTCAATATTCTTGAATCAATCAACATGATATACTACAATAATAAAAGAAAGGATAAGAACCATATGATTCTTTCAAAAGATGCAGAAAAAGCATTTGACAAAATACAGCATCCTTTCTTGATAAAAACTCTCAAGAAAGCAGGGATAGAAGGAACATAGCTTAACATCATAAAAGTCGTATATGAAAGGCCCACAGCGAATATCATCCTCAATGGAGAAAAATTGAGAGCTTTCCCCTTAAGATCAGGAACATGACAGGGATGTCCACTCTCACCACTGTTGTTCAACATAGTACTTGAAGTCTTAGCCTCAGCAATCAGACAACAATAAGGAATAAAAGCCATTCAAATCAGCAAGGAAGAAGTCAAACATTCACTCTTTGCATATCACATGATACTCTACATGGAAAACCTGAAAGAATCCACCAAAAACCTGATAGAGCTGATACAGGAATTAAGCAAATTTTCAGGATATAAAATCAATGTTCAGAAATCGGTTGTATTTCTATACACCAATCTTGAAGCAGGAGAAAGAGATCAAGGAATCAATCCCATTTATAATTGCACCGAAAAGAATATGATACCTAGGAATAAACCTAACTAAAGAAGTAAAATATCTGTATACTGACAACTATAGAAAGCATATGAAAGAAATTGAGGGCACAAGGAAATGGAAAAATATTCCATGCTCATGGATTGGAAGAACAAATATTGTTAAAATGTCAATACTACCCAAAGCAATTTACACATTCAATGTAATCCTAATCAAAATTACACCAGCATTCTTCTCAAAGCCAGAACACACAATCCTAAAACTTGTATGGAACTAGAAAAGACCTCAAGTAGCCAAAGTAACGTTGAAAAAAAAATCAAAGTTGGAGGCATCACAATCCTGGAATTTAAGCTGTATTACAAAGCTGTAATCATCAAGATGCTATAGTACTGGCACAAAAACAAAGACATAGATCAATGGAAGATTATAGAAAACCAGAAATGGACCCATAAATACATGGCCAACTAATCTTCAAGAAAGCAGGAAAGAGTATCCAATGGAAAAAAGACAGTCTCTTCAGCAAATGGTGTTAGGAGAACTGGACAGTGACATCTAGAGAATGAAATGGGACCACTTTCTTACACCATACCCAAAAATAAATGCAAAGGATGAAAGACCCAAATGTGAGACAAGAAACCATCAAATCCTACAGGAGAATGCAGGCACACCCTCTTGGACCTATGCTGTAACAACTTCTTAGCTGTCTCCAGAGGCAAGGGAAATAAAAGCAAAAATGAACTATTGGGACCTCATCAGGATAAAAAGCTTCTGCACAGCAAAGGAAACAATAAAACTGAAAGGCAACTGATGGAATGGGAGAAGATATTTGCAAATGACATATCAGATAAAAGGTTAGTATCCAAAATTTATAAAGAACTTACCAAACTCAACACCCAAAAACTAAATAATCCACTGAAAAAATGGGCAGAGGACATGAATGGACACTTTTCTAAAGAAGACATCCAGATGGCTAACAGACACATGAAAAGATGCTAAACATCCCTCATCATCAGGGAAATACAAATAAAACTCACAACGATATACCACCTCACACCTGTAAGAATAGTTAAAATTAACACCTAAAGAAACAACAGATGTTGGCAAGAATGTGGAGAAAGGGGAACCCTTTTGCACTGTTGGTGGGAATGCAAACTGGTGCAGCTACTCTGGAAAACAGTATGGAGGGTCCTCAAACAGTATGGGTCTTCTCCCCATGCCTCACCCACACCTGTGCCTGTGGAGGGGACCAAATACCCCTCACTTTCATTGAGGTATCTGACTAGAAAACTTCCTCTGTGCATTTGCTTACATTTGAACTGAGCTCTACATGTTTAGTCTAAACTCGTGGTGGTATTTTAGGCATTAATTCCTGGGCACAAAAGGATTATTTGAACCTCACAGCCTCCAGGTACCTCTTAAACTATAGCAAATTGTCAGTAAGCAAATTCCTTCTTTACCTCAGGCCTATACATGGTTCAGAGTGGGCATATTGTATGAGGTCCTCAAGGGTCCTTTCCTCTTGAATAGTAAGAAGAGATTTTTCCCCTTGCTTGTAGATGTGGTTCAGAAGTCAGTTTTCAGAAACATAGCCTAATCCGTATTATCAAACTGTCAAGAGAATGGGATTCCATTTGGCTTAGTAATTGTTTTCTTTTATTAACTTTTTAGTAACAATTTTCCCTTCATTGTAATTAGACCTAGTGATTAGAATCTCTAGAGTTTCCTCTTTAAGTACAAGCAAGTGTTAAAGTGTCTAGGATTGTGAAGAAAGCTGAAGTTTGAGCTGTTGGTGGACAGGGGAGGTTTAGGCAGGCCCTCAGTCTCTAGAGCTGTTGATTTAGAACAGGCATTAGGTGCCCAGAGAGACTTGGGAGAAAGGTGTTTATAGGGGCCATTAATGAATCCACAGGGGAGAATGAATTATTTCTGTAATAATGTGGTCCATTTATTTTTAAGATCATTTGTGGGTTCCTTATATCATCTAGTTTGTGGTGGAAAGAGAGGAAAGGGAATATTTCTGTCCTTTTCCTCTTTGGATTTTGGAGAACTTTGCCCTGATAAAGACATAAAAGCTCCAAAGTACAGTAGTACTGTAGGTATGGAAATGGTCTTTAAAGACAAATACTTGATATTATTAATATATAATGAGCACCTATAGATTAATAAGAAAAATATGAACATCCCAATAGACAAAAAGACAAAGGAAATGGACAGTTTACACACACACATACACGCAAAGACAAAAAAACAATGAAATAAAAATGGCCAATGATCATAATTTGAAGAACAATGAACTCACATGCTCTAATACCTAAAACATTGTCAGCAGTTAACAGGTTAAAAACAAACTGTCATGGCCAATGTTGGACAGTTTAAGGGAGAAACATTTCTAGAGGAGTTGTAAACTGGTTTGACCTTTCTGAAGAACAATTTGAGAATACACCCCAAAAGCTATAATATTTGCATATCTTTTGACCCAGTATTTTCACTGTTAGGTATTTATCTTAAAGAAATAATTAAGAATGTACAAAAAGAGGGAAGAGCCAAGATGTCAGAACAGCATGGAAGATTTTTTTGTGTGTCTCACATCCATGAAATATAGCCAGATCAACACTAAACCATCCTGCACACCTAGAAAACTGATCTAAGGGTTAACACAACAATCTGCACAACCTGAAACACAGAACTCAGCAGGTAAAAGGCATAGAGAAGTGAAATTGGGGAGAGAGAAGCCACGGAGGGCAGGCAGCTGTTTTAACTTGCAGAGAGAGGACAGAGATGGGGGGAGAATATGGAAAAAGCACCCCCCCAAAAAGCAGCTGGAGATAAAGTGGAAAAGTGGAAACAGCCACGGGGACTGAACTAAAAAAGGGAGAAGGGAGAAAAGAGAGCATTTAAATTCCATTAAGACTCTATAAACAGGGGGAGTGCAGAGTCTGAAACCCTGCAACTCAATAACTGGCAGTGCTCTGGTGAGAAGGGCAAATCCCCAGGAGCAGAGTGGGGTCCAAGGGTCTTTGGGCCACACAGGGAGATGTGGTTTCCCTACTGGGAGGACATCTAGTAGAGGCTGTGTGGCTCCCCACAAGAAAAGGCGCCAGTAGACCCGGAAAAACAACCACATTCGCTGGTGCTGGAACAAGATCATTGAGGGTGAAGCCTGGTGCCAGATGTGTGTTGTGATTTTCCATAATCCCTGAAATCCTGCTGCTACATGACTGCGTGCTTTTTCTGGGGCAGGATGGCACCCAGCTGCAGTATTGGCATCAGCAGCAGGGAGGTACCACGAATGTTCCTAGGTGAGCCGGCACCCGGCCATTGCTCAGTGAGACCATCCTGCAGAAGGGCAGAAAGGGTGAAAGCCGCAGTCCCTCAGAAATAAGGGGTTAGGAAAAACAGCTGCACCTGAGATAAAACTCAGGAGGGAGGTGCCACCTGGTAACTTGATGGCTTGGTCACAGACAGTGTAAAAGTGGGGAGTGGACTGAGGCCAAAGACAAAGGATGGGTGCACGATTGCTGATCAGGGAAAACAGAGTTCCAATAACTAGAGACTGGGTAGCTGGGTGATGCCATTTTCACCCCTCTAGTGCATGCGCATACACACCTAACAAGTGCCACAACAATCAACCCCAATAAGCTAAGCAGTGCCTTCTAGTGGAGAACGGAGCCATTACACTAAGCCCCGCCCAACTGGGGCCAAGATCGCTCTTCAGCAATACATAAGTCTCTCACTTGCTGAGTTTATGGGCTATAAAGTCCTTCATAGTTTGACTTTTAGGGTAAACTGATGTAATTTCAATCACATTTCAGTTTGTTCACTGATCCATCTATTTATTTATTTTTATTCTTTATCTTTTTTTCTTATACTTGAACACAGAAAGAGAAAAAATTAGTTTTCTTTTCAATTTTTAGTAAAAATATTTTCTTTATTTTTTTTCTACTATATTTTTTCACTTTTGTGTAAATTGTTTCAAACTCTATTTTACTTTCATCATTTAACTTTATTATATTTCAGTGTATTCTTTTTTTTTAATTTTCAGATGATTTCCTGTTTTATTTTCTTTTCCTTTCCCGTTTTTTTACTGATTTTTCAAGTGCTTTTCAAAACCTAGATGAAAACACACCTAGTATCTAGCACCATTTATTTGATTTTTGTGTGTGTGTTGTTTTAAATTTTTTTCTAATTTTAATTTTTTTTACCTCATTAATTCCTTTTCTCTATTCAAAATGATGAAACGAAGGAATTCACCCCAAAAGAAAGAGCAGGAAGAAACGACAACCAGGGACTTAACCAACACATATACAAGCAGGATGCCTGAACCAGAATTTAGAATCACGATAATACGAATATTAGCTGGAGTCGAAAATAGATTAGAATCCCTTTCTGTGGAGATAAAAGAAGTAAAAGCTAGTCAGGATGAAATTAAAAAAATGCTACAAGTGAGCTGCGATCTTGAATGCTTGCCACAGTGGCAAGGATGGATGAGGCCGAGCAGAGAGTCAGCGATATAGAGGACAAACTTATGGAGAATAATGAAGCAGAAAAAAATAGGGAGACTAAGGCAAAAGAGCTCAGTTTAAGAATTAGAGAAATCAGTGTCTCATTAAAAAGGAACAACACCAGAATCATAGGGGTCCCAGAAGATGAAGAGAGAAAAAAAGGGGTAGAAGGGTGATGTGAGCAAATCATAACAGAAAACATTCCTAATCTGGGGAAAAACACAGACTTTAAAATCCAGTAAGCACAGAACTCCCATTACAGGAAACAAAAACCAACCATCAACAAGACATATCAGGGTCAAATTCACAAAATACTCAGGCAAGGAAAGAATCATGAAAGGGGCAAGGGAAAAAAAGTCCTTATCCTACAAGGGAAGACAAATCAGGTTTGCAGCAGACCATCCACAGAAACTTGGCAGGCCAGAAAGGAGTGGCAGGATGTGTTCAGTGTGCTGAATCAGAAAAACATGCAGCCAAGAATTCTTTCTTCAGCAAGGCTGTCATTCAGAATAGAAGGAGACATAAAAAGTTTCCCAGACAAACAAAACCTAAAGGAGTTTGTGACCACTAAACCAGCCCTGCAAGAAATTTTAAGGGGGAGTCTCTGAGGGTAGAAAAGATGAAAAAAAATAGAGACCAAAAGCAACAAAGACTAGAAAGGACCAGAGAACACCATCAGAAACTCCAACTCTACAAGCAACATAATGGCAATAAATTCATATCTTTCAGTACGCATTCTAAACGTCAATGGACTAAATGCTCCAATCAAAAGACATAGGGTAGCAGAATGGATAAGAAAACAAGGTCCATCTCTATGCTAGTTAGAAGAGACACACTTTAGATCTAAAGACACCTTCAGATTAAAAGTGAGGGGATGGAGAACCATCTATCATGCTAATGGTCAAGAAAAGAAAGCCAGAGTAGCCATACTTATATGGCTAGACTTTAAAGACTGTATCAAGAGAGGCAGAAGGACATTATATCATAATTAAGGGGTCAATACACGAAGAAAACCTAACAATTGTAAATATTTATGTGCTAAATGTGGAAGCCCCCTATTATTTAAATCAATCACAAACATACAGAAACTCATTGATAATAATACCATAGTAGTAGGGGACTTCAACACCCCACTTACAACAATGGACAGATCATCTAATCAGAAAATCAACAATGGCTTTGAATGACACACTGGACCAGATGGAATTAACAGATATATTCAGAACATTTCATCCTAAAGCAGCAGAATACACATTCTTCTCCAGTGTACATGGAACATTCTCCAGAATAGATCATATACTGGGACACAAGTCAGCCCTAAGTAAGTACAAAAATATCGAGATCATACCATGAATATTTCCAGACCACAATGATATGAAATTCAAAATCAACCACAAGAAAAAAATTGGAAAGGTAACAAATACTTGAGGACTAAAGAACATCCTACTAAAGAATGAATGGGCTAAGCAAGAAGTTAAAGAGGAAATTAAAAAGTACATGGAACCCAATGAAAATGATAACACCAAAGCCCAAAACCTCTGGGATGTGGCAAAGGTGGTCATAAAAGGAAAGTATATAGCAATCCAAGCCTTTCTGAAGAAGGAAGAAAATCCTCAGATACACAACCTAAACTTACACCTTTATAGCTGGAAAAGAACAGCAAATAAAACCCACAGCAGAAGATAGGAAATAATAAACATTAGAGCAGAAATTAACACTATTGAAACCAAAAAACAAAACAAAACAAAACAAAACAAAAAAACAAAAAACAGTACAACAGATCAATGAAACCAGAAGCTGATTCTTTGAAAGAATTAACAAAATTGATAAACCACTAGACAGTTTGATCAAAAAGAAAAAAAGAAAGGACCCAAATAAATAAAATCAAGAATGAAAGAGGAGAGATCACAACCAACACTGAAGAAATAAAAACAATAATAAGAGAATATTTTCAGCAATTATATGCCAATAAAATGGGCAATCTGGAAGAAATGGACAAATTCCTAGAAACATATACACTACCAAAACTGAAACAGGATGAAATAGAAAATTTGAACAGACCCATAACCATCAAGAAAATCAAATTAGTATTCAAAAATCTCCCCCAAAAAAACAAGAGCCGAGGGCCAGATGGCTTTCCAGGGGAATTCTACCAAACCTTTAAGGAAGAGTTAAAACCTATTCTCTTGAAGCTGTTCCAAAAAATAGAAATGGAAGGAAGACTTCCAAACTCTTTCAATGAAGGCAGCTTTACCTTGATTCCAAAACCAGACAAATACCCCACTAAAAAGGATAACTTTCGACCAATTTCCGTGATGAACATGGGTGCAAAAATCCTCACCAAGATATTAGCCAACCAGATCCAACAATGCATTAAAAAAATTATTCACCACAACCAAGTGGGGTTTATACCTGGGATGCAGGGCTGGTTCAATACTCACAAAACAATCAATGTGATTCATCACATCAGTAAAACAAAGTGAAAGAACCATATGATCCTCTCAATAGATGCAGAGAAAGCATTTGCCAAAATACAGCATCCTTATTCATAAAAACCCTCAAGAGAGTAGGAATAGAAGGATCATACCTGGAGATCATAAAAGCCATATATGAAAGACCAATGCTAATAACATCCTCAGTGGGGAAAACTGAGAGCTTTCCCCCTAAAGTCAGGAACAAGACAGGGATTTTCACTTTCACCACTGTTATTCAACATAGTATTGGAAGTCTCAGCCTCAGCAATCAGACAAAGAAATAAAATGCATCCAAATCAGCCAGGAGGAGGTCAAATTTTCACTCTTCAGAGATGACATGATACTCTACATGGAAAACCTGAAAGACTCCACCAAAAAACTCCCAGAACTGATCCATGAATTCAGAAAAGTTGCAGGATGTAAAATCAATGCACAGAAATCAGTTGCATTCCTATACACCAACAATGAAGCGACAGAAAGAAAAATCAAGGAATTGATCCTATTTACAATTGCACCAAAAACCATAAATTACTTAGGAATAAATCTAACTAAAGAGGTGAAAAATCTATACACTGAAAACTATAGAAAGCTAATGAAAGAAACTAAAAAAAACACAAAAAAATGGAAAAAGATCCCATGATCCTGGATAGGAAGAACAAATATTGTTAAAATGTCGACACTACCCAAAGCAATGTACCTATTAAAGGCAATCCCTATCAAAATAACACTAGAATTCCATGTAGAGTATCATCAAGATAAAAAGACCTCATCAAGATAAAAACCTTCTGCACTGCAAAGAAACAATCAACAAAACTAAAAGGCAACCGACAGAATGGGAAAAGATATTTGCAAAAGACATATCAGATAAAGGGCTAGTATCCAAAATCCAAAAAGAACTCACCAAACTCCACACCAGAAAACCAAATAATCCAGTGAAGAAATGGGCAGAAAACATGAATAGACACTTCTCTAAAGAAGACATCCAGATGGCCAACAGACACATGAAAAGATGCTCAATGTCACTCCTCATCAGGGAAATACAAATCAAAACCCCACTGAGATACCACCTCACACCAGTCAGAGTGTCTAAAATGAACAAATCAGGAGACTAGAGATGCTGGCGAGGATGTGGAGAAATGGGAACCCTCTTGCATTGTTGGTGGGAATGCAAACTGGTGCAGCCACTCTGGAAAACAGTGTGGAGGTTCCTCAGAAATATAAAATGAAACTACCCTATGACGCAGCAATAGCACTGCTAGGAATTTACCCAATTGATACAGGATTGGCGATGCTTAGGGGCACTTGTACCCCAATGTTTATAGCAGCACTTTCAACATAACCAAATTATGGAAAGGGCCTAAATGTCCATCAACTGATGAATGGATAAAGAAGATGTGGTTTATATATATACAATGGAATAGTACTTGGCAATGAGAAAGAATGAAATCTGTCCATTTGCAGCAATGTGGATGGAACTGGAGGGTATTATGCTAAGTAAAATAAGTCAGGCAGAGAATGACATATACCATATGTTTTCACTCATATGTGGATCCTGAGAAATTTAATAGAGAACCATGAGGGAGGCAAAGGGGGGAAAAAGTTACAGAGAGGGAGAGAGGCAAACCATAAGAGACCCTTAAATACTGAGAACAAACTGATGGTTGATGGGGGAGGGGGGAGAGGGGAAAGCAGGTGGTGGGCATTGAGGATGGCACCTGTTAGGATGAGCACTGGGTGTTGTATGGAAACCAATCTGACAATAAATTACATTTAATAAAAAAAAACATAAAAAAGGGCATACTGATGATGATGATGATGATAACAATGACAATAATAATAATAATAATAAACCTTTGAGATTTGTTGAGACTTAAAAAAAAAAACCAAGAAAAACAAAAACAAAATAACCAGAAAAAAACAATCCAAAAAATTGTTTGGAACCAGAAAAGACTCTGAATAGCCAAAGCAATCTTGAAAAAGAAAACCAAAGCAGGAGGCATCACAGTGCCGGACTTCAAGCTGTATTACAAAGCTATAATCATCAATACAGTATGGTACTTGCACAAAAACAAACACTCAGATCAATGAAACAGAATAGAGAACCCAGAAATGGACCCACAAACATATGGCCAACTAATCTTTGACAAAGCAGGAAAGAATATCCAATGGAATGAAGACAGTCTTTTCAGCAAGTGGTGCTGGGAAAACTGGACAGCGACATGCAGAAGAATGAACCTGGACCACTTTCTTACACCATACACAAAAATAAACTCAAAATGGATGAAAGACCTAAATGTAAGATAAGAATCCATCAGAATCCTTAAGGAGAAAGTAGGCAAAAACTTCTTTGATCTTGACCGCAGCAACTTCTTATTCAACACGTCTCTGGAGGCAAGGGAAACAAAAGTAAAAATGAACTACTGGGACCTTATCAAAATAAAAATCTTCTGCACAGCGAAGGAAACAATCAGCAAAACTAAAAGGCAACTGATAAAGTGGGAGAAGATATTTGCAAACGACATATCAGATAAAGGGTTAATATCCAAAATCTATGAAGAACTTATCCAACTCAACACCAAAAAATCAAATAACCTGGTGAAGCAATGGGCAAAAGACATGAATAGACACTTCTCCAAAGACATCCAGATGGCCAACCAACACATGAAAAATGCTCAACGTCACTCATCACCAGAGAAATACAAATCAAAACCATAATGAGATACCACCTCACACCTGTCAGAATGGCTAGCAATGACAACTCAGTCAGCAACAGATGTTGGCGAGGTTGCGGAGAAAGAGAATCTCTTTTGCACTACTGATGGGAATGCAAACTTGTGCAGCCCCTCTGGAAAGCAGTATGGAGGCTCCTCAAAAAATTAAAAATAAAACTACCCTATGACCCAGCAATTGCACTACTAGGTTTTTATCCAAGGGATACAGGTATGCTGTTTCGAATGGACAGATGCACCCCAATGTTTATAGCAGCACTATCAACAATAGCCAAATCATGGAAAGAGCCCGAATGTCCACTGATAGATGAATGGATAAAGAAGATGTGGTGTGTATATATATATATATATATATATATATATATATATATATATATACACACACATACATACATACAATGGAGTATTACTCAGCAATCAAAAAGAATGAAATCTTGCCATTTGCAACTATGTGATGGAACTAGAGGGCATTATGCTAAGCGAAATTAGAGAAAAACAAATATTGTATGACTTCACTCATATGAGGACTTTAAGACACAGAACAGATGAACACAAGAGAAAGAAGCAAAAATAATATATAAAACACGGAGGGGGACAAAACACAAGAGACTGTTAAATATGGAGAACAAATAGAGGGTTACTGGAAGGGTTATGGGAGGGGGGATAGGCTATATGGGTAAGGGGCATTAAAGAATCTACTCCTGAAATCATTGTTTCACTATATGCAAACTTAGATGTACATTAAGAAAATAAAATTAAAATAAAAAAAAATAAAAAAAACCAGAATGTGCAAAAAGATTTAGATACAAAAACAATTGCAGAAGTAAAATTTGGAAGTAACTAAATATCTAAATATTGGAAACTGGTTAAATTATGATATAGGCATATAATAGAAAATTATGCAGCTATTTAAAATCATGATTTGAAATGAGAAAATGCTTATGATATAATAATATTAAAATAAGAAAGTAAAATATGAAGCTGTGTATACATAATGTGATTCCAATTTCATAAACAAAAGTATATAAGAAGACAAGAAAATATACTTAAATGTTAACAATGATTATCTCTGGGAGGTGGGATGATAGATAATCTTTACTTTCTTCTTTTTAGGCTTTTATGTCTTTTCAAAATTTCATACAGTGAGTATGCTAACTTTTATAATTAGAAAAAACAAGAACAACATAGAAACAGTATTTTTAAAAAGACATTTAAGCTTGTCTCTGAAAGCTAATCTTTGATTTAATTTTTCTCTTCAAATTTAAACATAGTCATTTCCTTTAGGAAATGAGGAAAAACATGTTTACTGTCTGGTGGGAGAAATTATATAAATGCAGGTTTTTTTTCTGGGGCATGCAGGGAATATCACAAGGTAAAAGTATTCCAGTGGAGTGTATATTTTCCAGACTGACCCTTCTTTGAAAGGCTTTATGTTACTTTTAAAACTGCTTTATTGAGATATAACTCACATACCATAAAATTTACCCATTTAAAGTGTACAACTCAGTGTTTTCTTAGGATATTAGCAGGATTGTGTAGCCATCACCATTTAATTCCAAAACATTTTTATTGCCCTATTAGCAGTCACTCTCTATTTCTTCCTCTCCCCACCAACTGACAACCACTAATTTACTTTCAGTCTCTACGAATTTGCCTCATGTGGATATTTTGTATAAATGGAATCACACAATATGTGAGCTTTTGTGAGCTCTCACTTAATACAATGCTTTTAAGGTTCATCCCTGTTTTAGCATGCATCAGTACTTCATTTCTTTTATGGCTGAATAATATGTAATTGTATGGATATACCAACAAGCTTTTTTTTATTCATTTATCAGTTAATAAACATTTGAGTTTTGTTTTCAGTTTTTGGATCTTATGAATAATACTGCTGTGAACATTTGTGTACAAGGTTTTGGATAAAAATATGTTTCCATTTCTCTTGGGTATGTAACTATGAATAAAATTGGTAAGTCATATGATAATTCTATGATTAATCTTTTGAGGAACTACTGAACTATTTTCCAAAGCAGCTGCACCATTTTATATTCCTACGTGTTATGTTCCATCCAACAATTCTTACATGTGCCATAAGAAATATGTACAAAGTTGATCATGATGATAACATAAACTAGAAACAACCAAATATCCATAAATAGGGGGTAAGTTAAGTCAATTATGATATATTTAGGCTATGGAGTACTATGTAGCCACTATAAAGGATAAGGTACTATGTATATTCTTACTGAAAAAGATACTCAAGAAATATTAGATTGAAAAAACAAGTTTTAATGCAGTATATTTGGTGTTATTTGTGTAAAATTCAATTATTACACATATACTAATATATGTATAGAACATTGCTGGAAGTACATCTAGGAAATTGTTAACAGTAGTTACTGCTGGAGAGTGGGACTGGGGTATGTTGTTGATGATCTGAAGTGTGGTGTGGGGAGGGAACTTACTTTTCAATTTAAGGCCTTCTGTACATTAGATTTTCAAGTACTATGTATTATTTTATAGTGATAAGAAAGCCTACATTAGCAAAATTTAGTGTTTTCATTGGAGTAGATAGTTTGCTTTTCATTATTCCTGCAAGTGCACTGGGGAGGAATTGCATATTTCATAGTCTCCATAGCACTTGATTATAGTGCAGAACCTCCTCTACATCAGTAGTCCAGAGTTATTTAATCTCTTTTGGGATACTAAGCCAACATTTAGAAACTAACACCTTTTGTTTTTTCTATTACATCCAGATACGTAAATTTATCTTATCATGAAACATGTTTCTAGGAAAAATTTATGTCTTGTAAACATTTCAGTAAAAGTAGAGCCTTCAAGATTAAAGTAGGAAAGATGTGGGAGACAATATTGAGATATATTTGTTGGTAACCAATTTTTGATAAACTGCACTTTCTAAATAAGAGTTTGGCAGGACAGTTTGTTGTATGACAAAAATTTAGAAATCTCTAAAGCCATTTCTGGGTTAGAAAAAAATTACTTGAACAATATTGGATCATGTGACTACACATAGAATTTAATCATTTAAAATGAGCCAGATCTTGAAAGAAAACAGAGATTGCTGCTTTTTAAAAGATGTTGCATTAAAATCCCCTTGATATGAAACCCTGTGCTGGGGAGAAGGTAGGCACTAGTGTTTGGAGTAATTGCCCTTTATTTTAATGGGAAAAAGTAAGTTGCCTTGGCTCTCAGATTAAGAGAGCCACATGAGATGAACAGTGTGGTGCCCTAGGTATAGTGAAGATGTAACTTGCTCTGTTAAATACCTTTACAATGGATTGCCTTCATTAATTCCTTTCAATTTGGTTACACATCCTTTTCCATTCTATTGTAAGAAACTCAATCAAGTACCTAAGGGTGTGTCAAGCATTATGTTAATCTCTGTAGTGGATACAATTATGAATGAGACTAGGTTCCCATTCCTAAGGAACTCATTTTGTGGCTATTTACAGATAATTTATAAAACTTGCCCTTTTTACTTTAATGCATATCTTATATGCACACAACTGGTTATATTGTCTTTGTTGAGCTTTTAAAGGCTTAAGATGCAATTGGAACACTAATTAAGTGGTCTAATTCATCTAAGGTAAACTTTTGAATTCACCTAGGGAATGGTCCAATGTGGAGCAGAAGCCTGTTTTATTATGGTGTAGGCTAGAGAATTTAAGGCTGTGTTCCTCTGCCTCTGGCTTTCCTATCATAATACCTGGAATCCCTCATACCTCAGAAGAGTTGTGTTTCAACAAAGTCTTCTAAATGTAAAGTTTTATGGGAGTCCTATATTCCATTGTGTAAAAAGAAAGAAAGAAAGAAAAAAGAAATACGTGCATTTTGACTGAAAAAAATGGCCCTCATCTCTAATACAATAAAAATGAAATAAATATATGCCAATAATTACTACTCCTCCCACACCATGTTAATGCTTCTACCAGCTGTACCTAAAATCAATTTCATTTTATAAACAACAACAGTAGCAACAATGAAAAACCCACTGGTAGAGGTAATTTACAGCCAAGAAGGACTTTAGTGCTCTTCTGCCATCCTTTGCTTCATACACTGTTCCTGCTGTAGTAGTATCAATCCTTAAAACTTTAACACATATGCTGATTTTCACCATCCTTGAACATCTTCAGCATTTCTAAATATATATTCAAGATGATTCTATTATTATTTCTGTCACCTTTCACATCACTTGAATTTACACGCCTCTTTTCAGACATTTTCTGGTAACACCTGTACATTAATTACAGTGTTCTTGATTGAGAGAAACTAACAGCATCCACAGGCAGGGATTGCAATATCCCGTCCTTATTTGGCAGTGGTTGTTCAATTGCAGTTTCTGCTGGGAGAGGGTTCCACATTCTGTAGCTAATACTGTTAACTAGATGCCTTGTGAGGAGTTGCAAAGGCAGCACCTCCAGGCCATGAATTTTAAATGGCATGGTTCAAGAGACTTAAAGATGGATTTGACCATTATACTAGGAATTTGGTTTGCTGGGGGACATAGCCAGCCTAAATCAAGATGGAAGAATTACTCTAGGTGAGCACATTTGACTTTTAACTTTGACAAACTAACAATGGCAACAATTCTCTGGATCTTGTGTATCTTACAGAAGTAATTTTGGGTTAAGAGTTTTGGCCAATGTCAACATGATTTCTGGCAATCAAACTTGCATGAATGTTGGCTGGGGAAGGGAATGGTGAATGGGAGAAAAATTTTCCTGCCAAGAATTGCTTTTTCTAGATGTGATCCTTCTTAGGTATGTAAACTTGGGTAAGTTACCTATCTTCTCTAAGCCCCAGTTTCCTTTTTGTGCAGTGAAGATAATAATCCCTATTATGTAAATGAGACAGGGAAACTGAAAGACCCATGAAAGATTGCTTTTTGTTGCCTCTATTCTTGCTAGTACCTACACCCCTACCTTACACATACCTTATAGAACAGATAATGTATGTACTTCTTGTAAAGGTCAGGGAGTTAATAATTTCTTTGGAAAAAGCACAATAGATAACATCTAAAGAATGACCAGGCAGAATTGTCAAGAATGTTTTCCTAGACTACTAACTCCAGACACCTTGATGCCAATACCCTTGGCTTAAATGACTTGTGGAACACACCTAAACACGTGTCTTTGTTTTAACCAGTTCCTGGATGCCTGAGAAGACATGTACACCAGACCACTGTCCTCAATAAAAACCCCAGACTCCAAGCAAAGACAAGACTCACTCTTCTTTCTTTTTTGAGTCTCTCAGAAGCTCTGTTTATATCTGCAGTCTCTCTATGTCTTCAATAAACTCTCCTCTCACTTCTTGGCTCATGTGTGATTTCTATTCTGCATGAAGCCTAAGATCCTCTTGGCAGGTCCTGTGGAGCCCCTCTGGGTCCCCAAACCCAACCAGCTGCACCAGTATCACTTTCATTGATAGCTGTTCAACCTTCTGTATGTATTTTTCCTTATAAACACTTTGTAGTAAGACACCGTATTTTAAGCAATAAAAGGAAGTTTGAAGCCTTAATATTCACTGTTCCCTTTGCCTGAAATTCAATCTTTAGAGACTCCCTCCCATGCCTGTGATAATAATCATGAAGAAAATAAAACTACAGTGTTCCTCTTCTAATCCTTATTTCACTTTCTTTTTTAAAAATAATTTTCATTGTTTTTCCTAGGAAAAGTCTCTCTTTAAATGCCAAGTTAAGACTTGCCACTCAATGATCTCTACAATCTGCCCACAACTTACCTTTGTACATTTCCAACTTCTGTATCCCACCAACTTCCTGCAGACTGGGCTTGTCTCTGTTCCTGGGACAAAGCATATTCACACCTACATTCATCCTTTCTTGATGCCATCCATCTTGCCCTCCTGGCTGCCCTTTAATCATTCAAATGCTCCTTATTCCTCAAGGAAGAACTCAAGAGCATGCCCATATGATGTTTTACTGGTCTATCCTAGCTCAGAGTAATTGCTCTCTCTTTTGAATTTCTAGTCCTTATGCTTGGACCTATTCATATTATAGAGCCTTGTAATTTTTCTTGTTTCATTGTCATGCATTGTTATTATATTTATTATGCATATATGTTTTGAGCATCTTCTATGTTCTTGACCCTGTCCAAGGACCTGAGGATACAGGAATGAACAAAGACATACAAACTGCTGCTCTCAAGGGGCATGTATTCTAGTGGGTGGAGTTTAGTAGATAATTGAAACAAAGAATAAATGAGATAATTTCAGGTAGTGATGAGTACCATGAAAAAATAAAACAGTGAAATAAGGGACCTTCATAGTTATTATTGTAGACATGAGAGTATCTAGGGAAAGGCATTTCAGGCAGAGGAAATAGCCAATGTTAAGGCCCCAAACCTCCTGTTTTTGATTAGAGTATGGGATCTTATTAGTAAAGGGGTTAAAAGGAAAAATATAGAGAGAGGGCCAGGTAGGCATCTGGCTGTGGGAATAGCTGAACTTTATTTACAGTGATTACTGTGCACATTCCTTCTTTTATTTGCCTTATAAATTGAAAAGTGCTATACAAACAGGTTTCCAAAATATTTCACCTGAGTATCACAATGAGCCTTCAACTTTGGTAAGTTAGGTATTATTATCCCCATTTTTTTAGTGATAAAACTGAGGGGTTAGATGACTTGCCCACAGTTTTATATTTAACATCTTTTGTTTCATTTCTTCCACCACAATGGAAACACCTGAAGTCAGGGATCTTGAAGTGAGAGTAATGAAAAGCACTCTGGAGGCACCCAGATTAGAGTTCCAGTCCTGACTCTGCCTTTTCCTATCTATGGAATCTTGGGCAAGTTATTTTACCCTTTGTGTCTCAGTTTCCTCCTTTGTGAAATAAGGATAAGAATATCTCATGGGGTTGTTGTGCAGAATGAAAAAGATAATGCAGGGAAAGCTACTGGCACAACATTTAGTACCTTAATAAATGGTCCCACCTGTTATTATCATTAAAATTAATATAATAAACAAAGGTAAAATAATAGTATTTGCCAAGATCATAGTTCTCAGGGAGCTTTCTGTTCCACTTACATTACATGTATGGTACCATTAACTATTGGCTGATATTTTTCTCTGTACCTAACACAACCTCCATACATTATTAGATACCAGATAATTTGAGTTGCAGTGATTTTGTGAGAGTGATGCAAAAGAACCTGCAAAAGCATTTATCATAGAGGTTGGTATATAGTAGTTCTTTCATTCGTGGTTGCTGTTATTATATAAGCCAGTGTTTCTATATTCCTAGGTTGCCTAACATTGTGCTGAGTGCACAGGTGTTCAAATAATATCAAGTGAGTGAATTAATAATGAATTTAAAGTACAAAATGGCTTTGTTTAGTTGCAGCTAAAAGAGAGACAAATGAATTAAAACTGGACTTTGTCTATTGTTTCTTTATATTCCCACTGTTGTTTTGACTAAGAGGACAAACCATGCCCCTATTTCCTTTGTGTCCCACTCCCACTCTCATTTCCATTGGTTACTGTGCTTAGTTCAATCTTTTGTACAAAGTGAGCAATCAATAACTACATGTTGATGAACAATCAATAACTAGATGTTGAATGCATTACCACTTTACATTGTCTAGAGGCTCATTTCTAACTGATCAAATTCCATGACATCTCAATGACTCACACCTGCATTACTATCATTGTTCGAAGGGGAAACTGAGTCTGAGGGTTCTGGAAATTTGAGGATGGGACTTCATGATTCTTGTTTTAATTCAATATCTGGCACAGGCAGGTGCCCAATACAAGGTTGTTGAAAAAAATGAGTGAATATTGAATTAATGCATCTTTCACTTTTGCAACTAGATGTTTCTTTTGTCACCATTATGTCATAGCAGGGAAGTCCAAGATTTTCATTTCTTTGTCTTTCCAGTGCTTAGAGCCAAAGGGATCCCTTTGGATCTAAGCCATTGTTTCTATATTCCTAGGTTGCCTAACATTGTGCTGAGTACACAGGTGTTCAAGGGATTGCTTAGGGATCCCTTGAGCAATGCCATCCTATTTGAATGCCATTAGGCAAGTCTCTCAACAGAAGCAATTTGGCCTTTGGGTCATCTGATGCCTTATTTTCCAGTGACTGTTCTGCCCAAGTCAGTAAAAAGCAATCTGCTTAGCCTTGGCTGAGTGGGCTTTTGTGCCCGTGATTCAGCCTACTAGAGATCCAGCCAAGTGGGGCCATATTTCCACCTCCAGAGACAGCAGGCTCTGAAAGTGTGTTGTCATTGAAATTTATATCTTTCTTGAATTAGCAGTGGAACCTGGTTAACACCATTAGGTTTGCAGCTTGAGAACTATAAATAGAATTTGGGTCCCTCCATCTAAAAAAAACAAACAAACAGCCATTTATTGTCAGAATAACTATGTGTTAGTGGCCTGGGTGAGGAGGAGGAAATTCTGTTTAAGGATGTTAGGCATTATTTAAATGGTTTTCTATTGCTTATAATACGATTTCATTTTTTTGCTGATTAAATTTATTTACTTTTGAAGCTGGTGTGCAAGTTCCTGGTTGGGAGGGTGTGTGTGTGTGTGTGTGTGTGTGTGTGTGTGTGTGTGACCTTTTTAACTTTGTAGCACTTTAATGCAAATGAAATTTAGATGGTGGGGAAGCAAGCCAAACCAACCTAATGACAATGAAATCATTTTATAAATATGTTTACAATCAAATATCTCTCTCAAAAATTTGATTTGTAGGAAATGGCAGAGTGCAGCATTTTATACAAAATCTTTTCAATAATGCATCCTTATCTCACTGATGTGCAGGACTTTGGTTAGGTTGGTGACTGCAATAGGTGCTTTTGCATTGGGGAGAAATTCATTTGAGCCTTGAAATAAATGTACCCCCTATCTGACCCATCCATCTAATGCTGCTATATCCCTATGACTAGAGGCTTTTCAACCTTAGTGGGCTCCTACAGTTCCCTTTTCCAGGGTACTGGGAATATTTGAAGATTGTGCTTTCTCCTCATTTAATTTTTTTGGGAATTTATATTTATATAATTGTTATTAAGCTACCCAAGTGCTTAAACCTCTCTGTAGATACTTCTGGAAAATTGACACTCTCAAGTGTTAGCTTTTGGGAGCCTGAGGAAATAGAAAACAGTGGGAAGTGGCAATTCAGGGAGAGTCTTCTACTAGATGAAAAGATAAGTCTCTCATTGTCACAAGGTCTAGTGAACTTGAATGCACAGGGAGTAAAGAGTCTAAGAGGCATTTGAAATTTCCAAGTTTGAGTCAACTTCTAAAGTAGTCTTTTCCTGGGAACTTACATTCTTGTAGTGGGTCCTCACAGAGTATCTACAAGACGGAGTTTCTCTGTTCTTGTGTCAGGGTGGGGGAAATCTTTATCAAGCTAGTTCCTGTGGATTTTTTTTTCTGTAAAATGGAGCAGGAGGAGGTAGGATAGAGGGAAAAAGTTAGTGAGGAGAAAATGGCATGGTACACCCAGTCATCTCAATCAGAGTCCCAGAATCCTCAGGGAGTAGTGTGCTGAGGCTTTGGCACTGAAAGAAACCAGACAGTGACTACCTCTTTTGTAATAATAGACAGGATACATGGAGTTTGCTATTGTGCTGCTACTGCTGCTGCTCTGAAACTTTGTGAAACAATGGATCTGACTTCAATGAACCATAATACTACTGATTTGGTGTCAGATCACTGGTTGGCACTTGAGTCACAGGCTGAGTGGATGTGGTGTTACATTTAAATTGTCCTTTTGTTTGCTTTCTAGTTTTCAAAATCTCTTGATAGAATGTGTGCTGCCAAGTGCCTGTACAGTCCTTATTAGAGTTCAAGTGCCAAGAACATCTGCTGCATCATTAAACAAAATGGGTGGCACTTGGCCAAATTCTATTGGTCAAACGTATATAATATTTGGTTAGCCTGTTTTTCTCTAACTCGCTCAGAAAAAGGCACTGGGTCTTGTCCTCTTAAGCTGGAGAGAGTAGAAGCAAATCATCCTTCACACCCCCTTATTTCCAATCTTATTCATAGCTGAGATTCATGCCATTCCAGCAACATTTTTGGCTGTGCCAGGACTGAGAAAACGTTTTATAAGGTATGAAAATCCAGCAGGTTGAAAAGTACCTTGGGCCATCACAAAGGCAGTGAGGGGAAAAATCAGTGGAATTACTTTGACACATTTTCCCCAGGTTATAGTTCCAAATTAGGTCTCATACAGGCACAATATGTGAAGTAGTGCACCAGTGAGAATATGAAGTGGGAAAAATAGAGATGTGTAAACTCGTGGAGAACATTCCTTTGTTGATTTCAGTCATTATTCTTATTTAGTGATTACATATTGAGAACTTGCTAGATGCTAGGCACAGTGCTTAGTGCTAGACATATATTAGTGAACCAGAATGACATGGCGCCTATCCTCAAAACACAGTTTAGGGGGGAAAGAAGGACCAAATAACTATAATGAAGAATCCTAGATGCAATGATAGAAAAAGGGAGAGAGTGTGGTGCAAAGGACATGGGCTTTGAATCTGGTAGCTCTGCCATTGAATTTAGATGAGTTGTTTGTTGTTGAACAAATTACTTCTTTTTTTTGAGCCTTAGTTTTCTCCTCTGTAAGATGATGAACATAATAGTGCACACCTCAAAGAATTATTGCCAGAATTAAATGAAAATATGCATGTAAAAGTCTGGCTCAAGGCTTGACACTACTACATACTTAACTGCAGTGGGAAGGAGGAATGGAAAAGTGGTGGAAGAAAGCACACTGACAAGTATATGAAGGTTCGAGAACAAAGGTGAGGGTTCATGGCTAGTTAGGAGACTGTTGCAGTAACACAAATGAAAAATGATGATGTCCAAGACTACAGTGGTGGCAATGGGGATGGAGAAGAAGGGACACATGCCTATGTTACAGATGCAGATAGAGGAGATGAGAGTGAGAGAGATGCTAATCTCCATGTGTCCAGCTATAATAATTGGACATCTAAGGGTTCTCTTTATGCAATAGAGAATAAAATGAGAGGGGATTTTGGATAAATTAAATATTAAATGTCTGTGGGACCTCCAGGTATGTATCAGATGTCCAGTAAATATGCAATTAAATACATAAGTGCAGAGCTCAGTGGACAGATGAGGGTTAGAGATCTAGATTTGGAAATAGTCTGCATATAGATTGAAACTTTAGCTATGAGATATTTCATGAAGAGAGTATGGAATGAGAATGGAAGAAAATCAGGGACAGATTTATGGGCACAATTTGGCAGCCTCCCCCTCCTATGTTTAATACTCTTCCCACATTTCCAGAGAGGGGTATATGAGGTTCTTTAGGCATTTTGTAGAATTTTCCTTTGTATAACTGATTTATGAGTCGCCCATGAAAGGAACAGATAGCTGGCATTTAGATTATGTCCGTATTTTTTTTTAGCAGATGGGAACACAGATGTATCATGAAATTGTCAAGGTCACCCAGGTAGCACCAAACTCAGGACTCCTTCTTGCCCACCTGCCCATGTCAATTCTTTCTTCCCAGTCTTTTTTGAAATAGAGCTGTTCAGTCCTTTGAGTCTAGATATGACATTGTGAATTACTCATGCCTTGATCTCCTCATCTATAATGACATGGGTTGTTATTTAGGGTTGTTTGTGTTGGGAGGAGGGAAAAAGGTAGGGAATGGGAGGGCTCTGTTTTGAGCATGATTTGCCACTGTAGACAGAGGAAACAACAAGAAGTCTGTGGGAGATGATGACATTATGCAGTTGGAAAACAAAGAAAAAGAAATTGAAGAAAGTAGAGTTAAAAGAAGTGGACATGTAGTAAAAGACACAGGAAAATACTGTTTAGAGAACTCAGCATGAAGAATCCCGGGAGTCAAGAGACTCAAGTGGAGGAGGTTGTAAGTACATGTGTGCATGGCAAGAAGCTTGGTTTTTTCCCTTTTAGTTTATTCAGAGTTTGTTAATGAAGGCCCAGCAGCAGGAAACGAACAGTCCATTTAGGAATGACAAGGACCGCTAATCTAGGATTTACCTATGCTTGTCGGAGGTGAAAGCCCCTGCTACTAAATTATTTCAAGTGAATGCACTGGCTCAAGCAGGGATCTAGTTGTCTGGCTGGGTCAAACCTTTGAATTAATGCTTTAGCCCATGACGGTGGAAGTAAAATCTTGAACTGGATTTCCATATTTGTCTAATACAGACTCAGGCAAGAGCCCAGGATGAAGATTGAAGCCTCTGTTTGTTTAAGGAGGCATGCAGAATTTCAACGAGCTTCATTTCCATGAATCAGTGGCTGAAATATGACCCCTAATCACACTGTGAGTTTGAGTGTGCTTTGTACTGGCTGGTTTCAGAGGAGTGACTTTAACCTCTTTGGCATTAGCCTATAGAGAAATCATGCCTTACTGCTCCAGTGCTTTTTCCCATCATCCCCAGTGAATCAAGAACGGCAACAAGATGATAAATACTGGTTAATGGGATTGTTTGCTTGGTTTCTCTCCTAATCTCAATGGTGGGAGCAGGTGCTTGCTTGGCAGCTCTGGAGCCCTGGACCATCACAGAACAACTACAGTCATGAGTCCTTAACCCACAGCCCCTCCACAGCGTCTTTCTGCTTGGCAGACCTGATATGCCCTGATAAACAAGGCTCACCAGCTAGCATCTGCTCTCTGGAAACTAGTCTGAGAATCTCCCCTTAGTACCCCAATTAGCCTGATGCAGATAGATAGGAGGCTTCTGGTAGTATCTATGGGTAAGGGCCATTGTTTGAAGAAAGAATCATTCAATTCCAGACTCCCAGATTCGGGAGCTCATACCCTTTCTTAAACATCCTTTAACAATACTCCCATTGTATTTTTTAAAAATTTTTAAATGTTTATTTATTTTTGAGAGAAAGACAGAGTGTGCATGGGGGAGGGGCAGAGAAAGGAAGACACAGAATTTGAAGCAGGATCCAGGCCTTGAGCTGTCAGCACAGAGCCGGATGCGAGCTCAAACTCATGAACTGTGAGATCATGACCTGAGCCCAAGTCAGAAGCTTAACTGGCTGAGCAACACAGGCACCCCTCCCATTGTTAACATGGTAAACAATTCTTTTACGAAGTGCTTCAGTCATGACCAGAGTAACACCTAGCATCTCTAAGTGCTGAAAAGCTCTTGATTTCCCCATATGTAGTTCAAAAATCTTCTTATTTTGACATAATGACTATCTTGCTTTCTAATAGAAAACATAATAATGTATTTTTTTTAATTTTTGTTAAATTTAGATAATCTGGAAGTGGCTCCAGGCTGACTCTATCAGAATCAGGGGAAAGAGGCTACTTCTGCAGAGAGACCAATTGAAGTCTATATGCAGAGAGTCCATTATTCCAAAGTTCACAACCTCCTTCCCCAACTCATTTTAGAGACTATTACAAACAAATATGTCCTTGTAAGGTGCTCCAGACTGATCCTAGTGAGCCTATGTCATCACTCAAATAGTCAGTGTTTCTCTTCTGGAAAGAACCAAAGAAATCCCAATTGCACAGACTGGCCCAACTTGTCTGAGCTACCTGATTCCCTCTTAATGCTTGATTAGAAAAATCAATCTGGTTAATCAAAGAAGATGATCACTCTGGCAACTCCTCAAATCTTCAAATTCACATCTTGTCTTGAATGTATGACTTGACACTAGCTGTTGTTTGCAGGAACTTCTACCAGGAATTTTGCTTGGCTGCCCAATTTTCATATGAAACAATTCTCCCTTTCCTTTGAGCAAAGCTATTACTGAGGTGTAGGTGGTTTGGGCTGAAAGAGAGGATGGATTTTCTCAGTTCTGTAGTGTGGCAGAACAATCCATCATTAAGTACACAGATGGCCCAAGGGAAACAACTCAAAGATTAGCCCAAAAGGTATTCCTTGATTTGTTCTCTGTGTTGTTTTTCTTTTTTTTCATTTTAATGGAGACAAAAGTATTGCTAGTGGGAGATATACCTTTTTCCACATGACCACATGGAGCACTGAAAACCAACTTTGCTGAACCAAGTAGAGAGATATCAAAGCCTCTAGCAGGAGGAAGTTATAACCAAGAACATTCTGTTTATTCAACAATTTAACCTTAAAGCTCATTGTTGATTAGCCCTAAATAATGATACACTTTCTGGTATACTTCCACTTATGTAGGATTCAGAGAAATTGAACACGGCTTACTGTACTGTGTATTCAGTTGCTAAGCAAGTCTTGAATACCTAGAGAGCTACTTGAAGTAGCAAGGGACTGATCTTACTCTGGACCTGGGTTTATGTCTATGCTAGGGACACCAAGGGCCAGGGATGTTTGGGTGAATTCCTATTCTGAAAAACACCTTAAAGTCTCTGTTTTACTGATTGGGGCTCAATAATCTTATTTCTATTTAAAGGACAGTGCATTCTATTTTTCAAAAGTGATTCCTTCTGAAGCATCTATTATTTATATTAAATAATGCAATGTATATGTTGGATTGGTTTATAGAAACCCAGACTGTAGTTTTGTAACATGTAATATTTTGCTTCCTTATAACTGTTCTTCCTGCAGCAAGCAATCAAACAGAAACATTATTAGTGAACTTGACCTGAATTTTGGGATGGGGGAAAGAACCTACTTATCCATCTTACCAACTGGTTTTGGAATCACAAATGTGGATCTGTAATTCCCAATTACACACTATTTTCCCTAAAGGGATATCTTATAATTGTGTGATCAATATGGCCAGAGAAATGTTTACTAATTTGCTGATAAGAAAACAGGTATGGGCTGGTCAAGCAATGTTCCCAGGTATAGTGGGTTGCATAGTTCCCTCCCTCAAATTAATTTCCACCTACGACCTGTGAATATGATCTTGTTTGGAAATAGGTTCTTTTCAAATGTAATCAAGTTAATATGAAGTCATACTGGATTAGGGTGTGCCTTAAATATAGTGACTGGTGTCCTTTTAAGGAAAGGAAGGTTTGGAGACAAAGGCATAGAGACCATAGGGTAGAAGATGATGTGATGGCAGGCAAAGTTTGCAGTGATGCAGCCACAAGTCAAAGAACTCAAAGGATTGCCAGCAACCACCAGAAGACAGAAGATAAGCATGGAAGAGATTCTTCCATAGATCCTTCGGAGACAGCATGGCACTGCAGACTCCTTGATTTCAGACTTCTAGCCTCCTAAACTATGAAAGAATAAATTACTGTTGTTTTTAGTTCCCAGTTTGTGGTAATTTATTAAGACAGCCCTACGAAACTAATACATCAGAGTTGCATAGGTAGTGAATAGTACGTTCCTAGGGTGCCTGGATGGCTCAGTCGGTTAAACGGCTGACTTTGGCTCAGGTCATTATCTCTCAGTTCAAGAGTTCGAGCTCCACATTGGGCTCTGTGCTGACAGCTCAGAACCTGGGGCCTACTTTGGATTCTGGGTCTCCCTCTCCCTCTCTCCCTCCCCTGCTTGTGCTCTGTCTGTCTCTCTCAAAAGTAAATAAATATTGGAGAAGCCAAGATGGTGGGACAGCATGGAAGCTTTTTGTGTGTCTTGCATCAATGAAATACAGCCAGACCAACACTAAACCATCCTACACACCTAGAAAACTGATTGGAAGATTAACACAACAATCTGCACAACCTGAACCACAGAATTCAGCAGGTACGTGACAGGAAGAGCTGAACTTGGGGAGAAAGAAGTCCTGAAAGGTAGGGAACCCCTTTTGTGGGTGGAGAGAGGAGGGAGACTGGGGGGGGGGGTAGCATACAGGAAAAGCACCCCTCCCCAAAAGCAGCTGGAGAGAAAGTGGAAAATTGGAAACAGCTGCAGGGACTAAACTAAAAAGGGAGAAAGGAGGGGGTTTAAATTCCATTAAGACTGTAAACAAGGGGAGTGCAAAGGCTGCAACTCTGCAGCTCGATACCTGGCGGTGCTCTGGTGGGAAAGGTGAATCCCCAGGAACAGAATGGGGTCCGGGAGGTTCTCAGACCACACGGGGAAAAGCGGTTCCACTGCTGGAAGGACATTTGGTAGAGACTGTTGAAGCCACCTGGTCCCACCAGACCCTGGAAGGCAGCCACATTCGATGGCGCTGGGGAAAGGTTGTTGAGGGTGAAGCCTGGTGCCAGATATGTGTTGCAATTTTCCATGGTCCTTGAAACGCTGAGGCTACACTGTCTTGCTATCTTTTTTGGGGTGGGCTGGCACCTGGCCTCAGTCTTGGGGCACCAGCAACAGTAGGGTACAGAGGGAGTTCCTGGGTGCAGCCGACATTTGGCCATTGCTCATTCAGCCATTGCTCGGTGAGACCCTCCTGCAGAAGGGCAGAGCAGGTCAAAGCCACAGTCCTTTGGAAGTAAGGGGCCAGGGAAAACAGCCTCATCTGAGACAAAACTTGGGAGAGAGGTACTGCCTGGGTCACGGAGAGTGGAAAAGCAGGGAGTGGACGAGAGCTGAAGACAGAGGACTGGTGTGTGATCCTGATACGGGAGAACAGACTGGGTGGCTGGGTGGCGCCATTTTCCACTGCTCCTGTGCATGCGCACCAAAGAGCACCACAACAATCCACCCCAGTAGGCTAGCAGTGCCATCTAGTGGAGAGCAGAGCTGTTACACTGAGTCCTGCCCAACGGCCAACTTCCCTCTTCAAGAACACAAACCTCACTGCCGACTTAATTTATGGACTACAAAGAGCTACATGGACTGACCTCTAGGGGAAAATGAAGCAATTTCCATCCTACTTCAATCTGTTAGCAGGTTCATCTATTCAATTTTTTTCTCTCTCTTTTTCCTTTTTCTCTTTTATAATTCTTTACTTTTTCTTGAATACAGAAAGACAAAAAACTCATTTTTATTTTTAATTTTTATTAAAATATCTGTATTTAATTTTTATTTCTATATTTTTTAACTTTTGTGTAAATTTTTTTCAAATTCTACTTTATTCCATCATTTTATTTTAGTCTACTTCAGTGTTTTCACCTTTTCAAATTTTCAAACCATTTCCTTTCTTTTTCTTTTTTTTCTCTTTTTCATTTCTTTTTCTTGAATGCAGAAAGACAAACACTTCATTTTTACTTTAAATTTCTTTTTAAAATATTTTTATTTAATTTTTATTACTATCTTTTTTGCTTTTATGTAATTTTTTTCAAATTCTATCTACTCCCATGATTTTATTTCAATCTACTACAGTGTATTCAGTTTTTCAAACTTTCAAACGATTTCTTCTTTTTTATATTCTTCATTTCTTTTCTTTTTCCTTAAATACAGAAAATGAAAAAAATTCATGTTTCTTTTTAACTTTTATTAAAAATATTTTTCTATAATTCCTTTTTTCTACTACATTCTCTACTTTTGTGTATTTTAGTCTACTTTAGTGTATTCATTTTTTCAAATTCTCAAACGATTTCCTTTTTTCTCTCCCCCCCCTTTTTTTGTTTGTTAGTTTCTCTAAGCTGTCAAACCACTTTCTACACCCAGACCAAAACACACCTAGGATCTAGCATCATCTATTCGATTTTTGTGTGTGTGTTTTTAATTTTTAATTTTTAATTGTAATATATTTTTTAATTTTAATTTTTTTAATTTCAACTTTTCTACCTCATTAATTCCTTTTCTCCCTTCAAAATGACAAAACAAAGGAATTCACCCCAAAAGAAAGAGCACAAAGAAATGACAGCCAGGTATTTAACCAACATGGACACAAGCAATATGTCTGAACCAGAATTTAGAATCACGATAATATGAATACTAACTGGAGTTGAAAATAGATTAAAATCCCTTTCTTCAGAGATAAAAGAAGTAAAAAATAGCCAGAATGAAATAAAAAATGCTATAACTGAGCTGCAATCATGGATGGATGCAGTGGCGGAAAGGATGGACAAGGCAGAACAGAGAATCAGTGATATATAGGACAAACTTATAGAGAATAATGAAGCAGAAAAAAAGAGGGAAATTAACGCAAAAGAGCACGAGTTAATAATTAGATAAATCAGTGACTCACTAAAAAGGAACAACATCAGAATTATAGTGGTCCCAGAGGAGGAAGAGAGAGAAATAGGGGTAGAAGGGTTATGTAAGCAAATCATAGTGGAAAACTTTCCTAACCTGGGGAAAGACACAGGCATCAAAATCCAGGAAGCACAGAGGACTCCCATTATTTTCAACAAAAACCGACCATCAACAAGGCATATCATAGTCAAATTCACAAAATACTTAGGCAAGGAGAGAATCATGAAAGCAGCAAGGGAAAAAAAAGTCCCTAACCTACAAGGGAAGACAGATCAGTTTTGCAGCAGACCTATCCAAAGAACCTTGGCAGGCCAGAAAGGAGTGGCAGGATATATTCAGTGTGCTGAATCAGAAAAACATGCAGCCAAGAATTCTTTATCCAGCAAGGCTGTCATTCAAAATAGAAGGAGATGTAAAAAGTTTCCCAGACAAACAAAAACTTAAAGGAGTTTGTGACCACTAAACCAGCGCTGCAAAAAACTTTAAGGGGGACTCTCTGAGGGGAGAAAAGATGAATATATATATATATATATATATATATATATATAATAAAATATAATAATAAATAATATAATAAATATATATAGCCAGTAAGGAAATAATATAATGATAAATACATATAACCACTAAGGAAGTCGAATTACTAATCAAAAATCTGACAAAAAGCAAGATTCCAGGGCCAGATGGCTCTCTGGGGGAATTCTACCAAACATTTAAGGCAGAGTTAACACCTATTCTCTTGAAACTGTTCCAAAATATAGAAATGGAAGGAAAACTTCCAAACTCTTTCTATGAAGCCAGCATTACCCTGAATCCAGAACCAGACAGAGACCCCGCTAAAAAGGAGAACTATAGACCAATTTCCCTGATGAATATGGATGCAAAAATCCTCAAAAAGATATTGGGCAACCGGATCCAACAATACATTAAAAATTTATTCACCACGACCAAGTGGGATTTATACCTGGGATGCAGGGCTGGTTCAATATCCACAAAACAATTAACATGATTCATCACATCAATAAAAGAAAGGGCAAGAACCATATGATCCTCTCAATAGATGCAGAGAAAGCATTTGACAAAATACAGCATCCTTTCTTGATAAAAACCCTCAAGAAAATAGGGATAGAAGGATCATACCTCGAGATGATAAAAGCCATATATGAGTGACCCAAGGCTAATATCATCCTCAATGGGAAAAAACTGAGACTTTTTCCCCTAAGGTCAGGAACAAGACAGGGATTTCCACTCTCACCACTGTTATTCAACATAGTATTGGAAGTATTAGTCTCTGCAATCAGACAACATAAAGAAATAAATATATCCAAATCAGCCAGGAGGAGGTCAAACTTTCACACTTCACAGATGACATGATACTCTGTATGGAAAACCCAAAAGATTCCATCAAAAATTGCTACAACTGATTCATGAATTCAGCAAAGTTTCAGGATATAAAATCAATGCACAGAAATTGGTTGCATTCCTATACACCAACAATGAAGCGACAGAAAGAGAAATCAAGGAATCGATCCCATTTACAGTTGCACCAAAAACCATAAAATACCTAGGAATAAATCTCACCAAAGAGGTGAAAAATCTATACACTGAAAACTATAGAAAGCTTATGAAAGAAATTGAAGAAGACACAAATAGACAGAAAAAGAGTCCATGCTCCTGGATAGGAAGAACAAATATTGTTAAAATGCCAATACCTACCAAAGCAAACTACATATTCAATGCAATACCAGCATTCTTCACAGAGCTAGAGTAAAGATTCCTGAAATTTGTATGGAACCAGAAGACCCGAATAGTCAAAGAAATCTTGAAAAAGAAAACCAAAGCAGGAGGCATCACAATCCCAGATTTCAAGCTATACTACAAAGCTGTAATCATCAAGCCAGTATGGTACTGGCACAAGAACAGACACTCAGATCAATAGAACAGAATAGAGGACCCAGAAATGGACCCACAAACATACGACCAACTAATCTTTGACAAAGCACGAAATAATATCCAATGGAATAAAGACAGTCTCTTCAGCAAGTGGTGCTGGGAAAACTGGACAGCGACATGCAGAAGAATGAACCTGGACCACTTTCTTATACCATACACAAAAATAAACTCAAAGTGGATGAAAGACCTCAATGTAAGACAGGAAGCCATCAAAATCTTCGAGGAGAAAGCAGGCAAAAACCTCTTTGACCTTGTCTGCAGCAATTTCTTACTCAACACGTCTCCAGAGGCAAGGGAAACAAAAGCAAAAATGAACTATTGGGACTGCATCAAAATAAAAAGCTTCTGCACAGCGAAGGAAACCACCAGCAAAACTAAAAGGCAACCGACAGAATGGGAGAAGATATTTGCAAATGACATATCAGATAAAGGGTTAGTATCCAAAATCTACAAAGAACTTTTCAAATTCCACACCCAAAAAACAAATAATCCAGTGAAGAAATGGGCAAAAGACATGAATAGACACTTCTCCAAGGAAGACAACCAGATGGCCAACTGACACATGAAAAAGTGCTCAACATCACTGATCATCAGGGAAATACAAATCAAAACCACAATGAGATACCACCTGACACCTGTCAGAATGGCTAACATTAACAACTCAGGCAATAACAGATGTTGGCGAGGATGCAGAGAAAGAGGATCTCTTTTGCATTGTTGGTGGGAATGCAAGCTGGTGCAGCCACTCTGGAAAACAGTATGGAGGTTTCTCAAAAAACTATAAATAGAACTACCCTACAACCCAACAATTGCACAACTAGGCATTTATCCAAGCGATACAGGTGTGCTGTTTCGAAGGGACACATACATCCCAATGTTTATAGCAGCACCATCAACAATAGCCAAAGTATGGAAAGAGCCCAAATGTCCACTGATGGATGAATGGATAAAGAATATGTGGTATATATACACAATGGAGTATTACTCGGCAATAAAAAAAGAATGAAATTTTGCCATTTGCAACTATGTGGATGGAACTGGAGGGTATTATGCTAAGTGAAATTAGTCAGTCAGAGAAAGACAAAAATCATATGACTTCACTCATATGAGGACTTTAAGAGACAAAACAGATGAACATATGGGAAGGGAAACAAAAATAATATAAAAACAGGGAGGGAGACAAAACAAAAGAGACTCATAAATATGGAGAACAAACTGAGGGTTGCTGGAGGGGTTGTGGGAGGGTGGTTGGGCTAAATGGGTTCGGGGCATTAAGGAATCTACTCCTGAAATTATTGCTTCACTATATACTAACTAATTTCAATGTAAATTTTAAAAAATAAAAAATAAAGTTAAATTATAAATAAATATATATATACATATATATACATATATATGTATATAATGTATATGTGTGTGTGTGTGTGTGTGTGTGTATATATATATATATATATATATATATATATATATATATATATGTAGTTGGTTCCTGGATGGGGTTTGGCTTTTCTGAATGCCAGTGAAGTATTTGTTTTTTTCAAGACACCTCAGTACCTCCCTATCAGTGCCTCTTCTCCATCTACTCTTACTGTCCTCAGTAAAAATAAGTTAGGGAAATCATTATCTTTGGGATTTATGCAGTTTGTGTTTTGGGGTGTTTTATTATACGGAGGAAGATAACAGATTTGAGTTTTAAGAGGACAGCAGTGAAAAATTCCCATAGATGTTGTCCAGAGGCAAAACTTGATATACTGGGCAATCCATGTCATGTGGAGAACATATTTCTCCTTTCTGGTTTCCCTCACTGAGACTATATCAAAACAGAGATGTAGTGAGCACTATCTATCTCTGCTGGTAACCTATGATACAATTATGGCAATGATAATGATAATGATAAACATTTATTAAGCACCCACAGTATAAGGTGTTGCTTGTTCAAAATGCATAAAAGATTTGGTCCCCACTATCGTAGTATTTACCATAATATTGGCACAATGGGGGGGGTTGATACTTTGTGTTCAGTTAATGCTTTGAACTGATCTGCTTTAGAAAAACAGACCACAATCCTTCATACTTCTGAATTTCTTTTCGGTGTTCTTGTGTTGTCTCATGTTCTTATAAGTACACTGTGGTTGGAGACCATAAATATTATAGAGTCTGGAAAATTTGGAATTCCTATAATCAGCAAAATACTTTGAGCCTACTTTTATTACCAATTTGCTGATGAGGGAACTAAGGTGTGGGCAGATGAAATAATGTTCCCGGGAGTAGTGAGTTGAGTAGTGCCCCTTGCCTCAAATTCATGTCTACCTGGGACCAGTGAATATGACCTTATTTGGAGATAGGATCTTTGCAGATGTAATCAAGTTAAAATGAGATTATACCAGATTAGTTATGTTGCTTTGGTTGTTGTTCTGAATAACAGAGTTTTCATAGGTTTCCCTGCTTCTAGGTTTCCTTGCTATGGCTCCCTTAGGCTAGCAGTAGTTCTGTTATAAGGAAGAGCTGGTGATGGTCTCAGAACCATATATCTTAGAGTTGGAAGGGACCTTAAGATATAAGTGAGTCACCTACTTTAGGGTAAGCATTCACAATTTCAATTTTACAGATGAAATAAAGATAATTTCAATGACCTGATAAACATAATAGAATTGATTAGTAGTAGATAAAATCCAACATTTTTTAGTAATTTCTGTGTGTCAGGCATTGTGCTAAGAATTTTATGTGCATCATTTCATTTATTTTCTACAACAACCTTATGAGGTAGGTAATATTATTATCCTATATTAAAGAGAAACCTGAGACACAGAATGATGAAGTAATTTGCCAAAGGCAGTAGTGCTGGTAAATATAAAAATCACATATCTGCACCTACATAGGGTATACACCATTGTGACCCAAGAAAGTCTGATTCCAGAGCCTAAGCATTTAATCACCACACTATCCTGTTTAATGGTTATATGGTTATAGTAAGAATCAAGTTCTCTTGCTGAGGTTTAGTAGAGAGGTTCCCAGACATTGTGCAGAATCTTTGAATCTATATACACTCCAAACATTATCTGTAGACTACAAAACAATGTGACCAACTAATATTTTAAAATGAATACTGGTTTTATTTGGATAAGTTTTAAATTCTCTTAAAAGCATTATTTTTTTAAAGTTTTTTAAAAAACTTTTTTATTTTGAGAGAGAGGATGGGAGAGGGGCAGAGAGAGAGAGGGAGAGAAAGAATCCCAAGCAGTGTAGAGCCTGATGCAGGACTTGAATTCAAGAACTGTGAGATCATGACCTTAGCCTAAATCAAGAGTCAGATGCTCAACCCATTGAGCTATGCAGACGTCCCTAAAAGCATTATTGAATTAAGAGTGGCTTCTTGTCATGATTCATTTGATTAAATTAGCAACTAGTAAAATAGCAGCCTTCTTTTGTGGGAGTCTAAAAACATTTTGACCTGGAAAGGAATCCTTATGTTCATAAAGAACATTATGAACTACCAGTATAATAGAGTAAGAACTCAATTTGGAGTCAACAGACTTAGGTTTGAGTCTTGACTTCTGTTTACTTCCTACTTCAGTGATCTTAATTATCTTAGCTTCAGTCTCCTCATTTGTAGAATGATATTTTATTACTTATCTCAAAATTTTGTTGGGGATCTCAGATATAACACTTTATATGAAAGTATTTTATAAAAAATAGAGTTCTATAGGAATATAGGAATATAAGGAGAATGTTATTATTCCTTTGTGATACTCAGGGAATCAAGTTTGGTCCTGAATACTGCCTTGTTTCAATTTTACCCACGGTTGTTCTGTATACATTTTTTAAAGCCTTTGTCACTATTGTGATGATAAGCTATGGAGCAGGCCAATTTTTAAGAAAATAATATTCATTCCTGGTATGAGCTGTCTTCACTTTCTAGTCATGCCTAAAATAGTATATACTTTGTGAGGTGAAGATTTAGGGTCGGAAAGAGAAAAAGAAGATGGCATGTCAGCTCTTCTGTGGGTTCAACTTCATCCTACGACTTTCAGTAGATCACAGCCATTCTGGGAGACCCTACACCATTTTTTCTAGGCTGAGAAGTAGAGATGGAAGAATGGAGTCCAGCCAAAGAGAGGAAGAACTGTTTCTCTCTCTCCCACGTCTCTCCTCTCCTAGTTTTCTAATCTCTTCCCAGGGCATTATTTATTGAAGCAGAAGTCCAAAAGAACAAACCAGATCTATCTTTGGCCTTTTTGGACATGAAAACCTTGTTGGGCCAACTTAGTAAATATGATTATGAAATGGCCAGCCAAGGTCCTCCTGTCAATGAATCTAAGAGCCCTGGAGTTGTGTCTGATGATAGCAGAACTTGAAAGAACCTCATATATAACCCTGCATCTATTTTAGTCTGATTTGGTCACTGTTGTGACTTTTGATTTCCCCTTGGATCTCAGTCATTTGTAACTGCTGAGCTGCTCCAAAGCTTAACATGAAAAGGTTACCTTAAACTAGAGCTGCACTGCCACCACCTGGAATTATGGGGGATTTCAACAGCAGTTGTCAACCTTACTCTTTTTTTTATAATTTTTTTTTTCAACGTTTTTTATTTATTTTTGGGACAGAGAGAGACAGAGCATGAACAGGGGAGGGGCAGAGAGAGAGAGGGAGACACAGAATCGGAAACAGGCTCCAGGCTCCGAGCCATCAGCCCAGAGCCTGACGCGGGGCTCGAACTCACGGACCGCGAGATCGTGACCTGGCTGAAGTCGGACGCTTAACCGACTGCGCCACCCAGGCGCCCCTCAACCTTACTCTTAACAGCCAGTTATCCACAGACAGAATGTTAAATTAATTCTCTTGTTTGAGAAAAGTCCTCTTCTCTGCAAGCTTTCTAATTCTTTGGGAGGTACTTGATAATGGAAGGGGGTTTGGTTTCTGAACTGTCGAATGAAATTTACAAGGTTGACAGTAATGAAGTTTTAAACAAACTTCTCATATGCTAGTTACCAGCCATAGCTATCCATTATGATTAATAAAATAATGTGTTAGTAACCTAGGTCTTTCCAGTGCTAGAGAATGATTAATCTTGAGGCCCAACTATACTGCAGCACTTTTTGTTAATCTCTTGACTGAAAACATATTTGACTCTAGAGAGACTTAGGGCTTCCTTGTCAATTATGCTAGGAGCCCACAGGCAATGCTTTATAAGACCTGGGAAGTATGGGAAAACTGGTTGGTTGCTCCATAATCCTATTATAAACCTATGCAGAGAGCCTTGACACCTATCTCCTTGGTTCCATCTACATTGCTATTGGGGTGCCACCATAGTCTATCCTCACAGTAGACTTCAGTTGAGAGTCTTGGAAGAAGATAAAGATGAACTTCAGTGCTTTATCTGATGCATTCTTCATGGTCAAGGAGAGAGTAGAGGTTACCTTTTTACAGATAAGTGAAACCTGATGCAAGATGGGTAGGTCTTATAGAAAGGAATTTTCCTCTGAACTTTGAAGTAGGTCCACATGTCAGGCCTAAAGTAATCATGTGGGTAGCACCAATAGAGCCATTATTTGCTGGGTTCAGTCTCAGTCAAGCTTGATTTATGTTCACATAGAAGAGGTTGGTTATTTGTGGTGGTCATCTGATTGCTCTTAGACATTTAATTTTCATTATGCCAAGGCAAAACCTGAAAAGAAATGTCACAGGCTTGGAACATACCACACTTCTGGTGCAGTCATGAGATCTGACAGAGGTGCAATTGTGGAAGTACACAGGAGAGTTCCAGGACATTCTGTCCTCAAGATTATACAAACCATAGTAATACGTGGTTTTACAGACATACTGCCAGTGTTGCCAGAATGAATGATTTCCATTTCTACCACTAGGTCTTATACTAACATCTGCCTCCTGGTCTTTTCCTTATACTATGTAATCTTTTGACAAAGCTCTGCTGCTTTTACTGAAACTTTCCTGGTCTAACTGCTAGCAAAAGTCTTGAAGAAAATCAAGTTTGCTCAACAGACTATCTCTTGGCATTTAATGAATTCCTATCAATGTATATGCCTTAGATGGTCTTTACATCTTAAATTAAATGTTACTTCCTCAGAGAGGACTTTTCTGACCATCTGTTCCAAAGTTAGTTTCTCCAACATCTTCTTTGGTGCAATAGTTAAGAAAACATGCTCTGGAGCCAGACAAATCCATTCCCTGGCTCTGCCTACCACTAGTTATGTTACCCAAATTACTTAGTCCTCTTGTATCTCAGTTTCCTAGTAAAATAGGTGAAATAATAGTACATACTTGAGAGGGTTGTTGTAAGGATTAATTATGGTGCATTAAGCATTTACAACAGTGCCTGGTTATCATCATCATTATTTCAGCCCATGTTTGTGTATTTCATGTCACTTATTTTAACTTGAAATTGTTGTAGGTGTCAGTTTGTCTGTTTTTTTTCAGTCTCTCCCTCACTGTTCTAAAAGTTTCATGAAGGCAGAAACCATGTTCATGTTTGTCTTGTTCATTCTCCTTTACCCAGTGCTTAAGCACACAGTAGGAGCTCAATAAATACCTGCTAAGTGAATGAATGATAATTTAAGAAAAATTTCCTAAACTCAAATATTGTATCTTTCCTCCAAGTTTTCCTATTACCATAAAATCTCTTTATAACAACAACAACATAAAAGATTCCCAGAGATCAATCAGTGGGACATTTTATTTCAAGGAACATTTGCCAAAAACAAAATGTCAGGGCAATACATACCAAACAGTCTTCTGTGTCAGCCTTTTTGTTTTCACTATTTCCTTTGCTTCCTCAGACTAATTACAACTAGATCTACTAATGGGACCCACCTCTAGGTCCAGGCCCAGAGCCCAAGTAAATCATCCAAGCCATAACTAAGGTAAGGTGATTGAGTATTTACTATAGGTTATGAAAACTATGAATGTACAGACACATTAAATTACTTAAATGTGTTGTGTAGACTGTAAAGACCCTTACCCTGGCATAAAATGTGTTAGAGATGTATTCTGGGTAACTAAATCATAGTTCTTGTTCACTGTACCTTCTGTTACAAACAGATCTCCATCTAACAGGACTCCATCTGTGTTTGTTGCCTGGAATCTTCTGCTAATGTATCCTGTCCTCTTCTTCCCTGAAACATATTGGAACTTCATGAATTCTTTGGACACAATGCCTTGAACATCCAGCTGCCATTACTGATATCAGCCTCCTCTGATTTCCATTACCTCAGGTCTCAGTGCTGCTACATATTCGCAACCTTAACTCCTTAACTTGCTCTTTTTATAATGTTTTGATGTATGTTATACTGGAATTGCATTTGTGTAAAAATTAGAGGAAGGTAGAGGAAGCCAACTTAATTTGTCATTTCCAAGTAAACCACAAATCACAAAAAAATGTTATTTAGTTACTAACCTGTTCAAAATCTTTGATGACACTGCTGACCTCCAGTATAAGATTCTAAATATTTGTTCTAGCCATCAAGGTTCTACACAATAGACTCTACTTACCTTTTCACCATCAATTCTCATTACTCCACTGTACAAAGCTTCTGTGAGTTCCAAGGATAGAGGCTTTCTTTTTGTGAGTAGCAGCCTGGCATTTTGAATTGTATCTGGCACATTGTCGAGCTCAGTAAATTATAACAGGTAAAAATTACTGGGTTTTTTTGTGCCACACATGTAAAACATGAAATGCTTTAAGATATCATCTCACTTTACAGGTATCATTTCATGTAATTCCCCAACTTTATGAAATAGATATTATGTTGATTTGTCCAAGTTCACTCAATTCAACTAGGGAAATGGTAGAATCAGGACTTGAACCCAGATCTATTTAGCTTCAGATCTTGTGCCATTAAAAACTACACCACATCACTTCAGTGGTGTTTGTAGAATAAATACTTGAGTCAGACTGTACTGTTTGTTGTTTCCCTAAAGCAAGAAGTTACTGAAGCTTAAGTACCTTTACAAACACCCTTTCCTTCACCTGAAAGACTTTCCCACAGCTTCTAGGTGCTCAGTCACCCTTTGGACTTGGACTATATTAACGATAAGCACTACTTCCCTGACACCTGATAAATGCTTCCTAGCATTTGTAGTTCTCCATTTATGATACCCAGAACTAGATTATAAGCCTTTGGAGGACAAAATTCACATCTTACACTGCTATTTAGTCTCAGTCTTAAGCATCAAGTATAGGCACTTAGATCCATTAAGGAATATTTCCTAATGGTGATGGGTTAAATTAGGACAAAGAATAAACTTTTTATTTATTTATTTATTTATTTATTTATTATTTTATTATTTTATTTATTTATTTATTTATTTATTTATTTATTTTTTAATATATGAAATTACTGTCAAATTGGTTTCCATACAACACCCAGTACTCATCCCAAAAGGTGCCCTCCTCAATACCCATCACCCACCCTCCCCTCCCTCCCACCCCCCATCAACCCGCAGTTTGTTCTCAGTTTTTAACAGTCTCTTATGCTTTGGCTCTCTCCCACTCTAACCTCTTTTTTTTTTTCCTTCCCCTCCCCCATGGGTTTCTGTTACGTTTCTCAGGATCCACACAAGAGTGAAAACATATGGTATCTGTCTTTCTCTGTATGGCTTATTTCACTTAGCATCACACTCTCCAGTTCCATCCACGTTGCTACAAAAGGCCATATTTCATTCTTTCTCATTGCCACGTAGTATTCCATTGTGTATATAAACCACAATTTCTTTATCCATTCATCAGTTGATGGACATTTAGGCTCTTTCCATAATTTGGCTATTGTTGAGAGTGCTGCTATAAACATTGGGGTACAAGTGCCCCTATGCATCAGTACTCCTGTATCCCTTGGGTAAATTCCTAGCAGTGCTATTGCTGGGTCATAGGGTAGGTCTATTTTTAATTTTCTGAGGAACCTCCACACTGCTTTCCAGAGCGGCTGCACCAATTTGCATTCCCACCAACAGTGCAAGAGGGTTCCCGTCTCTCCACATCCTCTCCAGCATCTATAGTCTCCTGATTTGTTCATTTTGTCCACTCTGACTGGCGTGACGTGGTATCTGAGTGTGGTTTTGATTTGTATTTCCCTGATAAGGAGCGACGTTGAACATCTTTTCATGTGCCTGTTGGCCATCCGGATGTCTTCTTTAGAGAACTGTCTATTCATGTTTTCTGCCCATTTCTTCACTGGGTTATTTGTTTTTCGGGTGTGGAGTTTGGTGAGCTCTGTATAGATTTTGGATACTAGCCCTTTGTCCGATATGTCATTTGCAAATATCTTTTCCCATTCCGTTGGTTGCCTTTTAGTTTTGTTGGTTGTTTCCTTTGCTGTGCAGAAGCTTTTTATCTTCATAAGGTCCCAGTAATTCATTTTTGCTTTTAATTCCCTTGCCTTTGGGGATGTGCCGAGTAAGAGATTGCTAAGGCTGAGGTCAGAGAGGTCTTTTCCTGCTTTCTCCTCTAAGGTTTTGATGGTTTCCTGTCTCACATTCAGGTCCTTTATCCATTTTGAGTTTATTTTTGTGAATGGTGTGAGAAAGTGGTCTAGTTTCAACCTTCTGCATGTTGCTGTCCAGTTCTCCCAGCACCATTTGTTAAAGAGACTGTCTTTTTTCCATTGGATGTTCTTTCCTGCTTTGTCAAAGATGAGCTGGCCATACATTTGTGGGTCTAGTTCTGGGGTTTCTATTCTATTCCATTGGTCTATGTGTCTGTTTTTGTGCCAATACCATGCTGTCTTGATGATGACAGCTTTGTAGTAGAGGCTAAAGTCTAGGATTGTGATGCCTCCTGCTTTGGTCTTCTTCTTCAAAATTACTTTGGCTATTCGGGGCCTTTTGTGGTTCCATATGAATTATAGGATTGCTTGTTCTAGTTTCGAGAAGAATGCTGGCGCAATTTTGATTGGGATTGCATTGAATGTGTAGATAGCTTTGGGTAGTATTGACATTTTGACAATATTTATTCTTCCAATCCATGAGCAGGGAATGTCTTTCCATTTCTTTAAATCTTCTTCAATTTCCTTCATAAGCTTTCTATAGTTTTCAGCATACAGACCTTTTACATCTTTGGTTAGATTTATTCCTAGGTATTTTATGCTTCTTGGTGCAATTGTGAATGGGATCAGTTTCTTTATTTGTCTTTCTGTTGCTTCATTATTAGTGTGTAAGAATGCAACTGATTCCTGTACATTGATTTTGTATCCTGCAACTTTGCTGAATTCATGTATCAGTTCTAGCAGACTTTTGGTGGAGTCTATCAGATTTTCCATGTATAATATCATGTCATCTGCAAAAAGCGAAAGCTTGACTTCATCTTTGCCAATTTTGATGCCTTTGATTTCCTTTTGTTGTCTGATTGCTGATGCTAGATCTTCCAGCACTATGTTAAACAACAGGGGTGAGAGTGGGAGGACAAAGAATAAACTTAAGTTCTATTTTTTTAAGGAGGCTTCACACCCACTGTAGAGTCCAACATGGGGCTCCAACTCATGACCCTGAGATCAGAACATAAGCTGAGATCAAGAGTCAGACGCTCAATTGACTGAGCCAGCCAGATGTCCCAAGGTTAATTTTTTTTTAAATGTTTTATTTATTTTTGAGAGAGAGAGACAGAGCATGAGCAGGGGAGGGGCAGAGAGAGATGGAAACACAGAATCTGAAGCAGGCTCCAGGCTCCGAGCTGTCAGCACAGAGCCCGACACGGAGCTCCAACCCACAGACCGCGAGATCATGACCCAAGCCGAAGTCGGCAGCCCAACCAACTGAGCCACCCAGGCGCCCCCAAGGTTCATTTTTAATTACAGTTGGCAAGAAACCTATATTACATAAGGACGTGTTAAAACATAAAACCCTTTCATGTGCAAATATTAGTTAGTGGGATGAAAAATTGAGGAGCAAGGAGGAACTAGATAGTCATCATCATAACTATCATCCTTACAAGTAAATTTGCTTCAGAGGTTGAATTATCTTGCTATTTCTGCCATCTATTTTACACCAGTCTATTGGAAGTTCCAGAAATTAGAAATTAGTTGCCTAGGCTGAGAATAGTTATTTTGCATCTATGGAGTAATTTACATTTATAAAACTATTTTATCATTATTTTAATGTTCATTGGAGATCAAACAAGACTGAACACGAATCCCGGGAGGGTCTTCAAAGGCTTCCTGATGATCAGGAACTGTCTCTGGTAAGAAATCTTTGGTTAAATTCTATGTAGATCTCTTTTTCTCAAGAGAGGATCAGATTTCATTGATCTCAGTGTTCCAAAGCTGTTCATGAACCCTGATGTTCTGGATCTGTGACAACTATTTATTTCTCATGGAAAAGGGAACTAAATTAAGCATCTTTATTTTACTCTCCTTGGCTAGAAAAATCTAATGCTTTATTAGAACAGGTTAATGGTCCACTAAGTAATATTCAGACCCCTGAGTTATAAAGGAAAGGAGGCCCATGTGTGAATCTCCCATAATGTACAAGTAAAGATGTAAAATTCAGAGTTGTGAATTCTCTTCTGACTCTTGTTGGTGATTACCTTTGCTGGGGTTTTAATCTGGTGGTTTCACAGACCATGAGATCAAGTATGGTGCTATATATAAATATATAATATGTGTGTGTGTACATATATATATGTGTACACACACACATTATATACCTTCTAATATACATATGTATATATACACATACACACACATATATATGTATGTATATATATATAAAACTTTCTATTCTCTTTACATTGGGAAGAGGGATCTGTGGAAGGTGTCTTTATGTACATTAACATTGAAGATAGACTCTCTATTTAATTTTTTCCCCCAGATAGCTCTGATCTCTGCTATAGAGCATGCAATTTGATTACCTTGCTAGTTTTCACTAGTATGGCATGACTAACAAAATTAATAGCTATAAAATTATTCAGGTCCTTAAAGATGCAGTCACTATGCTTCTGTCAACGGTCTCTTATAGCAACAAATTCTAGGCTGATTAGAAGTTGGTCACCAATTTTAATTTTAAATGTATTTCCATTAATTTAATTAAGCCCACTCTTGCTCTCCTGAAATGGCATCAAGAATCAGAAAAGCTTTCCTGTTTCTCCCACCACATCCTCCATGGTTGGAAGAAATAAAGCCCAGCTTTTCTTGCTTTTCATCTTCACCTTTTCTTTCTGAATGACCCTGCTCTTGACCCTGAGCATGCAATCTGAGAGCTGGATGGGGGTGGAGTGTGGGGAGGATGTTCTGGAGCTCAGCAGATGGATCCCAAGAGCACAATGCTTACCAGCCCTCCTATGATTGTTGCCAAAATTTTCAAAAGTATTGTGTCCCCTGTTGCTTTGTTTTGTTTTGCTAGGACACTGAAGTTCTGACTTTGCTAAGAGCCAAATCTGCTGTTTCAAGGAAATGCAGCTGCTTGCTTTGGTGGGTGGCTTGAAAGAGATAATTTTTCTACCCTCCTTTCCCAACCTCCTTCTCACCCCACCCTCATGTGAACTCCACTGGCTGGCTCATCATCTCATGAAGCATTGATTTCAGAAGCTATTTGTTATTGTTTGGCTGGGGCTGCAACGAAGTCATTGATGTATCTCATTTTGAGCTATCATCCTGTCTACTGTTTTCGGTCAGCCTTCCAGAACTGATTGTTGCCCCAAATGAAACTGCGCAGCCAGACAATGAGCCTTTCTCAACTTCTACCTTTTCCCAGTGCAGAGAACACTCAGAGCTTCATGGGCCTCAAGCTGGGCCTGCTCCTCTCTAAGACTGTTAGTTCTCTTACCAAACCATCATTAGGCATGAGACTTAATTTAATCACTGCTGCCTAGGATGTTATTCTTGAGTAGATATTGCTTGGTACTGATGTTGCTGCATTTTGTGATCTTTGCTAACAGAGACCAGCCAAGCGTAGCCCAGCTGGTGTCTCCTGTGATACAGGACACTCTTTCCCTACTCTTCCTAATTCCCAGATTTTGGAAGAAAGGTCATTGGTTCTCTATGGCCGTTCTGGCCCCAGCTGCAGGCAACAGACACAAATTAATATGCTTTCCCTTCCCAAGCCCAGTGCACCGATATGCAAACTGTTGGAACCCAAATCAAGATACTTTCCCAGCTGGCAAGCCATTGTTTTCTTTTCATTCAAAAAAGGTGCATAACTTCTCTGTTGCTAAAATGATTTTTCTGTCACTTCTGCTCTGTGTATCCCTTTTGTGGTGCTCTCTTTGCCTCCTTCTGGGATCTACTTTTTTCAGTTTACTCTCCACTGCCCCGGGGCTTGTCAACCTGAACAAATATTATGCATTGTGCTGTTAGTGGCACACGTGACATGCCTTTGGTACTTACATTGCTAGCCCAGGTAATGTAACTGCATCTGTCGAACTGGCAGTTCTTCATGTTTATTAGTTTTCTTTGTTTCATTTTTAAATTGACATTAACTAACTAGTAAGTTTTCCTAGTTCAGTGAAAAATCAGTCAATGGAGCAGATAGAACTCCCATGAAGCTACACAAAGCCTCTCCTAAGTCCTAGGTGAATCTTTGGAGGAATCAAGAACAACTTAGGCCTAGCCTGGTCACCTAGAGCTAAAGAGTATACAACAGGTCTGGTGTCCTCACCGAGATCATCTTTGGCCCATGATATCTACAGAAGCCCTGGAAGTTGGCTTATCAGATTGAATTTTGTATTCCTCTTCTTACCAATTCTCTGGCTATTACTGTCTATTTGAACTTAATGCAAAAGGGTGCTATAACACGGAGTTTACACACTCATTCCAGCTCTATTACCATATGTCTCTAAGCCTTGAAAGATCTGGTTTGTTTTTTCCAGTCCTGTGTACATCTCCAGAAAGAACTGAGCCTCCATTAAGACCAGACAACTAGTTTTTTTTTTTTTTTTAATTTGGAAAACTGATCATCAAGACCTATCCTGTAGGGCTGATATGTTGGTCAGAGGTCTTTCAGCACCCTCAGCCATTACTTTCAGTGATATTTCTGCCTCTTTTTTCTCCCTTTTTTGCTTCAACCACTCCAGAAAGAACAGAAGAGACTGTGAGAGAAATCTAGGCTGAGAGTCAAAAGCCAGACCCCTGCCTAGAGCTCGAACTTGAGGAAGTTACACATGGTACAAAGGGTTCTTAGGGATCCATCTACTAGGTTGCAGCCCTAGAGTTTGGGGGGGGGTAGGTTACAGTACAAAAAATTCACTTGCCCTAAATGAGGGCATCCCTAGTCTGTACATTTACAGTGTTCTCTCTCTCTCTCTCTCTCTGTGTCTCTCTTTCTCTCTGTCTTTCTCTAGGATTCAGTTCATATTTCAATTGGTTTTTGAGGTCTCTTATTTGGTGATAGTTTTTTTCCCCAAGTTGTCAGGAAAGCATTTCACCTAGGGGTGTGTGTGTGTGTGTGTGTGTGTGTGAAATCCTCCTTGGGATGAGAGAGGCAGCAGTGGGAAGGCTGGTCATGATGTGATCAGAGTGCCTTTGAAAGGAGAGCTCTCTGTTTTCAAAGGTAGTGGTGGGGAACAACAACAGTTGCTATGAGTTTGCACCTAAGAAGATAGTGTTTGGGATCCACTTGGAGAGAATTCACAGGAAAATGTTGAGGCAATAATGCTGGGAGCCCAAATGGTGCTGTCAAAACATCACAGGTAGTCACTGCAGGGTAGTATAGAAGGTGTTAGAGAGTGGTGTCATTTATTGAAATGTATCTGCTGATTTAGCCTTTGCTAAATAAATGGTCCCCATGATGTGTGTTTATTTAGGTATAGTTATGAGTTTTTTAGCAGCAGAGGTTTGGCCCTGTGGGAAGATCCATTTCTAGAGAGAGGAGATAAATATGGAGCAGGATTGGACATAATTTCTTCAGGGATGCTGGCCTTGTCAAAATGGGAAGAGTTGGAGTGATTAATAGCTTTCTCTCCCTTTTTCACCACTGTTCCCTACTTCTCCTATGTTTCTTGGAAAAGGCAGGTGACAGGGCCATAGTGAACAATTTTAGCACTTAAGGAGTACTTTCTCTTTGTTTTTCTGCTACAACTCCCTGGGTGCCACTGTGATCCTATGTCACAGGGTGGGAATGGGAATGGAGCTTGGAGGAAGAGGGAAGAAAAAGTGCAAGAGACTTCAAAGACTTTTCTTGGCCCCCTTACCTGGTCTTCTTGGTATTTCAGAAGGGTCAGAAACAGTATCCAGTATGGTGGAAACTGCATCCCACCCCTGCCCAGCAGGTCTACATCTCTGGTTGTTGCTTTTAATGACTGTCCTTGTGATGCCTGGAACACATATGTGTATGGGCGCATGTGTGTGTGTGGGCTTATTTGTGTGTGTAGGGGGGTGGGGGTACTAACCAGAAATTGGACAATCACTTTGAGCAGAAGGGAACAGATTTTTAGGAAGCCATCAACATGATATACCTCATTCTAGTTCCTCTTCTAGAAAAATCCATAGTATATAGAATTGCATGCTGCTATTAAATTAATCAACTGAATTTAAAACTTTACAAGGGCAGGGACCATTAAAAAAATTCTCAGTCCCTAACACAATGCTGGGCACACAGCCAACATTTGTTGATTTCATAAGGGATGTGGTTGAGTTTTGTGTAATGAGATCATCTTGGCAAATCACTGCTCTGCTCTGCAACTCTGCTTCCACATCTGCAAAGTCTCTTTACCTCCCAGGGATATCTTAAAGATTAAATGAGAAGATGACTTTAATAATGACACTTTCCAGTATTGTGCTGTTTCCTCCATTTTCATTTTTGATTTTCTCTACTCTAGGGAGTACTCTCTACTTGTAACCCAAGTAAAGAGACCAGATATGCAGGATGAAGAAACTTTGACTTTGGCTATTTTTTTAAATAAAGGTTTTCTTCCTATGAGAACTTCATCAGGTAGCTGGTCAAATTGGTTGGGTAGAATGGGATGTCCATGAGATGCAACAAAAGCCAAGCTAATAGATGATGTACATTTTTGCAGCAAAGGCAGAAGGTTGGGGTGAGGAGTTTGGGGGAAAAAAGAGAAAATCAAGTTATGTGAAGGTTAATCTCTTTGGAGCTTGAAACAAACATTTTAAAAACACATCGTGAAAAGCTCCCTTAAGCTTGTCAGTGCTACAGTCTTCATATATTGGTATCTGAGTATTTATTATAAATTTTAACTTTTTTGAACAAAACCTTTTACTCTATCCTTAATGATATCAGGACAGCAAGAATTATCCACACACACTGGCTCAATTTAAATGTAACGATATCTCCATTTTGGTCTTCTTCCATTGCTATTTCAGCATTGTTTCAGTGGTGTGGCTGAAATTTTAAAGACACAAAAATCTTACTAATTTTAACTCTGGCCTCAGCAACCCAAAGAGTTTCCTTGGCCCAGAGAGTTGGTGCAGGCTGCACAGCACTGTAATTGGTATCCAGGGCCCACTGTTTCTCAGCAAAAGTTGGGTCAAAAATACTGAGGATGGTCACTAGATGTCCCTCTTGTGTCTCTAAAGAGGCTGAGTGGTGGGCCTTCTTCAGGATTGAAATGAAGCTAAGACTGAGAGAACTTTCTTTTTGTTTTTATTATCCTCATACAGAACGTTTTTTTTCCCCCAGAATGGTTTTATTAATTTAATTAATAAATTCCTGATCATGAAGGTGTTTTCAGGCACTCATTTAGTCAATAGCATTATTGGAGTATAATAATCAAGTGTGCTTATTTAAAAAAAACACATTATCAGAGCAAACGGTGTTAGGATTATCTGTAGAAACAGACTGGGAAGATGGAAGAACTATTTTTTTGGAGGGGAGGTGTAACTATCAATTTGAGCTTGGGGGTGATGGTAAAGATGGAAAGCAAAGATACACTCCTGTGCCTCTCTCATAGCCTGGCTTCCATAAAAGCCATTTGGTATAGCTGGAAGTACTTGGAGTGCTCTGCCTGGAAAGGAGAGGTGCCTCAAGTGTGAACAGCGAGCAGGAAGCAGGGAACCTGATCTCCTTAGGGAAGAGCGTGTTTGTCTTTGCAAATGCAGAACATGTCTTTACAATGTGATTGCAATTATAAAGGTAATGACATTGTATGTGAATTGAATTCCCCTATTTATCTTTAAAAGACAGCATAATATAGACATTCTATTAGCACTCCCCAAGGTAAGAGGTTCACAGCCTTCTTATCTTGTTGTGTGCATCTTTATAGATGCCACAGCAATGTTAATCATTTTACTTGAGTAATTCTTCCATTTCTTGTTACCTGGGGGATTGTTAATGGCCAAGACTACCTCTCAGACTCTTTGCTCCCACTCGATCAAGCGGTGGAGGCGCCAGTTTACTTTTATTGATCAGCGGGTTCCTGACAGCCTGCGCCACAAGGAAGCAGCATCATCCTTTTTTAACTTAAAGGGGAACAGATCGCCTTAAAGTTTACAGCTAAAAGCTTCTAAGCATAGCATGCAAACATTTTAGCATGCTGCTAATTGTTCTGTTTAAATAGTGCAAGCAATATTTTAGAAAGCTGCCAAACACCGAGTTCACATCCCGTGATCAGATAGCAAACCCATTTCAAATGCCTTTTTAGGCATTTTTATTTAGACAAAGATTCACTTCATTCCCACTGGCTGACATCAAAGGTAAATAACTGTGATAAATCAAATGAGACCCTTCTGTTTGTGGAGCTTTGAGGTGCGCCCACGCTGCCTGCCATGTTGTCACTCTCCTCCACTACTTGCCCATTTCTCAAACCGGCTGTGCAGAAAAACGGGAGGACCACTGGATTCCCTCCAGCCACCACTCTGCTGTCCACCCGTACCTCTAATTTTTTTTAAATGTTTATTTATTTTTGAGACAGAGAGAGATAGAGCATGAAGGGGGGGGAGGGTTAAAGAGAGGAAGACACAGAATCCGAAGCAGGCTCCAGGCTCTGAGCTGCCAGCACAGAGCCCTACGCGGGGCTCGAACTCACGGACCGTGAGATCATGACCTGAGCCGAAGTCGGATGCTTAACCCACTGAGCCACCCAGGCGCCCCTGTCCACCCGTACCTCTAAATGACCGAGACTAAATGATACTCATTGAAGACACTTCGATTTTCTTCCTAATGTTTTGGGCTGATTGGCATCCTAATATGAAAGGATCCCCATGGCCAAATTGGATCAGGCTCCCAGCGCCCTCCCCTTGGTTTCAGAGGTACGTTCAGGGGATTGTAACCTCACTCCTGAAATAATTCCTTTTTGTAGGAGGAAGGTGTCTTCTCCTTCCCGCCGCCAAGGTAAAGGCTGCTAAACCAGCTCCTCTGGGAAGGAGAAGTGTTTTTTAAAAGAAGCTCGGTTGCTCTCTGAAAGATGGCATTTTGAGAAAACCTATTATGTTCCCAAATTCCACTTCCCCCTTTCTCGTTTAATGTTTTTTAAAGGGCAAAAGTGAGTCTCATTTTAAACCCACAAGCTCAGGCCAATGTCGCTGGACTAATTATAAGTTTGCTCACCCAAGACTCCCAAATATCCAAGACGACTCACTCAGAAGGTAGGTTTACTCTTCCAAGTATTGTGAATTCAGAAGCTGGTCCCCGCAACCCCCACTCTATGATGGAAAAAAATCCCGACTTGTTCCACGGCGTGTTTTTGTTTCTTCCTGCTGGTGATCTTAATTAAGAGCCACAGAACAGGGTGGGGTGGATTCCCCCGTTGTCCTCAGGGCGCCTTAGTTCGGAAGGCACACTGAGTTTGATGTCAGCCCCAGCCATGCTGGCCTTCATCTTCCCAGCACTGATACAGGCCGCAGCCTTTGCCACCACAGCCTGAGAGAGCTGGCAGTCCCCTGGGACTGAGACCCCTGGGAAGGCTAGGGAGCCCCCCACACCGGAGCCGGATCCAGCGGCCGGCCAACTATCGGGACTGAGCGCCCGCCTCGCAGCTCCCGCAGGGCTGGGGCTCTCCGGGCAAGGCACTGCACGGCAGCGTCCGCTCCACCCGCTCTTCTCCAACGTACAGTTTATTTATAGGGAGCTAAATTCTCCAAAAGGGTGGGGTGAGGAGCGACGAAATTTGTCCTGCCCCCTCCCGTCTCAGTCCCTGCGACAAAGATCCCATTTGATTAACAAGCAGCAGACAAGAGCGAACCGAACCGGGCCAAAGGCCCTGCTCTGGGGGAATAATTGCAGCGTTTGCCGGGGAAGGAGGGATGGAGGTGACGGTCCGGGAGGATGGCCGCCGGGGTTCTCAGCTGAAGTGAAGATTCACCCGCCAAGAGCCGGATGAATGACCACCACCTCGGGGGCTCGTTCTCCTTTCCTTTTTCCTTCCACTACCAGAGAAAGAGAGGCGAGGAAGACAGAGAAGCAGACAGACAAAACCCAGGGTGAAGAGACAAAGAGGGAAGGGGGAGGGTGGTGAAGAGAGAGAAAGAATATGAATATGAATATTATATTCAAGATATGAACAAATGTGAGGGAACTGAACATGCCTAGAGATTCAAATCCTCATCTTTTCTGCAATCTACAAACAAGAGAGGCGCGCAGTTCCCGGGAATGCTCAGTCTCATCACCAGCACGCCCTCCTCCCCACTCCACCCAGTCCTCTTGCCCCCGCCTGCTCGCCCGCGGGGCCTCCACAGACTCCAGCGCCCGCACGGCGGGCGGGGGTACCACTTGGTTCTGCCAGTGTGTAAGTTTCCGGCTGGCCCTGCCCAGCCCCGCCCCCCGTGCTTTGGCCCCGCCCCAAGCCCGGAGCCCGCTGGGCGGCGCGCTGATTGGCCAGAGCCTGGCGTAGCCCAGCTCCGCAGCTCAACTCTCACCCGCTCTCTCCAGACTCCACCGCCAGTAGTTTGCGGCAACCGGAGGAGCAGCAGCAGAAGCAGCAGCGGCGGTGGCGGGCGTAGGGGGAGACGGACCAGAGGGCGCAGACGGCAGCACAGCTCCAGCACACCATGCCGGACTTGCCCGGAGGGCAGTGGCACTCGCGTCCCTAGCCTGGTGCGGGCCCTTGGCGCGTTGCGCTCGGCGGCATTCCAGCTGAGCGCCTTCATAGGAGATCGGAAATCTCCCACCCCTGCTCACTTACACTCCTACATTCACACTCCCCGCACCACACACTCAGTCTTCCTCTCTCTCACGCATTCACAGAGAGCAAGACAGACCTCCCGAGTGCGACAGCGTCCGGGAGGGAGGGAGCCCAAACGCAGAGAGGCCAGCGCCTCTTTGGGAAGATGGAATCAAGACGCTCCCGCAAGTAAACTTTGGCGGCGACAAAACCCTCGACCGTGGCAGCTGCTGAGGTGGACCTTAGCGACCTTCGACTGGGCTAGGAGGGTTTCCTCCCACCGCGGCGGCGGCGACAACGGCCCGCAGACCTACACCCCAGCCTAGACCAAGGGAGGAGGTGAAGCCCCCGGTACCCGCGGCAGCGGCCCCGCCTCTCCTTGCCGGTACTGTTGTCGATTTCCCTTCCCTCTTCGCCATTCCCTGCCCTCCCCCGGGCCATTGGAAAGAATGAGACTTTGATACTCTTGAACAAATCCCCATCGCCCCGTTTTCACAAACTTGACGTGGAGGCCCGGGCTGCGTTGGTAATTTTGATTTCTGAGACGCAAACGCCCTCAGTCCAACTGCTCTGTGGAGGGGACTCTGCACCTATCTCCAAGCCTGGACAGACGTGCCCCCCGCCCCGAGTCTTCTGAAGCCAGCCTCAGCGAGAGGGAGCGCTGTCTTGTCTCAGCAGCCTCCTTCTCTCCCCTCCCCCTTCTGCCAGCCCTGGAACTGCCATCCCTTTCAGCTGGTTACCCGGGCGCCTCCAGCGCTTGACAGCAATTCTAACTCCCATCTTTGATCATCCTTTCTCCCCAACAGACCTCGAAAAAACCAGCGTGCCCCCCCTGGACCTCGGAGGGCGCGTTCCAGGCGGGTTCTCTCTCCGCAGTGAGCCAAGGTGGGGGGGGAGGTCCTTGCGCATGCCAGGTGCACACACAACGCGTTCGCCAGCCTCAGTGCTGGTGCTCCAAGGCGGGTTGGGCAGTGTCTGAGAGGCTGCACCCCCACCGACCTCCCTGTCTTAGCCCCAGGTGCGGTCCAGACTCAGCCTCCCGTCGGCCAGGCAGCTCAGAAGGCGTCCGACCCTCAGCCCTGCGCCGCCTCAGCCAGTCGCGCCTGGCTAACTTTGAAGGGGGAAAACTGAGTAGCCGGGCTGGAGGGAGGGGGCTCGGGGCCGCGCGGCGCTTCCTCGGCCCCCCAGAGCCCTCGGGCCCCCCGCCAGCCCCCTCCGAGTCTGCTGCAACCTCAGCATTGGAGCCGGCGCGGGTGTCTCCCCCGCGCCGCGGGGCCGCCCTGGGCGGGACGCCTCCCGCGGCCTCCGGGGCCCCGGGGCGCGCGCAACAGGCGGCCCGAGTCAGCGGGAAGCTGGAGCGCCGGCGGCGTCGGCCTCGGAGGGGTGTGGAGAGGCGAGGCCAGGCAGAGCCCCGCGCAGCCATGGAGTCTCTCCTGCTGCCCGTGCTGCTCCTGTTGGCCGTTCTGTGGACACAGGCAGCCGCCCTCATTAACCTCAAGTACTCGGTAGAAGAGGAACAGCGCGCCGGGACGGTGATCGCCAACGTGGCCAAGGACGCTCGTGAGGCGGGTTTCGCTCTGGATCCACGGCAGACCTCTGCCTTTCGTGTGGTGTCCAACTCAGCTCCGCACCTGGTGGATATTAACCCCAGTTCGGGCCTGCTTGTCACCAAGCAGAAGATCGACCGCGACCTGCTGTGCCGCCAGAGCCCCAAGTGCATCATATCGCTTGAGGTCATGTCCAGCTCAATGGAGATATGTGTGATTAAGGTGGAGATCAAGGATCTGAACGACAATGCGCCCAGCTTTCCAGCGGCACAAATTGAGCTGGAGATCTCAGAGGCGGCTAGTCCAGGCACGCGCATCCCGCTGGACAGCGCCTATGACCCGGACTCCGGCAGCTTTGGCGTGCAGACGTATGAGCTCACGCCTAATGAGCTGTTTGGCCTGGAGATCAAGATGCGTGGCGATGGCTCACGATTTGCGGAACTTGTAGTGGAGAAGAGTCTGGATCGAGAGATGCAGTCGCACTACAGCTTTCACATCACTGCGCTCGACGGCGGCGACCCACCGCACCTGGGCACTGTTGGCCTCAGCATCAAGGTGACCGATTCCAATGACAACAACCCGGTGTTTGGCGAGTCCACCTATGCAGTGAGCGTGCCAGAGAACTCACCTCCCAATACACCGGTCATCCGCCTCAATGCCAGCGACCCAGACGAAGGCACCAATGGACAGGTGGTCTACTCCTTCTACGGCTATGTCAATGACCGCACGCGCGAGCTTTTCCAGATCGATCCGCACAGTGGCCTGGTCACAGTCACCGGTGCCCTAGACTATGAAGAGGGCCACGTGTACGAACTGGACGTGCAGGCCAAGGACTTAGGACCCAACTCCATCCCGGCACACTGCAAGGTGACCGTCAGCGTTCTGGACACCAATGACAACCCACCGGTCATCAACCTGCTGTCAGTTAACAGCGAGCTTGTGGAGGTGAGCGAGAGTGCCCCTCCAGGCTATGTGATTGCGCTGGTGCGGGTGTCTGATCGGGACTCTGGCCTCAATGGGCGCGTGCAGTGCCGTTTGCTGGGCAACGTGCCCTTTCGGCTTCAGGAGTATGAGAGCTTCTCTACTATCCTGGTGGATGGACGGCTGGACCGTGAGCAGCATGACCAGTACAACCTCACGATCCAGGCGCGTGACAGCGGTGTGCCCATGCTGCAGAGTGTTAAGTCCTTTACAGTTCGAATAACTGACGAGAATGACAACCACCCGCACTTCTCCAAGCCTTACTACCAGGTCATTGTGCAGGAGAACAACACGCCCGGCGCCTACCTGCTTTCTGTGTCTGCCCGAGACCCAGACCTGGGTCTCAATGGCAGTGTCTCCTACCAGATCGTGCCATCGCAGGTGCGGGACATGCCTGTCTTCACCTATGTCTCTATCAACCCCAACTCCGGTGACATCTACGCGCTTCGATCCTTCAACCACGAGCAGACCAAGACATTCGAATTCAAGGTGCTGGCCAAGGATGGCGGCCTGCCCTCGCTGCAGAGCAACGCCACCGTTCGGGTCATCATCCTCGACGTCAATGATAATACTCCGGTCATCACGGCCCCACCCCTGATCAATGGCACTGCAGAGGTCTACATCCCCCGCAACTCTGGCATAGGCTATCTGGTGACGGTCTTAAAAGCAGACGACTACGATGAGGGCGAGAACGGCCGGGTCACCTACGACATGACCGAGGGCGACCGTGGCTTCTTTGAAATAGATCAGGTCAATGGCGAAATCAGAACCACTCGCACCTTTAGTGAGAGCTCAAAAGCTTCTTATGAGCTTATTGTGGTGGCCCACGACCATGGCAAGACGTCTCTCTCCGCCTCTGCACTCCTATTAATCTACCTGTCCCCTGCTCTTGACGCCCAAGAGTCAATGGGCTCTGTGAACTTGTCCCTCATTTTCATTATCGCCCTGGGCTCCATTGCGGGCATCCTCTTTGTCACTATGATCTTCGTGGCAATCAAGTGCAAGCGAGACAACAAAGAGATCCGGACCTACAACTGCAGGTAGAGCCAAAATTTTTTCTTTCCTTTGTCTTGGATGAATAAGGTATATCTGTGCCTCTGTGTGAAAATACCAGTGCTTTTGTTTCCTACTTAAATGCATGCTCTGTACATACTGTGCTTCTTTTTGGAGGGGGGAAAGTTTGTGGCAGTCCAAGTTTATCAATTCTTTTGATCTGACAGTTTGCTGGAAGACAATCATTTACTGTTCTAGTGGATTCTGTCACACAATGATGATGAGCAGAAAAGCAATTTTCATTTTTTAAAATTTGCACAGCTGTCTCCATGAAGTTATGGCAGGGAAAAAATGAGAGGGAGAGAGAGAGAGAGAGAGAGAGAGAGAGAGAGAGAGAGAGAGAGAGTTAATTTACAGCAGAACCACCAAGTTCCACGACTTGATTTCAGGGCCACAGTGTTTTGAGGACAGATATTGAAAGGAGAGGAAGTGCTGGTAGTTGCCCTGTCCTGTTGTAAGGATGAACTGAAGACAGCCGGTGAGTGAGTGTCTAAGGTAGGAAACAGAGAGTTGAGGGAAGAGAGAACAAGAATGTGTGGGGAAGCAGGTGCCTAGTGTTTTCTAAAAGTGTGTTATTGGCTTATTTTTTATCTATTCCCCAAACATCTGGCTATATAAGGTGAAATTCTACCAGTCATTTATGTTTTCAAATATCTGGTTGGTTGGTGGGGTAGAGATCTAATATCCTAATGGGGGGTAGGACTTTGCCTCCAGATGTTGTGGTAAAAATGGCAGTCTTCTGGAGCTGATGGTGCTTTTCTCTAATGTGGGACTCTGCTGTAGCACTAAGGTCTGGTCCCTACCAGTGGATGTCACTATGGGCTATTTACTGTGTTACAGTTTCTCTTGAACTGTATGCAGGGTGTGTGTGTGTGTGTGTGTGTGTGTGTGTGTGTGTGTGTATGAGAGAGAGAGAGAATATGAGAATAGAAAGACAGAAACTGGAATGACAAGTAGTATTAAGAAAATTTCCTGAAAAACATATCAGAGGGTCTTGTTGAAGCCCTTCCTTACAATTGGAGAGAACAAATAAATATAAGTACTTCTAGAGTAAATTTAGGATAATACATGTAACGTTTTTCCAGCAGTGTCTTATCGAAATGGTTGAAAAAAAAAAAAAGAAGTTTCTTTAGTTTCCTGAAAATGAATGACACTGCTGTTTCTAACCAAGGTGTGTGTGTGCTTTCAACACACCTAAACATCCAGTGTGTCTTTTGTGCCATCTGTGCTTGCATGTTAATCAGTCAAAATATGTTCCTATAGATCCAATTTGTGTTTGACACCATCTGAAATGCACACTTGTGTGAATCAGAGCCCCCTGAATATGTAACAGCCATGCAATTATTGTTTCCCTTTTACTATTCTCTGCATTACACAAGTTAGTAGACAAATGCTAACCACACATGAATATCAATCAGGTGCCATAAAAGAGCAGCTGCAATGCCTCATAAATGCTTTAATCCTGTTACTAGTGAAATGGCCATGGCTTTTCTTTCCTTCAGCTCTGAGTCATTTCAGATGGGAGAAATGGAAATTAATATTGCTCTTACCTTTGAAACCTGTAATTGTCAGTGGCGATTTTTATAGGAGAAAAATTCGGGGTCTGTAAAATTTTATTTATATGGAGATAATGAGAGAGTGGACTCTCTTTTTAAGCCATTTCCTTAGCATAAATTAAATGTATAAGACCCTTTTCTTAATGAAAAAGAAATGATCTTGAAATAAAGATAGTGAAGGCTTTGCCACTTCCTGGTAATGTATGACTAGAAGTGAAAGCTCTTTCTGAGAGCTTGCCAGGGAGATCATTAAACAGGGAGGAGAGCATTTGAAATTAAAAAAAAAAAAAAGAAAGAAAGAAAAAAGAAAATCTCAGTTCTCTCCAACTTCGCTCACATGTGTATTTTGTAAAGAGCTCTGTTCCCTGTGATGGTTTGGGATTAATGAAGTACAGTTTAATTAAATAATTGGCCAATACAGAAAGGGCTGCGCAGTGAATGCCTCAGCCAAGTAATTGGATGGGGCATTGCCAAACTTACCCATCATGGGTAAACAAAATCATTAAAACTTCCCATTGATTCTGTAAACAGATTAGTAAAGAAAATAAACCCTAGTCCTGGGGTCTTTGGGATTTTATCTGCTCTCAAACTCCAGTAGCATCAGCTTGCTATCACTGCAGGTTTGCCTGACCACTGAGCTAAAAAGGGTGAGGGGAATGCAACTGCTCTAGAAGATCCCAGGGACAGAGTAAGAATTTGCCTCTGGAAATATGCATTCTTCCTGTATGCTCAGACTTTTCAGAAACCTAAAGTTCAAGACCTTGTGTTGCCATGTATTAGGCAGAGGTCTCCTGTTCTCAGCCTCTCCTGAGCCTCTTCCCCAAATGCATTCATTTATGAGACTTGTGAGGTGATCTGCAATTGCTGCTGAATTGGGCTCCTTTTGTATTCAATAATTAGCTTTGTTGAGAGAGAATGCAGACACAGTTTCCCTTGTGAAGATCAACCCCATATTATTTATTAACCCTATTGTTTTGCTGATTATTGCCCATAAATGGAATTTTGAAACAATAAGGTGAATCATTATGTGCAAAGTAATAAATAACTTTGAGAATCTGGCTGCATTTTAATGTATTCTGTTTAAGTGTCTTAATGCTTGGTGTCTTTGGTGCATGTTGCTGGGTCTGTGTCAGTGTTAATTAAATTGAGCTCTTTGTGTTCCAGTTGTAGTGCAGCTGCTTGTAGGTACACCTGAATGGAGAAGGATGCTGAATGCACTAACCTTTAAATTCCTTTGCAGTAATTGTTTAACCATCACTTGTCTCCTCGGCTGTTTTATAAAAGGACAAAACAGCAAGTGTCTGCATTGCATCTCGGTTTCTCCCATTAGCAAGGAGCAAGACAAAAAGGTAGAGGAGAAAGTGAGCCTGAGGGGAGAGAGGTAAAAAGCATTTCCCCTAATTCAAATGGGTTTGGCTATCAGATTTCTCCAGGAGAGGAGGGGTCAGGGAAGGGAGTAGAAGGGAGCAGAGCTAGGGCAGGGGGATGGAGGGTGTGGAGGAGAAAAGCTGAGGATATGTCAAAGGATGGTGTCTGATCTCCTACCCCAGTCCAAAACTGATCAGGTGAATCAAAGAGAAATCTGATTGAGAGTGTTCCCCACATGGAAAAGGCCTAGAGGCACTGGAAAGGGGGTGAGTTCTTATTTCCTTCTATCTCCTCTTCTGTTAAATTAAGACTTCCTTCTTATTTCACCCAGGGGTTCCTTTGGGATCTAGGGGAGCTCCAGATTTGAGCATTTTCATGCTTTCTTTCTCATAGGCTCAACTTTCCGTGCCCACCCCCCTTGCTAAATAGCCACTCACAATGAGGAATTCCACATCCAAAGTATGGAAACATTTTTGGGGGTGGAAGAGTGGGAGGTTGGTCTGTTTTATATGAAAACTGTATGGCCCTTAGTTTTTTTCACATGTAAAAAGCACAGGGAGAAACCCAATGATGTAATGCACTGGAATAAGAAGCTGGAGCGGAGATTGGGTGCAACTCTGTGGGGTGCTTAATATTTATTAACACATGGTTCTGGAGGGCATTAGCAATATATGTTGCCTTTTTTGTCATATAGAATCGCTGAGTACTCCTATGGGCATCAAAAGAAATCAAGCAAGAAGAAAAAAATCAGTAAGAATGACATTCGTCTGGTACCCCGGGATGTGGAGGAGACAGACAAAATGAATGTTGTCAGTTGCTCTTCCCTGACCTCTTCCCTCAACTATTTCGACTACCACCAGCAGACACTGCCCCTGGGCTGCCGCCGCTCTGAGAGTACTTTCCTGAATGTGGAGAACCAGAATACCCGCAATACCAGCGCCAACCACATCTATCATCACTCTTTCAACAGCCAAGGCCCCCAGCAGCCAGACTTGATCATCAATGGTGTGCCTCTGCCTGAGGTGAGTGCAGCCAAGCGGCTCTGTGAGGTCCTCCCAGATCTTTTTCCTTGCTGCTTGCTGACAGAATAGGCCTTTATGCTGGAGAATTCCCTGGCACAGGTGGAGAGAACTTCTCTGCTTAAGCCCATTTCTGTGGTCAGGGTTTGCTACCAGGCTCTCTTGGGGCAAAGGGTAACACAACATATGGAGCCTTTGTAGGGGTGGATGTTGGGAGTGGGAGCTCCAGGGGTCTGAGCATTTGAAATCTCTGTATGGTATTCTGGCATAATACGAATTTGCTCCACCTGTTGCAAATACAATATGTTTGCCAGCCAGTGGCAGTAGCATTTCAGTTAAAGTGGCTGAGAAAGAATCAACAAGTATTGTTAAAGATAAGTGAACCTTAGAATGCTCAAGGGCCAAGTTCCCAGTATGAGAGTGATTCAGCCTCCTGAAGCCCCCTTTTGCTTTTTATTTGGCCATATACATGCTTTGCCAAGAATATGGATGGGCTACTTAAAGGGAGACAAATAATTTTTAAAAACACTGCCATTTCTTGGTAGTTCTTATAGTGACGTTTGACAAATGAGGAAGTAGAAATTGTCACTAATAATGAAAATTTCAGAAATTAACTATGATTTGAATTAGCTCTGTTTTCCTTTACCAGGTATGAATGTTTTCAAATGGAAGCATTTTTAAAACATTATGTAGTCCAGTGTTTGCTGGCTATTGGAATATCTCAGGGTAGTAGGGTGATAACATGGATGATGGTGGGTGGCTGGCTGGCTGGGTGGAGGGCTAAAAGTTCTTAAGTTGATTTCATTTTTCCATGAATTGCTTAAGTCCCTTTTTGGTTGGAAATTTTATGCACTTGGAGGTATATGTCCCGTTCCAGGCCACTAATGAAAGGAATACTGTATATTTGAAGAACACTTCCACATTTTTTGAAGCACCTGTATGACCATTGTCTCCTTTGATCCTTGTAAATAGTTATCTTGATAGATTGCCCATCAGTAGATGGTGAAACAGAAGTCCAGAGATGGTAAGAGAGATGGTAAAGAGTCAAAGAGCAGGAGAGAGAGACAGGGAAAGGGAGAGAGAGAGAGAGGAGAGACTAGATAGCAGGGCTCTATGACTCTCTGGCAAGTTCTGTTTCAGTGACACCTTCCTGCCTGGGAAATAATTCAGCCTGATATACTTAAGCTATGATGCATATAAAATGGCCTCATAGTATTTGTATCAATTTCATAGGGCAAAGGGTCTTAGGACTTCTTGAATCAATTGCTTTTCCTGGTTTCCTGAAGAATAATTCTCATCAGAATTAATTGGACCAAACAGCAGTGCTTTTAATGAGAAACTGATATTCTGTAAGCAACAAAGCACCAATATTTTCAATATATAAGTCTATAAATAAGGATTTATTGAAAATCCAGTATCATGCTGTATAGGATCAATTATAATTATGGATTTCAGTATATACTACTAGGAACTAGAAGTCTATACTTTTTGGAGGACTACTTGTGGAGTTCAGCAATAGAGAGGGAGAGGTAGTGCTATGTAGTGGAATCAGGTAGAACATGATTTTGAATCTGGTGTGGAATCTGTCTCTTTCCTCATCTACAAAACAGGAATATCTACCATACAACATTGGTCCAAGGAGTAATATGACATTGTGTAATATAAGATATTGACACATAGGTGTTCCTTGAATCATAGATGTATTAATTAGACAATAATTGGAAAATCATTTATAATGGCCTGCACACCTGAGCATGACCCCATAGACACTGTAACTAAAGAGGAATTTAAGTTGGCTTTATATAGATAACACCTACAAATTGGTGTGGTTGTATTATTCATATTGGACATTAAATGATGAAGGTAAAAGATGGCAAGGTTGTGGGTGCAGGTGCTGACTGCTATTGCTTGTGGAGATAGACAAAGGAATAATCATCTGAGGGCTTGGTGATTTTTTATGTAATCAATTCAAGGCACTAGAGAAATATGAGCCCTGGTGTTACGAGATATTTAGAGGGGGCAGGAGACATATGATGGTGTATGCACTAAGATCTTGGTGCTTTTTTTGATTCTCCTATGGGCAGAATAAAACAAAATATGCTTCAATTATTTCGAAAAGCCATTGAAAGTCTGAATTCTGATCCTATCCCCAACTCACAAAGCCACATGCTCTCCTTATTTAACAAAATCATACAGATGTAATATGTGGGACTAGTCAAGGGCCAAGGCAGTGTGTACTAGACACAGTGAGGTTAAGTGTGTATTTCTAATAAGCAGTCCTAGAAAGTTCAACTGACAAACCCTTTCAGAAAGAGGAGAGACCCTCTCACAGCTAAGCATGAATCAGGCCATTTAACTTGGATCTGCCACAAAGTTATGCATGGGGAAAATAACACTTCTCCTTTTCTTTCCATACCTGAAGACCCTGAATGTGGACTAGGTAGAATACTTAGGTACAGTGAAATCTCCTGAAGAGTGAGAATGATTGATGCATACATTCAACTAATATTTCTTGAAGGTCTACTTTTTTTGCTCTAGGCTCTGGTGTTATAGATATGAAAAAGATGTTCTATTGTCTCAGGGAATGCACATTCTAACAGACAGGACAAGCAAACCAATAGTTGATTTGCAGTATAGAATGATTTATGCTACTATTGGGTTCAATGGGATAGTCTCCATTCCTAGGATAGTAATATCCTGATATATTTCCTATCTTCTCTTTATATTTTCCAATTAATTAATTAATCCATCCAAGAAACCACCATTTATTAAGCAATTATAGCACAGAATAAGTGCTAAGATGTGAAAAATATGAGATTCTGCAGAAATTTCTGTATTAAATCTTATGTCACTTACATTTTTCTTTACATTATTCCATTAAACTCTTATTTTATTTTTTCATTAATTAAACCCAGGAACATTTGTTGTACACTTAGAATGTATTAGACACTGTGCTACTTGTCCAGGATACAAAAATACAACACTTGATTTTTGACCCTGGGGAGTTTACAGGGAGACAGACAAGTAAACAAGCCAATTCAATTCAGGATAACATTTCTTTTCTGAGCATATATTACATTATTACTCTCAAGATTGGGACCAAAGCAGTGCACATTAGGTTTCTCTGCTGGGCTACCTTGTGACAAACCTACTCCCTTCATTAGCTGCAGTCAGTTACAAGGCTTATGGATGACATTGTAGAGGAGTCAAAACTTCTTCCCTTGCAGCAAGCACTCCATCACACCTTATCACCATGGCATTAAATCAAATAAACCAGTAAGAATTATTAGAAAATACACTATGTGCTCAGCTGTGTGGCGGGTACCATGGGGATCCCAAATAAATATGAGATGCAGCACCTGCCCTCAGAGAGTTCAGTCTGGTTGGGGAGCTAAGATCACCCAGTGATTTCCCTGCATGTAATACAAGAGAGTTTCTAACCACGTGTTACTTCGTAGACTTCTTAGTACTCCCCTTCTTCTTCCTTGGCAGCCCTGCCATCATTTATAGGTAGACTTACTGTTGAACTCCTGAGGTTTGGTGCTGACTTGAGCGTAACTTTTACATCAGTGTGCAAACCTAGCCACATCTGTTGGCTCTCTGTAATACACATCTGTATTGTTGGTTCTCGAAACCAAAGGGAACATGATGTTAAGTGCAGTGATTAGTAGGTAAGGTAAAGGGAACGGAGTACTGGTCTAGGGAATTGGAACTCAGCCTTTAGTATCACAGAGACCATCTTGCCTAGAATGGCATATTATTGTTTACTGGTCTTCTGATGTTGGTCAGGAAATCAGCTATGTGGATTTTGTGGTTTTGGACACAAATTTGAAGAGCGAAAATGGAGGATGCCTTTGCTGTTTACAGAAGACTTTTGTAGAATTAGTGATATCAGGTAGCCCATAAATATCTTAAATTGAAAGGTGAGATTTGAATTTCTTGGCACCCTGGTATAATTAGTCCATAGATTTAGTATATGCATAAGTGAATGCATGGTGGTGGGAGGAGAGTGGAAAGAGGGAAAAGAAATTGAAAAAGAATGGAGGGAGAGAATAATAATAGGTTTGCCAATTTGCTAAGATTTTTTTCTAAAAATATTCCAGCATTTTTAGGTTCTCCTTATTATGGCAAATATTTTTTCTTCCAATCTTATGGAATGGAGGCATGCCTATTGAGCGCCTTTGGATGCTGGAAAGTGAAAGTACACCAGCATCCCTGCATTACCCTTTTTGTCACCCAAGCCATGGTCATTGCTGGAGGAAGAAAATGCAACTCATTTCTTTTACTGCTAAATGGAGACTTTGGTGGGACCTCCCTGCCTTTGGGGTGGTGGTGGTCAAATGGCCCAGACACCCAGTCTCTTTGGTGAGGTATTTTAAAACTTTGGTTTTCTAATGTTGAATATTTCTGGGCTGACAACTCTAAGAGAGTGATAGTTTGGCAAAAGCTTCCAGAATTCTAGTCATATGTGCATAGGAATTTAGATTTTGGTTTCGAACTCAATCTTGAGTTCTCTCTGTTTTTCTACCATTCACTAGGAAACTGTAGCATCTTCAATATGAGACATCCTAAGGGTGTGTGTGCTCTACTATAACACTGAACGGTTTCATGAGTAGCAGTGGAAGAGTTTGCAGACTAAGGATGTATGTGGCAAACTAAATTGAATGCTTCCAGTTATCTTATAGGAAGTCTTAGTGCATGTTATCTTAGTGCAAATAGTGAAACTAAGACATCAGTTAGGCTTTGAAGAAAAATAAGAAGAAATAAATAGCTCAGTATGCTTTGGTCCCTAAAACAGAGTTTTAAAATTAGGGATTTGCAGGGATTTGAGTAGAACTCTGGGTTAAGGAACTAAAACAGCAGCCACAAACCTATCAGATGTCAGATTCAGAAATCATTAGGAAATTGGTATGTATGATGAGGCTGGTTTGGATAGCAAGGAAATGACACAAAACACCACCTGCAATTAAAACAAAGCAACAAGTTGTTCAGTGAGCACCTTTTATTTTACTTTCCTTGAAACGACAGTGTCTTGGAACCATCTAAATCTTACCTCTAAAGGGTCTAAAGTAACCCTCAGGTTGTAGAAGGAAACAATGGAAAATAGCCCACATCTTTTCAAGTGTATTCAAGCCAGTTTTCTTTAAATTTTTTTTTTTCAACGTTTTTTATTTATTTTTGGGACAGAGAGAGACAGAGCATGAACGGGGGAGGGGCAGAGAGAGAGGGAGGCACAGAAGCGGAAACAGGCTCCAGGCTCTGAGCCATCAGCCCAGAGCCTGACGCGGGGCTCGAACTCACGGACCGCGAGATCGTGACCTGGCTGAAGTCGGACGCTTAACCGACTGCGCCACCCAGGCGCCCCAAGCCAGTTTTCTTTAAAAATCAAAGGCTCTGCTTCTACTAGGAGACATTCTAGGGCCATCCACTGCCTACATTGTATCTTATTGGCCCATTCAGATCTAGCAGAGGCAGTGTGTTTCCCAGTGAGGATCTGTTTGTAAGATGTGTTCCAGAATAAACCGTTCCACTGTTGTCTCCATGCAACTGCTGCAGCACTGAGTTAGTTTACATCAGTATTTGCTAATTTATTATTATCATTCCTTATTGGCAATTAACTGGTTACCTTAGAGATCATGTCTCTCCCCATACACCTTCACTAAAGTTGAGCTCAGCCAGAGTACTTGCTAATGATCCTGAGATTTCTCTCCCTAGAGGACTGGAGGCAGGACATTTTCCATAGAGGGCTCTGAGGCCTTGGAATTCTTCTTTTTGAGGACCACTTGTTTTGGGTCCTGGTGGCCCTACCTGGTTTTTCTTTTGATTGTCAGTCAGACTTATAAGGCCTGAAAAGCGGCAGACCTCTCCTTCCCTATCTTCGCCCCAGTCTTTGCTGTGATTTTGGTATACTGTGCCCAGAGGCTGAAGGTAGGGTTGTGGAGAATTGCTTGTTAGGAATTAGAGGGTTAAAAAAGGGTGAAGCCACCTCCTGGCAAAGCTGGAATCTTTCAGTTATGGTGCTGCAGTGGATCTGAAGTGGCTGTTTGGAATTTCAGATGCTGAACCCTCTGCTTGTGTATCTCAGCTTCCAGGGCATAGGGGAGACCAAGCTTGGCTGGATCAAGTGTCTCAGATGTGGGTAAATGAAACCATTTGTACAAGAGGCCTGTGTGTGAGAGGCAGGAGGCTGGCTCTGGAGTGGCCATTTTCCCCTACTGAGAGGAGGCTTAATTTCTTGATGTGTGACTGGCTGGCCTTTAATGTGAGCCTCATTTACTTCGAACAATTGAGAGGCTTGAAATGAAAGTCCCAGAGGATCAGTTGTTTGTAGAGGGAAATGTTCCTCAAGTTACATTTCCTTTTTAGCTGTTGTGTAGTTACGAGTAGTTTTTGTGTGGGCTGCATGGTGAGGGTCACTCCACTAACAGTGGGTGTACCCAGGCTGCTAGCGCCTCCATGTGTCACCCCAGGGAATGGTGAGGAAAGTACTGCAGCTGCCTGAAGAACAGCTCTGCCAACTCCGGGAACTTGGGTTCCCATGCAGACATCTCATTTGTTATGTCATTCAACATTTTGCTTGAAAATATTGGCTAGAACCACACAGCTCCACAGAGCTCCTGGAAGAGATGTGAAAAGGAACCAGTATTTTCACTCTAATCATGAAAATGGAGTTACAGAGAGGTCAAATGACTCAACTAAGCACACAACATTTGGGGTCAAACCTGACTATTTATCTTGACAGCAGCTTCAAAGTGCTGCTTCAAGTGCATTCTGTCACAGAACAGATTGGATGTCACAAGAGGACCTGTGGATGTACCTTTGAATGGTAGTTGTGTTCCTGAAAAGCTGTGCAGCAAGCGAGTGCTTTGTAAATTAGACCCTGTTTTAACGACAGTGATGGCATTCCATATTTATAGAAATCCTATGGTGGACTCTTTCATAAAAGAAAGAGCCCCCATGTAATGTGAATAAACAACTCCTGACTGAGATTTCCTTTGTTAAGTCTAGATTTTTCACCTATCTTGTTTACTTAAAGTGAGATTCCTCACATTGGCAAGATTTACAAAATCTTTGAAAGGTGGGCCAATTCATTATTCTCTTGAATTCTCACTGTTTGGCTTTCCTGGTTGAATTTCACTTAATTAAAAAAAATGTCACCATGTAATATTTAAAATATGTGGAGTCCAGAGAAGACAGATACGTATCACCTAGATTTAACAAATGTTACATTTTGGGATACCTGGGTGGCTCAGTCAGTTAAGCGTCTGACTTTGGCTCAGGTCATGATCCCAGTTCCTGGGTTTGAGCCCTGAGTTGGGCTCTGTGCTGACAGCTCAGAGCCTACAGCCTGCTTCGCATTCTGTCTCTCCCTCTCTCTGTGTTACTTTCTCACTTGTGCTCTGTATCTATCTCTCAAAAATAAAATTAAAAATTAAAAAAAAATGTTCCTCTGTGTCTTTATTTTTTTTTTGCCATTTTCATAGTTCACTTTATTTTTTTACATTTATTTTTATTTATTTTATTTTATTTTTTTATAATATATGAAATTTATTGTCAAATTGGTTTCCATACAACACCCAGTACTCATCCCAAAAGGTGCCCTCCTCAATACCCATCACCCACCCTCCCCTCCCTCCCACCCCCCATCAACCCTCAGTTTGTTCTCAGTTTTTAAGAGTCTCTTATGCTTTGTCTCTCCCACTCTAACCTCTTTTTTTTTTCCTTCTCCTCCCCCATGGGTTTCTGTTACGTTTCTCAGGATCCACACAAGAGTGAAAACATATGGTATCTGTCTTTCTCTGTATGGCTTATTTCACTTAGCATCACACTCTCCAGTTCCATCCACGTTGCTACAAATGGCCAGATTTCATTCTTTCTCATTGCCACGTAGTATTCCATTGTGTATATAAACCACAATTTCTTTATCCATTCATCAGTTGATGGACATTTAGGCTCTTTCCATAATTTGGCTATTGTTGAGAGTGCTGCTATAAACATTGGGGTATAAGTGCCCCTATGCATCAGTACTCCTGTATCCCTTGGGTAAATTCCTAGCAATGCTATTGCTGGGTCATAGGGTAGGTCTATTTTGAATTTTCTGAGGAACCTCCACACTGCTTTCCAGAGCGGCTGCACCAATTTGCATTCCCACCAACAGTGCAAGAGGGTTCCCGTTTCTCCACATCCTCTCCAGCATCTATAGTCTCCTGATTTGTTCATTTTGGCCACTCTGACTGGTGTGAGGTGATATCTGAGTGTGGTTTTGATTTGTATTTCCCTGATAAGGAGCGACGTTGAACATCTTTTCATGTGCCTGTTGGCCATCCGGATGTCTTCTTTAGACAAGTGTCTATTCATGTTTTCTGCCCATTTCTTCACTGGGTTATTTGTTTTTCAGGTGTGGAGTTTGGTGAGCTCTGTACAGATTTTGGATACTAGCCCTTTGTCCGATATGTCATTTGCAAATATCTTTTCCCATTCCGTTGGTTGCCTTTTAGTTTTGTTGGTTGTTTCCTTTGCTGTGCAGAAGCTTTTTATCTTCATAAGGTCCCAGTAATTCATTTTTGCTTTTAATTCCCTTGCCTTTGGGGATGTGTCGAGTAAGAGATTGCTACGGCTGAGGTCAGAGAGGTCTTTTCCAGCTTTCTCCTCTAAGGTTTTGATGGTTTCCTGTCTCACATTCAGGTCCTTTATCCATTTTGAGTTTATTTTTGTGAATGGTGTGAGAAAGTGGTCTAGTTTCAACCTTCTGCATGTTGCTGTCCAGTTCTCCCAGCACCATTTGTTAAAGAGACTGTCTTTTTTCCATTGGATGTTCTTTCCTGCTTTGTCAAAGATTAGTTGGCCATACGTTTGTGGGTCTAGTTCTGGGGCTTCTATTCTATTCCATTGGTCTATGTGTCTGTTTTTGTGCCAATACCATGCTGTCTTGATGATGACAGCTTTGGAGTAGGGGCTAAAGTCTGGGATTGTGATGCCTCCCGCTTTGGTCTTCTTCTTCAAAATTACTTTGGCTATTCGGGGCCTTTTGTGGTTCCATATGAATTTTAGGATTGCTTGTTCTAGTTTCGAGAAGAATGCTGGTGCAATTTTGATTGGGATTGCATTGGATGTGTAGATAGCTTTGGGTAGTATTGACATTTTGACAATATTTATTCTTCCCATCCATCAGCATGGAACGTCTTTCCATTTCTTTATATCTTCTTCAATTACCTTCATAAGCTTTCTATAGTTTTCAGCATACAGATCTTTTACATCTTTGGTTAGATTTATTCCTAGGTATTTTATGCTTCTTGGTGCAATTGTGAATGGGATCAGTTTCTTTATTTGTCTTTCTGTTGCTTCATTGTTAGTGTATAAGAATGCAACTGATTTCTGTACATTGATTTTGTATCCTGCAACGTTGCTGAATTCATGTATCAGTTCTAGCAGACTTTTGGTGGAGTCTATCAGATTTTCCATGTATAATATCATGTCATCTGCAAAAAGCGAAAGCTTGACTTCATCTTTGCCAATTTTGATGCCTTTGATTTCCTTTTTTGTCTGATTGCATATGCTAGAACTTCCAGCACTATGTTAAACAACAGCGGTGAGAGTGGGCACCCCTGTCGTGTTCCTGATCTCAGGGAAAAAGCTCTCAGTTTTTCCCCGTTGAGGATGATGTTAGCTGTGGGCTTTTCATAAATGGCTTTTATGATGTTTAAGTATGTTCCTTCTATCCCGACTTTCTCAAGGGTTTTTATTAAGAAAGGGTGCTGGATTTTGTCAAAGGCCTTTTCTGCATCGATTGACAGGATCATATGGTTCTTCTCTTTTTTTGTTGTTAATGTGATGTATCACGTTGATTGATTTGCGAATGTTGAACCAGCCCTGCATCCCGGGAATGAATCCCACTTGATCATGGTGAATAATTCTTTTTATATGCCATTGAATTCGATTTGCTAGTATCTTATTGAGAATTTTTGCATCCATATTCATCAGGGATATTGGCCTGTAGTTCTCTTTTTTTACTGGGTCTCTGTCTGGTTTAGGAATCAAAGTAATACTGGCTTCCTAGAATGAGTCTGGAAGTTTTCCTTCCCTTTCTATTTCTTGGAGTAGCTTGAGAAGGATAGGTATTGTCTCTGCTTTAAACGTCTGGTAGAACTCCCCTGGGAAGCCATCTGGTCCTGGACTCTTATTTGTTGGGAGATTTTTGATAACCGATTCAATTTCGTCGCTGGTTATGGGTCTGTTCAAGCTTTCTATTTCCTCCTGATTGAGTTTTGGAAGAGTGTGGGAGTTTAGGAGTTTGTCCATTTCTTCCAGGTTGTCCAATTTGTTGGCATATAATTTTTCATAGTATTCCCTGATAATTGTTTGTATCTCTGAGGGATTGGTTGTCATCATTCCATTTTCATTCATGATTTTATCTATTTGGGTCATCTCCCTTTTCTTTTTGAGAAGCCTGGCTAGAGGTTTGTCAATTTTGTTTATTTTTTCAAAAAACCAACTCTTGGTTTCGTTGATCTGCTCTACAGTTTTTTTAGATTCTATATTGTTTATTTCTGCTCTGGTCTTTATGATTTCTCTTCTTCTGCTGGGTTTAGGCTGCCTTTGCTGTTCTGCTTCTATTTCCTTTAGGTGTGCTGTTAGATTTTGTATTTGGGATTTTTCTTGTTTCTTGAGATAGGCCTGGATTGCAATGTATTTTCCTCTCAGGACTGCCTTCGCTGCATCCCAAAGCGTTTGGATTGTGGTATTTTCATTTTCGTTTGTTTCCATATATTTTTTAATTTCTTCTCTAATTGCCTGGTTGACCCACTCATTCATTAGTAGGGTGTTCTTTAACCTCCATGCTTTTGGAGGTTTTCCAGACTTTTTCCTGTGGTTGATTTCAAGCTTCATAGCATTGTGGTCTGAAAGTATGCATGGTATAATTTAAATTCTTGTAAACTTATGAAGGGCTGTTTTGTGACCCAGTATATGATCTATCTTGAAGAATGTTCCATGTGCACTCGAGAAGAAAGTATATTCTGTTGCTTTAGGATGCAGAGTTCTAAATATATCTGTCAAGTCCATCTGATCCAATGTATCCTTCAGGGCTCTTGTTTCTTTATTGACCGTGTGTCTAGATGATCTATCCATTTCTGTAAGTGGGGTGTTAAAGTCCCCTGCAATTACCACATTCTTATCAATAAGGTTGCTTTTTTTTATGAGTAATTGTTTTATATATTTGGGGGCTCCGCTATTCGGCGCATAGACATTTATAATTGTTAGCTCTTCCTGATGGATAGACCCTGTAATTATTATATAATGCCCTTCTTCATCTCTTGTTACAGCCTTTAATTTAAAGTCTAGTTTGTCTGATATAAGTATGGCTACTCCAGCTTTCTTTTGGCTTCCAGTAGCATGATAAATAGTTCTCCATCCCCTCACTCTCAATCTAAAGGTGTCCTCAGATCTAAAATGAGTCTCTTGTAGACAGCAAATAGATGGGTCTTGTTTTTTTATCCATTCTGATACCCTATATCTTTTGGTTGGCTCATTTAATCCATTTACATTCAGTGTTATTATAGAAAGATATGGGTTTAGAGTCATTGTGATGTCTGTATGTTTTATGCTTGTAGTGATGTCTCTGGTACTTTGTCTCACAGGATCCCCCTTAGGATCTCTTGTAGGGCTGGTTTCGTGGTGACAAATTCCTTCAGTTTTTGTTTGTTTGGGAAGACCTTTATCTCTCCTTCTATTCTAAATGACAGACTTGCTGGATAAAGGATTCTCGGCTGCATATTTTTTCTGTTTAGCACACTGAAGATCTCGTGCCAATCCTTTCTGGCCTGCCAAATTTCAAAAGAGAGATCAGTCACGAGTCTTATAGGTCTCCCTTTATATGTGAGGGCACGTTTATCCCTTACTGCTTTCAGAATTTTCTCTTTATCCTTGTATTTTGCCAGTTTCACTATGATATGTCGTGCAGAAGATCGATTCAAGTTACGTCTGAAGGGAGTTCTCTGTGCCTCTTGGATTTCAACGCCTTTTTCCTTCCCCAGTTCAGGGAAGTTCTCAGCTATAATTTTTTCAAGTACCCCTTCAGCACCTTTCCCTCTCTCTTCCTCCTCTGGGATACCAATTATGCGTATATTATTTCTTTTTAGTGTATCACTTAGTTCTCTAATTTTCCCCTCATACTCCTGGATTTTTTTTTTATCTCTGTTTCTCTCAGCTTCCTCTTTCTCCATAACTTTATCTTCTAGTTCACCTATTCTCTCCTCTGCCTCTTCAATCCGAGCTGTCGTCATTTCCATTTTGTTTTGCATTTCGTTTAAAGCGCTTTCCAGCTCCTCGTGACTGTTCTTTAGTCCCTTGATCTCTGTAGCAAGAGATTCTCTGCTGTCCTCTATACTGTTTTCAAGCCCAGCGATTAATTTTATGACTATTATTCTAAATTCACTTTCTGTTGTATTATTTAAATCCTTTTTGATCAGTTCATTAGCTGTTATTTCCTGGAGATTCTTCTGAGGGGAATTCTTCCGTTTGGTCATTTTGCATAGTCCCTGGAGTGGTGAGGACCTGCAGGGCACTTCCCCTGTGCTGTGGTGTATAACTGGAGTTGGTGGGCGGGGCCACAGTCAGACCAGATGTCTGCCCCCAGCCCACCACTGGGGCCACAGTCAGACTGGTGTGTGCTTTCTCTTCCCCTCTCCTAGGGGTGGGATTCACTGTGGGGTGGCGTGGCCCATCTGGGCTATTTGCACACTGCCAGGCTTGTGGTGCTGGGGATCTGGCGTATTAGCTGGGGTGGGTAGGCAAGGTGCACGGGGGCAGGAGGGGCAGGCTTAGCTCGCTTCTCCTTAGGTGATCCACTTCAGGAGGGGCCCTGTGGCAGTGGGAGGGAGTCAGATCCGCTGCCAGAGGTTTGGCTCCACAGAAGCACAGAGTTGGGTGTTTCCGTGGAGGGAGCAAGTTCCCTGGCAGGAACTGGTTCCCTTTGGGATTTTGGCTGGGGGATGGGCGGGGGAGATGGCGCTGGCAAATGCCTTTGTTCCCCACCAAACTGAGCTCTGTCGTCTGGGGGCTCAGCAACTCTCCCTCCCTTTGTCCTCCAGCCTTCCCGCTTTCTGAGCAGAGCTGTTAACATATGACCTCCCAGACGCTAAGTTGCGCTTGCTGTGGGAACACAGTCCGTCAGGCCCCTCCTCTTTTGCCAGCCAGACTCAGGGCTCTGCTTGGCCGGCGAGCTGCCCCTCCACCCTGGCTCCCTCCCGCCAGTCCATGGAGCGCGCACCGCCTCGCCGCCCTTCCTACCCTCTTCCATGGGCCTCTCATCTGCGCTTGGCTCTGGAGACTCCGTTCTGCTAATCCTCTGGCGGTTTTCTGGGTTCTTTAGGCAGGTGTAGGTGGAATCTAAGTGATCAGCAGGACGCACGGTGAGCCCAGCGTCCTCCTATGCTGCCATCTTCCCTCTCTGCTATTTTTATTTCTCTTCTGTGTGTTTAAAAAAATGCTATATTTCCTATTTGTTCCAGATTAAAAAAAAAAAAAAAACAAAAATCAAAAAACTAAAGATTACAGCTACCCCCTTCCCATCCTATTCATCTCCCTCCACTCTTTGTCATTCTGTGGCTGGAGGGACTGAAGCCTATCAGGAATGTTGTTGGTACTTCTTGTCTTAGATTCCTGAGCTCACTTGTGAAAGAGATGGCTCTCACTTTGCTGATCCAGGTTCTGAAAACTCCCCAAGTCAGTAATTGTCTCCCAGGTTGAGTAGAGACTGGGAACTACTTCAGCAAATGAAAGAACTCTCTGATACTTCCTTTAAATTCAGCTTTGGGGGAGGTAGAATATTACTTTTCAGAAAGAACAAAATGAGAGCGAGAGTTAGATTGATGTACAGGTATTAGAGGTAGCTACCTTTACTTTTGAGCAGACAGTTTGGGATTGAAGCAGGCAAGAAGCCAGGTGTGAAGTCTGCATTCTCCTTGAGCTCAGTGTTCATGCACTAGCATCAGGATCTCTTCATGTCAGACTCTTAGGTGCTGCCTTGATGTGCATAGTCTTCGGATCCTGCATTAAGTCTCTGAGTGCCAGAGTGGCCAGTTTTTGACTTCTCCCACTGGGCCCCATCTGGCTGCTGTTCTGGGGCAAGGTGCTCTCGGTCTCTGCCACTACCACTGGTCTTAGTGGTCTTTGCTTTCTGGATTATTTTCATTTCTTAATCTGATCTCCAGAGCATGAGGGGCACCTCTTCTCAGAATGTGTAGTTTGATCTTCTGAACAAAATGAATTCTCTGTGTAAGCTGGCAGGAAGATAAATTCAATCCAAAGACCAGACTCTCCCTCTCCCTTTAGGGGAGTGTGTGTGTGTGTGTGTGTGTGTGTGTGTGTGTATGTGTGTGTGTATGAGAGAGAGAGAGAGAGACAGAGAGAGAATGATCTGCTTCTCTCATCCCCTTATTCCATCTCTGTGGTGATGGAGCCTTTATAGGCCAGAGCACCCCAATTTGATATAGCCCAGCAACAGATCTCCTGGGGACTATTTATAATTGAGAACTCTGAGTAGGAAACAGCCAAATAATCATTGCTGTGCATGTAACCCAGCTTAAGAAAATTTTATGGGGAATTTCAATTCTTTGGAAATTATTTTCTGAGGCTCAGTTTCTCTTTTTGTGCCTTTGAACACAATTCTGTTTCAAACCCTCCTCTTCTTCCTCTTTAGTTCATTTGGCTTGAGGAAATCTTATTTGGGCTGCTTATGTGTACAGGTACTTAACTATGACACGATATCTTTTCTAAGTGAGATGTATGAACAGGGATCAGCCTGTATTCACAGGGGTTGGCTTAACCTTCAAGCAACTTTTTTTTTTAATTTTTACAACTAAAGATGTCTGTAAGCTAACATTCATATTTGAAACTTGACATGTTTGAGGGATGTGGGGCTCTGAAAATGCAGGTACAAGGAGAGGCATCTGGCTATAGGTAATGGTGAATGGCTTGTTGGAAGACTGATTTCCTCCTCTGTGCTGACAGGCACAGAGGCCCATGGTGAGGACACAGGACACAGGTACACTGCACTCAGAGGACTGGCATTGACTATGATTTTGCCATACTGGTCATTTCTTTAATTAGTGCATTTCCATTTTCTCAAGTATAGACTTTCGAGTGATGGCATATGTTAATGGCAATGTTTGTTTCTAAGACCTTAGGGGAGAACATCATGGCATTAGCATTAAATAAGGGCTTTTTCATGGGATTTTGCCTGATTTTTTAAAATTGAACAACAATTTGATAGCTATGGCTCTTTAGAAACAAATCTCAAATGCTACATACGAAACACCAATTTTCTGTGTGGCTTGTGAGCTTGCTAATGGGATGTATGTCCTTATACCTCTAGGTCACTTTTTAAATTTTGCCTCTACTGGTAATTTTTTTAGAAAGGGAAAAAAAAACCACATGCTTTGTTGCAGTAAGAAATACAATAAGGAAATGTCTGAAATGGGAAGAAAGTTAAACTGCTTTGCAAAAACTATACTTTGTAGAGTGACCTGAGAAAGCAAAATTTTATAAAACTAGTAAGCCATAATACCGTGGTGCTGGGCACTGTTGGAATGGCATCAGGGGATTCAGTCTTTGCATATTTGATCATCTGGTATCCTCAAGAAGAGACATTGGAAGGTGGGAAAAATCCAGAACTGTAAAGTTTTGTGGCTGTGCATGGAGCCATTTTTGGAGGTATGGGATCAAAGAATGTGTGACATTTGCATTGTCTGTCTCTCCTCACCCACTGAGCCTAGCAAGCTCTAATCAGGGCAGTTATCTCTAATGTATGACTCACCCAAATCACTGTATTCCCAAAGATAACAATCTAGAAATCTGTAATTCTGTGACAGGGGAGGAGGTCACTAGCAAAACAGATGAAACAGAATTAAAAACCTCATAAAAGAAGAGCTTTAGTTTATTGAAATCTATTATTACTAAGGAAAATTCAAGACATGGAGAATTATGAAAAATCCAAACAGATCCCAAACTGCATCAACCCTGGAACAATTGTGTGAGGAGATTGGGTCAGGATATTTCCAAGTTCTTTTGCCGCTCTGACTGTAATTCTGTGAATTTTATAGCATTGGGTCGAAGGGCTTCATTCATACAGCTGACTGCATTAAGGTTTGAGTCCATGTGATCATTAACAGCTGCTCGGTAGGTGGTATTGAGGGTAAGGGACTTAGCTATGACAGGAGACACAATAAGTATAAGCCTCTAGCTTTTAAATGACGGCAACATATTCTGTGTCTAATGTGAGTTGTGTGTGTGTCAAAATTCAGTAGCCTCCCCGTTCAAATAGGTCTTCCTGTCCAATGTGAGTTCTGCCGTAAAGACAGTATTGAGTATACTAACCTTGCTTCAGTTGGTCTGTACTTGTTCTAGGGATGTGTAGCAGATACACTCCCCTTTCCTGGAAAACTAGAAAACTTTCAGAAGAACACAACTTCACTTAAATATAAATTACGTTGATTATCACGCTACCTAAAATTTCACAGACCTGAAAGTCACCAAGATCTCCTTTTGAGTTAGGTACCCTTGAGAACTGTTTTGTTTATCATGATAAATTATCTAAACTTTCATATTGTTTAAGACCAACATTATGGAAATAAGCAGCTCTTTATTTCATTCTAAGATCAGTCTAACCAAATTATGCAACTTCTAATGCAAGTGCTTGAAGTTTCCATTTTGAAAGTTTTCTCATTTTAATACCTTGCAAGAGATAAATATTTTAGCTACTATTCATGCTTAACAACATATTTTACTGATTGTCATTCTCTTTGTGGCATTTGTTGGCATGAGGGGCAGTTCACCATGGCTTTGCTCATTTTGCTGTTTGCTTTGGATAGTCAGCAAAGAGCCAGAATTCAATAAAAAACATGTATTTTTGTTGTTGCTATTTTTAATCTCAGGCCATGGGAGGCTGAGACCTACAGAATCAATATATATATATAGGGCATGTGGATGTTTTGCCTGAGAGTCAAAAATGAGGTAGATTTTCTTTTAAAGTAGATTTGATTCCAGAATTACTAAACTATTAAACTCAACACATGTTGGAGACTGGCAGATGGCATTCAGCAGGATTTGGGGCACTGTCTGTAACAAAGCAATCTATTTCTTGCAGGGAATAAATTGCTATTTCTGGGGAAGGGGAGGTCAGTTGGGGAGCCCTTGGGAAGCTTTGTTTTACTTTTAAGCTCATAAAGAGTATTTTTCAGGGGCTCCTTGAAGGCAGGGCCAATTCTATACAATTCCTTTTGCTTGGTGTCAGTGTTATTAAGATTTGTGACTTAAGAGTTTCTACAGTGGTTGTTATGCCCTGATCTTAAAAGGTATTCATTTATTTTAGATGAATCTTACTGCTCTATGATGGTTTGCCTCTAGACTTTAGTGAATGGACTTTCCATTTAGTAATTAGGTTCTTTTCAAACAAATATTTTGGCTTGAAAACATTCACCCATTCATACATCTACCAAATATTTGTAGATCATCCTTTACTGACCAGCTCTGAACTCAGCTCTGAGGGATAGAGAAAATATATGGTACCTACTCATAGCTTATGTTATTGTTGAGGACACAAGATGAGAAGTTAAATACATTTTAAAAAAAACAATGGGAAAAGTAAGGATTATTGGCTAAATGGTGCTATGTGATTGATTATTGGAAAAAATAAGTTTTTATTTCCCACTATATGACAAAATAAATTCCACATGGATTAAAGAGTTAAAATTTTAAGATGAAAACTCAGTAAAGTCAATAGCACAGGACTTCAGAGGATAAAAGCAATGGAAATAAACACAAAGAAAAATACCAGCAGCTCTATTAAAATTTGGAAATGTCTGTATGTCTAAAAAATAATAAGCCAAATGAAAAAATAAACTGTAAGCTGAGGACATGTTTTAAGTTTATATAGAAAAGAACCTGTATTTATTACTTCTACAAATGTTTATATAGTGTTTACTATGTGCTAGTCAGTATTCAAGGTGCTGGGGATATAAGAGTGAGCAAAACAAAGTCCCTGTCTTCATTGAGTTTATAATTTTATGCACACAGACAAGTGATAAACAAATAAATATATATGTTAGGTGATGATATGGAGAAAAATAAGGAAGGGTAAAGGGTACATGTTTCTGTCAGAAATGAGGGCTCTCTAGAAAGGTCAGGGAAGACATCTTGGATAAAGGGACATTTAAACAATGCTTTTAATATATAAAGAGCTCTTATAAATCAATAAATAAGACAAATACCACAATATAAAAATTATGCAAAAGACACAGATAATTCATAAAGAAGCTGTACAAATGGCCGGTAGATAGAAAAGTATTTCAATCTTAGTAAGTCAATAATAACAATGGAATGCCATTATTAACTTTTAATTACAAACACTATATATACTTATTAAAAAGTCAAACAATACAGGAGCATATAAAATAGAAGCTAAAGTCTCCACAACTCTCTCCCTATTAATCCATTACCTTGGGGGAACCACAGACAACAATTTGATATGCAAAATGTCTTATTTTTACTTATAGAACTAGGAAAATTTTAAAAATTATACTCCACATTGATATGGTTATCACACACTGTTACATGGAATATAATTGATAGAATTGAAATTGACATAATCTTTCTTGGGGGCAATTTGCAAATGCACATTAAAACCCCTATAATATCTAGTGTTTCTTTTTCTGGGAGTTATCCTAAGGAAATAATTTTAGATTTGCCTAGAAATTCATGTTCAAGGATGTTAATTTCAGTACAATTTATAGAGCTAAAATATTGAAAATATCCTTAATATACAAAGCATTATTATAATTTTAAATATCGTCTGGTGAAGCCATAGGGAAACAGGCGGTCTCATACATTGTTCATGGGTGTATAAATTGGCACCAGTCCCGTGGAGGAAAATTTGATAATGTCCCTCAAAACTGCAAATGCATATATGTGCATTGCTAGAATACTGTGAAGACATTAAAATAATATTTTGAGGAATATTTAATGATGCAAGAAAACACTCTTTGCATAACATACATTAATTGAAAATATCGCAAATGAAACAGCATGTACAGGTTGATTACACTTATTTGAAAATACATGTGTGTGTAGAAAAAAATACTGGAAGGAATATTACCAAAGCATTAATACTTTTCACAGGATTCAGGAAATCAGGTGATTTTTACTTTTGAAACACGCTTTTCTAATTTCCCAAATTTTCTATATTGAACATGCATTATTTCTGAGATCAGAAAAGCAATTACTTAAGAGGTAACTACTAGACTACATAGTAAATATTAAGGACCAAAGAGGTGGCATAAAATATAACTTATTTTGAAGCAGGACATATCAATTATATTCTTTATTTTCATTTTTGAATCAGGTCATACCTTCTAAATTTTTATTTTTTCTTTTTTGGATGTTTCTCTCAGATAAATGTTCACATTTTTAAAATATATTTATTTTATTTTATTTTCAATATATGAAGTTTATTGTCAAATTGGTTTCCATACAACACCCAGTACTCATCCCAAAAGGTGCCCTCCTCAATACCCATCACCCACCCTGCCCTCCCTCCCACCCCCCATCAACCCTCAGTTTGTTCTCAGTTTTTAACAGTCTCTTATGCTTTGGCTCTCTCCCACTCTAACCTCTTTTTTTTTTCCTTCCCCTCCCCCATGGGTTTCTGTTAAGTTTCTCAGGATCCACACAAGAGTGAAAACATATGGTATCTGTCTTTCTCTGTATGGCTTATTTCACTTAGCATCACACTCTCCAGTTCCATCCACATTGCTACAAAGGGCCATATTTCATTCTTTCTCATTGCCATGTAGTACTCCATTGTGTATATAAACCACAATTTCTTTATCCATTCATCAGTTGATGGACATTTAGGCTCTTTCCATAATTTGGCTATTGTTGAGAGTGCTGCTATAAACATTGGGGTACAAGTGCCCCTATGCATCAGTACTCCTGTATCCCTTGGATAAATTCCTAGCAGTGCTATTGCTGGGTCATAGGGTAGGTCTATTTTTAATTTTTTGAGGAACCTCCACACTGCTTTCCAGAGCGGCTGCACCAATTTGCATTCCCACCAACAGTGCAAGAGGGTTCCCGTTTCTCCATATCCTCTCCAGCATCTATAGTCTCCTGATTTGTTCATTTTGGCCACTCTGACTGGCGTGAGATGATATCTGAGTGTGGTTTTTGATTTGTATTTCCCTGATAAGGAGCGACGTTGTAAATGTTCACATTTAAAAATTACCCTTTTCTTTACAGTTTGCCTTTTAAATATGAGAAATAATGTTATGAAAAATAATTTTTCCTTCTTCACTTTTCTTGCCATTATGTATACTCTTGTAAAAGGAGATTTATCTCACCAGTGTTAGACATCTGGCTCACAAATTTTATTTTTAGTATGAGAGATTTTAAAATAGTAACATTTAGCTATGATCTGTACAGATTTTTAATACTATGAAAATGATATAGGCTTTCTCTAATGGTCACTTTTGGCAAAGTGTATTTTTTCAGTTTCCTTTTCAGGACCAAATAGCCAATTTTAAGGAGGACCTTTTTAATATCCTTCAATATTTGATTTCATATTTGGGCTTCTTGAACCTGAGGCACACAATAGCCCCAACAATGTGGAACAAAAAAAAGAGGGATTTAATGAGTTGATCCTCACTGAGATGCTCAAATTTCAAATCTAGCCTTGACTAAATGCACTATTTTTTTTCAACAAAATGGAATGAGTTCAACTTTTCTTTTCCTTCCTTTCTTCTTCTTCTTCTTCTTCTTCTTCTTCTTCTTCTTCTTCTTTTTTGCTTTTTTAATGTTTTTTTATTCAATCTTTTTAAGAAAGGCACATTTATTTGATTGACTGCCCATATAGTAGCCTAACTTTGTAGTGCATAAATAAAAAAGTAGAATCCTCTGGGACAGGAATTTAATTCAGTTCAATTGATGGCTGTGTAAACTTCTCTTATAGTAAGTACTGCACTAAAATGCAAAATGTTTGTTCAGTGGTCCTGTGTAGATACCAGAACTATTTAGATATCGCAAAGGAAATTCTTATTATGCAAACAAACAGATGCTTCACCCCGTACCTAATAGTTAATAGAAGAGAATGTTATCTGTACAATGTCATCCTGATTGTAGATGAAGTGTTTGCCTGCTATGGGAAAACACCTACGGCCTAATTCGGTAGTCTGTCTCATGGATAAATGAATAGAGACTATCGCCTCTGGTAGGATTGATTGTATTTCTTATATCTGTAATCATTTAACTAGATATGTTTCAGCTCGAATTATATGTTTTTCATGTTATAACATGGACTATTTGATAGAAATAAATATGCTGCGTGTGTGTGTGTGTGTGTGTGCGCGCGCGCACAGAAGGGACTAAAAATTAAGGGAGATTAAGGAAAAAACACTACCTTCTTCCCAACCCTCCTCTTTTCTCTCTTACTTCTTTAATGTAAAAGTCCTCATTTAAAGAAATATTGAGAATGCCTAAAATTTGGTTATGAAGCAACTTGAAATTCACATTGTCCCTTTGTATATATCTTAAAGAAGAAATTGTTTGGATTAGAAAACAATTTCCAGGGAATTAAAATACTTAATTGATTTTAAGCCAGAGTTTGAAAGACGTTAATGTGGTAAAGCACAGTATTCTGTCTGAAAAAATAAAATGTAATACTATGCAAATTCATATCACCTCTTAAGTGAGTATAAAACTCCAGAAAGTGATAATAAGATTAAAATCAAGGAATTTTGTTTATTGAATTCTGATCCTATTGGCAGTTGACAGTCAGTGGGGTTTGGTACTGGCTCTGAGGAAGGCCCTGCGAAACACATGCTACTGCATACGATGTATGTGAAAGTCTGATTCTGAACTTGCTTATGGACCCTGAATGGGCCTGAAGACCTTGGAGTTCTCCCTACCTTCATCTCTCCATGGCTGCTGTTGCTTAGGACCCAAGAACAGAACTGATGTTGTGGCTGAGATGTTCTTGTTTACTAGTGCCATTATGAGGGAGACTGAGCCACCTAGGGAGATATACATACCCAAAAGCCCCCTGCAGTAAATGATCTTAGCGGGTTGGCATCTTTGAAGACACATCTGTAAATGTCCTGAATGCAGTATACTATCTGACTTTTACTTTACAATTATTAAGAAACCTGTTGCTCTATGAGGGAAAAGTAGGCAGGGCCCTATTATCTTCTATTATTGTTTTTATTGGTTACTTATTATAAAATCAATTTGTTTCCATTGTGAAAAAAATGGAAAAGAGCAGAAATATTTGAAGTAGTTGGAAAATCATCCATAATTCTACCACTTAGGGGCAGCCACCATTAACTTTCTTTTCAGTGCTTGGCACAAAATAAATACCCAATAAAAGTTACTGAATTAATAAAAAAAACTTTCATATTTTTACTGTTTTAAAGATCATTTTAGTTGGGATAATTCTGACTATTTTTCTATATTTACATTTTATCATAAGAGTTTTTCTATATCATTAGAAAATATTTCTAAGCAAGCTGTTTTTTGGTGGTTGAATTGTATTCTGTTTTATAGGTAGAATTTATTTTACTCAGTCTCTAATGTTGACCTTTTAAGTTATTTAAATTTGGACTTATTATAAATAACACTGTGATATCCTTATACATAAATCTTGTTATGATCTCTGATTGTTTCGTTAGAATAAATTCCTTAGAAGTGAAATTGTTTTAACTGAAGTTTTACATGTTTTAGGCCTTCTGATGTATATTTTCCCTAGAAAAGTAACAATGTATAGTTCCACCAACATTGTATAAGAGCCCATTTTACTGTACTCACAAAGAATTATTATAATTTTAAATATAGTCTGGTGATGCCACAGAGAAACAGGCAGTCATACATTGTTCGTGAGTGTATAAATTGACACCAGTCCCGTGGAGGGAAATTTGATAATGTTCCTCAAAACTGCAAATGCATATGCCCTTTGACCCAGCAATTCCATTTGTAGAGTATTCATCCCATAGATATGCTTGACCATGTACAGAATGATGTAAATGCAAGGGTTTTCACTGCTGTATTATTTAATACAACAAAAATGGAAACAATGAGTATGTCATTTAAAAAATATATTTTTAAAAATGAGTGTTTTATATATTGATATGGAAGAATCTCTAAACATATTGTTGACTAAACAAAAAGAATATTCAGTAAACTATGTAGGCATACTGGGTTAAAAAGGAGAGAAAAAGACAACATATATTTTGTTTTATATATGCATGAGATTGTATGAAAGGATAAATAGGAAATTAATTGGAATGCATACCTGTTGGAAAAATGGCAAATGAGAGGATAGGGAACAGGGGTGGGAGGGAGAATTATTAGTTCCATAGATGAAAATGGATTATATAATTTTATTTATTTATTTATTTATTTATTTATTTAAATTTTGTAAATGTTTATTTATGTTTGAGAGAGACCAAGAGACACAGCATGAGTGGGGGAGGGACAAAAAGACAGGGAAACACAAAATTCGAAGCAGGCTCCAGGCTCTGTGTCAGCACAGAGCCCATGTGGGGCTTGAACCCACAAACTGTGAGATAATGACCTGAGCCCACATCAGACACTTAACCGAATGAGCCACCCAGGCACCCCAGATTATCTAATTTTAGTTTCTTTTATATATATAATTTATTGTCAAATTGGTTTCCATACAACACCTAGTGCTCATCCCACCAGGTGCCCTCCTCAATGCCCATCACCCAGTTTCCCCTCTCCCCCATCCCCCATCAACCCTCAGTTTGTTCTAGGTATTTAAGAGTCTCTTACGGTTTGCCTCCTTCCCTCTCTGTAACTTTTTTTCCCCCTTCTTTCCCCCATGGTTTTCTTTTAAGTTTCTCAGGGTCCACATATGAGTGAAAACATATGGTATCTTTCTTTCTCTGCCTGACTTATTTCACTTAGCATAATACCCTCCAGTTCCATCCATGTTGCTACAAATGGCCAGATTTCATTCTTTCTCATTGCCAAGTAGTATTCCATTGTATATATAAACCACATCATCGTTATCCATTCATCACTTGATGGACACTTAGGCTCTTGCCATAATTTGGCTATTGTTGAAAGTGCTGCTATAAACATTGGGGTACAAGTGCCCCTATGCATCAGCACTCCTGTATCCCTTGGGTAAATTCCTAGCAGTGCTGGGTCATAGGGTAGATCTATTTTTAATCTTTTGAGGAACCTCCACACTGTTTTCCAGAGAGGCTGCACCAGTTTGCATTCCCACCACCAGTGCAAGAGTGTTCCCATTTCTCCACATCCTCTTCACCATCTATAGTCTCCTGATTTGTTCATTTTAGCTACTCTGACTGGTGTGAGGTGGTATCTCAGTGTGGTTTTGATTTGTATTTCCCTGATGAGGAGTGACGTTGAACATTTTTTCATGTGCCTGTTGGCCATCTCGATGTCTTCTTTAGAAAAGTGTCTATTCATGTCTTCTGCCCATTTCTTCACTAGATTATTTGTTTTTTGGATGTGGAGTTTGATGAGTTCTTTTTGGATTTTGGATACTAGCCTTTTATCTGATATGTTATTTGCAAATATCTTTTCCCATTCTGTCCATTGCCTTTTAGTTTTGTTTATTGTTTCCTTTGGAGTGCAGAAGCTTTTTATCTTCATGAGGTCCAAATAGTTCATTTTTGCTTTTAACTCCCTTGCCTTTGGAGATGTGTCAAGTAAGAAATTGCTGTGGCTGAGGTCAGAGAGGTGTTTCCTGCTTTCTCCTCTAGGGTTTTGATGGTTTCCTGTCTCACATTCAGGTCCTTCATCCATTTTGAGTTTATTTTTGTGAATGGTGTGAGAAAGTGGTCTAGTTTCATTCTTCTGCATGTTGCTGTCCAGTTCTCCCAGCACCATTTGTTAAAGAGACTGTCTTTTTTCAATTAGACACTCTTTCCTCCTTTGTCAAAGATTAGTTGGCCATACATTTGTGGGTCCAATTCTGGAGTCTCTATTCTATTCCATTGGTCGATGTGTCTGTTTTTGTGTCAATACCATGCTGTCTTGATGATGACAGCTTTGTAGTAGAGGCTAAAGTCTGGGATTGTGATGCCTCCCACTTTGGTTTTCTTCTTCAATATTACTTTGGCTATTCGAGGTCTTTTGTGGTTCCATACAAATTTTAGGATTGCTTGTTCTAGCTTAGGGAAGAATGCTGGTGCAATTTTGATTGGGATTGCATTGAATGTGTAGGTAGCTTTGGGTAGTATTGACATTTTAACCATATTTATTCTTCTAATCCATGAGCATGGAATGTTTTTCTATTTCTTTGTATCTTCTTCAATTTCCTTCATAAGCTTTCTATAGTTTTCAGCATACAGATCTTTTACATCTTTGGTTAGGTTTATTCCTAGGTATTTTAGGCTTCTTGGTGCAATTGTGAATGGGATCAGTTTCTTTATTTGTCTTTCTGTTGCATTCTTATTGGTGTATAAGAATGCAACTGATTTCTGTACATTAATTTTATATCCTGTAACTTTGCTAAATTCATGTATCAGTCCTAGCAGACTTTTGGTGGAGTCTATTTGGTTTTCCATGTATGATATTATGTCATCTGCAAAAAAGTGAAAGCTTGACTTCATCTTTGCCAATTTTGATGCCTTTGATTTCCTTTTATTGTCTGATTGCTGATGCTGGAACTTCCAACACTATGGTAAGCAATAGCAGTGAGAGTGGACATCCCTGTCGTGATCTCAGGGAGAAAGCTCTCAGTTTTTCCCCATTGAGGATGATATTAGCTGTGGGCTTTTCATAGATGGCTTTGATGATGTTTAAGTATGTTCCTTCTATCCCGACTTTCTTGAGGGTTTTTATTAAGAAAGGATGCTGAATTGTGTCAAATGCTTTTTCTGCATCGATTGACAGGATAATATGGTTCTTATCTTTAATTTTAGTTTAAATTTGTATTTGTTTGAAAAAAAGTCTCCCTTCATTTGTTGCAAAGACTTTTTTTCAGTGTGTCTTGTATGACTTTTAATGCAATTTTTGCTTATTTTTTACTTAGAGAGTTTTGGAAGGAATTATTATATACAAAAATTTAAAAATTGTGTATATGTATATATACATATCTATCTCACATTTTTTCCAGTATATTTATGAATTTTTTGTTATGTTTTTAATTCCTTAAGAATTTATTTTGGCATATGATTGGAAGTGACAATGTAAAAAAATATTTTTCTCGATAGTTAATTGGTTGATTTTGTACCATTTATTATTTTTCTTCCTTCCTCACTGTTTTCTGGTCCTTCTTAAAACCATCATGTACTAAATTTTTATATAGACTAGGAACTTTTTTGAGGTATTTATTTTTTTCCCACTGATCTGTTCACTTTTGTATCAGTACCACGCTGACTTAATCATTGATGGTTTATAATGGATTTTAACAGGTGGTAGGGTTTATTTCTCCCTATTTGTCTTTTCACAAAAAGTTTTAGTTTTTCTGTGTTCTTTTAGATAAACTTGGTAGTCAATGTTAAGTTTTTAAAATGTTGGTATTTTTCCTGGAATTGTGACAAACATAAATAAATTTAGGAAGGGTTGACATGCATATAGTATTTAGTCTTTTTAAAAATGTTTTATTTATTTATTTTTGAGAGAGAAGGGGGGAAGGACAGAGGGAGAGAGGGAGATAGAGAATCCCAAGTAGGCTGATGCGGAAGTCAATCTGACTGTGAGATCATGACCTGAGCCGAACTGAAGAGTTGGCTCCTTAACTGACTGAGCCACCCAGGCACCCCAATACTTAGTCTTTTTATCTAGGAACATGACATGTCTCCATTTGTCACATTTTGTTCTAATGTCATCAGTAAATTTACATAGTTCTCCTTACATTTCTTGTTAACCTTATATCCAGCTATTTCATAGTTTTGCTGTTAATTTGACTGGGCTCTTTTTTCCATTACATTTTCTCTTTTTTCTTTTTCTTTTTTTTAAATATGAAATTTATTGTCAAATTGGTTTCCATACAACACCCAGTGCTCATCCCAACAGGTGCCCTCCTCAATGCCCATCACCCACTTTCCCCTCCCTCCCACCCCCCCATCAACCCTCAGTTTATTCTCAGTTTTTAAGAGTCTCTTATGGTTTGGCTCCCTCCCACTCTAACTTTTTTTTTCCTTACCCTCCCCCATGGTCTTCTGTTAAGTTTCTCAGGATCTACATAAGAGTGAAAACATATGGTATCTGTCTTTTTCTGTATGACTTATTTCACTTAGCATAACACTCTCCAGTTCCATCCACAAAAGGCCATTACATTTTCTAGCTGGTAATGATGGTAGAGTATGTAGGAGAAGTTAACATTTGCATCTATATTTTGAATCTAACTCTTAACATTTGCAGCTATATTTTGAATCTAGCCCTTCTTGTTTTCCCAGGCATGGTTTTCAATTGGGTGGCTGGGCAAGTAAAAGGCAGGACTTGGACTTCTACAGCTAGGCATAGAAAGGACAGGACAGAGATGCCTGGGTGGCTCTGTTGGCTAAGTGTCTGACTCTTGATTTCATCTTAGGTCATGATCTCAAGTTCTTGACATCCAGCCCCATGTTGGATGTCAAGATTCTCTCTCTCCCTTTCCCTTTGCCCCTCCACTACTTGCTTACGTGCACACACATTCTCTCTCTTCCAAAAAAAAAAAAAAAAAAAAAAAGGACAGGATACTAGTAAGAGCTTAGATCCTGGGGGCACCTGGGTGGCTCAGTCAGCTAAGCATCCGACTTCAGCTCAAGTTGTGATCTAACGGTTCGTGAGTTCGAGCCCTGTGTCAGCTCTGTGCTGACAGCTCAGAGCCTCGAGCCTGCTTCAAAATCTGTGTGTCCCAATCTCTCTCTGCCCTCCTCCACTCGCGCTCTGTCTCTCTCTCAAAAATAAATAAACATTAAAAAATTTTATTAAAAAAAGAGCTTGGATTCTGGATGCAGACTATCTTTTAGAATTCTAAGTATACCAGTCTTTAGCCAAGTGACTTTAGGGAAGTTATTCTCTGTGCCTCAGCTTCCTCATTTGAAAATTAGAATAATACTACCTACCTCATAGATTCTTGTGAAGATTCAATGTGAGTATTCAGCATCTGATGCAAAATAAGTCTTAAATAAATATTAAGTAGCTGTTGCTATAATCTCTTTATGCCAGGGAAGACATATAATTTATACTCTCTATCTGGAAGGAGGAAATAAGATTCTCATCTACCTTAACAATGTACTGCAGAGGGCAACACAATCCAATTTCAAAATTAAGGAAAACTTCTATTTGTCTCTGTTTAATTATTACAAATAAATTCCACCCACCCCAGGATACATTTTTGCTTTTAGTTATATGAAGTTCCTTTTACATGCAATATTTACTCTTTTTATTATGGTTCCCTCAAGGTTTTTCATTGTTCTTTACTATGATACTCATATATAGTTCCATTGTGAAGTTGGATGAGGTCCTACATGAATCAGAGTTAGCTAGATGTGCTGGCAGGAGAGTAAAAAGCCTTTTTCTGATGTTACACCTTTGTGTTTTCTTTCTAGAATCAGTGGATATCAATTTAGGCCTTAATCTGGCATTTTTCAACCTTTCTCCTTCGTGAGTCTGTGCTGGGCATTTCCATTAGCTAGGAAGCTCTGGAGATGGCAATTTCATGGACCACTGGCTTAGGTTTGTGACCTGCACTTTAATAAATACTGCCCCAAGCCTTTCTTCTCCTGTGACCTGCTGCTTCTGCAGACCTGGGCTCTGTTTCAGGGCCACTGCTTTTTCTTTTTTCTTTCATGCAAGTGACTTACAAATGAATTTTAAATAGCCAGTTCATGGTGAGGAAATTTTGAGCTCAGGTTCCCAGGACTGTGCTCTGTCCAGATATGCCTTCCTTCCATCCAGGAAACCAGTTCCTGGTGTCTCTTAGGCATATTTTACACTCTTTTTTCAATTTGGGGATGGAATATAGTGGCCTAGGGCAAAGGCTCCAATTCCACTTTGGCCACTTAGGGACCAATTTATACTTTTGGGGGCTTTAGGGAAAATGTCAGGAGGCTGGTTGGGGGGGTGGTGGGAAGGAAGAACAAAAACTTGATTCTCTATTATAATATTTAACTTGAATGAAATGTGTGAACCCTGGCAAATGTGGTGTCACTGTAAGTGAATCACTGCTGCCAACAAAATAATAGGTACCTGGGTGCCACTATTTCCTAATCAGGTTTTTTTTTTAATAACTAGATATTGTTCTCTATGGAGTCAGCAACTGAGTAACAATCACTTTCTGTTCATTTGAGTACAAACTGATCCCCCCCTTAGATTATAAAGTTTTAATCCATGCACGTACAATTAAAATGATATCCAAATACATCTCAGGTTTCCTTTGAATTTGTAGCAGCTTTTGTGCATAGGGAAGGTTGTTGCTTTGCTATAAACCACCGGCCCAGAGTAAACCTCAGCTGTGCTGTAGCTATTTTGGACAACAAGTTTCTAGTTGCTTGTGTGTAATTGCCCATATTACATCATCCTAACCATTGTGAAATGTGCAAAATACAAAGCTTATTTAATGATTCATTTCAGGTGGACAGTTATTTTGAAAGTAATTTTAAAATGTTTCCCTGTATGAAACAGATTTCTCCCCTTTGTTCTTGCTTTCTTGTTCAGATTGAAGGTAATTCAGTAATTGATAATAATATAGCAGAGAGAAGTGTACCATTAACATTGAGCCGCACAACCTTGGCAGTCTGCCTAAAATGTTGCATGGGATGTTGTTTTTCTTCATGCAAGTAAAGAACCGAGGGGAGAAATTTCCCTTCATATCACATCAAGTAAGCATTAACCCCAAATCAAATTTAATTTCCCTATCAGTGAGCAGCAACAACAAAAAATCTATTTTCAATTATCACAAGAAACTTGGATATGTATCACTCACTGGTCTTAGCTGGTTTCATTTTGTCAGATTTTGCTGGCTTTTGTGATGGTAGATGTATGCCATACAGAAGACTTTAAAATGTCTCTGTTGGTGGATTGAATTAACCCATCAGTCAGATATGTGAAATTCCACTAAACTAAGACTTTTTGGCATTTTCCTACCAATGTTAAACATTTGCAGACTAGGTAATAGGTCATGTTTACTCACCTATTAGTAGGAAGAAGAATTTAAAAATAACATTTATATTTGTCCATGTACCTTATATATTGCACACAGAGTGAAGTTTGGTAAAAGGCCTTATAGGTAATATTTCAAAGTGAGAAAAAAAAGATTGCTTAGAATCTGTAAGGTCAGAGATGGATCAAATAATTCTGGGCTCATTTATTACTGAATAATGGAGTTTGTAAATACCATATGTGACTATAAGATCAAATGAGAATACATAGAGTTCAATATTTATTAGTTCAGTATCAGCTGATGGCCTGTTTGCAGAATACAATGAAATTATGTTATCAATATAATGTTTTATCAACTTCTTGGTTTGCAAAATTAAATAAAGATAGCACAAGCACTTGCAGTGTAAGTTGTAGTAAGGAACAGGTTTTGATTTGGAATTTGAAAACAAAATTAAAGGTGATTGAAGCAGAAATCAGTCTGTGGAATAAGATTTCTGCCAGCATTTCTTGAAGGAACTAAGTATATCTGGGTATTTGGGAGGAATAAGAACCAAAGAACAGAGACTTTGGGGGAAGTGTTCCAAAATGCTTTCTTAGGGCTTCTGCCAACATTAACAAATCCTTTTGTTGAATTGTTTAATTTGCTTTGGTATGAATGTATTTACATATTTCATTATATACTTTGCCTTACCAGTGTCTTCTTGGTATTGTTCTAGATACTGGTTAAACAGTGGTGAACAAAACTGACATAGTCCCTGCCTCCATGGAGTGGGGAGACAAAACCTTAATATAAAATCAGTCTTGTGAAAGAAATGATTATATTATTATACAAGAGACAAATGGGGGAACTTGATCTAGTGTAGGGGATTATGGAAGTCATATTTGAATTGACACTTGAAGAGTGAGCAGAAGTTAGTGATGTAAAAAGCTGTGGGGTGGGGTGATCGTTCGGAGCTGAGAATAGCATGTGAGAAGACCCTGATGTGGGAAAGAGCTTAGCAGAGCAGTAGTGAGAGTACCAGTGGAATCAGGGCAGGAGTGGAAAAACCTCACTTGCTGTAACTGGCGAAGTATGGATCTGAAATTAAACCACTGGCCTAATCTCAGGGAGACCTTGCTCCCTCCCCCATGTGGTTTGAAACTGAGTGCTGAAGTCCTGAAGCCTTGAATCCCACAACTATCCATTGGTTAGAAAAGTAGAAGGGGCTGAGGCAGGAGGGTGGTGGCAGAAGTTCACAGAGTCTCTTGTGAATTTTGCAGAGAGCAAATTCATTTCAGAAAAGCAGCCATGGAAAGAATTGATTTCAAAGTAAAGAAAGAAGCAGCCTGCAGCCAGCTTCAGATGGATGGTTTGCAGCTCAAGTCCATTCTCACAGTCTCTGATGAATGGCTTTTCATCTCTTTGCAGCACCCCCACATGATAATGGGTGGTGTGCAGACAGACTCATGTCTGTGCTGCATGCAAAGCTTATCTAGTCACATTCTCGGTGTGGAATCAGTAATTTCAGGGCAATATTTATGATTTTATCTTCTTTTTCGACTGCTCTTGATAGAGAAGACAAGGAATTCTTCCTCTTCCTCATCCCTCTGCATAAACAGACAGCAGGCCCAGAGAAGAAAGGACTCATTCAATCCCTATTTGCTGCTTCCCATCTCCGCTTCTGTTTTCACTTTCTCCATTTTTTTCTGTGAAGTTCTGCCTGATAGTCACCAGAGGGCGTGCAGATGCACCAAAATGCAGCCTTTATTCCTCAGGCCACAGAAATTTCATTGTCTTTCTCTCTTCATCTTTACATTCCTAGGAGACAGGAATGTATCTTGTCCTTTTCTCTTTGTAGTATTTCTATCAAGGGCAACCATTCCCCCCCTATTTTTTAAAGGTGGGCAAAAGCTACTGTCTAGATGAAAAAGAGAAATGGATTGCTTCCTGAGATCTGGGAGGAAAGTGTGTGTGTGTGTGTGTGTGTGTGTGATTGCTTTTGTGAGATCTCGGAGGAAAGTGTGTGTGTGCGCGCGCGTGCGTGTGTGTGTGTGTGTGTGAAAGAGAGAGAGAGAGGGAGAGAGAGAGAGACTGTGACAGATCTCAGAATTGCTAGTACCCTGCGTGACTCGTTTGGGAAGGACTCATTTTGCCAATAGCAAGGTAGACCGTCAGGGCTCCTCTTCTTTTTGCTTTCCCTGGGCTGTTGTCCTCATAGCAGCTGCCCTGCTTCTGACATGTTCTAATAATGAGGATGACGTGGCCAGGAGGAGATTCATCTTCTTCCCCAATCTGACTTCTTTATTGAATTTGCTCCTTGCTGAAGTCCAAAGAGGATTGTCTCCTCTTAACTGTGTGCTCTGTTCACTCTGTCCAAGGTCAGAGAATCCAGCTGCAGCCTGTCTGCCTCCAACATCACTGGCCATAGACAGCAATCTGCATATGGCTGTGACAGTTCTGTGCCTGATGCATGAGAGGCAGAGGAAAGCTAGTTTAAGATCTTCCAAAGATGTCTTGGCATGGCAGTGCTGATGAAAGTGGAGACTTGTTTGTGTCAGTGACATAGCCAGAAAAGACAACCAGGGACCAGCTGCATGGCGTGAGGAGGTGTGCAGTTTAGTATGATCTTCTGAAAAAAGCCCACACACTTTACATTTGTCTGCTCCTACTGCCAATCTCCTTCTGATGTCTTAACCTGACTTTTGTTCTGGTTTGCTCGAACAATTCTGGTGCCACAAAGAATTGCTTGGCCGGTGGTAGTTATACTGGCTAGCATGCTAATATGAATGCAGGACTCTTTATCACCAGCTAGTCTCATAATGATAACTACACATGAGGAACAGTTAAGGTTTAGCATATTCTGCCTATTGTAAAGCATCAGGCACAGTTATAGCTCTTCATAAATAACAGTGATGGCTCTGAAAGGCCATTTTTCATGTGAATTTCCTTACTGTTAGCAAGTTTGGAAAAGAGCTGTGTTGAAGAACAGGTTATTTAAAAAGCAGAGTGATTTCCCAATAAAATACTTTTCAACCTTTCCCTTTAGGGCACTGTGGTGCCCCCTTATTTCAAAGACCCACGTGGGTAGATTGCATGTTAACTTGTGAACCCAGTAGCAGTGTTCTTACTTTCCATGCCAGCAAAGCACTAATACTCTAAACACAAAGGACATTTAACACAGTAATTGTTTCTGATGGAGCAAGTGGCTCTGCCAGCTTGCTCTCTCTTGGATGGCTTCTCTACGATGGGAGCAAGATTGGGAGTCAGGCCCAGGCTACTCCTTGGTTTGTGTGCTATAAATGAATAACTTAAAAAAAGTGTTTGTATAGCCAAGGTCATTCCTGCCCTTTCTTCAATAGACTTGCAATCCTGGGCTGAATACTTATCTGGCTTGGTTTTGTGTCTTTGGAACAAAGGAAACTTCCAGTAACCAGTATGGTTAATCACTAACACTTATTCCCTCTTCCCTATTATTTTGCATTGGGTTTCCTTCTATTTCAGTACATTGGATTTCCAATCACATCAAACCCTATTGGGCTGTTTTCCATTCATAGCAGATTAGATTCCCTTACACCTCACTGCCTAGCAGGATTTTGTTCTCCACAATGTGAAGAGTATTAGGTTCCCTTACATGGGTTGCTGCTTGTTAAGTTGTGTTTGGTGCTGCATAGTATTGAATTATCTTTCTTGTCAGCAATCATTGGGTTATTAATTATACACTTGCAGATTCACTTCTCCTGCACATTCTATAATGTACAGCTCTCCATAAGCTCTGACTGCACACTTCAGTGCCTTAGGCAGCCATATCTGCTCACAGGTTCAGTTCCATTCAGCTGTACAATATGGAGCACCTGTATACCAGAGTCTGTGCTAGATATTGCAGTGTTTACAAAAGTGAGTGGGGCATAATCCTTGCCCTCAAGGAGTTCACAGTCTACTAGGCTGGGAATAGAGAAGGGCAGTATATAAGATGAACTATGTACTTGAAAGGTAAGTGTTGGTTATACTACTTTCCTAGTAACAGTTTATTATTTGGCATATTTAAAACACCTTAGAAGGCAGCTTGATACTTATAATGTCATTATTGTCACCACTCTGTTCCATAATGGAAAAAACATTAAGAAGGACAATTGTGTAGGAAGTGGCCATTTTACCAGGTTCCACTGCAGGTATTGGAAGAATTGTGATAAAAACTCTCATGTCTTTTAACACACTCAGTCCTGCTTTTATATGTAGCTAGTATGATATTAGAAATCGTGTGACTTCTAATAGATACCCATCACGCATGGATAATGTAATAAAAATTCATATGTAGACTATTCTATAACATGCATGGACATTACATACAGACTAGAGTCTATCTCTATTTTTTTTCTTTTGATACTAAAATATGGTGCAATTTTATTCATCCCTGGAAAGGAGGGAACCAAAAGTAATGCAAAAGGGTGTGAGTCATGGATTCCCACAAGCAAAAGAAGGGAAGGACATTACCAATTGTGATCTTAATGCTCTCGAGACTCTCGACTTTGTGTCAGAATCACAATCCTGTGTCTCACATTAGTGTAAATATTGTCTAATTTCTTCTTTGTACAACTTTTCATTCCTTGAACACTTACCATGTGCCAGGAAGTGTTTCAGGTGCTTTATTGTAGCATCTCAGTAATTGCTCACCAGAAATGAACCTTTGTATTTGCTGCCATAAAAAAATCCAAGTTTACTGGCAACAAATGAATGTGTTTTGTATCTCTCTCTGCAAACTCTACCAGAGTGCCTCATTAATGCCAAATTTCTAATTGGCTGTGAACAGTACTTATAGCATAGTCTGAAGCTTGAAATGACAAATAGTGATCTCAAAAGAAATGCAGTTTAGAAAAAGACCTAGGTAATAAATAAAATGATTTGATATAAGAATTAAGCAAAAAACAAGAATTTGGTTTATGTTTTTTATCTTCACGCCAAAATATTGTTCCATTTTTTTTAAATCCCTGGAATGGAGGGAACCAAAAGTAAGGCAAAATAGAAAGAAGTGACAGGACCAGTGCTTTTGCAATTTACCCACTCTTTTCTAACTTGTCAAACATATAGTGTTTCTAAAACTGAGAGTGATGACATCTGTATTTCCTATTCTAATTGTGTAATGTAAAGAGATTTTACTGGTATGGAAAAATGACAGCAACATTCAGAACTCATTTTTCAAAAGTATATTATTATTCCAACATATAAACCATAGCACTGTTGCATTAGAATAATGCAGCATTGATCTTTCAACTGAAATGCCCTGCTTATTTACTGGACCAAGTTCATCACCAGTTGTCAAGGGGATGTTTCTTTTCTTTTCTGAGGCTTTTCCTTACTGCATAAGGCTTAACATGCACATCTGGATATAGACTGTATTATTCCCTAACACAGTCCCCTACTGTGTATAATGCAGCATTCTCTGATCCTCACAAACACTCCTACCAGAGTATATTATGTCCATAACTCAACTATTCCATATTTCATTTTTTTTGAATCCAAGACTTGTGATCATAACTTAAGGATTAGGGTTTCAGAGAAATAGTCAATTATAGTGTACCCTACTATTCCTTACATGCCTTATTTCATAGTACAGTTTCCACTTTCCTCCTATTGCTCATTTTAGCAATAAATACTGTAGAGTCAGTCACTGCTTCAAATCTAGCCACCCTGTTTCACATTAATAGAATAATGGTGAACATTCTGTACATTGCCTGTGACTCACATAATCACCATGCAAAATGCATCATTCATAAATTGTTTAGTGCGACCTTTTGCACAGTAGCACTAATTATTATCACAGAAGCCCAGTAAATGAGACTGGTAATTATCAGGGATTTATTTGAATGGGCAGCTAAGCTATTCTTGGCAAGTTAGTCAAAGCAGTTGTCATGACAGTCATACAAATATGTCTTATGAATTGGGTTAATTAGGGTAATTAATAACTGTTATTTGGCCCCCTTTCCCCAAGGTATTGCATAAGCATTATCAAAAGGGGAGAGGTAAAGTTAAAAAAAAAAGTTTGTCTCCCTCTTCTAAGAAAGCTAATTTTTAAATCAATAACAACTATCCAGCCTCCAAAGGTGGCTCCCCTAGAGAAACCCTTACTTTTACAGGGTCTTCTCCTACTTTTGGAGGTTTAAGAGTCACTAACCACAAGCCACATTAAAAAAAATGTAGTTAAAAAGAGGAGCTAAATAGTTTCCTAAGGTTGCTGCTTTCTTCTAGTCACCTCTGAGAGCTCCCAAGGGACCATCCCTCTGGCTTCTACTTTGGGCAGAGTCTTCCTTTGTTTATGCTCATCTACAACTTTCTTGCCTTGCTTTCTAGCCTGCTCATTGTATTGGTTTTCTTTTCTTATTTTTCCATCACAAGGAAGTTGTGAGTTTTCCTCCCTTGGGTTTCTGGTCCTCTGAGGTTTTTCTAAGTTTTAGTTCTGTTGCAGGACTTTTTTTTTTTTTTTAATGCCTTGGGGACCATCTAACATTGCTTGGTGGCAGTTTTGTTCTTTTTTCAAGAAAATAAAGGGGCTAGCTCTGAAGAGTTCTTTGTTTATATCTCCCCCCCCCCCCAAAAAAAAAGTAAAGGGTAGGGGCGCCTGGGTGGCGCAGTCGGTTAAGCGTCCGACTTCAGCCAGGTCACGATCTCGCGGTCCATGAGTTCGAGCCCCGCGTCAGGCTCTGGGCTGATGGCTCGGAGCCTGGAGCCTGTTTCCGATTCTGTGTCTCCCTCTCTCTCTGCCCCTCCCCCGTTCATGCTCTGTCTCTCTCTGTCCCAAAAATAAAAAAAAAAATTAAAAAAAAAACACGTTGAAAAAGTAAAGGGTAAAAGTCCAAGTTTCTTCTCTGTGCATTTCAACATATTAAGATGTTTTCTTTATTATAGTGCAAAGAGAAAGGGAAAAGTTAAACATGAAACTGGTTTTCTTCAATGAGATCATCCTTTCAGAGAATACCATTGTCCACAAAAATAATTTGAGATTTTTCATAATGGTTTTGAATAGCAAATCGATTTTCCCTGCTTCTTCCATAAAACAGAGAAGTGATACAAAGAGGGAAGGGAATTGAGGACATTAACTGGACATCAGATCTATGTCAGATCCTGGACTCAACATTTTTTATATATTAGCTAACTTAATCCTCATAGCCCTATGAGACTAGAAACGGTATTATCCTGGTTCTACAAATGAAACCAAAGTATATAAAGGTTAAGTAATTATCCTGAGGCACACATAATCAGGACTTGAACCTAAGTCTCTCTGATACACTTTCTTCTATACCAGCTAGCACAGAGTTTCCCAGAAGAGTGATAGGCTTCTAGTACTTTACCATTACAGATACCTTGTTCATAGCCCAAAAGCCCAATGACTAGAAATGCCCGTTCTTTCTTGCTTCTCTACTTCCTTGGCAAATGAGAATTCTGTCAGAGGCTAGTATTTTGGCTCACCTATAAAATTCGAGTTTGAGGACAATTCTAGTAAAAAGCCTTTAGTAGAGGTCATTAGGCTAATACCTTAGAAATGTCCATAACACTTCCTTCCCATGTCACACTGGAATCTCATGATCAGGAAAAAGCAGGTTCCTTTTCTATTTAAAAAAAAAATTAACATTTATTCATTTTTGAAAGACAAAGAGTGACAGCATGACAGAGCATGAGTGGGGGAGGGACAAAGAGAAAGAGAGGGAGACACAGAATCCAAAGCAGGCTCCAGCTGAGCCTGTCAGCTGTCAGTACAGGGCGCGACACAGAGATCATGACCTGAGCTGAAGTTGGACACTTAACAGTAGAGTGCCACATAGGCACCCTCTATTTTATAAGAAAGGCTTTGTGTTGTCTGAAGTGACTTGGTACTGCTTGGAGGCTACACAGGACACATGGGAGATGAAGGTGGGTGGGGTCCTCTGGGTATCCCTGTCCTAGTAAAACAGGACCAAGTTTGAAACCTTAGGGCTATTCTAGGCCCATTTTTTTCTGGTGTATGCTTACAAAATTTAGGAGTATTATACTTGTGGTATTTATTTTATTTTGTGTAGCTTTGCCTAGTCCATAAAAAAAACATTAATTCATTCAAGATATAGTTATTGAATACCAACTTCATGTCAAGTATTGTTTTCATGGTTCCAGGAAGAGCAGAGAACAAAATAGACAGAAAATTTTTTTCCTTAAGTTTATTTATTTATTTTGAGAATGAGAGGGAGAGAGAGAGGGAGAGGAAGAATAAGAAGGGGAGGAGCAGAGAGAGAGGGGGGACAGAGGATCCAAAGCAGGCTCTTTGCTGACAGCAGAGAGCCCAGTGTGGGACTCGAACTCACGAACCATGAACCAAAGTTGGATGCTTAACCGACTGAACCACCCAGGCACCCCAAACACACAAATTTCTAACATCATGGAGTTAACATTCTAGTAGGTGGAAAGAAATAATGAAAAAAATTAGTGAAATATGTAGTATTTTAGACTATAAATGCTATAAGAAAAATAAGGTAGGAAAGGGGGATCGTGAGTATTGGAGAGATTTTGCATATTTAAATAGGATGGTTAGGTAAGGTGTCAATGTGATATAATTATATTCCTTACCATTTCACACACAGACTCTTCTCCATCCAGGCTGATAGTTCATTCATTAGTGCCTACTCCACCTACCTTTGTATCTTACCAGGCATGAGATACACTTTTAAAAGGAAAACAGACATTGCTCCTATCCTTATGGAGCCAAGAGTATGGTGCTGAGGATAGACAGTGAAAAATTATTACACAGATAATGACTTGTAATCATGATAAGTGTGATGAAAAGCAGTATAAGGTACTAACATGTACCATGCATGGAGGACAGTACACACATACTAATTCTTTTAGGATAAGGGCCACAGAGAGACCACTGAACAAAATTTAGTCTCATTGGATTCTGTGGGAAGGACCATGATGACATGATTACAAAACAATAAGTCTCATTTGGTTGAGTTTGTGTCGAGGGATCCATGAATTTGTGATTTCAAATGTCCTATTGCCATAATTGCATGTAGATACCTTTTGCTTCAAACCCAGCTAATTACTGACATTTTATTTTAAACACACAGACATATATGGCTATCTTTTTTTCTGAAAAACAAATAAATTACTGTTTCATGTGGTGAATTGCGAGCCTGCTAGAAAACTGACTCAAAAGAAGGGGAAGCATTCATGACGTTAATGGCTAATTTTTAGAGAAGAGTTCCTATTTGTTTGTTCTCCTTTCATTGTGCCTCCAAAGCTCCAAAACCCCCTAAAATGAAAGATTGTAGGATAAAATGCATCATTTTATTTTTGAACCATTGATAGCAAAGCATTTTAATGAGGAAATATATTATATTAGTCTCCTATAAACCAAGGGCTAATAGCCTTGAACTGGTACTTTGGCTCCCTAAAAAGTCCAACAAGACAAGCCAATTATATACTCTGAAACATTTTTATTTTTAGTTTCTTGTAATAGCAATTCATTCTGTGCTATGGTACATTAACTGGGAAACAAGTTGAAATGAGAGTTTTGGCATCTTTTAGAATAATTGAATATATTTACAAAACTTCTAATAGTGCAGAGAGGTTGGTGGGGGGAGGATAGAAGAGCAAAAGAAGGCATGACTTTCAGATTGACATCTGGGGAACACAGTCTAGCTTAACTTTTTTTTTTTTTACTTTGAGTTTATTGTTCAAGTAGACAATAGTTTGGTCATTTGTGCTGATTTCTGCCTTAATGTATGATGTAGTATCACTTTGGTGAGCAGGAATAATTAGTTGTTTACAAACAAAGAGTGCACTAGGCACATCTGTGATATTCTTCTCCATACCACGATCTCTGGCAGTCCTCAAGTGTCCTCTGTATCTGGGTGCATTGTTAATGCTATTAGATGGCCTGTTCCCTTTCCTTTTAAGTGGAATGTCTTGTTTTGGAGGACTGTTACTTTTTGGATCTACTCTTCCTTCAGTGGTTCTTCATGTCTATCTGGTGGTCTTTTCGGAAATTCCAACCCAATGCCAATGCTAATGTGGAGTGGAACTGGTAATGCCAAATGGAGGAATCTTTGGGAAGGACAGAAATGTTATGAGGGAAGAAAGTTGAGGTAATGAACTGCTAAAACAAATATAATATTAGGCTTCATTAATGAAATATAGCTTCCTGATTATGGAATGTATTAACCCCTCTGAACTCTTTGCTGCTCAGAGACATCTGGAGTATTATATTAAATTCTGAATGCCTTATTTCAAGTAGCACACTGACAGACTGGAGTAAGTTTCAGAGAAGGTTAAGAAACTGGTAAAGGGCCTAGAGACCACATCACTTGTGCAACAACATTTATATTGATTAATTATGATGGATGCAAAAAGTCAGTTGCATGTGTTTCGAAGGGGCACATACACCCTAAAGTTTATAGCAGTGCTATCAACAATAGCCAAAGTATGGAAAGAGCCCAAATGTCCATCAATGGATGAATGGATAAAGAAGATGTGGTATATATATATATATATATATATATATATATATATACACAATGGAGTATTACTTGGGAATCAAAGCAAATGAAATCTTGCCATTTGGAACTATGTGGATGGAACTAGAGGGTATTATGCTAAGCAAAATTAGTCAGAGAAAGACAAATATCTCATGACTTCACTCGTTTGAGAATTTTAAGATATAAAACATATGAACATAAGGTAAGGAAAGCAAAAATAATATAAAAACAGGGAGGGGGACAAAACATAAGAGACTCTTAAATATGGAGAACAAACAGAGGGTTACTTTAGGGCTTGTGGGAGGGGGATGGGCTAAATGGGTAAGGGGCATTAAGGAATCTACTACTGAAATCATTGTTGCACTATATGCTAAGTAACTTGGATGTGAATTTAAAAAAATAATAAAAAATAAAATAAATACAAAATAAACATTAAAAAAAAGTTTCATGAAGCCAACATTATCATTGGGCTGTGCTGGGCAAATGTGTTGAAATGAAGAGACTAAAACATCACAGAAGCATCAAACCTTCTTCTTTTTAGTGTTTGGATTGTGAATTAGTCTGCATAAAAATATGCAGGCATACCTCAGAGGTATTGTGAGTTTACTTCCAGACCAGCACAATAAAGGATGTCAATATGTATGTCAAGTATGTAACAGTATTATGTAGGACAACGTATATAACTCAATTAAAAATATCTTATTGCTAAAAAATGCTAACCATTATTTGGCGTTTGAGTGAGTCATAATTTTTTTGCTGGTGGAGGGTCTTGCCTCTGTATTGATGGCTGCTACTGACTGATCAGAGTGGAGACTGCTGAAGGAGGTGGCTGTGGCAATTTCTTTTTTTGAAGTTTATTTATTTTGAGAGGAATAGAGTGCATGTGCACACAAGCACTGGGGAGGGCCAGAGAGAAAGAGGGAGAGAGAGAATCCCAAGCAGGCTCCACACTGTCAGCGCAGAGCCTGATGACTCAGGGCTCGATCTCATGAACCATGAAATCATGACCCAAACAATCTCACAAACTGTGAGATCATGACCTGAGCTGAAATCTGGAGTCAGACACTAAACTGACTGAGCCACCCAGGGGCCCCTGTAGCAATTTCTGAAAATAAGACAATGAAGTTTGCCACATCAAGTAACTCGTCCCTTCACAGATGATTTCTCTGCAGCATGCAATGCTGTTTGATAGCCTTTTACCCACAGTAGAACTCCTTTCAAAATTGGATCAATTCTCTTGAACTCTGCTGCTGCTTTATCAACTATGTTTATGTCATATTCTAAATCTTTTGTTGTCATTTCAATAGTCTTCGCAGTGTCTTTACCAGGAATAGATTGCATCTCAAGAAACCAGTTTCTTTGCTCATCTATAAGGGGAAACTTTTAATCCATAAAAAGCAAGTTTTATCATGAGATTGCAGCAATTCAGTCTCATCTTCAGGTTCTACCTCTAATTCTAATTCTCTTGCTATTTCTACCACTCCTGCAGTTTCTTCCTTTGCTGAAGTCTTGAACCCTTCAAAGTCATCTATGAGGGCTGGAATCAGCTTCTTCCAAAATCTGTTAGTGTTTATATTTTGATCTTTTCCCATGAATTGTGAATGTTCTTAATGGCATCAAGAATGGTGAATACTTTCAAGAAGATTTTCTTTCTTTTTTTAAACTTAATTTTTAAGTTTATTTTATTTTGTTTATGTATGTATGTATGTACATATTTTGAGAGCACGCACATGTGAGCAGGGATGGGGCAGAGAAAGAGGGAGAGAGAATTCAAGGAGGCTCCATGCTGTCAGCGTGGAGCCTGATGTGGGGCTTGAAATCATGTACCATGAGATCATGACCTGAGCTGAAATCAAGAGTTTGATGCTTAACCGACTGAGCCAACCAGGCACCCCTCCAGAAGTTTTTCAATTTACTTTGCCCAGATTCACAGAGGAATCATTATCTATGGCAGCTATAACCTTACAAAATGTATTTCTTAGATAATAAGAGTTGAAATTTGAAATGAATCCTTGATTCATGGGCTGCAGAATGGATGTGGTGTTAGAAGGCACGAAAGCAACATTAATCTCATTGTATATCTCCATCAGAGCTGTTGGTTGACCTGGTACATTGTCAATGAATAGTAATATTTTGAAAGGAATCTCTTTTTTCTGAGCAGTAGGTCTCAACAGTGGGCTTCAATTATACAGTAAGCTATGCTGTAAACAGGTGTGCTGTCATCCAGGCTTTGTTGTTCCATTTATAGAGCACAGACAGAGTAGATTTAGCATAACTAATAAGGGTCTTAGGGTTTTCATAATGGTAAATGAGCATTGGCTTCAACTTAGTCACCAGCTGTATTAGTCCCCAACAAGAGTCAGCATGAACTTTGAAGCTTTGAAGGCAGGCATTGAATTCTTCTCTTTAGCTATGAAAGTCTTAGATGGCATCTTCTTCCAATAGAAGGCTGCTATGAAAATCTGTTGTTTAGTGTAGTCACCTTCATAAGTTATCTTAGTTAGATCTTCTGGCTAACTTGCTGCAGCTTCTACATCAGCACTTGCTGCTTCTCATTGCACTTTTATGTTAAGGAGAAGGCTTCTTTCCCTTAACCTCAGAACCAACCTCTGCTTTCTTTTGTAGCTTCCTCACCCCTCTCAGTCTTCATAGAATTAAAGAGACTTAGGGCCTTTCACTGGATTAGGCTTTGGCTTAAGGAAATGTTGTGGCTGGTTTGAGCTATCCAGACCACTAAAACTTTCTTCATATCAACAGTAAGGCTCTTTTACTCTCTTATCATTCATGTGTTCACTGGAGTAACAATTTTAATTTCCTTGGCTAACTGTTGCAAGAGGCCTAGCTTTCAGCCTATCTCAGATTTCTATATGTCTTTCTCACTAAGCTTAATCATTTCTAAGTTTTGTTTTGAAGTGAGAGATGTGTGACTCTTCCTTTCACTTGAACACTGAAAGGCCATTGTGAGGTTATTCATTGATCCAATTTCAATATTGTTGTGTCTCAGGAGATAGGAGGCCTGAGGAGAGAGGGAAATATGGGGGAATGGCAGGTTGGTGGAGGAGTAAGAACATACACATTTATCAATTACATTCGCTATCTTATATGTGTGCAGTTCGTGGTGTCCAAAAACAATTAGAATAGTAATATCAGAGATCACTGATCAACCATAATAAATACAATAATAATAAAAAAGCCTTAAAAACTGTGAGAATTATCAAAATGTCACACAGAGACATTCAGTGACCAAATGCTGTTGGGAAAATAGCTGTGATAGACTAGTGTGATGCAGGTTTGGCAAAAACCTTCAATTTGTAAAAAATTCAGTGTCTGTGAAGGGCAATGAAGTGAAGCACAATAAAAAAAAAGGTATTCCTGTATACTGTTTGAATCCAAGACCAGCTAATTATTTGACTAGCACAAAACCTTTCACATATGCAGCATGGAAAATAGGTTCTCAGGTGTAAGGTCAATACCTGATGGATCATTGAGTGATCAGGAACATTTCTTTACCCCTTGTAGAATGTTCTGTACTTAATCTTCTCATCATTAATGAACAGATAATCACCACTGCCAGAGGCAAGATTGTAGAAAGGATGGACTTATGGCTAGTATGCTGCCTTCCATCTTCTTGACCCCTTTGCAGCTTTGTAGTGGTGTGCTTTGTGTGGAGTTAGGAAAAAGTTAATATCTTTGAAAAGCCTTGGATGTGGCTTGTTTTCCTCTTAGGAATATTGAAAAGATGAACATGTGATAGGAAATTTTGAGATTTTTCTGGTATTATAGATTCTTTTTCCAAAAAGCACTTTTCATAATAATAAGCCCAAATGACAGAAGAAATATTAACTTATGAAAATAAAATTTCTAAAAGCAAATTTTATGAAATGGTTGACTGCCATTGTATCTTCATTATTTTTAGAACACATTGGGAGAGGTCACTCATACCTTTATTTATTCTCTATCTTCCCATGCCTTATTTATTTTTTAAAGCACAGGGAAGAAAAGTTTGTGAGGCAAGAGATAAAAGTCGTCTTCGCACAGAAACACAATGTGTACTTTGTTGGCTCAAGGGCTGTAATAGACAGAAGAGTCTGGCTTCAGAGTCATCCATGCCCTGTTAGAAGACATAGAAACATTGTTCTTAGAGCAGAGACAATGTTTCTGAACAAGCCAAGATTTCCCTTGTTTCTTCTCCCTTTGGGCTCTGTATAGGATCAGGCTTCTAGGGATGGCATACAGTTAGCCAGTAAGCGATAGGGAGAGACTAGGGCTCAGGCAGCATCTGGAAGCCAGGAGGGTTATCCAAGAACTTTCAGCTTCTGGAGAAAAGTCACAGTGTCAGGTGATCAGAAGAAGAAGAATGGAACAAGAATTAAATCCACATCTTTAGACTCTATGAAAGGAGAATAAGTGTCTGCTTTCCTCCCCATCAAGCATGTAAATTTTATGGTAATCTCTTTTTGTAGGGCTGAGAGTGAGTGGTCTGAGGTGCTGAGGAAAATGAAGGTCTCCACCTATAGGCTGCTGCAGGAAAGAACTCGATCTTCCTTTTTTACCTCTAAGTGGACTAGGGGAAGTTGTAAGAAGCTATCCAAGCTAGAGTTGACTTGCTTAGGATTCATCTTTATGCAATGGCTGAAAAAAGAATTTGGAAGTAATGAACATCTGCCCACTGGAGAAAACCTTTACTGGCTCAAAAATCAGTCTCTGTGGTTTAATTAGCTTCCCATTTGGACATTGATTTTTCTAGCACTTGTTCTGCATGTAACTTATCTTCCAAACTTTACAGAAGAGCCAACCCAAATCAAGCTGGATTTGTGGCTGTAGGGAAGTTGTTCGATTTTATTAAGCATGGCTTATTCTCTCTCTCGCTCCCCTGACACTCATACATAACTTGCAAAACAAGGAATTAGTGCTAGAGAGAAGCAAACTATTACCCCCAAACAAATGTTTTCCCTACTTCCATCCCCCCTTAGATCTCATGTGTCTAAAGGCAGTTCTGATGGTAGGTGCTACCCAGAGGGGCCTTCATGGTTCCTCTGTCCTCTGTGCTCCACACATATATACCATTGACATAGCATTGCAATGCCACATTATATTTGTGTCTTCACTTGCTTGTCCCTAACATTAGAAATGTGAGATCCTTGAGGGCAGGAGAAGAAATCTAATTCATCTCCATATTCCTAGCATCTACCATAGGGCCTGGCACATAGTCTTAACAGTATCTGTTGAACTGAATTAAATAATTTCGGCCCTGAGCTATACTAGCTGTCATTTGTTCTGCAACAGGCAGTCATGGACAACCAGGGAACATGAATCAAATCTTTTCAATTGTGGGGAGGATTCTGAATGATCTTTTTTTGCTTTTCATTCTACCTCTTCTCATTGCTACCATCTACCAGTTTTCATTACTGGTTACCTATAGTTTGTGCAAAGAATGGTTTTAAACATAGTGCAGGGTTTTCTGTGACTTTTATGTCTTGACCTGTAACTGATGGCTTTGTCATTTTACTCAGCTTTTACATAGTACAGTCAAATCTGATTGAGACTAACTTGAGGGTAGGCCAGTCAGAATTATAGATAGAAAAGAAATGCAATATTATTACTTTCAAGTTCATAGAGTAATAAGAAGTAGACTAACAAAGCCCTTGCCAGGATGTTTTGCCAAGTAGAAGTCCTTGGACCTGCTTTAATGAATAAGTAAGAAATATGTGCAATTAACATATTTATTGTTTCTAAATTGCTTCCAAAGTGCTTAAAAACAATTTATTCTCTTAAGAAGTTTAAACATTTCTCCTGTAATCTTGTTTGCACCTTAATTTGCCCAGCAAAACTTTAAAAAAAATAGATACAGCAGCCTAGCTCTATCTGAATGATCACTAAATATGAATTAGTGATGTCTGAACTGCAAACATGTGATTCCAACACGGGAAAACCAGTAAACCTGAGAATAATGCTTTGAGGAAGTAGGCAGAGCAGATTCCTTCTTTCCTATTTAGATGTTAGTGATAGAGGCAGGGGCTTAGATTTAGCTCCTCAATCCTATTTAGAGTAGAGAAAAGCCTCCTTAGAAGGAAGTAATGTTTGCCATCATTCTAGCCCCACTCCGTAGCCTAATGGCAATTTCCACTGAGGCAGTAAAATGAGCAAATTTACCTTTTGGATAATTTCCCTATGATCAAACAATCCCCAGTGGGCAAGACTAATACCAGATACTGTATTTTGATTGCAGTTTATCTCTAGCAATTATAGATGAGTAATTTAAGTGGCAAGAAAGCAAGTCATTTGCTAGAATGAGGCTATATTTCACAGAGCTTTATCATTCGACTTTCTTTGGATCACTCAGCTAAAGACAGTCTGTTTCCTTGGGTGGATCATACATTCTCTTTCTACAGTATCCTGAGGAACACTTACTTTTCTTAATGATAGGATATTGGTAAGAAGTGGTTTACAAACATCATTTACATTAAGTTTCACTTGTTATTCCTGTGAAAAATCTACTTGACAGAACTTAAAGCCTTTAGTTTTACTCTTTGGGTACTTCTTAGGAGAAATAATAGGAAGGAGCTGGGAAAGTTGAAAAAGATGAGACCTGGCTTGGATGTCAGAAGAGCTGAGTTCTAAACCCATGCCTGTGTATTAACCAGTTGTATTGCTTGGGGGTAGTTGTGAGGTTCCCTGGCTCATTTTCTGGTCTTCCAAATAGTGTGTGTGTGTGTGTGTGTGTGTGTGTGTGTGTGTGACGGAGAGAGAGAGAGAGAGAGAGAGAGAGAGAAAGAGAGAGAGAGAGAGAAATAGAAACAGAGAGAGAGAGACTCCCAAAGGTCTTTTTGAGTTTTAATGCTCTGTGGTTATATGCTTTTGTGATGGTAATAAATTCAAAAGGAAATTTTTCAAAGCTTGCAGTGGACAGCATAGCATTGTCAGATTGCACTAATAATTTGAACAACCTTTGCAAATGACCACATTTTGCAGTAAAGCAACTGAAATCTCTCTCATGATCTGAAGAAGTAATTAATATTGCATAAAAGGATTTTTTTTAATTTATAAAGGATGGATCTCAGAAGAGATTATAGATTGAAAGCAAAAGCAGTAAGTCAGCCAATTGGGCTTCCATTTCCTGATGCCTGTAAAGTTAGACTGGGTGGAAGGTCCCCTGGTTCAAGAAGCAGGAGTCTTAGTTTCTTGCTATGACTCTGCCAACACTTGGCTATTTGATCTTGAATTCAAAAACTCTCTGAGCCTCAGTTTTTACATCTGTTTAAAAGGGGAAATGATACCTTACTTATATAGTTCTTAAGTCTGCTGTAGTTATTGGGAGAGGGTATAAGTGAGGGCTCTGTGAAAAACAATTGCCACAGCAATGCAAAGTACTATTTAAGAAAATATTTTTTTTATTTTTAAAAATTTTTTTAACGTTTATTTTATTTTTGAAAGAGAAAGACAGAGTATGAGTGAGGGAGAGGCAGACACAGAATCTGAAGCAGGTTCCAGGCTCTGCACTGTCAGCACAGAGCCTGATGCGGGGCTCGAACTCACAAACTGTGAGATCATGAACTGAGCTGAAGTTGGATGCTTAATCAATTGAGCCACCCAGGTGCCCCAGAAAATGATTTTTTAAATTGGGCCACTGAGATACACAGCTCTATAGGTGTTTCTCATTCAGTTCAATTGTAAACATCCCCTTTAAAGGTGTGGATTGCATCATGTTCAATATAATGTATATTACATACTGGTGTCTTAATATCAATAAACATGTATTCTAATTTTTTAGGTTTATATCGTACTCTGGATAAATGAAAGAGATGGGAATAGAAAGATGGGAAGACAGAAAGTTAGTTTTTTACTAAGCCATTTCTCCCTACTGTCTAAATTCTTGAGAAATATTGAAATAAATACAAGTCTAGGAAGCACAGTGGCCTTTTTAAAAAGAGCTTTGCAAATCTTACATATCTGAATCAATGTATGAAAAACATGAGTGAGCTCTCTCTATCTCATGGACATGTCTAATATCCACTGTTATTCAATTAACACACAGTGCATGAGCACCTGCTTTGTGCCAGGAACAGTGACAGGCACTGAGGATATATACACTAAAGATGTGGTCTTTACCCTTAAGGAGTTTCCAGCCTAGTGGTGGTGACAAATAGACAATACAATGTGTTACATGATATGATAAAGATAAGTGTACTTATATTTCCTTAGGTCACCAAGTGCCTCACATTTTAGAACTGGAGAGTCCTAAGTCACAGGCCAACAGACTTGCTCTAAGGCAGCACTGTCCAATAGAACTTTATGTGATGATGGAAATGTTCTATATCTGTGCTGTCTAATATGGTAGCCACTAGCCACATTTGCCTACTGAGCACGTGAAATGTGGCTACTGTGAGGAGCTAAATTTTTAATTTTATTTTTGTTAACTTAAATTTAAATAGCTACATGTGTCTATCCCATTGGACAGCACGGCCCTAAGGAGTGGTAGAGTGGGCCCACAGTCAGGGTCCAAGGCAGTCCTGAGTTGGAATCTCTCTTTTTGCTCTGGATCTTAGAAAGCCTTGGTGAAGCTGCTCCCATCCTTTAACCCTATTATTCTAGTCACACACTACACTAGTTTTTGAATGGCTCATTTTCAGCTGACAGCTCTGAATTATGCATGCTAATTTGTTTTACTTAACCCTGGAATGAAGTTTTTCTTTCTTCCTTTGTCTCTCTCTCCCCCCATGACCCCCCTCTTTATTTAAGAACAGAGATTCCATGATAGTTCAGTCATAACAAAGGAAGGAAATGAGGTGAAGGGAAATTAAGGCTTTTAAAATGTCTCAAATCTTGATTTTCACATAATTTCAGATGGTGTGAGGTCATTTCAACTGTCTTCAAGTTGAATTTTCTGTCTCTCTTATACACACACACACACACACACACACACACACACACACACACACATAGACCAGCTAAGGTGTCTGCTGTTGGAGGCTGGGCTCCTTCTATTCCTATTAAATCAGCAATTAGAAAAGTTAGGTCCATATATATTTTTTATCTCTCATGTCAAATCCAAGACTGTTCACTGCATTATTTCTTTTTCTGGTAGAACAGATGGGGGGGCGGAAATGAGATAAAATGTCCTAGTAGGGAACTCCAAAGAAAACTGTTCATAATGTTCAATGGGAATTTAGTTGGAAATGGAAATAAATATGCAAAGTAAATCAAATTTATGACCTGATGATCAGAAGACCTGTCATTTGTCTATTAATACACAGTCTTAGAAAGTACCTGTACACATATTAGTTTATGTGATACTAAAAATAATTCTGTAAGATACTTAGGACAGATGTTATTTCCATTTTATAGATTAGGAAATTGAGTTTCAGTGATTTCTTCAAGGTCACATAGCTGGTAAGAACTTTTTCTATTTTCACTTTGAGGGCTCTGTATTTGAAGGCTTTCTAGGGATTCCCTTTGAATATTCTGTGATGTTTTCTAAGCTTATAACCACTGCAAAAACATTTGCCAGGGTAATTTGTGACCCTAACTGAAGTGAGGTCTACCAGGAACAAGGGCTTTCTAATATCAAAACACAAAGGTACAACGTTCTTTCCCTCACCAAAGTTATGTATAATGTGTGTGTGTGTGTGTGTGTGTGTGTGTGCACGTTTGTGTGGATTAAGACATGACTGCCCACACCTCTTTGTACTTTAACCTCAAACAAAATGTTTCTTTGTTATCAAGTAGAACCATTCTTGAGAAGGCCAGGATGAAGAGTGAGTGTGCCAGTTTTCTTTGATAAAAGGGTGCGTGTATATGTAAGAATAAATGGAGAAAGAGATGTCTAAGAGTATTTGAAAGACCAAGAGGAAGCTGGAGAGGGAGGAAACTGAAAACAGGGTAGGGAAGGGAAGGCAGAAATCAATTGCATAGGTTAAAGAGGTATGACTGCCTGGCAGCGTATGGTATTATATTTCTGACAGTGTTAGTTTATTATTTTTTTTGACAGGTTAAGTTTGGGATTGTTCCCGGTTTTTGCTGCTGGGAGTATGATGGTAGAGGGAGAGTGAAATGCTGCTTCCCATTTTTTTCTTTTTTAATTTTCCAGTTTTAATAAGAAATAATCGACATACATCACTATAACTTTAGGCATACAGCATGATGGTTTGACTCACACATACTGTGAAATGATTACCATAATAGGTTCAGTTAACATTCATCTTCTCATATAGATATAATAAAAAAGAAAATAAAGAAAAACACATTTTCTCCTTGTGATGAGAACTTATAGGATTTACTCTCTTAACTTTCCTATATAATCTGCAGCAGTGTTACAGTTATCATGTTATACATCGCATCCCTAGTATTTATTCATCTTGTGTATCTTGTGTATCTTTTGAATGCCTTCCTCCAATTTCCCCTCCCCCACCCTCTGCCTCTGGTAACTTTGAGTCTGATCTTTATTTCCGTGAATTTGGTGTTGTGCTGTTTAGTTCCATATATAAGTGAGATCACATAGTATTTGTTCTTCTGTGACTTATTTCAGTGAACATAATGCCTTTAAGGTCCAACCATATTGTCACAAATGGGAGGATTTCCTTGCTTTTTTTATGGCTGAATAATATTCCATTGTGTGTGTATGTGTGTATAAAACAACGTCCTCATCCATTTATTAATTGATGGACACTTAGGTTGTTTCCATGTCTTGGCTATTGTAAATAATGTTTCTTTGAACATGGGGGTACAGAGATCTTTTCAAGTTAATTTTTATTACTTTTGGATATATTCCCAGAAGTGGAATTGCAGGATCATATTGTAGTTCTATTTTTAATTTTTTTGAGAATCCTCAATACTGTTTTCCATAGTGGCTGTGTACTAATTTACAATTCCACCAACAGTGCACAATGGTTCCCCTTTCTCCACATCCATGCCAGCATTTATTATCTCTTGCCTTTTTGATGATGGACATCCTAACAGGCATGAGGCGATATCTCATTGTCGTTTTAACTTGCATTTACCTAATGACTAATGATGTTGAGTATCTTTCCATATACCTGTTGGCCTTTCATATATTTTATTTGGAGAAATGTGTATTCAGGTCCTTTGCTCATTATTTAATTGTATTATTTGTATTTTTGATATTGAGGTTTATGAGTTCTGTATATATTTTAGACATTAATTTGTTATCAGATATATGGTTTTCAAATATTTTTCCCACTCCATAAGGTTTTTTTTTTTTTTTCACTTTCTTGATGTCTTTTTTTTCTTCGCAGAAGCTTTTTAACTTGATCTGGTCCCACTTGTTTTTTATTTTGTTGCTTATGCTTTAGATGTCATATTCAAAAAATCATTAACAAGACCCATGTCAAAGTGCTTTGTTTCTATGTTTTCTTCATAGAAAGTGTTTCATAGTTTCAAGTCTCATATGTAAGCCTTTTATTCATTTTGAGTTAATTTTTGTGAGTGGTGTAAGATATGGGTCCAGTTTCAGTTTTTACATGTTAATATTTAATTATTCCAGCACCATTTATTGAAAATATTTTTTCCTATTGGGTATTCTTTGCTTCCTTGTCAAGTATTAGTTGACCTTTTATACTTGTCTTTGTTTCTGAGCTCTCAGTTTTCTTCCATTGGTCTATTTCTCTGTTTTTATGCCTGTACCATACTGTTTTGATTACTATAGCTTCACAGTATATATTGAAGTCAGGAAGTATGATGCCTTCTGCTTTGTCCTTTCTCAGGACTTTTTTGGCTACTTGGGGTGTTTTGTGATTCCATATAAATTTTAGGATTTTTTCCTGATTCTGTAAAAAAATGCCATTGGAATCTTGATAGGGATTTCACTGAATTTCCCCTCATTATATGTAAATCTACCTGCAGGAGGTAATTGCTCTAGTTGTGTTTACCACCCTTGAACCTGTCATGTTTAAGCAGGCTAGATGATTTTTTCCCCTCTCAAATGGTACACCCAGTTAGCCAGTCCTAATTAGTTGTATTTCATTGCATTTTCTAGAATTCTAATGAGATTTGGCCTAGTGGTGTCAGTGCAGGATGTAGAATAAAACGTCTTGAATTCTAGCTGCAGTTGTGACACTGCTTCTCTCTAGCAGAAGGCAAATTTCTTAACCTGTTCTGTTTTGCTGTTAGTGGAGTTAATAATATTTATTTAGCTCATAATAGTAGCGGAAAATTAGGTAGTTAATGTTGGTTAAAAGGTAAAAAAAAGGAGAAAAGAAATGGTAAGTTTTTGTGTATTATGTCCATTTCCAAATGCTAATTCTTTTTACATGATGATATTAATAGAAGGCATCTGCTCCATCACAGTCATTAAGCACCTCATGGAAGTCTTGCTGGCTGGATAAGAAGCAAAATTCTTCAATTCTGTGCCATGAGCTCTGTAGAAAATGTAGCTACCTTCAGCCCCATTTCCAACTTGGGTGTCTATTTTCTGCCTGTCTAAAAATATTTATTTCCCTTCTGGCTTCTCTAAGGTTTAGTAATTTTTCTCTCTCCTGAAACCCTTTTTATTTACTGTTACCAGTGCAACATGATTATTTTGTTTCAGCTGTTTGAGAAAATGATCCCTTTTTATAACAGCCTGTTAAGCATTTATTCTAGAACTCTTTCTGATAGTAAGTTCCATATAAATGCAAGATGCTTTAGTAATTGTTCTGTTGGTGCATTGCATAACTGCATTACATATTTCTAATAGTCTGACAATTTCAAGCTGCTGATAACATGAGCCACTTTGTGAGGTGTAATTATGGCTTTACTATGCATGGTTCCCAGCACTCTATGTCCCAGGCTATGTCAGTAGCCTTTTGATTAATCTCTGTTTTGAAATCAGGTCAAATTCTAATCTGACCTTACCTCACACCCTGCATAAAATGAGAAAGTCTATTAGGACGTGGGAGGACAGGTAGGGGCTTTTAGAGAATGAGTAAACTTTTCCATTACTTTCATGAATCCTCTTCGTATTGCTTCTCATTTATTGTTCATGAAGTGATACTAAAATGTGATCTCTATCTTGCTTCCAACTCTGATTTGCTGCAATGCTTGTTTAAGTTGCTCAAAACTGGAGGCTACTGTGGATTTCCTCCAGTCCCTAATGTCCTTTATTTAAACTACAGACATAATTAAAGGGCTACCAATGTTAAGCAACCATGGAGTCTGATTTTGAGAAATATTTATTATGCCTCATTAAATTTGAAGTTAGTACTTAAAAGATCAGAAATAAATAATCTGTTTATATTTTTGTGACAGTAAATATAAGTGGATGCTGTGTGTGCACATCTTTGACACTACACATTACACTAAACTGAGACGCCCCTTTGTTTGCCATGGCAGTAATCAAAATAGCTGCACCAAGAGAGAACTGTGGCGAATTTCATTGACCAGAAACAAGAAAATGATCTATTGTATTGAATCTAATTAGAAAACATCAATATTAAAGGATAACACATTCACTGTTTCTAAGATGGTATATTACTTGACTGTTTTTTGTCAGCATGATCAAATATTACAAGCTTGAGTAACAAGCTCCTACAAGGAAATGAATTTAGAATGGTATGCCAAAGGCTCACTCCTTCAATTTTAAATAAGCTTGTGGAGGCAACTGGGTTTTAAGTGATGTATAGTATAAACAATGAGACTGGGGTTGGAACTGGATTTGGGGGTATTGTTTGGCTCATATGCACAGGGTCACCCACTGTTTTTTCCCTCCAAATATTTTAAGTCTTGTCAGCTGACAAGGCTCCTCAATAGAAATTGCACTCTGCAGGAAGTTAGGGCTCCATAGCTGCTCAGTAACAGAGAATTGAGGCACCAATAAACTAGAATTTAGCAGAAAGGAATGGACCAGTTCAGGTCCTGAGGGTATGCTGGGCCTCTCTGGGCCAGAAGGGCTCAAACGCATGTTGTATTCAGGAGAGCTCATACTGTGGATCCCGGGCTTGTAGGAGGTCTTATATTGGTTTCTTATTGTCAGTTGGACCAGATTTACCAAGTCATAATTTCTGAAATTAGAGCTACCCCATGAAGTCATCACTAGTTATGTTAGGTCACTTTGTAAAGATGGTTGTCAGTATCACTAAAGAACAGTTGAAAGAGTCACCAAAGTCTAGGAATGAAAGTGGCTCTTTCCTGGATCCCTTGGACTATGTGACTGGGCTGTCCAGCTGGGACTGGAGAAGTATCTTCAGTTAGTGTGTGCCAAATTTATCTTTGTCTAACTGCTAGACTATACTCTCCTGACTCACTCACTTAAAGTAACTAAGAAAGTCATTTTGAGGAAAATAGGTATAAAGCAGTGACTTCCTCGGTGTTGCCATCTTGTGTTTGCTTTCTGTCTCAGTAGTTGGTAATGCCCAGAACAGTGTTCCTGGGAAAATTTCTTATTGTTCTTGTTTTTGTGGCATGGTCTAGCTGAGTTGGTATTTAACATGTCTGTAGCACTTAACCTGTGTGTTTGTTTTTCTTGGCTGTTTAAAGGGGGAATTACAGCACCTGCTTGTAAAGTACTTGGATATTTGGGGATGAAAGACACTCTGTGCCTGCAAAATAGCTTTAATATGCTATAGTTACATATTTGGAGATGGTGATTGGACTTAAGCATTTGTTCCAGTGGTGAATGTGATTGATAGCTATTTACTTCTCAGGTTGAATTTTGTTTATGTGGGATGAGATAGCATGGTTCACATGATTGGATTCACCTTATTCACTTTTCAGCTACTTTTACTCACACTGAGATCTTGTTGATTTTTCATTTGTACCTAGAATAGGCATTAACTGGTTCCCGAGAGCATTTGTACCTAGAATAGGTATTAACTTGTTCCTGAGAGCTGTTTACAAGCACATACTATTTTATAGTACACAGTAGCCCACAAAACACTTAGAAAAAGATCCCAGAGTCTTATTCAGAAACCTGTGCTCATCTATTTAATGGTATGGCACTTAGCCTGGTCTTTCAGCAGGCTTTTTGCCTCTGAATTGCATGGATTCCTGCAGTTTTCTGCAGAAAACTGCTGTATTTCTCAAGGAAGTCTTTGTAGTAAAATTTGCAACTGGGCTGCTCTTCTAAAGGCACCTCTTTGACCCAATCAAATATGAAGGCAGAGAAAAGCATCTTCCCTAGGCTGCCTTTGTCACCTATAGGTAGTCTGACCACATTGATAGTGCCAGTGAAATTTTAGGAGTGATGATGAAAGGCCACCAAGAGGGGAACTCTTTCAACTTGACTTGTTGGATGTTAACCACTTGGCCTGTGTTTCCCATAGCTAGCCTTGTCTTGAAAGCCACTGGAATCCTAGAGTTCTCTTTCACATGTAGAAAAGTAGATGCTGCAGCATCAATCTGTGACTCAGAGATTTGTAATGTGGCAAAGCATTATCTTCTTACAGAAATTTCATCTAAAGTATCCAAAGTGTTTTGGAAGCACTATCATGTGTCACTTCCGTCATTCCCAGAGATGTGGTAGGACTGATAGATTTAGAAGGGAAGAGTTGCCACGGCACCTGGGTGACTCAGTCAGTTGAATGTCTGACTTTGGCTCAGGTCATGATATCATGGTTTGTGGGTTTGAGCCCTGTGTTGGGCTCACTGCTGTCAGCCTGTCAGTGCAAAGCCCACTTCGGATACTCTGTCTCTCTCTCTGTGCCCCTTCCCTGCTTGCACTCTATCTCTCAAAAAATAAATAAAACATTAAAAAAGATAGAAGGGTAGAAAGCACCAAACTGTGTCAGCTTATCCCTGGCAGTTATATCCAGACTACTGTATATTTATAAGGCACTAGTTGGGAGTTAAGACAGAGAACAAATTATAACCACAGAAAGCAGTGTGTAGAATGGATGCTTTCTGAAGAAGCAGGACCACTTGCCCTAATAGAATTGGTCATCTGCTTTAATTGTAATAAGTAGCCTCATTATTAGCCTCTTCCATCTCTTCTCTATTCATTCATTGATGCGTTATATGTATACTTGGTAAGTGTCCAACATTGTGGCACTGAGAACTCAAAAGAGAGGGATGCCTGGGTGGCTCAGTGGATTGAGTGTCTGACTCTTGATTTCAGCCCAGGTCATGATCTCACGAATCATGAGATTGAGCCCCACATGGGACTCTGTGCTCACAGCATGGAGCCTGCTTGGGATTCTCTCTCTCCCTTTCTATCTGCCTCTCCCCTGCTCATTCTCTCCCCCACTCAAAATAAATAAATAGACTTAAAAAAAAAAGAACTCAAAAGAGAGCTTCCAGTCCAGTTGGAAAATGAATTGACTTACATACTACACATGAAATAATCATAGAACCTAAGGAAATGCATAACTACATTGCATAGTCTGTACACAGTGCTGAGAAAATGCTAAGCAATGTGGGATGACCAGTGATGTGGATATATTAAAAATGAGAGAAATTAGATATGGGGGAAGTAGAGGACTTATATTTTATAACCATTCAGTTAAAGATTTAGTTTAGATTTAATGCTAAATCCATCAAGAAACCCCTGGAAAGAGTTTCTTGAGCCGTTGGAAAGAGAAGTGCTGTGATGAAAACAGTGGTTGAGGAAGATTATCCACATAGCGTTTTGCAGAATGGGCTAGATCAAAAGGCAAATACTGATAAGAAAATGGTGTCACAAGGTGAAGGCTGTGGAAATGGAGCTAAAGGAACATATACATGCACTATTTCTTAAAAAATTAAGAATTTTATAACCCATTTCATAGAAGAGAGAGGTTGCTTTTATTTATGATGTGAGTTTATATGTGTAAGAAAAATAAAGTCCAAATCCTCCCGTGTAAGTCACCTATGTTCATCAAGCCGTTATGGTACTATTTATCTCTATGAAGTAGCAGTGTAATTTTCAAAGCTGAATTCTAGCAGCCTGTGTATAAGTATATGCATGTATCTGCGGGAGAGCACATGCCACTCTGTGTGTGTGTGTGTGTGTGTGTGTGTGTGTGTGTGTGTGTGTATTTTTCATGTTTTTCTGAATGGCTGACGTTTTAACCATCCCTGGTAAGAAGTCCATTAGTTTGTGACCTCCTTGCAGGTGTATGTTTATTGAATGGATGAATGAATGAATGAATGAATGAATGAATAAGAGCCTTTTGTTTTAGAATCCTAGAATTTTTGTAGTTTAAAGGGAATATTGACATCATTTAGTTTATTGTTTTCATTTTATAGACAGATAACTTAAGACTTCAAGAGAGATTAAGTGATTTATTCAAGACCATCAGTGAGTCAGTGACAAACATGGGGAGGGAACCCAGGTCATCCCTCTGAACTGTATTGATCACTACAGTCAAAGTGGATATGTATGAGTGTGTGTGTGTGTGTGTGTGTGTGTGTGTGTGTGTGTGTGTGTAAGATGGGGAGGGAAGGAGGGAAGGAGGGAGATGGGGGTGGGGGAGAGAATGAGAATAAGGCCTGAGATATGTGTAGTCATAGTTACTGGGACCTTACTTGGCTTGGCTTGTTTTCCAGTTCAGGGTAAATATGAGCTTTCTAGTGATGGCAGCTCTAGGAATGGTGCATTTTATTCCATCTTCACTAATTCCTGCTTCAGATGCTGAGGTCTGGATGGATGAGTATTTGAAAATACATTCTAGCTGGAGGCATATTGGCATTTTATTTTTATATAGATTTGCATTTTCATTTCATGTGTTGGGCATAGGAAGTAGGAAAAAGCCATTTGGAATTCATTTCCTAAAAATGCCCGTGAGAAGAGATGCCATTTGAACATCTAAAATAGCAATTAGTTTTAGAAAAGGTTATGGGTCTTTTCATCATTGATCAATAAGCACAATTATCATTATTAGACATCAGCAGTTAAAAAAAAGGACTAGCATTTTAAAACCACTTTGCTGTGCATCTGATTTGAGATTCCAGTTTTCCTGTTTGTATTGCTAAAATGATTAAGAGTTAAAAAAACAAAATAATAGGTAACAAATTGCAATTAGAATGCTTTTCAGTTTGATGGGACTTTTAAAGTGCATTTTTAAATGGCTATTCATTTTCAAATGAAGACCTTAAAGTTTGAGGAATCTCTGTTTTAATCTCAGTGCTTGCAACCTTTTTTAGCTTTGTGTAGTGACCTGGGGATTTGTGATACTGGGCAAAGATTCTAGTCCTAGATATCTGCATTTATTGGGTTTCTTTCTCCTTCGGGTTGAAGTCTCTCCTGGTGATAAATGTGGTGCTGAGAGAGTCACAGTCACTCTTTCAGAGAAAAGGGTAAAATTCAGTGAACTGTAAAAGTAATGCAAAATGACAATTAAAGTAGGGCATTCTTGTACTTTGGAGGCCTGACAAAATGGAAACATTTGACTTCTGATGTTCCAGACTTATTAACATAGAGACATAACAGCATACCACCTACCCCAAAGTCTCACTGGAAAATCTGCATATCCAGGAGGGAGCTCAGAATAGAAAGTAGTCATCAGAGAAGGCTCCAAAGCAGGTAAAGAAACCAAAAAGCAACAAGAACCAAAACATTACACAAAGTCTCTGTATTAAAAATCATGTAATTTCCCTTCTAAAACAACATTTCAGCTCTCCGCCCAGACCTTAAGTCTTATTTTCTAGCCAAATATAATTAGCTTCTAAGAACACAGTAGAGTAGAAGTATCAAACTCAAAATGGAAGAGGAGCTGTTTTTGATATACTGATAGCACTGAGAAGTAACAATACTGAGTGTTTGATAGCAACGTGGTGAAGGATGTATGTTAAAAATTAAAGACAAGAACTCAAAAACCACAGCACTTTGGGGTCAGTGAGTGTACAGGCAAAGCCAACCAATAAACAACTATATGATTCCCTTCAGAAACAAGGTAGAATGGTTAGGATTTTAAATCAGTGTTTTAGTCCTTACAGAGGAAAGCCCTAAGCTGTCTAAAAAACTCAGCTATCTAGAAGTATTTATTCTTTAGGTTTTCAGAAAATCAAGGTTTTATTAAACCTAAGCCAAGTGAGAAGTCTGTTTTCAATGAGTTTCTAGGATAAACACTTCTAATTAAGGAAAGGATTTGGGATAAATATGTTAAATGATAGGAAAGTGACTCTTATTTTCCATTGACACTAGAAATAAGAGTTTGTTGCAGACCCATTTTTTTATGTTAAAATTAGGTTTTCCAGAAGCAAATGTTGTTCTTGTCTTTTTACTGCGTTCCTGTGTTAACTTGGCTGTCTCATTAGACATGGGGACATTTCCTAGTGAAATTAATGTGACATTTAGAGAAAATTTCCCCTCTCAAATGTTTCATGTTATTTGCCATTTAGAATACTTAGAGAGGGGATTGGAATAATGTCAAGCAAATTTTGATTAAATAAGGCTAACCAGAAGCCAATACATTCATGCAAAAAAGAAAAGCTCTTTTATCATTTCTTAAAATGTGTATTTCTGCTCTAATTATTTAGTCTATATTGAGATAGCCTTGGCAAATAATCTGACAGAAGGGATGCCATCTTCTAAATAGCTGGGCTTGCATTAGAAAACACAGTACACCGGGTCAAAGCCTGTGGTCGGTCCTTTGCTCAGGACAGTTCTCTTCTCTGGATGTACATTAGAAGTACCTGGGAAGTTTTAAACAAATACCAATGCCTGGGCCCCACTCCAGGCCAGTTACCTCAGAATCTCTTGGAGTGGGACTTTGGCAACAGTATTAAAAAAAAAAAACAAACAAACCCAAATTCCCTAGTTGATTCTAATATGCATTAGGGCTGAGAACCACTGGCTTAAGACATGCAAGCTATTCATTAAGAAAAGATTATTTCTTTCTTCAGGGTGGTCTGAGTCTCACTCTTTACTCCATCTGAAGTGTGGAAAAAAATATACGCTTTCAATGCACAGGAGTTGGGTTTGAGTACATACCTTGAATCACTATGAGCAAGAACACTTGATGTCAATATACATAGACTCATAATTGGCTATTGATAGCAAATTACCTCAGTTGTTTGGAATGTAGTATTAATGGGGCCAGAATAGTGAGTGTGTCCTATCAATTAGAATAATTCTGTTTCATAGGTTGTTTCCAAACTCCAATTAAGTGGCTTCACAGAGACCTGAGACTGAATATAAAAACAAAAAGACAGTGGATGACTCAGCATAGCCCTATCCACTATGGGAAAATTGGTTCTAGGAATCTACCTTATGACTAGTGCTTCTAATTTCATGGGGGTGCAGCATGGGACACCTGCCTATTATGGTTTGTGCCACTTTGGGGAATGGAATATTTACACTTGGACCCACAAAAATGAGTGGTTTAGTCTTTTAGAGTAAAAAAAAAGGGGGGGAAAGAAAGATAGGAAGGTGATATAAGCTTCAGTGATACTCTCCTACCTGCAGTGGCAGATCATGCCTGGCATGTTTGCCCGGGTTAACCAATCTGTATCCCAGAGAGAAGGACAGAGCACTGATAAAGTCTCCATAAGCAAGCCTTCTAGACTTATTTCTTCTTTTAACTCATTGCCTGTGAGTGGGATTCTCATGGTGAGATATATTATTCCATTAGGATCAAGAAGTAGTACAGTCACCAGGGATAGAATTTGTATGGTTTTGTTTATTTGCCCATACATAGAGTTCTGGCACAATGGCTGGAGGTCAGGTCTCCAAAGAGCTCCATATTCCATGCACATTGCACACAGGTTGGATGCCTCATATGCAAAGCTATGCAAAATATTCTACTTGAAAACTGGCTTCTTTAACATGACAGTATCTTGGGATGCTCCTCAATGCTTTTTTTTGCAAAGCCAGTATCATCACAATTTCCTTCTTTTGCTTCTGTGTGTCTATTAACTTTCTTGAAAAAATGATTTAAGTAAGTTTGGAAACTGAAATGAAATGTGTTCATGCTACTCTTTTATTGCCTGAGTGAGGTCAAATTCTCAATCCTATTTGGGGTTGTGGGTTCTGTAGAAAGCAGGGGATAAAGGATTTCCCACCATGTCTACCATGAGTCATGATAAATTCAGTTGAACTTCCCCTTTGGATTCATGTTCTATTATCTTTATTTTACATAGGAGGAAAGTGAGGCATGCATAAATTAAGTAATTTACCTAAGGTTTCATGGTGAAACTAGACATTGAACTCCTTAGTACTTAATCAGTTTCCTGTTTTAATTGGATAGCATGGTGTTTGGCAGGTGGGGAACTTCTAATTGTTAATAGAATATGTATTGAATATCATAGAAGAGCACATTTACACAGCATATTGTGTGTTTATTATGTTGATATAATAAATTAATTCAAGAAATGCTTGTTGGTTGACTGATTGATGGATAACCTCTTCCAGCAATACTTCTAGCATTGTATTCCCAATGTAGCTTCAAGTTTGCCTCTTCTTCCTGTAGTTATATTTGTAACAATTTCAGCATCCATTTTATTTTATTTTATATTTTTAATTTACATCCAAATTAGTTAGCATATAGTGCAACAATGATTTCAGGAGTAGATTCCTTAATGCCCCTTACCCATTTAGCCCATCCCCCCTCCCACAACCCCTCCAGTAACCCTCTGTTTGTTCTCCATATTTAAGAGTCTCTTATGTTTTGTCCCCCTCCCTGTTTTTATATTATTTTTGCTTCCCTTCCCTTGTGTTCATCTGTTCTGTATCTTAAAGTCCTCATATGAGAGAAATCATATGATATTTGTCTTTCTCTGACTGACCAATTTCACTTAGCATAATACCCTCTAGTTCCATCATGCAGTTGCAAATGGCAAAATTTCATTCTTTTTGATTGCTGAGTAATACTCCATTGTATATATATGCCACATCTTCTTTATCCATTCATCCATTGATGGACGTTTGGGCTCTTTCCATGCTGTGGCTATTGTTGATAGTTCTGGTATAAACATTGGGGTGCATGTGTCCCTTCAAAACAGTATACCTGTATCCCTTGGATAAATACCTAGTAGTGCAATTGCTGGCTCATAGGTAGTTCTATTTTTGTGAACAAATTAGAAATGAACTGATCCTTTTTATTTTTTACTCTCCCACTCCATTCCTTACAACAGAACCAAAAATCACTTGTGGTTTATGTTAAAGTGGATTTTAACCTGTACATAAAAGTAGTGTGAATAGATATTATAGAGCCCATCTTCAAATGAGGGGCATGCAGAGGGCATGAGCATGCCTAAGTACAAAACAATGATGGGATTTAGATTCCTTCTCAATATTCTCTCCTCCTTTTTCCTGCCTACTTACCACCCCCCATCCCCACCTACTGTAGATACTTAGGGTCTCTACCCTAACTGTTGGCTGTTTGATACTCATGTGGTAGTTGCATCTACTATCACCTGTCCTGTTCTCCTCTACTAAACTTTCAGTTCCTTGCAACCAAAAGTTGTGTCTAAGAGCCTAGCACAGTTAATGTCTGACAGGTAGTCATCTGAAAGGAATCTGGTATTTTGGTAGCTAGACAGCTATTGTGTTTCCTTTTCCAGGCACTTTTAGTTGAAGTCATTTCAGAAGGTCCTAAGGAATGATAGGAATGGTGGGGATGGAAATGATTTCTGGTAGAAGAGCAGGAGGGTGGAGGAGATGTGTTTATGCATTTTCCAGTATATACGATGGCTCAGTCAGAACAAAACTTGAGTGTTGGGAGTAAGATCCACTGTACTAGAACTTTCAGTTACTTTAGTGTCAACTTTTCCCTGCATTCCCACCTTCTAAGGCTGCTCCCTTTCGGTGCTCATGAACTGTTTTCCCATCTCATTCATCTGGCAGGTATTTTGCATTTGTTTTTGTAAAGCTGTTGCTCAGGCAGTCTACTGTAACCAGATTAGGAAGTGGTGTTTTAATGATAGGAGCTGAGACAGGGTTTGCTTGCAAGCTTCATGTTTCACATGAAAGGCTTTGGCACTCCCTGTGGACTGCCCTTCATCCAGTTTCAGGCATAATAGTTGTTTGCCTTTATATCTGTGATAAAACGAAGGCCTTCCTGCATAACCAATGCTGAGCAAAATGTCTTAAAACAAAAGAAAGTGCAGAGTTTAAATCCACACTAGGGGATTAGCTTGTCTGCATTTCCATATCTATGGAATATATATTTTAACATGTTAATTATGTACTACTAATAAAAATACCTTTGAACTTCCAGTCAATTTGATAGATACAGAATTATATCCACTGGGAATGGAAAACAATTAGTTTCTGTAAAGATTGTAGGTCATGTTGTATCTTCCTCTAAGTAGCCATCCATATTATAGGGGATGTTTGAGTAAAGTTCATCTTGGTCTGTAAGTGAGGGCTGCTTCTACAGAGCCCTCAGAGCCCTAAGCAGGCAGCAGGCATTCCTCAGGGTGTTACCTGGCTATGGCCTTGGTTTCTGATTCATTCATTGCCTCTCATCCAGTAGAAAAATTCCTCATAAGTAGGACAGTTTGGCTCTTTCCATGAATCATCTATGTAACATTTTTAATCTTTTTTTTCCCCATTGCAGACTGAAAACTATTCCTTTGACTCCAACTATGTGAACAGCCGAGCCCATTTAATCAAAAGGTATGTTGATTCGCTTGCCTCTTTCAACAACTAAGCTTGATTTAATATATAGAGAAAAATAGATTAAATTTTTAAATGATGCCTTTGTTTTTGGATTTTAAAATGAATGCCTATCTGCTTCAAAGATATTTGAAAAATTCAGAAAAACATTAAAAAATAAAAAATCATGGTAATTCCACAACCCCAAAATAATCACTGTTGGCATTTTACCATATTTCTTTACATCAAAATGTATTCATAAACACAAATTTAAAAAAATTGGGATCATATTAAAATGTAGTTTCAGTTGATGATTTTGAAATCTAATATTAGAAAACATATACTTTCACAATCATGTTCATATCAAAATTCCTGTTGCTCTTCACTTTAAATGAAGAGAGGCCTTAATGTGGAACTTTCAATGAATTTCAAGATTGCTGTTGTTTTGAAAACTTTGGAATCATCTTAAAGATATTTTAATGGAAGATAAACTAATTTCTTACCTTTTAAACAGTTTGTAGGTGAGAGAGGGAAAGAAAAGATCTTTGCATGATTCACTACTTCTTAAAATATTTGGAAGTGTTTCAAATGTAGCATTCAAAGTTAAGATTTGTGAGATTGGTTGGTCATAACTCAGTTATCCATGGAACCAAAATGTATGTGAATACAGAGCTGAATACTGCCAAGGAAGATTCCCTCTGTTGCCATGGACACTAAGGTTCAGGAAGTCTCTAAGGAGGGAGAACTAAACAAACTGGAGAATTTACTGCACTGAAAAACCAGTACTGATTATTTAGATAATGCCTTTATTACTGCTTCATGCAAATATCCTCTTGAATGGTCTAGTTGTTATTCTTCAGCTAAAATTGAACTCTGAGTGTATTTGTTAAAATAATATAAATAAAATAGAGAGGCAAGCAGTGTATGTTAGAGTTACAGTAGAGAAGATGAGAAAGTTCTATTATTTTTCTGGCTCTAATCCCATAAATTTACATCACCAAATGAGTAGGATTCAAAGAATGAACTGGCTGGTTGAACAAACAACTTCAATTCATATTTAATTTAATTCATGATGCACAGTAACCCCTGAAAACACACTAGTTTTATCTATATTGGTCCCGAATTGCTTGTGACCTTGAGTGATGATTGTAAATTATCATTAATCAAAATGAATAGCCCAGCATTACCAGTCATAGCATAGTTTGGAATGTTTTTGAGGGGTTTGGAGGAATCCATCTCAAATATTATCTTAGCCTACAGAATAAAAACAAAAGCTAAGGAATTCAAAATTATCTGGTTAATAGGAAATAAAACGCCTCTTCTTGTGCAATGATTAGAGTAATTTTGCAGCAGAAATATACTTCATTTTCTGTTTTAGGACTGTTATTTCAAAGCTCCTTTTTAAAAATTCTGATAAAAATGATGACTTGACTTATCCTTACAGGTCCCCTGGGCTAGCTCTGGATACCTGGAAATTCTACGAAAAGTTTAAACGATTAACGTGAGCCTGATTTTCAGAGCATAGCAAAAAGCTAAGACTCTGGGGACCCTCACTGTCTTAGGTCAGCCCTGAATATCCAATGCACAGGGAGACCGATGAGATGAAAAGTTAATGTTCAAACATTTAGTCTACAGCAGCTTTGGGACTCACTAGGAACCTCTGATTCGGATTAGTTACTTCTATGATTTTGTTTACACATGCATACACACAAATTGCACAAACTGGAATGGTTGACAGGCTTTTGGTGAAAAAATCTCCTGATGTTGCCTGAAACCCAGAATAGTGGCTTTTTACCAGGGACCACTTTGATGAAGAGGAAACATCTGAAAACTCAGAGACACATGCATTTTTGCCAGGTTCTGTTTTTGGAACCTTGAAGGATTTGGAAAACTACAGGGGCCTTGGAATTTAAGGGCTCAATTGAGAGTAGACAAAGAACAATACCTGGAAAGATACAGGAAATCTTGTGTGCCATGCTTTTCTGTGAACTAACCACTTTATTTATTTTTTTTATTCTTTTTTTTTCCAATATATGAAGTTTATTGTCAAATTGGTTTCCATACAACACCCAGTACTCATCCCAAAAGGTGCCCTCCTCAATACCCATCACCCACCCTCCCCTCCCTCCCACCCCCCATCAACCCTCAGTTTGTTCTCAGTTTTTAAGAGTCTCTTATGCTTTGGCTCTCTCCCACTCTAACCTCTTTTTTTTTTCCTTCCCCTCCCCCATGGGTTTCTGTTACGTTTCTCAGGATCCACATAAGAGTGAAAACATATGGTATCTGTCTTTCTCTGTAGGACTTATTTCACTTAGCATCACACTCTCCAGTTCCATCCACGTTGCTACAAAGGGCTATATTTTGTTCTTTCTCATTGCCATGTAGTACTCCATTGTGTATATGAACCACAATTTCTTTATCCATTCATCAGTTGATGGACATTTAGGCTCTTTCCACAATTTGGCTATTGTTGAGAGTGCTGCTATAAACATTGGGGTACAAGTGCCCCTATGCATCAGTACTCCTGTATCCCTTGGGTAAATCCCTAGCAGTGCTATTGCTGGGTCATAGGGTAGGTCTATTTTTAATTTTCTGAGGAACCTCCACACTGTTTTCCAGAGTGGCTGCACCAGTTTGCATTCCCACCAACAGTGCAAGAGGGTTCCCGTTTCTCCACATCCTCTCCAGCATCTATAGTCTCCTGATTTGTTCATTTTGGCCACTCTGACTGGTGTGAGGTGATATCTGAGTGTGGTTTTGATTTGTATTTCCCTGATGAGGAGCGACGTTGAGCATCTTTTCATGTGCCTGTTGGCCATCCGGATGTCTTCTTTAGAGAAGTGTCTATTCATATTTTCTGCCCATTTCTTCACTGGGTTATTTGTTTTTCAGGTGTGGAGTTTGGTGAGCTCTGTATAGATTTTGGATACTAGCCCTTTGTCCGATATGTCATTGGCAAATATCTTTTCCCATTCCGTTGGCTGCCTTTTAGTTTTGTTGGTTGTTTCCTTTGCTGTGCAGAAGCTTTTAATCTTCATAAGGTCCCAGTAATTCATTTTTACTTTTAATTCCCTTGTCTTTGGGGATGTGTCGAGTAAGAGATTGCTACGGCTGAGGTCAGAGAGGTCTTTTCCTGCTTTCTCCTCTAGGGTTTTGATGGTTTCCTGTCTCACATTCAGGTCCTTTATCCATTTTGAGTTTATTTTTGTGAATGGTGTGAGAAAGTGGTCTAGTTTCAACCTTCTGCATGTTGCTGTCCAGTTCTCCCAGCACCATTTGTTAAAGAGACTGTCTTTTTTCCATTGGATGTTCTTTCCTGCTTTGTCAAAGATGAGTTGGCCATACGTTTGCGGGTCTAGTTCTGGGGTTTCTATTCTATTCCATTGGTCTATGTGTCTGTTTTTGTGCCAATACCATGCTGTCTTGATGATGACAGCTTTGTAGTAGAGGCTAAAGTCTGGGATTGTGATGCCTCCTGCTTTGGTCTTCTTCAAAATTACTTTGGCTATTCGGGGCCTTTTGTGGTTCCATATGAATTTTAGGATTGCTTGTTCTAGTTTCGAGAAGAATGCTGGTGCAATTTAATTGGGATTGCATTGAATGTGTAGATAGCTTTGGGTAGTATTGACATTTTGACAATATTTATTCCTCCAATCCATGAGCATGGAATATCTTTCCATTTCTTTATATCTTCTTCAATTTCCTTCATAAGCTTTCTATAGTTTTCAACATACAGATCTTTTACATCTTTGGTTAGATTTATTCCTAGGTATTTTATGCTTCTTGGTGCAATTGTGAATGGGATCAGTTTCTTTATTTGTCTTTCTGTTGCTTCATTGTTAGTGTATAAGAATGCAAGTGATTTCTGTACATTGATTTTGTCTCCTGCAACTTTGCTGAATTCATGTATCAGTTCTAGCAGACTTTTGGTGGAGTCTATCGGATTTTCCATGTATAGTATCATGTCATATGCAAAAAGCGAAAGCTCGACTTCATCTTTGCTAATTTGGATGCTTTTGATTTCCTTTTGTTGTCTGATTGGTGATACTAGAACTTCCAACACTATGTTAAACAACAGCGGTGAGAGTGGGCATCCCTGTCGTGTTCCTGATCTCAGGGAAAAAGCTCTCTTTTTCCCCATTGAGGATGATGTTAGCTGTGGGCTTTTCATAAATGGCTTTGATGATGTTTAAGTATGTTCCTTCTATCCCGACTTTCTCAAGGGTTTTTATTAAGAAAGGGTGCTGGATTTTGTCAAAGGCCTTTTCTGCATCTATTGACAGGATCATATGTTTTTTCTCTTTTCTTTTATTAATGTGATGTATCACGTTGATTGATTTGCAAATGTTGAACCAGCCCTGCATCCCAGGAATGAATCCCACTTGATCATGGTGAATAATTCTTTTTATATGCTGTTGAATTTGATTTGCTAGTATCTTATTGAGAATTTTTGCATCCATATTCATCAGGGATATTGGCCTGTAGTTCTCTTTTTTTACTGGGTCTCTGTCTGGTTTAGGAATCAAAGTAATACTGGCTTCCTAGAATGAGTCTGGAAGTCTTCCTTCCCTTTCTATTTCTTGGAATAGCTTGAGAAGGATAGGTATTATCTCTGCTTTAAACGTCTGGTAGAACTCCCCTGGGAAGCCATCTGGTCCTGGACTCTTATTTGTTGGGAGATTTTTGATAACCGATTCAATTTCGTCGCTGGTTATGGGTCTGTTCAAGCTTTCTATTTCCTCCTGATTGAGTTTTGGAAGCGTGTGGGTGTTTAGGAATTTGTCCATTTCTTCAATGTTGTCCAATTTGTTGGCATATAATTTTTCATAGTATTGCCTGATAATTGTTTGTATCTCTGAGGGATTGGTTGTAATAATTCCATTTTCATTCATGATTTTATCTATTTGGGTCATCTCCCTTTTCTTTTTGAGAAGCCTGGCTAGAGGTTTGTCAATTTTGTTTATTTTTTCAAAAAACCAACTCTTGGTTTCGTTGATCTGCTCTACAGTTCTTTTAGATTCTATATTGTTTATTTCTGCTCTGATCTTTCTTATTTCTCTTCTTCTGCTGGGATTGGGGTGTTTTTGCTGTTCTGCTTCTATTTCCTTTAGGTGTGCTGTTAGATTTTGTATTTGGGATTTTTCTTGTTTCTTGAGATAGGCCTGGATTGCAATGTATTTTCCTCTCAGGACTGCCTTCACTACGTCCCAAAGCATTTGGTTTGTTGTATTTTCATTCTCGTTTGTTTCCATATATTTTTTAATTTCTTCCCTAATTGCCTGCTTGACCCACTCATTCATTAGTAGGGTGTTCTTTAGCGTCCATGCTTTTGGAGGTTTTCCAGACTTTTTCCTGTGGTTGATTTCAAGCTTCATAGCATTGTGGTCTGAAAGTATGCATGGTATAATTTCAATTCTTGTATACTTATGAAGGGCTGTTTTGTGACCCAGTATATGATCTATCTTGGAGAATGTTCCATGTGCACTCGAGAAGAAAGTATATTCTGTTGCTTTGGGATGCAGAGTTCTAAATATATCTGTCAAGTCCATCTGATCCAATGTGTCATTCAGGGCCCTTGTTTCTTTATTGACCATGTGTCTAGATGATCTATCCATTTCTGTAAGTGGAGTGTTAAAGTCCTCTGCAATTACCACATTTTTATCAATAAGGTTGCTTATGTTTATGAGTAATTGTTTTATATATTTGGGGGCTCCGGTATTTGGCGCATAGACATTTATAATTGTTAGCTCTTCCTGATGGATAGACCCTGTAATTATAATATAATGCCCTTCTTCATCTCTTGTTACAGCCTTTAATTTAAAGTCTAGTTTGTTGGATATAAGTATGGCTACTCCAGCTTTCTTTTGGCTTCCATTAGCATGATAAATAGTTCTCCATCCCCTCACTCTCAATCTAAAGGTGTCCTCAGATCTAAAATGAGTCTCTTGTAGACAGCAAATAGATCGGTCTTGTTTTTTTAATCCATTCTGATACCCTATTTCTTTTGGTTGGCACATTTAGTCCATTTACATTCAGTGTTATTATAGAAAGATACGGGTTTAGAGTCATTGTGATGTCTGTATGTTTTATGCTTGTAGTGATGTCTCTGGTACTTTGTCTCACAGGATCCCCCTTAGGATCTCTTGTAGGGCTGGTTTAGTAGTGACAAATTCCTTCAGCTTTTGTTTGTTTGGGAAGACCTTTATCTCTCCTTCTATTCTAAATGACAGACTTGCTGGATAAAGGATTCTCGGCTGCATATTTTTTCTGTTCAATGCATTGAAGATCTCGTGAGAACTAACCACTTTAAATGTAAAACGTGTGGAAAATGCTAAGAGAGGGTGGTAACATCAGGTGACAAAACCATGCAAACTGTGTTCAAATAGCTCACAGTGATGTTTGAAAGGGGTTTCACTGTACGTGGTTTCTTGAGGATCCATTTACATGCATGGAAAAAATCTCCTACCCAGTAAATTTGAATCTTATTATCAGTTTTAATTTTGCTATCAAGTCCTATTACTTTGAATACAATTTTGGGTGAATTTTGAGAACTTCTTTTCCTATCCATTTTCTTTTCCTCTATTCATTTCTAGTTATCCAAGGATTCTCCTTGGACCCTTATTTTTGGCATTATCTAGCAGTTGTTAACTTGTCCAGTTTATATTCAGGCTTCTTATTCTCTCTCATATCTATTTACCTTGTATAAACTAACAGAAAAACAGAGAGCAAGGGGGTTCCCCTTAGCCCAAATCAAGGTTAAGAAGGGGAAAGACTGTTTCTGTAAGGGAAAGGGAAAATATATGGCACATGTTTGCACCATGGAATCTGGTGTTACATTTTTGTAGTTTTTGGGTTTTATAATATCACCTGAAACCTGCAGGTGTACCCAAGGCTTATGTCAGAATTCCATATTAACAAGCCAAGACAGTTCAGATTTTTTTTTTTCTGGATGGACTTTCTTCTTGCTGTTTGTTTCCTTGCTATCTTCTGAGAGTAAGGAAAGCCAGCGGTTGCACTTTGCCCCTAGTGCAACACTCTCTCCTCATGGTTGCTTTCTGTGTTGCTGTCTTATATCCATTCCTTAAGTGCTTTTCAAGCAATATCAAGCAGGGCATGAGGCTGTAGCTCAAAGAGAATAAAACAGGAAATGAACAAGGTACTGAAACAGTGTAGAAAGGAAAATGAACATTGGCTCCTAAATCATACATAGTGTTTTCCTTTCCCACCCAAATTGTTCTGGGGGGTTTGCAGCTCCTAGTATGATGCCTTGTCTATAACAAGTGCTGGTACATGTTTATTGAATGAATGGATGAAAGAAGTTGAGGAAAATCTCGCATTTTTTCCATTGAAAACTAGCACTAAACTTCCCTATAAAACCAGAAATTTCTGACCTTTGATGTGCATTAGGATCACCTGGGAGGCTTGTTAAATGCAGTCTTTAGCTCCCTCCCTTGAGAATCTCCAGTTTTCATACATTCCCAAGGTGATTGTGATGCAGGTAGGAGGTACAGGAACCACTGTGGAATCATCCCTATATTCTCCAAATATAGTTACAATACTCTTTTGACTTTTACTCCCTTCTCATTCTTATTCTTACATGGCATTCCTTGGGTATGTGATGTCATCTACTAGGATGATGTGACCTATTTCCTTTCAGATTATTTTGTCTTTTGGAAAGATTTCCAATATATTAAGGTGTAAATACGGGTCAGAATTTGAATAATTTTATTCATGAAGAATTTTCTGAGTAACTCTTATGTTCAGAGTCTTGCTCTTCAAACAAAATCTGTTTTCAAACAAATCCGTCCCTCTATTGGCCACCAGCACAATAATAGAAACATTTGTATTTACAATACCATTGCAAACAGGTACCCCTAATTGATTGTCCCAGAAACATTGTTTTACAAGTCTTTCATCGCCCAAGAGGTACACATGTAATAAAGCAAGTTCAATCAGATTTTTTATGCCTGGCATAAATTGTTATTTGTTTTGGGTGAGTAGCCATTTACCAGGCTGTTTTACAATTTGCAGCATCTTGCTCACAGGGTCTTAAACTTCCTTTCACATATCCATTCATTAAACCACTAAATGTCCTGACAAGATTAGAGTAAGTACTTAGTTCCTCAGATGGGCAAACTAATCTTTAAGTGGCTTAACTATTCCAGGGTTTGGGGGAGGGGAGTAATACCCTTTGCATATTTTCAGAGAATACATGTATTTTTTGAGCCTTTAAAAAAGTTTTTAGTATTTTTAATCATAATTCCAGTATAATTAATATACAGTGTTATATTAATTTCAGGTGTACAATATAGTGACTCAACAATTCTCTACTCAGTGCTCATCATGCTAAGTGTACTCTTTTTTTTTCAATTTTGTTTTTTAAAATTTACATTCAAATTAGTTAGCATATAGTGCAAAAATGATTTCAGGAGTAGATTCCTTAGTGCTCCTTACCGATTTAGCCCATGTCCCCTCCCACACCCCCTCCAGTAATCCTCTGTATGTTCTCCATATTTATGAGTCTTTTATGTTTTGTTCCCCTCTCTGTTTTTATATTATTTTTGTTCCCCTTCCCTTATGTCCATCTGTTTTGTCTCTTAAAGTCCTCATATGAGTGAAGTCATATGATATTTGTCTTTCTCTAATTTCACTTAGCATAATACCCTCTAGTTCCATCCACGTAGTTGCAAATGGCAAGATTTCATTCTTTTTGATTGCCAAATAATATTCCACTGCATATATATACCACGTCTTCTTTATCCATTCATCCATCAATGGACATTTGGGCTCTTTCCATGCTGTGGCTATTGTTGATAGTGCTGCTATAAACATTGGGGTGCATGTGTCCCTTCAAAACAGTATACCTGTATCCCTTGGATAAATACCTAGTAGTGCAATTGCTGGGTTGTAGGGTACTGCTATTTTTAGCTTTTTGAGGAACCTCCATACTATTTTCCAGAGTGGCTGCACCAGCTTGCATTCCCACCAACAGTGCAAATGAGATCCCCTTTCTCTGTATCCTCGCCAACATCTGTTGTTGCTTCAGTTGTTAATGTTAGCAATTCTGACAGGTATAAGGTGGTATCTCATGGTAGTTTTGATTTGTATTTCCCTGATGATAAGTGATGTTGAGCATTTTTTCATGTGTCAGTTGGTCATCTGCATGTTTTCTTTGGAGAAGTGTCTATTCATGTCTTTTGCCCATTTCTTCACTGGATTATTTTTTGTGTGTGTGTTGAGTTGGGTAAGTTCTTTATAGATTTTGGATACTAACTCTTTATCTCATATGTCGTTTGCAAATATCTTCTCCCATTCTCTTGGTTGCCTTTTAGTTTTGCTGATTGTTTCCTTCATTGTGCAGAAGATTTTATTTTGATGAAGTCCCAGTAGTTCATTTTTGCTTTTGTTTTCCTTGCCTCCAGAGACGTTTTGTATAAGAAGTTGCTGTAGGCAAGATCAAAGAGGTTTTTGCCTGCTTTCTCCTCAAGGATTTTGATGGCTTCTTGTCTGACACTGAGGTTTTTCGTCCATTTGAGTTTATTTTTGTGTATGGTGTAAGAAAGTTGTCCAGGTTCATTCTTCTGCATGTCGCTGTCCAGTTTTCCCAGCACCACTTGCTGAAGAGACTCTCTTTATTCCATTGGATATTCTTTCCAGCTTTGTCAAAGATTCGTTGGTCATACATTTGTGGTTCCATTTCTGGGTTCTCTATTCTATTCCATTGATCTGAGTGTCTGTTCTTGTGCCAGTACCATACTGTCTTGATGATTACAGCTTTGTAATACATTTTGAAGTCTGGGATTGTGATGCCTCCAGCCTTAGTTTTCTTTTCCAAGATTGCTTTGGCTATTTGGGGTCTTTTCTGGTTCCATACAAATTTTAGGTTTGCTTGTTCTAGCTCTGTGAATAATGCTGGTGTTATTTTGATAGGGATAGCATTGAATATGTAGATTGCTTTGGGTAGTATAGACATTTTAACAATATTCTTTCAGTTCATGAACATGTAATGTCTCCATTTCTTTGTGTTGTCTTCAGTTTCTTTTATCACTATTTCATTTTTCAGAGTACAGGTCATTCACCTCTTTGGTTAGGTTTTTTCTTAGGTATCTTATGCTAGGTATTTTTGGTGAAATTATAATTAGGATTGTTTTCTTAATTTCTCTTTCTGCTGCTTCATTACTGGTGTATTAAAATACAGTAGATTTTATACATTTATCCTGTATCCTAGATTGCTTTGGGTAGTATCAACATTTTAACAAAATTTGTTCTTCATATCCAGGATCATGGAATCTTTTTCCATTTTTTTGTGTCTTCTTCAATTTCTGTCATAAGCTTTCAATATAGTTTTCAGTGTATAGATTTTTCACCTGTTTGGTTAGGTTTATTCCTAGGCATTTTATGTTTTTTGGTACAACTGTAAATGGGATTGATTCTTTGATTTCTCTTTCTGTCACTTCATTGTTGGTGTATAGGAATGCAACCGATTTCTGTGCATTGATTTTATATCCTGAAACTTTGCTGAATTCATGAATCAATTCTAGAAGTTTTTTGGTGGAATCTTTTTGGTTTTCCATATAGAGTATCATGTCATCTGTGAAGTGTGAAAGTTTGACCTCCTCCTGGCCAATTTGGATGCCTTTTGTTTCTTTGTGTTGTCTGATTGCAGAGGCTAAGACTTCCAATACTGTGTTGAATAACAGTGGCGAGAGTGGACATCCCTGTCTTGTTCCTGACCTTAGGGGGAAAGTTCTCAGTTTTTCTCCATTGAGGATGATATTAGCATTGCCGTCGTTCATATATGGCTTTTATGATCTCGAGGTATGCTCCTTCTATCCCTACTTTCTTGAGGGTTTTTATCAAGAAAGGATGCTGTATTTTGTCAAATGCTTTATCTGCATCTATTGAGAGGATCATATGGTTTTTGTGCTTTCTTTTATTGATGTGATGAATCACGTTAATTGTTTTGTGGATAATGAACCAGCCCTGCATCCCAGGTATAAATCCCACTTGGTTGTGGTGAATAATTTTTTTAATGTATTGTTGGATCCAGTTTGCTAATATCTTGTTGAGGATTTTTGCATCCATGTTCATCACGGAAATTAGTCTATAGTTCTCCTTTTTAGTGTGGTCTCTGGTTTTGGAATCAAGGTAATGCTGGCTTCATAGAAAGAGTTTGGAAGTTTTCCTTCCATTTCTATTTTTTGGAACAGTTTCAAGAGAATAGGTGTTAACTCTTGATTAAATGTTTGGTAGAATTCCCCCAGAGAGCCATCTGGCCCTGGGCTCTTGCTTTTTGGCAGATTTTTGATTACTAATTCGATTTCCTTACTGGTTATGGGTGTGTTCAAATTTTCTATTTCTTCCTGTTTCAGTTTTGGTAGTGTATATGTTTCTAGGAATTTGTCCATTTCTTCCAGATTACCCATTTTATTGGCATATAATTGCTGATAATATTCTGTTGTTATAGTTTTTATTTCTGTTGTGTTCATAGTGATCACTTCCCTTCCATCCTTGATTTTATTTATTTGGGTCCTTTCCTTCTTCTTCTTGGTCAAACTGGCTAGTGGTTTATCAATTTTGTTAATTGTTTCAAAGAACCAGCTTCTGGTTTCATTGATCTGTTCTACTGTTTTTTTTGGTTTCGATAGCATTATTTTCTGCTCTAATCTTTATTATTTCCTGTCTTCTGCTGGTTTTGGGCTTTATTTGCTGTTCTTTTTCCAGCTCCTTAAGGCTTAAGGTTGTGTATCTGAGATCTTTCTTCCTTCTTTAGGAAGGCCTGGATTGCTAAATACTTTCCTCTTATGACCACCTTTGCTGTATCCCAGAGGTTTTGGGTTGTGTTTTTATCATTTCCATTGGCTTCCATGAATTTTTTAATTTCCTCTTTAACTTCTTGGTTAGCCCATTCATTCTTTAGTAGGATTTTCTTCAGTCTCCAAGTATTTGTTACCTTTCCACACTTTTTCTTGTGGTTGATTTCGAGTTTCATAGTGTTGTGGTCTGAAAATATGCACGGTATGATCTCAATCTTTTTCAACTTACTTAAGGCTGATTTGTGTCCCAGTATATGGTCTATTCTGGAGAATGTTCCATGTGCAATGGAGAAGAATGTATATTCTGCTGCTTTAGGATGAAATGTTCTGAATATATCTGTGAAGTCCATCTGGTCCAGTGTGTCATTCAAAGCCATTGTTTCCTTGTTGATTTTTTGATTAGATGATCTGTCCATTGTTGTGAGTGGGGTGTTGAAGTCTCCTACTATTATGGTAATACTATCGATGAGTTTCTTTATGTTTGTGATTAATTGATTTATATATTTGGGTGCTTCCACATTTGGCGCATAAATGTTTACAATCTTTAGGTCTTTTTGTCTATAGAACTCTTGATTATGATATAATGCCCTTCTGCATATCTTGACACAGTCTTTATTTTAAAGTCTAGATTGTCTGATATAAGTATGGCTACTCCGGCTTTCTTCTGTTGACCATTAGCATGATAGATGGTTTTCCATCTCCTTGTTTTCAATCTGAAGGTGTCTTTAGGTCTAAAGTGGGTCTCTGTACACAGCATATAGATGGATCTTGGTTTCTTATCCATTCTGTTACCCTATGTCTTTTGATTGGAGCATTGAGTCCATTGCTGTTTAGAGTGAGTACTGAAAGATATGAATTTATTGCCTTTATGATGCCTGTAGAGTTGGAGTTTCTGGTAGTGTTCTCTGGTCCTTTCTAATCCTTTTTTGCTTTTGGTCTTTTTGTTTTTGTTTTTCATCTTTTCACCCCTCAGAAAGTCCCCTTAAAATTTCTTGCAGGGCTGGTTTAGTGGTCATAAACTCCTTTAAGTTTTGTTTTTCTGGGAAACTTTTTATCTCTCCTTCTATTTTAATGACAGCCTTGCTGGATAAAGAATTATTGGCTGCATATTTTTCTGATTCAGCACATTGAATATATCCTGCCACTCCTTTCTGGCCTGCCAAGTTTCTGTGGATGGTCTGCTGCAAACCTGCTCTGTCTTCCCTTGTAGGTTAACGACCTTTTTTCCCTTGCTGCTTTCATGATTCTCTCCTTGCCTGAGTATATTGTGAATTTGACTATGAAATGCCTTGTTGATGCTTGGTTTTTGTTGACCCTAATGGGAGTCATCTGTGCTTTCTGGATTTTGATATCTGTGGCTTTCCCCAGGTTAAGAAAGTTTTCTCCTATGATTTGTTCGCATAACCCTTCTACCCCTATTTCTCTCTCTTCCTCTTTTGGGACCCCTATGATTCTGATGTTCCTTTTTAATAAGTCACTGATTTCTGTAATTCTTAAATTGTGCTCTTTTGCCTTACTCTCCCTCTTTTTTTTTATGCTTCATTATTCTTTATAAGTTTGTCCTCTATATCACTGATTCTCTGCTCTTCCTTCTCCATCATTGCCACTGTGGCATTCTTTTGAGATCACAGCTTACTTATAGCATTTTTTTTAGCTCATCCTGACTAGTTTTTACTTCTTTTATCTCTGCAGAATGGGATTCTAATCTATTTTCGACTCCAGCTAGTATTCTTATTATCGTGATTCTACATTCTGGTTCAGACATCTTGTTTGTATCTGTGTTGGTTAAATCCCTGGCTGTTGTTTCTTCCTGCTCTTTCTTTTGGGGTGAATTCTTTCATTTCATAATTTTGAAGGGAGAAAAGGAATTAATGAGGTAGAAAAAATTAAAATTAAAAATTAAAATTAAAAAATGTTAAAATTAAAAAATTAAACACACACACACACACACAAATTCGAATAAATGATGCTAGATCCTAGGTGTGTTTTGCTCTGGGTGTTGAAAGTGGCTTGATGGATTAGAGATAAAAGGGGGAAAAAACAAAAAAAAAAGGAAATAGTTTGAAAATTTGAAAAAAATGAATACACTGAAGTATACTAAAATGAAATGATGGAAGTAAAATAGAATTTGAAAAAAAATTACAGAAAAGGAAAACATATGGTAGAAAAATATTAAATAAAAGTGATTTTAATAAAATTAAAAATAAAAATGAATTTTTTCCCTTTATGCTGAATTCTGTGCTTTAGGTTGTGCAGATTGTTGTGTTAAACCTCAGATCAGTTTTCTAGGTGTGCAGGATGATTTAGTGTTGTTCTGGCTGTATTTCATGGATGTGGGACAAAAAAATTCCATGCTATTCCACCATCTTGGCTCCCTCCCATGCTAAGTGTACTCTTAATCTCCATCACTTATTTCACCCATGTCCCCACCCACATCTCCTCTGGTAACCATCAGGTTGTTCTCTATATTTAAGAGTCTCTTTCTTGGTCTGCCTCTTTCTGTCTCTGTCTCTGTCTCTCTTTTTGTTTTGTTTCTTAATTATGTGAGAAAAATCATATGTTATTTGTCTTTAACCTATTTCACTTAGCATTATACTCTCTAGCTCCATACATATTGTTGAAAATGGGACTATTTATTTCTATTTTTATGGCTGAATAATATTCCACTATATATATCCCACTTCTCCTTTATCCATTCATTAATTGATGAACACTTGGGCTGCTTCCATAATTTGGCTATTGTACGTAAATAATGCTGCAATAAACATAGAGTTGCATATGACCTTTTGAATTGGTGTTTCTGTATTTGGGGGTAAATACCAAGGATGTGATTACTGGATTTAATAGGGTAGTTCTATTTTTACTTTTTTGAGGAACCTCCATACTGTTTTCCACTGGCTGTACCAGTTTGCATTCCCACCAACAGTGCACGAGGATTTACTTTTCTCCACATCCTCACCAACACCTGTTATTTCATATGTTGCAGATTTTAGCCAGGAATACCTGACATTTTAAACTCACATTACCAGTCCTGTAGATCCTAGTAGTCAATCCTTCACTGTATTATTATTCCTCTCACTTCTGCATAAAAAACAGAAGCTCTGAGATGGTTTGTAATATCCAGATGCATATAAAAAGAATGATCCCACTTTTAAAAGGCAGATCCAAAACCAATTGGGAGAAGCTAAATAGATATCCCTGGCATCCAAATCACTGCAATTAAACATTATATTTATCTTGAAGCTTTTGAGAAGCCAAGGCAAAATTATAAGTACACCAGGGTATACAGTTCTCATTTTTCATTTAAGGAAGGACACACATTTGACAGGAGAATTTCTTCTCCTGTTCCTGAATTTTAAGAGAAATTAACATAGTTGAGTGTGTGACTGTAGTTTATAGAAGATATAGAAATATTATTTAAATATATATTTCCTTTATTTAAAATATGAAATTTATTGTCAAATTGGTTTCCATAAAACACCCACTGCTCATCCCAACAGGTGCCCTCCTCAATGCCCATCACCCACTTTCCCCTCTCTCCCACCCTGATCAACCTTCACTTTATTCTCAGGTTTTTTTAATATGAAATTTATTATCAAATTGGTTTCCATACAACACACAGTGCTCATTGCAACAGGCGCCCACCTCAGTACCCATCACCCACCCACCCCTCCCTCCCACCCCCCATCAACCCTCAGTTTGTTCTCAGTTTTTCAGAGTCTCTTATGCTTTGCTCTCTCCCACTCTAACCTCCTTTTTTTTGTCCCCTCCCCCATAGAATTCTGTTAAGTTTCTCAGGATCCATATGAGAGTGAAAATATATAGTAACTGTCTTTCTCTGTATGACTTATTTCACTTAGCATAACACTCTCCAGTTCCATCCACGTTGCCACAAAAGGCCATATTTCATTCTTTCTCATTACCAAGTACTATTCCATTTTGTATATACACCACAATTTCTTTATCCATTCATCAGTTGATGGACATTTAGTCTCTTTCCATAACTTGGCTATTGTTGAGAGTGTTGCTATAAACATTGGGGTACAAGTGCCCCTATGCATCAGTACTCCTGTATCCCTTGGGTAAATTCCTAGCAGTGCTATTGCTGGGTCATAGGGTAGGTCTATTTTTAATTTTTTGAGGAAATTCCACACTGTTTTCCAGAGCGGCCACACCAGTTTGCATTCCCACCAATAGTGCAAGAGGGTTCCCATTTCTCCACATTCTCTCCAGCATCTATAGTCTCCCAATTTGTTCATTTTAGCCACTCTGACTGGTGTGAGGTGGTATCTCAGTGTGGTTTTCATTTGTATTTCCCTGATGACGAGCGACGTTGAGAATCTTTTCATGTGTCTGTTGGCCATCTGGATGTCTTCTTTAGAGAAGTGTCTATTCATGTCTTCTGCCCATTTCTTCACTGGATTATTTGTTTTTCTGATGTGGAATTTGGTGAGCTCTTTATAGATTATGGATACTAGACCTTTGTCTGATATGTCATTTGAAAATATCTTTTCCCATTCCGTTGGTTGCCTTTTAGTTTTGTTGATTGTTTCCTTTGCTGTGCAGAAGTTTTTATCTTCATGAGATCCCAATAGTTCATTTTTGCTTTCAATTCCCTTGCCTTTGGGGATGTGTCAAGTAAGAAATTGCTGAGGCTGAGGACAGAGAGGTCTTTTCCTGCTTTCTCCACTAAGGTTTTGATGGTTTCCTGTCTCACATTCAGGTCTTTTATCCATTTTGAGTTTGTTTTTGTGAATGGTGTAAGAAAGTGGTCTAGTTTCATCCTTCTGCATATTGCTGGCCAGTTTTCCCAGCACCATTTATTAAAGAGACTGTCTTTTTTCTATTGGATATTCTTTCCTGCTTTGCCAAAGATTAGTTGGCCATACTTTTGTGGGTCTAGTTCTGGGGTTTCTATTCTATTCCATTGGTCTATGTGTCTGTTTTTGTGCCAATACCATGCTGTCTTGATGACTACAGCTTTGTAGTAGAGGCTAAAGTCTGGGATTGTGATGCCTCCTGCTTTGGTCTTCTTCTTCAAAATTACCTTAGCTATTCAGGGACTTTTGTGGTTCCATACAAATTTTAGGATTGCTTGTTCTAGTTTCGAGAAGAATGTTGGTACAATTTTGATTGGGATTGCATTCAATGTGTAGATAGCTTTGGGGAGTATTGACATTTTGACAATATTTATTCTTCCCATCCATGAGCACGGAATGCTTTTCCAGTTCTTTGTATCTTCTTCAATTTCCTTCATAAGATTTCTATAGTTTTCAGCATACAGATCTTTTACATCTTTGGTTAGATTTATCCCTAGGTATTTTGTGCTTCTTGTTGCAATTGTGAATGGGATCAGTTTCTTTATTTGTCTTTCTGTTGCTTCATTATTAGTGTATAAGAATGCAACTGATTTCTGTACATTGATTCTGTATCCTGCGACTTTGCTGAATTCATGTATCAGTTCTAGCAGCCTTTTGGTGGAGTCTATTGGGTTTTCCATGTATAGTATCATGTCATCTGCAAAAAGTGGAAGCTTGACTTCATCTTTGCCCATTTTGATGCCTTTGATTTCCTTTTGTTGTCTGATTGCTGATGCTAGCACTTCCAACACTATGTTAAACGACAGCGGTGAGAATGGAGATCCTTGATGTGTTCCTGATCTCAGGGAGAAAGCTCTCAGTCTTTCCCCATTGAGGATAATATTAGCTGTGGGCTTTTCATAAATGGCTTTTATGATATTTAAGTATGTTCCTTCTATCCCGACTTTCTCAAGGGCTTTCATTAAGAAAGGATGCTGAATTGTGTCAAATGCTTTTTCTGTATCAATTGACAGGATCATATGGTTCTTATCTTTTCTTTTATTAATGTGATGTGTCACATTGATTGCTTTGTGAATGTTGAACCAGCCCTGTTGCCCTGAAATGAATCCCACTTGATCATGGTGAATAATTCTTTATATAAGCTGTTGAATTTGATTTGCTAGTATCTTGTTGAGAATTTTTGCATCCATATTCATCAGGGATATTGTCCTGTAGTTCTCTTTTATACTAGGTCTCTGTCTGGTTTAGGAATCAAAGTAATGCTGGCTTCATAGAGTGAGTCTGGAAGTTTTCCTTCTCTTTCTATCTGTTGGGACAGCTTAAGAAGGATAGGTATTATTTCTGCTTTAAATGTCTGGTGGAATTCACCTGGGAAGCCATCTGGTCCTGGACTCTTATTTGTTGGGAGATTTTTGATAACTGATTCAGTTTTTTCGCTGGGTATGTGTCTGTTCAAACTTTCTATTTCTTCCTTTTTTAGTTTTGGGAGTGTGTGGGTGTTTAGGAATTTGTCCATTTCTTCAAGGTTTTCCAGTTTGTTGGCATATAATTTTTCATAGTATTCCCTGATAATTGCTTGTATTTCTGAAGGATTGGTTGTCATAATTCCATTTTCATTCATGATTTTATCCATTTGGGTCCTCTCCCTTTTCTTTTTGAGAAGCCTGGCTAGAAGTTTATCAATTTTATTTATTTTTTCAAGAAACCAACTCTTGGTTTCATTGATCCACTCTACAATTTTTTTAGATTCTATATTGTTTATTTCTGCTCTGATCTATATTATTTCTCTTCTTCTGCTGGGATTGGGGTGTCTTTTCTCTTCTGCTTCTCTTTCCTTTAGGTGTGCTGTTAGATTTTGTATTTGGGATTTTTCTTGTTTCTTGAGATAGGCCTGGATTGCAATGTATTTTCCTCTCAGGACTGCCTTCGCTGCATCCCAAAGCGTTTGGATTGTTGTATTTTCATTTTCATTTGTTTCCATGTATTTCTTAATTTCTCTAATTTCCTGGTTGACCCATTAATTCTTTAGTAGGGTGTTCTTTAACCTCCATGCTTTTGGAGGTTTTCCAGACTTTTTCCTGTGGTTGATTTCAAGCTTCATAGCATTGTGGTCTGAAAGTATGCATGGTATAATTTCAATTCTTGTAAACTTATGAAGGGCTGTTTTGTGGTCCAGTATGTGATCTATTTTGGAGAATGTTCCTTGTGCACTCGAGAAGAAAGTATATTCTGTTGCTTTGGGATGCAGAGTTCTAAATATATCTGTCAAGTCCATCTGATCCAATGTATCATTCAGGGCCCTTGTTTCTTTTTGATCCTGTGTCTACATGATCTATCCATTTCTGTAAGAGGAGTATTAAAATTCCCTGCAATTACCACATTCTTATCAATAAGCGTGTTTATGTTTGTGAGTAATTGTTTTGTATATTTGGGGGCTCCTGTTTTCGGCGCATAGACATACATAATTGTTAGCTCTTCCTGATGGATAGACCCTGTAATTATTATGTAATGCCCTTCTTCATCTCTTGTTACAGCCTTTAATTTACAGTCTAGTTTTTCTTCTATAAGTATGGCTATTCCAGCTTTCTTTTGACTTCTAGTAGCATAATAGATAGTTCTCCATCCCCTCACTTTCAATCTGAAGGTGTCCTCAGGTCTAAAATGAGTCTCTTGTAGACAGCAAATAGATGGGTCTTTTTTTTTTTATCCATTCTGATACCCTATGCCTTTTGGTTGACACATTTAGTCCATTTACATTCAGTGTTATTATTGAAAGATATGGGTTTAGAGTCATTGTGATGTCTGTAGGTTTCATGCTTGTGGTGATGTCTCTGGTACCTTGTCTCACAGGATCCCCCTTAGGATCTCTTGTACGACTGGTTTAGTGGTGACGAATTCCTTCAGTTTTTGTTTGTTTGGGAAGACCTTTATCTCTCCTTCTATTCTAAATGACAGACTTGCTGGATAAAGGATTGTCAGTTGCATTTTTTTTCTGTTTATTACATTGAAGATACCCTGCCATTCCTTTCTGGCCTGCCAAGTTTCAGTAGATAAATCCATCACTAGTCTTATTGGTCTCCCTTTATATGTTAGAGCATGTTTATCCCTAGCTGCTTTCAGAATTTTCTGTTTATCCTTGTATTTTGCCAGTTTGACTATGATATGTCATGCAGAAGATCGATTCAAGTTATGTCTAAAGGGAGTTCTCTGTGCCTTTTGATTGCATCACTTAATTCTCTAATTCTCCCCTAATACTCCTGGATATTTTGTATCTCTCTTTTTCTCAGCTTCCTCTCTTTCCATAATTTTACCTTCTAATGCACCCCTTGTCTCCTGTCCCTCTTCAATCCATGCTGTAGTCGACTCCATTTTATTTTGCACCTCATTTATAGTATTTTTTAGCTTCTCATGACTATTTTTTAGTCCTTTGATCTCTGTAGCATAGATTCTCTGCTGTCCTCTATGTTTTTATCAAGCCCAGCAATTAATTTGATGACTATTATTCTAAATTCCTGCTCCATTATATTGCTTATATAGTTTTTGATCAATTTGTTAGCTGTCGCCATTTCCTGGATTTTCTTTTGAGGAGAATTCTTCCATTTCATTATTTTGGGTATTCCCTGGGGTGGCTCCAAACTGCAGGACATTTCTCCTGTGCTTTCCGGAGAAACTTGTGTTGGTGTGCAGGGCTGCAGTCAGACCAGATGTCTGTTCCCACCCCATCACTGCGGCCACAGTCAGACTGGTGTGTACCTTACCTTCCCCTCTCCCAGTGGCAGGACTCACTGTGGAGTGTTGTGTCCCCTGTCTGGGCTACTTGCACACTGCCAGGCTTGTTCATTTTGATCTGGCTAAGGGCGTATTAACCGGGGTGGATCTGCAAGGTGCACAGAAGCGGGAGGGGCAGGCTTAGCTCGCATTGACATGGTGGTCCTCTGCAGGATGTGCCCTGCAGCACTGGGAGGGAGGCATGCCCATCGGAGGGATGGGTCCACAGAAGCACATCTTGGGAGTTTGCATGGTTCAAGCAAGTTTGGTGACAGGAACTGGTTCCATTTGGAAATTTGGCTGGGGGATGGGAGAGGGAAATGGTGCTTGCCAGTGCCTTTGTTCCCCCGCTGAGCTGATCTCTGTCTTTCAGGGCTCAACAACTCTCCCTTCAGGAATCCTCCTATCCTCCCTGCTCTCTGAGAGCAGAACTATTGACTCTTAACATTCCAGATGTTAAGTCCAGCTGGCTGTTAGAACTCATGGAGTCCGGCCCGTCCACTTTTGCAAGCCAGACTTTGGGGACTCTGCCTTACCAGATGGGCTGCCCCTCCACTGCCCTAGCTCCCTCCCGCTAGTTCGTGTAGCACACACCGCCTCTCTGCCCTTCCTACCCTCTTCTGTGGGCCTCTTTTCTACACTTGGCTCTGGAGAGTCCATTGTGCTAGTCTTCTGGTGGTTTTCTGGGTTATTTAGGCAGATGTGGGTGGAATCTAAGTGATCAGCAGGATGAGGTAAGCCAGCAGGATGAGCCAGCAGGACGAGCATCCTCCTACTCCGCCATCTTCCCCAAGCTTTCTCCTAAATATATATTTCCTATATCACTCCTATAAAAAGACCACAGACATAATATTTAATTATAACTCAATGAAGACATCATATGTAGTAATGATCATATAAACAGTAACCATGTATTGAGCATTTGTGTGTACCTGGTACTTCATGTGCAGTATCTCATTGAGTCTTGAAAATGGCCTTGTGATGAAGCTTTTAGCAAATGCCTTTTGCAGACAAAGAAATTGAGGCTCAAAGACATTAGATATCAGGCCCAGGGTCCCATAGATAAAGTGGCAGAGTACGGATTGTTCTAATGACAGTGCTCTTTCCTCTACAGTCTGGCAATCTAACATGCCACAGGAATAGCATTTTAAAGAGTGTAAACAGTGTTTGTCAACTGAGGGTGATTTGGCAATGTATGGAGACCATTTTAGTTGTAAATCTTGGGAGAGGCACTACTAGCATCTAATGGGTAGAAGACAGGGATGCTGCTAAACATCCTACAATGCGCTGGACAGCCATAGACAACAAAATATCAATAGTATCAAGGTTGAGAAACCTTGGTCTAAGGGGTGGTTAATTGCATTGTCCTTATATTCCTCTTCAACGTATGTCTTAAGCATGTTTTGGCAACTGCTGAAATGCACTCAATTCAGGATTGAAGTTTCTGGCTTAAAGTAGCAATTTTTTGTTGTGAATTAAGGAAATTTTCATGTGCTCCAGATACCAGAGATGCAGGTCAAAAAATTAATATTTGTTATAAGAATATATGATTCAGACAGGTCATTTCCTTTCTTCTGAGATGCAGGAGTCCATGTGGGCAGGACCAATTTTTTTTTTCTAAAAGATAAAGTTTGAATCTGTTTAGGCTGTGGGATTAGTATTTACAGGAAGCCCCAACATCTGTGCCATAAAGCTAGAAATGGCTACACGTTGTAAAGCCTGTGTTTCCAGTTGGTCTTCTTGACCATAAAGGAAATATAAGATGATTGGTTTTTTAATAGAACTACATGCTGGTGGGTCCACAGGGCTGCATAGCTGCATGACATAATTTGGAGGAGCTAAGTGAGTTGGCCTATTTAATGATTTTAGTTTTAATACAGGTGATGCTCAGTGATCCTTTCTGAAAATAATTAGCAAAGAGGTCAATGCTTTACTCTCATGCTCTTCATTTTCTTATAATTATGGCTTTCGAGTTATTGGCCTTTTGATCTTTACCTTTTCATATTCAGGGCAGCAAGCATTCTATATCTAGGTTGGTCATATGTTAAAAATCTGCTGTGATTCCTTTTGACCAATGTAGAGAATGACAATGTATCTATTGTGTCCATTGCATAGCTCTTCATAATATGTACTGAATGTTCTTATCAAAGCCTCAGAGAGTCAGGCTGGTGGATGTTCAAGGTTGAGCAAACAAGTTTGCACTATCATCTCCACAGAGGTACACCTCTGTGGTACACCACCTCCCTTTTCAGAGATACAATAGGTCTGTTGGGACTTGTCCTAATTCAAAAGCATGACACTCTCCCTTGTCGAGACAACAACACATTTCCTTGAGTATGCCTTTGCTACTTGCTCATTGACTGGGGAATGGATTCACCATTTACTAGGTATTTCAGATGCATAATTTATGGCGCATGGTGTTGCACATCTGAAGATTCTGTCAGAACTTACAAAATATTAGAAATTGCAGGTGGGGGCCTCTATGGATATACATTATGTATTATTCTCTATGTTGGATAGTATGGATAGTATATTTAGTGCATTGTATGGTGGATTGATTTAACAAATACAAGAAAAATTGGCCGATAAACTCTTCAGCTGAAAGTTTTCATATTCTTATCATAGCTACACCCAAAATATTATTAGAGCTCACTCTCTGGTTCTCTTTCATCTTACTGTGCATGCACCAAGGCTTTTGTCTTCTCAGCCCCTGCTTCTCCTCTTTGTGTTTGAATTTGTCTCTCTGACTTTCTCTGTTAAAACTCACCTGAGTTCTCTCATCCGGATTTCTATTTTAATTACATTGCCTCAATTTCTGCCACTTTCATTTTACAGTTGATTAGTAGACATCTTTGGAGAAGCAGCATACATAGTGGTTAAGGGCCCAGGCTCTGGAGCTAGACTGCCTGTCCTGGGTTTGGTCTTACTAAATTTTCATCAGTTGTATGCAAGTTACTTAACTTCCACGTGCTTCTGATCTTTCATCTGTAAATGGGAATATTAATGGTACCTTTCTCTCATATAGTTGTAATTATTAAAAAAGTTAATTCACGTCAAGCATTTAGAATAGTGCCTTATTTATAGTAATCACTCAGTAAACATTAGTTATTATTTTACTTTGATTCTATAAGAAGAGAGAAAATCTTTTGAAATGGTGATATTCTTTGGAAGTGGTGGTTTCAGATTTGTACCTTCTTCCACCTTGCCTGTAGTAGTAATACATTGAAGATAAGTGAATGAAAGTATTAGCTGCATCAGCCTCCAGTAGTGGGAACCTCTCTGCAGTGTTAAACAGAAATTATCTTTAAACAGAAAATTCCTCTTTCTACTCTTTTGAACAATCCAGTCACTGTTGGCCTCACCACAGAGCTGATATCATCTTGCCTCTGAAAGATTTTACAAAACAGATTTATCACAGTTGTAAATTATCATTCTTTCTTCAACCCAGCAGCTCCACCTTCAAGGACTTAGAGGGCAACAGTCTGAAGGATAGTGGTCATGAAGAGAGCGACCAGACTGACAGTGAACATGATGTCCAGCGGAGCCTATACTGTGATACTGCTGTCAATGATGTGCTGAACACCAGTGTGACGTCCATGGGATCTCAGATGCCTGACCATGGTAAGGGTTGGTTGGATGTAATTTGCAGCCATAGATCCCAAAGAACCCAGAATGTTTGTAGGTACTTTGTTCTACTTTACTGTAATGAGTGTGTTGCCAAGGTGTACACTCTGCTCATGCCTGAGTATCATCTATATAGTTTTGAGGTGTCCTAACACCTAACCAGTCTACTTCACCCTCATAGCTGACTACATGTACATATTGTATACATTCTCTTCAATAATAAATGCACTGAGCACATAGAAAGTGAGCAGATGCCTTCTCACCAGGAAAAAATGCCCCTTTTTGCTTTAGTACATGAAATTTAATTGATCAGTTGAGTCGCAAAAAACATAGCACCAACGAGACCAAAGCGGTGGGTTTTATTTCCATATCAGGCTGGTTAAATTTACCCAGAGAGAGACTCTGTTCTCTGACCACAGATTGCATACCCTTTACTGAGGGTAGAAAGTACCAAACTTCCCATTTTGCCTGTGGGGCTGCAATGCCAAATCCCTCTAGCTACCACACAAATATATGTCATTGATCATAGGACAGACCAGGGTAAGAAAGTATGGCTGACTCAAAGTAGCATTCTGTGCATATGAGAAACACCTCAAAGCAAATGTCAGGAGTGGTATTCTCATGTATGAAGAAGAGTCTATTTTCGTGAATTCAGCCACACATGGTTTAGCAAGAGGAGCTATTTAAAACTGTGTTAGGCAGAAACCAGGGTATAAAAACATTAGCAGAGTTCAGCTAACGCAGAATGTTCAGATGGGCTTGGGCACAAATGTCATTTTAAATGTTTTACTGATGCAAACATGGTAGGCAAACAGCCTGTCTTTTTCAATTAAGAACTATGAATTCATCTTGGTGTTTAGGCTCAGTGAAGCTTCAGAATGCTTGGCTGTGTCTTGGGAAACACTAGACACAACCTCAGTTGGAAGCCCCACTGCTAAAAGACTTAAAGATGAGGAAACAAAATATGGTGATTATGTGCTGGTCTTCAGCTATTTCATTTCACTGTAAACATCATTAAATGCTTTTGTTTTGGTCTTATAAATGAATCCAAAGGAAAAAAAATTGCACAATTCACAAAATAAAATGTTTTTCATAGAAAAAAAGTCACTGTAGAGTCTATTAAATTGTCTAATCCATCCCCTCCCCAGCAGACTCAAGTGTCAAAGTCTATAATATATAGAGCTCACTACTGATTGTGCATTGGTGTCTTCCCTAATTGGTGAGTGGTGACATCCACAGAAATAATATAGTTTCTGGGCAACCTTACTAATATTAAAGATGAAAAAATTAAACATTTATATAACTGAAACAGAGACTGTTTAATTCTCAGAGGTTAGTAGTGTGTTACAGTATACAGACTGTTATGTATCAGTTACTAGTCTTGTGGCTCAAAAAAGTGCTTTTTCATTTATGTCACAAAGGCTTTTATTTGGATGCTTTTTAAAGATGAAGTGAATGCAGAACAGGAAATAGCCATAATTAATTTTCAGTTTATCCCTGGCCAGAACAACATCTGTTTTAATTTTTTGTCACATTTTTATAGAAAAACAGTATCAGTGGACTATTTTAGTTTTTCTGAGGGAGTGTTTCTTACAAATGGGATGTATTGTATATATATGGTGTGCAAATTGTATAATAATCAGAGTATTCTAAAGCAAATGTGTGACATTATTCCAAGACTCTTCTACATATAAGATGATTACACACTCATGAGTGTGCACACAGACACTTTCTGCTATTCCATTTTGGCAATACCTTCAGACATTTTTTTTCCCCTCAATATTCAATTTGCATGTATATATCTTAATTTTTTTCCATCATTCCAGCAGTAGCTAGAGTTTGTTTTTTTCAATTTGGTTGAGTCATTAAACTTTAGGTACAGAGGGCATTCCAGTCTTGCTTACATCTCAGGTTCTAACTTGTGATATCCCAGTACTTCTGAGCTTTCCATAATAATACTTAATTGTTATATCTCAAATCAACTCTAGGCTAGCCACATAAATTGTGTCACCTCAGTTATTGCTACCTCAAGCAACAGCAACAATTTCAACAATTAACATTTTATAGCATTTTATTATCTCAATCCTGGATTCACATGTTTCTCATTTTATCCTGAGGCACAGTAGTTGAAAGACAATCACTGGGGCGCCTGTGTGGCTCAGTCGGTTAAGCGTCCGACTTCGGCTCAGGTCGTGATCTTGCAGTCCGTGAGTTCGAGCCCCGCGTCAGGCTCTGTTCTGACAGCTCAGAGCCTGGAGCCTGTTTCAGATTCTGTGTCTCCCTCTCTCTGACCCTCCCCGTTCATGCTCTGTCTCTCTCTGTCTCAAAAATAAATAAAGGTTAAAAAAAAAAAAGAAAGACAATCACTGAGCAAATTTACCATGTATACTTGATCTTGTGACTATTCTAACTAGAATAGTTCTAGGTATATTAATTCCAGGGCAATATGTTATTGTCACTTCTGAGGACTACTGATTTAGAAAGGTCATGAGGGAAAATGAAATTTTCTCTAAACCTGTACTGAAAGTCTCAAAGATTCCTTGAGGGAAAAAAAAAATATATTCCCAGATCTCTTTGGTTCATTAATACTGTGATAAGCATCTCAAACCCATGTGCCCTGAAATCCAAAGCTGAACTATTTTTAAGGTTTGAGTAGATGTCTCTGGAGAATAAGGGTTATAATAACCTTGTCCAACTAACTCTAATCCTGATAATATTTCTTCTGGTCCTGTTAGAACCACTCCAAAGTTGGGCCAAATATACCCAATAGAGTGTACCTTATACCTTTGTCTTGGCTTACCTTGGATTTCATGATTGTAGTTTTCTGTGTTTTCTAATTTTGATATTAGTACAACATCTTTCTTTAATTTTTTTATTTTTTAAAATTAGTTAAGATACAATGCAATATTGGTTTCAGGAGTAGAATTTAGTGAGCATCTTTCTTTGCGTATATATGGACACATGATTTATGGGGACTTTCAGGATTTGTAAAATAAAGATAAATTTTTAAGTTTATTTATTTATTTTGAGAGAGAGAGGCAGCGTGAGTGGGGAAGAAGCCCAGAGAGAGTCAGAGAATCCCAAGTGATTCAAGAGAGCCCCAAGTGGGGCTTGAACCCACAAACTGTGAGATCATGACCTGAGCTGAAATCAAGACTCGAATGCTTAACCTACTGAGCCACCCAGGTGCCCCTAAAATAAAGATAATTTTATGCATCTGTTAACTTTTTCCTTGAGAAGGAATGGGTTGTTCAGTGAGCTATTATTGTGTTGCCAGAATTTGAGGAAAAGGTAAAAATTGTATTTGTTCCCCATATTTCCAGACATCTGGGCCATGTGCTTCCTCACACTGCCAAAAGCCTCTTTGGGTTTTGTTCTTTTAACTGCTATAGCAAAAGAATGCTCAGTGTGAATGTCAAAGGTGCTTCATGATTTTAAGAAGAAAGGCCCAAATCCCTTAATTTTCAGCAACCCATCTTTGAGGCCATTCCTAGGGATGGGAACCCAGAATCACTATATTCAACCAAGGAAAGAATTTATGGAAGACTTTTGCTCCCAAAGGGCAAAGTCCAGAGTTCAGCCACTTGCGTTTGGATTATATTTTGATTGCTCCAACCTGATACATACATGAGCTGGGTCAGGGTGGGGATAAGAAGAAATGATAGGAATTACTACTTTCTGGATTATTATCAAGCCTGGTATCACTCTCAACATGCCTAAGACCAGGTCAGTTTGTTGATGAACTGGCTGAGCTGAATTTCCTTGTTGCCAGGTGACTGAATTACAAATTCATTTATCATCTGAGTGCCCTTGAATTAATATGTCTCAGCTTGTCCCCAGTAATGCAGCTCTCAGTGTCATGGATTACCAGAAAAGAAGGTGATGGAGACTTCTTTATCCTGTACTTTCTACTCATATATAGCACTTTTTGGAATGCTATCTCTCTATAGCTCTCTAAGTGCCTTGAGAACAATTAAGTGTTGTCACTCAGAGATTTTACTACCTGATTTAGTTCTTGAGGTGATTTGGTGCTGAGCTTGGGAGGTCACACTCAAATATTTTAACCAATGCCTTTTCTTTCTGAATTTGAGTTATTTGGTAAAATTAACTTCTGTCTCTGGAGAATAAGAGAATTCTTATTTCTATAAGGCCAAGAATTTTGCCTTATGGAAAATTGCTGCAGAGAGTCTCTAAGAAGAGTAATTGACCAGAAGAGAGGTCAGAGGTGCTAAAGGTTCATGGGTTTGTTGCACAATTAGGGCTATCACTGGGTTTGAATCTCTTCGTCTCAAAGTTATTTCTGGATTGAGTAGTGCTGGGGTTACTAGGATTCTGTCTCTTCCATGCTTCTTTGCATGGCCATTTGTGATGACTTGGATATACCATTATGCTTACTTAAATATGTAGTCCTGATATGAAATTGAGGTTTATGGGAATCATGTCCTAGAACTATACATACTAGTCCCAAGCTCAACTAATTTGTTTCAAATCATACTCAATCTCTCTTACTTTATGATTTTAATTACTGATTATAAATTCACCAACTGAAAAGGTGACTCTAATTGCTCTAATGTGCACTTAACTTAGAGTTCACTACGACACTGAATTTCCCTCCCCTGCTAATTGATACCGAATGGAAGCAATGTACAGCACCTCGCAATAACATCTATCTGCTTTTATATCCAAATGCATCCAAATGCAATATAATGATTGCTTTATTTCTGAAAGTTTAAATCCTTCTGAATTTTACTAAACTTGTTTATTTGGTAGCTCATCACCTGAGTATCATTTAATATATTTGTTGTGTAAAACATGGATTTAAAGAACTTGATCTGTGCCCAATGCAACTGCTATTATAAATTAGCCATGAAAATATTCTGTAGGCTTCATACTATGCATATTCTAGTTTCACTCACAGGTGTATTAAGATGTTTATACTTCCAACATTCTACCAGCAATTTGTAATTTTATTTCCTTTAGTTCTTCTAATGAAATTATGATTTAGTGAGTGAATATCCCTTCCTTATCCTCTTACCTATCCCCCTGACTCATCTCTCACCTCACTAGATTTCCAAACATTCATTTCAGTTAATCTCTTGGTAAAATAGGGAGTTATCAATGGAGAATATTTTGTGACATTGCAAAGTAGTGTGCTTCTGGGCTCCAGAAATGTTAGCATGGACCAGATGTTCATAGAGTAATTGAAAATTACATTTTATCAGAATAGCATTTACTGTTAAAAAGTTTTATCTTTACTTCAACAAAGAGGTTGAACAGATCCCCCTGGACCTGAATTAGCATCTTTGAGACTAGATATACTGTTTTGCAATTCATGTGATTATTTCTCCCCTAGTTTTCCTCATATAGAATCTTTTAAAAATGTCTTCAGCCTCATGCATATATATACCAGGTGAAATGTTTAATAACTTGAAAAATGGAATGTATATATATATACATATATAGTGAATGTATATATACATACATATATACATATATAGTGAATGTGTATGTGTGTGTATATATATATATATATATATACACACACACACACATATAGTGAATCTGTATATGTGACTTTCAGCTGTTTTCATCTTGTCCCAGGTATACAGTAGTCTAATTCCAGGTAGGAACAATGCATGCATAGCTATTTATCATTTATCCATGCATTCAACAGTATTTTTCAATGCCCACTGTGTGCCTGGCTCTGGGAATTGAATGTGTCAATTACTGCTGTTATTAACTGTGAAAGTTCTCATCTTTTTAGCTTTGCTGATCTGGGGTTTACTGAAGTGAACAATGTCAGCTCAATGATGAGTAACTTCCTGATTTTAGAAATCATCATATGAATAGAGCCAGGTACCATTAAAAACCTTATTACTATTGTGTCAACAAAGAAGAAGAACCAATAAAAGGAGATTATTGCAATCGAGGTCTTATTTTTAATAAGAATATCATGAAAGACTCTTATTTGGTGTCCTAACTTGAACAATGTCACAACGGTAAACATTTTCTTTTTAAATATATCTGCTCTGAGGCTGAACTTCTTGCTCACTTGTAGCTAATGTCATTATAAGATGGTAGGTCTAATGTCTGACATGCCCAGTTACCTTGCTGGTTTAAATTTTATTTAATGTTTATTTACTTTTGAGAGACAGAATGCTAGTGGGAGAGAGGCAGAGAGAGAGGGAGACACAGAATCAGAAGCAGGCTCCAGGCTCTGAACCGTCAGCACAGAGCCCAATGCAGGGCTCGAACTCACAAACTGTGAGATCATGACCTGAGCCCAAGTTGGACGCTCAACCGACTGAGCCACCCAGGCCCCCAACCTTGTTGGTTTAGAGGCACTCAGTGGTATTCAATGCTCAGTCTCCCTTTTCCTCTGATGTCCAGCAATTTTTATACATTCTCAGTCTCAGCACTGCCTGGGCAGGTGGGAATCGAAGGACAGGTGATTGCTTTTGTTATTTCAACTACATTGCTGCACCAGATAATTGGACTCCTTTCAAAGCATTATTTACATTTTATTGGCAAGACAGTCACTGGAATAAAAAGTTGTCCCTAACTAATGGAAACATTCATGCTGTTAGCCGTTGTTTGTTAGCATTATTTTGGCATGGGACTTTTGGTCAGAGATTTCTTTTAGGCCAGTTCTGTTCATCTGCTTTGAAATAGAAACACTATTCCCCCTCTTTTTAAATATTTTTTTTCCTGATCCTCTTGGAACTTTTAGTTGTCTCATATTCAATGTCTACTTTAAAATTTATTATTATTAATAATTACCTGTGGAGAGAGATTCATTATTCATCAAGAGAATAAATGCCAGGGGCTTTCTTGACTGGTTAACGCTAAGAATTTCTATATTTCTAAGCACTTGGAAAGCATTGAAGGATGGAAATTATATAAAGGAAGCACACTGAACAATTAAGAATTTCATTCTCTAGGAGTTCATGGCCCAAAAGCACAAATAGTCCAGTATGGAATAGACCAAGTAGGATCAGTGAATAAATTAAGAATACTTGAGCTACAAAGCAAAATACATTTCAAAGGACACTTTGGTGTAATGGGATCCCTTTGGAGGAATACTGGAAGCCAGGTCCTGGTATAGTATGCTAGATAAAAATATGCTCTGTTTGGGTGATTTGCCAGGTGAATGTTTTCTAATTGCTTTGTTTTTTTTTCAAGTTTTTATTTAAATTCTAGTTAGTTAACATATATGATAAAATTGGTTTCCGGTGTAGAATTTAGTGATTCATCACTTACATATAACACCCAGTGCTCATCACAATAAGTGCCCTCCTTAATACCCATCATCTATTTGGCCCACCTCCACCCACATTCCTCCATCAACCCTCAGTTTGTTCTCTATAGTTAAGAGTCTATTATGGTTTGCTTCTCCCTCTCTCTCTCTTTTCCCTTCCCATACGTTCATCTGTTTTGTTTCTTAAATGCCACATATGAGTGAAATCATATGGTATTTGTCTTTCTTTTGCTGACTTATTTTGCTTAGCATAATACACTCTAGCTCCATCCACATCGTTGCAAATGGCACAATTTCATTCTTTTTGATGGCTGAGTAATATTCCTGTGTGTGTGTGTATACAGCACATATTCTGGTTTTAAATGTTTCCTTATTTTTGAGAGAGGGAGAGAGAGAGAGAGAGAGAGAGAGAGAGCAAGCAGGGAAAGACAAAGAGGGAGGGAGACATAGGATCCGAAGCAGGCTCTGCACTGACAGCAGAGAGCCTTATATGGGGCTGGAACTTACTAACTGTGAGACCATGACCTGAGCCAAAGTTGGGCGCTTAACTGACTGAGCCACTCAGGTGCCCAAATACCATACATTCTTTATCTATTCATCAGTCGATGGACATTTGGGCTCTTTATATAGTTTGGCTATTGTTGATAATGCTGCTATAAACATTGGGTTGTATGTGCTCCTTCAAATCTGTATTTTTATATCCTTTGGGTAAATACCTAGTAGCGCAATTGCTGGGTCATAGGGTAGTTCTATTTTTAGCTTTTTGAGGAACCTCCATACTGTTTTCCAGAGTGGCTGCACCAGTTTGCATTCCCACCAACAGTGTAAGAGGGTTCCCCTTTCTTCATATCCTCAGGAACATCTGTTGTTTCCCGAGTTGTTAATTTTAGCCATCCTGACAGGTGTGAGGTGATGTCTCATTGCAGTTTTGATTTATATTTCCCTGATGGTGAGTGATGTTGAACATCTTTTCATGTGTCTGTTGGCCATCTGAATGTCTTCTTTGGGAAAATGTCTATTCATGTCTTCTACCCATTTCTTTTTTTTTTTCTTTTTCTTTTTTTTTTTTAATTTTTTTTCAACGTTTTTTTTTATTCATTTTTGGGACAGAGAGAGACAGAGCATGAACGGGGGAGGGGCAGAGAGAGAGGGAGACACAGAATTGGAAACAGGCTCCAGGCTCCGAGCCATCAGCCCAGAGCCTGACGCGGGGCTCGAACTCACGGACCGCGAGATCGTGACCTGGCTGAAGTCGGACCCTTAACCGACTGCGCCACCCAGGCGCCCATCTTCTACCCATTTCTTAACTGGGTTGTTTGTTTTTTGGGTGTTGAGTTTATTAAGTTCTTTATGTAGTTTGGATACTAACCCTTAATCAGATATTTAATTTGCAAATATCTTCTCCAATTGCTTTATGATAAAACAATAGTTACATAGGCCATGATAAGTAGGCATACTGCTAATAGGGTAAGAGATGAGAAACAAATCAAGTTGTTTTATCAGACTAGATCATATGGGTTGCTTCGCATACTCAAAAAAGTCCATTGAACTGTCAAAACCATTATTTTCTTTGGGTCTTCCTATCTATTTAACATCATTTCTGTCCTGTCATAAGATGGCTAAGAATCATAAACTCCATCAGAATGGGAAAACATAAATCTAAACTTGTCATTTAAATATTTATGAAGATTTTTTTTCTGTTCATTTTTCCTTAACCCCTTTATTATGAAATAAATATTGAGAATCAAGTCCAGTCATAATTTAAAAAGCAATTTCAAGAATACCAAAATCATGTGTTATTTCTTTACTTTTTGGGAAAAATACTTGTGAGATGTGTTTCCTCTCTTATCATAGATGCTTTTGATCATCCAGAGTTTTATGTCTTAGTCTCAGGTATTTTTGGTCTCAGTCTTTACTAGATGGGTGATTGCCTGTTTACTTTGGGCCAAGAAAAGGTCATTTGACATATCTACTTGCAGTTGTTTTTTTTGACAAGCAAGTCTTTTCAGTTTCTTTTCCTACATGGCTTATCCCCAATAAATTTCCAAGTGTGGAAAAATCACCAAGCTCTAGACTGGAAAATGTTTGAGCTGGCCCTTAGGGCCATCAGAAAAGTTGTTTTTTAGATATTTACACACAGCTCAGGGAGGGTATACAGAGAAGATATTTTTGCAACTGGGCAGAATGGAGTCCCATTAACCAATTTTTTCTGCCATGTAGAGAGAATACAAAGCAGTTCCCCATAACTTGGGCGAAAGAGATTATCAGTGAGATACCAGTATCTATAATTGTTTTGGAGCAAATCCTTTGAGGCTGGAAATTTGTGTGCAGATGACAAAGTCAAAAGGATATTGTGGGATTTTAGGTTTTATGGTGAACCCTGAACATCACTCAAAAATGTGCAGATCTAAGATCTACTCCGTAGATGGAGGAATTTGTGAGATGGTATGTGGTAATTTTTTTTATTATGAAATTTATTGTCAAATTGGTTTCCATACAACACCCAGTGCTCATCCCAACAGGTGCCCTCCTCAATACCCATCACCCACCCTCCCCTCCCTCCCCCCCCCCCCCCCGCCATCAACCCTCAGTTTGTTCTCAGTTTTTAGGAGTCTCTTATGGAATCTGTCCTTCTTGTGGCAGAGGTAATTTGAAAGACACTAAATCCAGAAGTGGCCAAAGGAGTTTATTTGAAAACAAACTTTTTGTGGCTGAACTCATTCAAAGTTTTGTCTTTTTGAGGTGGCCTCATGAGAGGCATTTTGTTTTTTGAGGGTTCCTGGTAATCGGAAATAATAGTTCTTCTCCATTATTCTTTATAATAGTATAAACAACAAAGTTGCAAGCGGTTAAATCTGAAGTAATAGACGATGCAATTTTATCATAAGTTAGTTCTTTTAAACTTTAGTAACATCCATTTCAATGGTAAATGAGACACTTTAGGTTCTTGTCTTTGTCTAACGGAAATATTTTCAATTTGGTGGAAATTAGAACCTTAAAAACTTATTCATCTTCTCCTATCCCAGTTAGCTAAGCCTTAGGTTCTTTCTAATTTGTGGTCTAGTACCTAGACTCTAAGTCATGCAGGATTGCCACTGTACATTGCTTTAAATAAAAGCATAACTTATTACATTGCCATTTTAAATAGATATCTGTAAACAAACACTGCGGTTATCACCTGGAAAAACTTGGTAGCCTTAAATGATTTCAGCTAGGCAGTTTTGCAGCCATGAGTTTGCACACTTAGAGACAGTGCCAGAGGTATGTTTTCCAACTTGTATGAAGCCACTTTCTTTACCTTTAACCTTATATAGTCTCTCCTTTCTATTTTTAGCTTGGAAAATAATAGATGTTTGACCACTTGCTTTCTTCCCTCCTTTTTTACCCTGTGTGGAGTTCACAACCTATGTGAACAATAGAATCTTCCTCATTTTAATACATGGACAAGAGGAATGGTTTAGGTTCCAAGATATTTAGACTAGTCAAACTGTTCCAAGGCATCACCACCTGCTGTTTTTAGTCATTAATGAGGCTGTCAGTTGCTCTAATCTGGGAGGTGAACCAAAATAATGGTTTTTGATTTTAATTTAATTTAAAAATTAGTTCATTGAAAAAAAAATGCCTCCAGCATTTAAGAGTCAGGTTTCCCACTGTTGATAAACCAAAGCCAGTCAGATGCAGAAGTTGAACCACTATTCATATGCAAACATTACTAGTTTAAACTTGGAGAACTATTATTATTATCACTAGGTAGAAAATTTAGTCCTTTTATTTATTTTACTTTTTTAGTTATTATTTTAATTACAGTTGACATACAGTGTTATAAATATTGTTTCAGGTGTACAAGAAAATAATTCAACAATTCCATACATCACCTGGTGCTCATCAGGAGAAGTGCACTCTTTAATCCCCATCACTCATCTCCCCACCACCTCCCCTCTGGTAACCATCACATTGTTATCTATAATTATTATTATTTTTAAAATTTTTAATGTTTATTTTTGAGAGAGAGAGAGGGATAGAGCATGAGTGGGGGTAGGGCAGAGAGAGAGAGAGAGAGAGAGAGAGAGAGAGAGAGAGAGAGACAGAATCCGAAGCAGGCTCCAGGCTCTGAGCTGGCAGCACAGAGTCCAATGCGGGGCTCAAGCTCATGTGAGATCAAGAACTGTGAGATCATGACCTTAGCTGAAGTCAGACACTCAACTAACTGAGCCACCCAGGTGCCCCTGTTCTCTGTAATTAAAAGTCTGTCTCTTTCTTTGACTCTCTATCTCCCATTTTTTTCCTTGGCTTGTTTGTTTTGTTTCTTCAGTTCTACATATGAGTGAAATCATATGGTATTTGTCTATTCTGACTTATTTTGCTTAGCATTATACTAACTCCATCCATATCATTGCAAGTGGCAAGATTTCATTCTTCTTTATGGCTGAATAATATTCTGTTGTATATATGTACCACATCTTCTTTATATATTCATCACTCATTGGACACTTGGGCTGCTTCCATATCTTAGCTATTGTAAATAATACTGCTATAAGTATAGGGGTGCATGTATCCCTTTGAATTAGTGTTTTTGTATTCATTGAGTAAATAGCCAGTAGTGCAATTGCTGGCTTGTAAGGTAGTTCTATTTCTAAGTTTTTGAGGTACATCTAAACTATTTTCCACAGTGGCTACGCCAGTTTGCATTCCAACCAACAGTGTACGAGTGTTCCTTTTTCTCCACATCCTTGCTAACACCTGTTGTTTCCTGTGTTTTTGATTTTAGCCATTCTGGAAGGTGTGACGTAAGATTGCATTGTAGTTTTAATTTGTATTTCCCTGATGATAGGTGATGATGAGCATCTTTTCATGTGTCTATTGGCCATCTGGGTGCCTTCTTTGGAGAAATGTCTGTTCAGGTTTGCTGCCAAATTTTTAATTGGGTTATTTGTTTCTTTTGGTGTTGAGTTTTGTAAGTTCTTCATATATTTTGGATACTAACCCCTTATCAGATATATCATTTGCAAATATCTTCTCCTATTCTGTAGGATGCCTTTTAGTTTTGTTGTTTCCTTTGCTGTGCAGAAGCTTTTTATTTTGATGTAGTCCCAAGAGTTTATTTTTGCTTTTGTTTCCCTTGCCTCAGGAGACATTTCTAGAAAAAGTTGGACTATGGCCAGTGTCAGAGAAGTTACTGTCTGTGTTATCCTCTAAGATTTTTATGGTTTCAGGTCTCAAATTTAGGTCTTTATTCCATTTTGAATTTATTTATTTATTTATTTATTTATTCATTCAATATATGAAATTTATTGTCAAATTGGTTTCCATACAACACCCAGTGCTCATCTCAAAAGGTGCCCTCCTCAATACCCATCACCCACCCTCCCCTCCCTCCCACCCCCCATCAACCCTCAGTTTGTTCTCAGTTTTTAACAGTCTCCTATGCTTTGGCTCTCTCCCACTCTAACCTCTTTTTTTTTTCCTTCCCCTCCCCCATGGGGTTCTGTTAAGTTTCTCAGGATCCACATAAGAGTGAAACCATATGGTATCTGTCTTTCTCTGTATGGCTTATTTCACTTAGCATCACATTCTCCAGTTCCATCCACGTTGCCACAAAAGGCCATATTTCATTCTTTCTCATTGCCACGTAGTATTACATTGTGTATATAAACCACAATTTCTTTATCCATTCATCAGTTGATGGACATTTAGGCTCTTTCCACAATTTGGCTATTGTTGAGAGTGCTGCTATAAACATTGGGGTACAAGTGCCCCTATGCCATCAGTACTCCTGTATCCCTTGGGTAAATTCCTAGCAGTGCTATTGCTGGGTCATAGGGTAGGTCTATTTTTACTTTTCTGAGGAACCTCCACACTGCTTTCCAGAGCGGCTGCACCAATTTGCATTCCCACCAACAGTGTAAGAGGGTTCCCGTTTCTCCACATCCTCTCCAGCATCTATAGTCTCCTGATTTGTTCATTTTGGCCACTCTGACTGGTGTGAGGTGATATCTGAGTGTGGTTTTGATTTGTATTTCCCTGATAAGGAGCGACGTTGAACATCTTTTCATGTGCCTGTTGGCCATCCGGATGTCTTCTTTAGACAAGTGTCTATTCATGTTTTCTGCCCATTTCTTCACTGGGTTATTTGTTTTTCGGGTGTGGAGTTTGGTGAGCTCTGTATAGATTTTGGATACTAGCCCTTTGTCCGATATGTCATTTGCAAATATCTTTTCCCATTCCGTTGGTTGCCTTTTAGTTTTGTTGGTTGTTTCCTTTGCTGTGCAGAAGCTTTTTATCTTCATAAGGTCCCAGTAATTCACTTTTGCTTTTAATTCCCTTGCCTTTGGGGATGTGTCGAGTAAGAGGTTGCTATGGCTGAGGTCAGAGAGGTCTTTTCCTGCTTTCTCCTCTAGGGTTTTGATGGTTTCCTGTCTCACATTCCGGTCCTTTATCCATTTTGAGTTTATTTTTGTGAATGGTGTGAGAAAGTGGTCTAGTTTCAACCTTCTGCATGTTGCTGTCCAGTTCTCCCAGCACCATTTGTTAAAGAGGCTGTCTTTTTTCCATTGGATGTTCTTTCCTGCTTTGTCAAAGATTAGTTGGCCATATGTTTGTGGGTCTAGTTCTGGGGTTTCTATTCTATTTCATTGGTCTATGTGTCTGTTTTTGTGCCAATACCATGCTGTCTTGATGCTGACAGCTTTGCAGTAGAGGCTAAAGTCTCGGATTGTGATGCCTCCTGTTTTGGTCTTCTTCTTCAAAATTACTTTGGCTATTCGGGGCCTTTTGTGGTTCCATATGAATTTTAGGATGGCTTGTTGTAGTTTCGAGAAGAATGCTGGTGCAATTTCGATTGGGATTGAATTGAATGTGTAGATACCTTTGGGTAGTATTGACTTGAATTTATTTTTGTGTATGCTGTAACAGAGTGGTCTAGTTTCATTTTTTTGCACATTGCTGTCCAGTTTTCCCAACACCATTTGTTGAAGAGACTGTATTTTTCCCATTGGGTATTCTTTCCTGTTTTGTCGAAGATTAATTGACCATATAATTGTGGGGTTATTTCTGGGTTTTCTATTCTGTTTTATTAATTTTAATGTTTATTTATTTTATTTATTTTAATGTTTATTTTGAGAGAGAGAGAGAGCAAGCGCAGGAGAGGGGAAGAGAGAGACACACACACACAGAATACAAAGCAGGCTTCAGGCTCCGGGCTGTCAGCACAGAGCCTGGTGCGGGGCTCCATGAACTGTGAGATGAACTGTGAGATCATGACCTGAGCCGGTCAGATGCTCAACTGACCGAGACAGCCAGGTGTCCCTATTCTGTTCTATTAATCTATGTGTTTGCTTTTGTGCCAGTACCATACTGTTTTGATTACTACAGCTTCATAATAAAACCTTAGGTCCAGAATTGTGATGCCTCCAGCTTTGTTCTTCTTTCTCAAGGTTGCTTTGCTATTCTGGGTCTTTTGTGGTTCCATACAAATTTTAGGATTGTTTGTTCTAGTTCTGTGGGAAATGCTATTGGTATATTGACAGGTATTGTATTAAATGTGTGCAATGCTTTGGGTGATATAGAAATTTTAATAATGTTTGTTCTTTCAATCCACGGGCATGGGATATCTTTTCATTTCTTTGTGTCCTTTTAAGTTTCTTTCAACAGTTTTTTATAGCTTTCAGAGTACAGATTGTTCACCTATTTTATTAGGTTTATTCCTAGGTGTCTTATTGTTTTGGTGTAATTGTAAGTGGGATTTATTCCTTAATTTATCCTTCTGCTGCTTCGTTATTGGTATATAGAAATGCAACATATTTCTTTTTTTTCCAATATATGAAATTTATTGTCAAATTGGTTTCCATACAACACCCAGTGCTCATCCCAAAAGGTGCCCTCCTCAATACACATCACCCACCCTCCCCTCCCTCCCACCCCCCATCAACCCTCAGTTTGTTCTCAGTTTTTAACAGTCTCTTATGCTTTGGCTCTCTCCCACTCTAACCTCTTTTTTTTTTTTCCTTCCCCTCCCCCATGGGTTTCTGTTAAGTTTCTCAGGATCCACATAAGAGTGAAACCATATGGTATCTGTCTTTCTCTGTATGGCTTATTTCACTTAGCATCACACTCTCCAGTTCCATCCACGTGAAATGCAACAGATTTCTGTGCATTGATTTTGTATCTTGTGACTTTTACTGAATTCGTGTATCAGTTCTAGCAGTTTTTTGGTGGAGTCTTTTGGGTTTTTCTATAGATTATCATGTCATCTGAAAATAGTGAAAATTTTACTACTTCCCTACTGATTTGATGCCTTTTCTTTCTTTTTGTTGTCTAATTACTATGGTTAAGACTTCCAGTACCATGTGGAATAAAAGCGGTGAGAGTGGACATCCTTGTCTTGCTCCTGACCTTAGGGGAGAAGCTCTTAGTTTTTTCCCATTAAGGATGATATTAGCTGTGGGTTTTTAATATAAGACCTTAATTATGTTGAGGTATGTTCCCTCTAAATCTATTTTGTTGAGGGTTTTTATCATGAATGGATGTTGTACTTTGTCAAATGTTGTTTCTGCAACTATTGAAATGATCATATGGTTTCTATTCTTTCCCTTCTTGCTATGATGTATCACTTTGATTGATTTGCAAATATTGAACCATCCTTACCTCCCAGGAATAAATCCCACTGGATGATGGTGTATGATTTTTGTTAATTTATTGTTGAATTCGGTTTGCTAGTATATTTTTGAGTATTTTTGCATCTATGTTCATCAGTTATATTGGCCTATAGTTCTCTTTGTGGTTGCTTTATCTGGTTTTGGTATCAGGATAATGCTGGCCTCCTAGAATTAATTTGAAAAATTTCCTTCCTTTTCTATTTTTTTGGAATAGGTTGGGAATAGGTATTAACTCTTCTTTAAATGTTTCATAGAATTTGTCTGTGAAGCCATCTGGTCCTGGACTTTGTTGGGACTTTTTGATTACTAATGCAGTTCCTTTGGTGGTTTTCAGTCTTTTCAATTTTTTGATTTCCTCCTGTTTCAGCTTTGGGATTTCATATGTTTCTAGAAATTTATCCATTTCTTCTAGGTTGTCCAATGTTGGCATATATTTTTTCATAATATTCTCTTCTAATTGTTTGTATTTTGGTGGTATTGGTTGTTATTTCTCCTTTCTCATTTGTGATTTTATTTATTTGAGTCCTTTCTCTTTTTCTTGATAAGTGTGGCTAGAGGATTATCAATTTTATTTATGTTTTCAAAGATCCAGCTCCTGGTTACACTGATCTGTTCTATTGTTTTTTTTTTTTTTTTGAAGATTCTGTATCATGGGGCGCTTGGGTGGCTCAGTTGGTCAAGCGTCCGACTTTGGCTCAAGTAGTGATATCACAGTTCATGGGTTTGAGCCCTGCGTCAGGCTCTGTGCTGATGGCTCAGAGCCTGGAACTTACTTCGGATTCTGTGTCTCCCTCTCTCTCTGCCCCTCCCCTGCCCATTCCCTGTCAGTCTCTGTCTCTCAAAAATAAATATATGTTAAAAAAAATTAAAAAATAAAGATTCTATATAATGTATTTCTACTCTAATCATTATCATTTCTTTTCTTCTGGTGGTTTTATGTTTTGTTTGTTGTTCTTTTTCTAGCTCCTTTAGGTGCTAGGTTAGGTTGTTTGTTTGAAATTTTTCCGGCTTCTTGAGTTAAGCCTATATTGCTATAAACTTCCCTCTTAGAATTGCTTTTGCTGCATCCCAGATGTCTTGGACTATTGTGTTTTCATTTGCATTTGTTTCCATGTACTTTTTAATTTCTTTTTTGATTTCCTGTTTGACCCGTTCATTGTTTAGTAGCATGTTGTTTAGCTTCCATGTATTTGTGGTCTTTACAGTTTTTTCTTGTAGTTGACTTGTAGTTTTATAGTTTTGCGGTCAGAAAATATGCACAGCACAGTCTGATTTTGATCTTGAATTTGTTGAGGTTTGTTTTGTGGGCTAATATGCGATCTATTCTGGAGAATGTTCCATGTGCACTTGAAAAGAATGTATATTCTGCTGTTTTAAGATGGAATGTTCTGAATATATATGTTAAATCCATGTTTTTCAGTGTGTCATTCAAATCCATTGTTTCCTTGTTGATGTTCTGTTTAGATGATCTCTCCATTGATGTAAGTGGGGTATTAAAGTCCATGAGTATTATTGTGCTAATATAAATCAATTTATTTATGTTTGTTATTAACTGTTGTATGTATTTGAGTGCTCTTATGTTGGGTGCATAAATATTTATAATTGTTGTATCTTCTTGTTGGATTGCCCCCTTTGTTGTTTTATAGTGTCCTTACTTTGTCTCTTACAGTTTTCCTTTTAAAGTCTATTTTGTCCTTTATAAGTATTGATACACCAGCATTCTTTTGACATCCATTTGCATGATAAATGTTTCTCTGCATTTATCTTCAATCTGCAGGTGTCTTTAGGTCTAAAATAAGTCTCTTGTAGGCAGCATATAGGTGTGTCTTTTTTTTTAATCCATTATGGTAACATATCTTTTTTTCCCCCTTTCTCCAAATTTTCATTTAAGTTCCAGTTACTTAACATACAGTGTAGGGGTGCCTGGGTGGCTCAGTTGGTTGAATGTCTGACTTCAGCTCAGGTCATGATCTCACAGTTTGTGGGTTCAAGCTCTGCATCAGGCTCTATGCTGACAACTCAGAGCCTGGAGCCTGCTTCAGATTCTGTGTCTCCCTTTCTGTCTGCCCTCCTCTGCTTGCACTCTGTCTCTCTCTCAGAAATAAATAAACATTTATAAAAATTTTTAAAAATACAGTGTAATATTTGTTTCAGGTGTAAAATGTAGTGATTCATCACTTATATACAGCACCCAGTGCTCATCTCAACAAGTGCCCTGCTTAATATCCATCACCTGTTTAACCCATCCCCCACTCCCCTCCCCTCCAATAGCCCTCAGTTCATTCTCCATAGTTAAGATTTATTTCTTGGTTTGCCTCTCTTTTCTTACCCACTATGTTCATTTGTTTTGTTTCTTAAATTCCACATATAAGTAAAATCATATGGTATTTGTCTTTCTCTAACTGATTTATTTCATTTAGCATAATACTCTCTATCTCATTTATGTCATTGCAAATGGCAAAATTTCATTCTTTTTGATGGCTAATATTCCATTTTCTTTTGATTGGAGCACTTAGTCCATTTACATTTAAAGTAATCATTGACAGATATATATTTATTGCTATTTTATTACGTGTTGTTTGGTTGTTTCTGAAGATTTTCTCTGACCTTTTCCTATCTTTCATGTTTTGCTGATTTTTTAGTGATATATTCAGATTTATTTCTTTTTATTCATTGCATATTTATTAGTGGTTTTTGATATATAGTTACCATTAGGTTTATGTATAAACTCTTCTGTATATAGCAGTCTTTATTAAGTTTATGGTCATTTAAGTTTGAACCCATTCTTTTCTCCTCTCTTCCCCATGTTTTTGGTATATGTTATTATGTTTTATATCATTTTTTTGAATTCCTTGACAGTTGTTTTATAGGATTATTCATCTTTACTACTTTCATGTTTCCTACCTATGTACTGTCACTTTTGGTCTCTACTTTCCACTCAGATTTTCCCTCTTAATATTTCTTGCAGAGCTGGTTTAGTGGTCATGAACTCCTTTAGTTTTAGTGTGTCTGGAAAACTCCTTATCTCCCCTATTCTGAATGACAGCTTTGTTGGATAAAGTATTCTTGGCTGTATATTTTTCCCATCCAGCCCTTTGAACATATGATGCTCCTCACTTCTGGCTTACAAAATTTCTCTTGAAAAATTTCCTGCTAACCTTATGGATTTTCCTTTATAAGTTAATGACTTTTTTGTCTTGCTGCTTTTATAATTTTTTCCTTATCACTATATTTTTCAAATTTAATTATAATATGTCTTGGTGTCAATCTGCTTTTGTTGATTTTGATGAGAGTTCTTTGTGCCTCCTGGATCTGGATATCTGTTTCCTTCTGCATATTAGGATCATTTTCAGCTATTATTTCTTCAAATAAAATTTCTGCCCTTTTCATTCTTCTTCTGGGACTCCTATAATATGAATCTTTTTATGTTTGATGGGAGTCAGTGGGTCCTCTAAGTGCATTCTCATTTTGCATAATTCTTTTTTCTCTTTTTTTTGTTCTGCTTGATTACTTTCCGTTACTCTGTCTTGTAGGTAACTAATTTGTTCCTCTGCTTCTTCCATCGTGGTGTTCATTCCATCAAGCATGTTTTTCCTTTCATGTATTGTACTCTTTATCTCTACTATGTTATTCCTTATCTCTGTGTTGAGTCTTACTCATGTCTTCCACTCTTTTCTGAAGTCCAGTGAATATCCTTATGATCACTGCTTTAAATTCTCTATCAGGCATGTTACTTATATCTGTTTCTCTTAGATCTGGCTATGGTCTTGCCCTCTTCTTTCATTTGGGATAAATTTCTCTGTCTCATTTTGTCTGCCTGTCTTTATTTCTCTGTTTTAAGAAAGTCAGCTCTGTCTTCTGCTCTTGAAAGTGGTGACTTTATGAAGAAGAGGTCCTGAACTGCCCTTCAGTGCAGTGTACCCTGTTCACCAGAACCTGCCACTTCAGGAGAGTATCTTATGTGTGTTGCTTATGTCCTGCCATTGTGTCTGAGTCACTTTTCATTGCCATTGGTCACCTGCACTAACTCTCTGCCAGTTGTGGGGTTGCTTGCTCTCTGTGGTGTCAGTGAGACCCAAGCAGGCCAGCTCTGGGGGAGCGTGCTTATCAGGGAGCTTGAGAGCAGGGCAGCAGTGTTAGCAAAGTGTGTGCTGGACCAGTAGTTGTATACTAGATTCTCTGAAGTGCTGTGGTGGCTGGGTGCTAGGTGTCAGGGCAGCCAGGGGCATGAGGCTAGGCACAGTATGTGACACTGGCTGGGGGCACACCACTAGGCACAGTGTGGTGGTTTGGCCCAGTGCTGTGGCTGAACTGAGCATGGAGCATGGCCTCAGCTGTGCACCTGGTGTCTGTGCCCATTATGTGAAGGTTGCCTGGGGCACATGACTTGATATGGTGTGAGACAACACCTGTGGGCACCTGGCTGGGAGTGGAATGTGGCAGCTGCTGGGAGTGCGTGGCTGGGCCAGACACACAAGGATGGCTGTGGATGCACAGGTAAGCATGGCACTGTGGATGTGCACCTCACTTGGTGGCAGCTGTGCACCAGGCAGCTGGTGGGGTGAATTCTTAGCTTTAACAAGATTTGTCCTGATCCCTGGGCCGAGGCCAGCAGGCTTAGAGTGGGTAAGTCCTCAGGAGAACTCATGGGCATGGTGCACTGCTAGAGGGTTAGGTAGCAAGTGTCTGTACAGCCCTGCCTGGGGCAGGTGTCTTTGTCCTTATTCTGGGGATGGGGAAGGAAAATGTCTCCTGCCAGCTCCTGTGTTTTCACAGTCCCCCAACATGATCAGAAATCAGTATGAATAGATCTGTCTCTTGTTTGCCCTGGAATTGTGTAAACTGTAGTTTTTATGTTGCCTCTCTGAGCAGGCTGCTATCTCTTTAATGACAGTGAACAGCTATTACCAGCCCTTTAGGCTCTCCCATTGCTGAGTTTGCTGTCTTCCAAAGCTCCAGGTTAGAAACCCCACAGGTTTTACAAGCTCAAGGAATTCAGCCCCTTTGGTTTTTAGAGCCAAATGCTTTGGGGATTAGTATTCTCTGTGTGAACTCCCTGGTATGAGGGCCAGTTTCTTGGCTCTCTCTGAGTGCACAGCCTCTTCCCTCCTACAGACAGCCTCCCTCTGCCTTTCTGACTTTACTAACTTTTCAGATGCAGCTTCTTCTCTATATCTAGTTGTAGAGTTTGTTCTGCCAGTCTTTGGATCACTCTCCAGTTTATTGACTTGGATATGGGTGATATCTAGTTGAAAATGTGGGATCGGGTGAACTCAGGGTCCTCCTAATCTGCCATCTTCCCAAACTCTGAAAATTTAGTCCTTTTAATTTAAGGAGCCATTTTATCCCAAAGACATGCTTCATATAAATATATGTTCCATTTTTTTTTTCTGGAAGAAAAACAGATGTACCAAAGTTTGAAAACTTTATTAATGTCAAAACCCAAATCAATGGCAAAGTCCAGAGTAAAGCCCAAAGTGAAAATTATTTTGCTTGACTCACTGCCCATCAAACTGTACATTTTAGAAGTTGAATGATTATCTGTGAGTAACCTATTAAATCTGGGTTTCCCTACACTGAATGATTTTGCTGAATGGCAAAATGAAAATTCAGAAATACAGTTTCTTTGTACAAAGTGGATTGCTAAGACCTGGAGCCAGACCTTTGTGCCAACTGTCAACTTACAAGGTTTCATTATGTCTCTCAGAGCTTCACCAAACACTTTAAGATTTATAATTGATGTCAACTGTAGTTGAAGGCAAAGAAAACCTTCCTCCTTTGACTACATAAAACAGTACTTTACTGTAGGGCCCTAGTTAGCTGCAGGGTAGGTGTATTGAATCACACTAACCTTTTGCTAACACAGCAAATGAGCACTTCCTGAATTCAGCTGATAGTCTATGCAGCTAATGAGTCTGCAAACACATTGAGCTGCTGGAGCTGGTACCAAGAAACCACCATTCCAAGCTAACCATCTCTTATTAACCTTTTGGTGTTTCCTTTGTTATCCTAATTAGAGACTCATAAAAGTATTTGATTTTGGGGCACTTGGCTGGCTCATTTGGTAGAGTGTGCAACTCTTAATCTCAGGGTTGTGAGTTCAAGCCCCATGTTGGGCATGTAGCCTACTTAAACAAAAAGAAAGTGTTCAGCATGGATGGAACTGGAGAGTGTGATGCTAAGTGAAATAAGCCATACAGAGAAAGACAGATACCATATGGTTTCACTCTTATGTGGATCCTGAGAAACGTAACAGAAACCCATGGGGGAGGGGAAGGGAAAAAAAAAAAAGAGGTTAGAGTGGGAGAGAGCCAAAGCATAAGAGACTGTTAAAAACTGAGAACAAACTGAGGGTTGATGGGGGGTGGGAGGGAGGGCAGGGTGGGTGATGGGTATTGAGGAGGGCACCTTTTGGGATGAGCACTGGGTGTTGTATGGAAACCAATTTGACAGTAAATTTCATATATTAAAAAATAAAAAATAAAAAAAATAAAAAAAATAAAAAAGAAAGTGTTCATATCTGCTTTGGATCTTTGGTTTAAAATACAATTTTCAAAGAGACACAATCCACTTTAAGGCCTCCATTAGTATGGTGTTTCTCCTCATGAAGGAAAATGAATAACTTGCCATTAAAGTTTGTGTGATTAATCTGTAATGTTCCAGTAATTAAAATGCCAGAAAAAGTTGCTTCTGTAGTTGGTATAATTCATTATGCTCTCCAGTTCCAGTGGTAGTAAAGAGGGTGGCAGTTGTTTCTATCAGCATTGTATGTTGACAGTCTGAAGGTACCTATTCCCAGGCTGTAGCCTTGCCTGCCAGACTACTTGTCTTTCTTTTGCTTTGGACTTAATTCCTCTTGATTACCTGAAGCAGTTAGAGGTGTGTTTTGCTTCCTTTCTGCAAGATAATGAGTCAAGGAATGAACATTGTACTGTTGGAAGATGGGAAGTCTTCTATATTTAAGAGCTATTTAGCTCAAAATTATAGCTTATCAAATGGGCCTGGTCACCATTCAAACTATTACATTTGCATGGTGAAGATGAACAAACATTTTTTACTGTTATAGTGTCCCATCCCATTCCATCTTTGATAGTTTTTATACCAAGAAGTAAGTGCATCATTGAACAAAGAGCATTGTGACATAGGTGTTCAAAGCATGTTGGACCAATGTCTTCATCTTTTGCTTTTGTTTATCCATCTACAGTACCTGTAAGTGCCTCATTTCTCTTTAATTTGTCTTAAATAAAAATTATCTAAAATAAATGACATATGATCCTTGGGGACAGAATCTATGGATGAGGAATTTGCTGTCTATTAAATAAGTGATATTTGCAATTTTGTTTGATTTAGAAAAAGGTACTTCTTCCAGAAGCTTAATATTAATCATCTAGGATCTTTTAGAGATTAACATACCTATGCCAGAAATGTAGGTACAGAGCCTAATATTCTACTTGCAACATTACTTAGAGCCATTTTGGTATTTTAAGTTTTTACTATCATCAATATAGAATCCTTAAAAAGTCCCGAAAAGTCCCCAAAACCATTGTGGCAGGGAGTTCATATTATAGATATTAATTGTCTCTTACAGCAACCCTGAGGGGGAGACAAGCATAGAATTTCAAAAAGTTAACAGGGGAATGACAGCCATTTAAACTGAGACTCAAAGTTAGAATCTTAGCTGATTGACAAAGGAGAAATTAAAATGAGGAGTTATGAGCGAAATAAGATACAAATATTTAAGGTTGAAATTGAAGTTGGCAGGGACATGAGGTGGCATAATCCAGACTTCCTTTGGTATGTACTAGCTAATTTTTATAGGTAAATCTAAGAATTCTGATTGTCATTAGCATCGTCCAGATAGACAGTGTACCATAAATTCAGGCTCTAACTAATATGAGCAAGTCTTATTGAGCCAGTTCAACTGCTTCTATTCTACTCTGTTGTCAAGACTGACATCACTAATCTGCCTGTAAATCCAAAGGCAAGCGTAGCATTATAGTGACTAAGAGTATAGATTTTGGAATAAGACAAATTTAAGTTCCACTCAAATCTTTGCCACTTAATAGCTATTGACCTTAGTCAAATTACTTATTCTTTTCTTGAATCCTCAATATTCTCATCTGCAAAATGGGAGTAAAAAATAAGTTACTTATCAAGGTGGTTGAGAGATGATCCAGGTAGGGTACTTAGTGTACTTCCTGGCACATAGTAAGTGCTCAAAAAATAGAAAGTGTGGTGATTATAGAGATTCAGTCAGTGAAATATCCACTCCACATGATTTCAGGGACACCACCACCCAAAACCTCTTATCTCTTTGCTGCTATCTATTATCCCTTTAACAGAGGGTTAGGCATTTCATTTAAAAATCATAGTTTAAACCTCAAGTAACCCTTAGAAAGAGGGAATGCATTTATTCAAATTCACTATAAGTTGTAAATGGCTGCTATTAGATTGTTTCTAAATCTGGAATTTGGCATGAATTGGGGGATGGTTCCTAGAATATTGAACTTTAAGGGTCTCAGAGAGGGGAAGCACAGAAAAAGGGTGCCAAGGGTGAAAACCTTCTGAGTTTGCCTAGAGCTGTCAATGTCCAAAGGAACATTGGATAATTATAATTTGATTTACTCACGGTCAAACCTCTGGATGCTGAAAAACTGCTTTCACTATCAAATCATTCTTCTGAATTAGCCCCAGATTCTGTTTTGAGGAATTATAGGATGTCCGCCAAAGGTTTTTATGAAACTTGGAAGAGAGGTTCCTGTTAGGCAACATTACAAAATGCATGTATTCTTGAGCACCTGTGGTGAGGCAAGCAAAGCTAGAATTATTTTCTGGTGGCATTGACTCTGCTTTCCTCTCCCTATGTAAAAATGTGTATGCCCCAATCCCCAAGGTCCATATTCTTCTTCCCTGCTCTCCTTTTCTTGCTTCGCTGGTTTTAAATGGCTAATGGGTGACAGACCTCATTTTGATTTTTTTTAGTTCCTACCTCAGACCCAGACTTTCATTGAGAAATAAGTGAAGAGATACATTAAAAAAATTTTTTTAACGTTTATTTATTTTTTGAGACAGAGAGAGACAGAGCATGAACGGGGGAGGGTCAGAGAGAGAGGGAGACACAGAATCTGAAACAGGCTCCAGGCTCCAAGCTGTCGGCACAGAGCCTGACGCGGGGCTCGAACTCACAGACCATGAGATCATGACCCTAGCGGGAGTCGGATGCTCAACCGACTGAGCCACCCAGGTGCCCCATGGAGATACATTTTTTCTTTCTAGTTTTCTTCTAAAAAAAAGTCACCCTGAAAAGGAACCTTTCTATTCTTTTTTTTTTTTTTCTGCAAATGGATGGAAGAATGCATAGCTCCTACCTGAAAGGTCATATCTTCTTGTCATATGAATGAGCTCACAGCAGGTCCATGGGGACAGTGTCATCTGAGTAATAATGGGAATTTATGTGTCTTTGGATTTTTGCCTTTTTTTGTAGTGGAAAAAAATGAATTTGTTAATGATGGAAAAAACTCACCCAAAGCTCCTTACAAAATCCTCTTTAGATCAATTCCAGGAGAGAGACATTCAAACATACAGTTGTGAAATGATTTTTTTTTTTACTCCTGCCTTGCTTAGAGCTGGTTGTCTTATATTAACGTAAGTTACATGGCTCATCTTCACTGGTTATAGTGTGTTGAATTTAGCTGGCAGGCTGTGGTTTTGTGGCATAAAATGTTTTGGCTTGTAAGAGACCTTATGACATGTTTATGTTTGCCAACAAATGGAGATGAAGGGAAGAGAGGAGAAAGAGGACAGGAAGACAGGAGGGAGGGGGGAGAGAGAGAATAAAAGGGAGAGGGAGAGGGAAAAGTGGGGGGCAAATACACATAGAACTGTGTGAAATTAGGGATATTCAGAAAGAACATATAACATAAGCAGAAGCACTATGGTTCTGAAAGACAGATTCTGAAAAACCTTCATAGCTTGAACATAACATTCCATGATCAATGTAACTTGAAGTGTATAATTTTTGTCTTCCTAAAAATCGAAATCCATGTGCTATATGCAAAATGCTAAAAAGATAATTATAGCCCTAAAATAATGCCATGTTGCCAGGGGAAACTGAGAATTATAGTTTTCACTCTATTATTTATTCATCACAGAACCCCAGATAAGTCACTAGCCTCTCAAAATCTCAATTTATATATTTATAGATGGGTTGATGAGCAGTGTTGCAATAATGTTGCTAGGAGTAATAACCAAAGTGATATTTACATGTGAATAATACCTTTTGTTAGTACAATATAATTGTGAATCAGATAGCTAGTTTTTTTTTTTTTTTTTTTCTGTACCATTCTCCTCCCTGGCCTGTGACCTGAGCACTTTACTTTCAGCACAATCGAGCTTAGCAGAAAGAGAGCACTGACCTGAGAGTTAGGGGCTTTAAGTTTTCATCATATTCCACAAATTAATGGCTGGGTAACTGTATACAAGTTTCTTGTCCTGTCTAGTCTTTGGGTTTCTCATCTGTAGAATGGAGGGTTCTGGTAGTAGCTACATTATAGAGTGGTTGTAAGGATTAAATGAGATTATGCATAAGTGCCTATTCTGTAGTAGACACTCAAAGAATGATAGTGATAAGGTGAGGCTGATGAAGTCATTCTCCTTCTTGGTTTATTTTCCTTCTTCACTTATCCATATCTCTTTCTCACTTTAAAATCTTGGGCAAAATTGACGTTCTATAAGAAAAAAGGCTTTCTTGACTAACACTTTTAGTTTGCCCTGATTTCTCTTTTATTTGGTACCTCTTCAACACCTATATACATAGTTTATATCACATTAATTTGCTTTTTGCCTACTTTTAATGTAAAATTAGGGTGTTGATAATTGTTAGGAGGATTCAACTTTTAAGTTCTTTTATTCTGCATTTTGGGTTCTGGGCACAATTTTTTTCAGATTCCTGAGCACACAGCCGTTTGCTAGTGGATCTGTAATGAGTGTCATAGTCAAGTTAACAGATGGTATCACGTGCTTGCTTTGAGGGGTAATTGCTCTTTCATCTTAATTTCCTCCCTTTGGCATTCCTTCTTGGAAGGTGCTCAATGGCAATGCCATGAAGCATAGGGTGAAAATCAAAGTGAAGTAGCAGGTCACTGCCTACTTCAGAAAAAAAATACAGTTAAAAACTAAGAGCCAGTGGAGTTCTACCAAGGGAGGGCTTTTCACCCTTGTATTAGGGGCCAAATAAGTCAAAGGATACAATGCACTTGGATTACCTGTTCATTCCTCTTTTCCTTTGCAGGGTGGCTATTCTTAGTTCATTATTGTCTCCATTTTCCATAAAAAAATTTAAGAGTCCTCCTCCTTGGCTATGTCACATTGCTGTCTTTTCTTCTTTTTTTTTAAATTTTTTTGTTGATATTTATTTATTTTTGAGAGAGAGAGGGAGACACACACACAGAGCATGAACAGGGAAGGGGCAGAGAGAGAGGGAGACAGAGAATCTGAAGCAAGCTCTGAGCTCCAGGCTCTCAGGGCCCAAACTCACGAAACCTGAGATCATGACCTGAGCAGAAGTCAGATGCTTAATCCACTGAGCCACCCAGGCACCCCCTGTCTGTTCTTCTTAAAGTCTAACACTCTAAGCCAAATCTCATATTCTTGTAAACTGTTAACCTTACTATAAACTTTTTGTCCCTCTTTTCTTCTCCTCCTTCTCTCTGTATGCACCTTTTTTCCTTGATGTTTTTTATTTAGCTCTTTCTCCCACCCTCTTCCTTCTAAGCTCAGTTTTATTCTATCCTCTTTCCTTTTAGGGACAACTCCTCTTTCATTATTATATTTTTACAAAATATGGAGATATTTTCAAAGACATTAACTAAGAATTTATTTGGTTGTGGTGGCTAAGCATTCCTTTATGGAAATTTTTTATAGCTTCATTTGGTACAGTTGTCTTATCACTTTTTCCCCTCTTCCCACACAGCTCATAGCACACCACTATGAGTGGAGAAGGCCTTCAGTGAACAAATCTTGATCAGTTCATTGCTCTGAACACTACCAAACAACAGGTGCTATCCACCAATGTTTGATCCCCAAGGCAGTTCTCATCCATCCCATTTTAAAAACAACAGAGGTGAAATGATTTACTCTTAAGACAGGGCCAGGATTAAAGAGAGTTTGTGTTTCCTGGATTTGTTATAAGACTCCAGGGCATTGTTCTATTTTTCCATTTGAAATCTCAAAGGCTATTGGACTAGCAGGAAGTTATGAAAGGACTACCTCCTCCAGTTTAGAAGATATGTTGCTTAGGGAAACTGCTGAAGAATATAGCAATGAAGCCAGAAAGATAAGGGAGTCAGAACCATTGCTATGAGATAGAAGGAAATAACTTGGTGTGCCTAACTAGTTTGGTAGGCACGTTTGATAATACCCAGGTGTGTCTACAGTGTTGGCATCTATATAGATACTGGCTTTTCACTTTCTTACATTTTGCTCTTTAAGCTGGCCTGCTGTGTTATCTGTGTCCCTGGCAATAATGTTGACCACAACACTTCAGTTGAATCACAGCTTGAGTGTTCCTGAGGTTTCAGTCACTTTGCTGGTTCTTGCTTGTGTTAGGGTTTTAAACCTTTTTTCTTTCACATATACCTGATGAAGTTGAAGTCTTTAGCTTCTCATCATTTTGTCTAATTTGGGATGTTATGAATTGATTGCTTTTATTAAGATAAATGTTATAAGTTTTAACTGATGGCCCAATCATTCTAGATTGCCTTGTTCTTTGTGGTACTGTATGAGCATTTTGGTGATGGTCATTTCCCAAAGATGATCTAAAAGATATATTGCACATTTTTAAAACACTCTATGATCACTCTTTATTTCCCAATAGTTATTGAAAAAAATCTTATTTTTTCTTTTCTTTTTATTGGGGTTTTTGTTGTATCATGGGGGAAAGCCTTAATTCAGGCATCTGGATTCAAGTCCTAGATCTGTTACTAACTCCATTTGTGATCTCAAGCAACTTACTCCTCTCTCTGGGTCCCAGTTTCCTTATCTGTAAATGAAGAATTTGGACTGGGATGATTTTTATGTAGGGGATAATTATTGCTGATAGTTTATGACTTTTTACTTTTAATTTAGTATAAAAAGGTTATTGGGAAAGTAGAAAGGATTTTGGCTGGATTTTTTGCTGTATTGCTAAAGACTGTGGCAGGATGGGAAATCTTACTGTTAGTCATGGGGTTGTAAAAATTGTTCCATCATAGGAAGGTAAATTAGGATGAAAAATTGGTGAGGCTAGCTTGTGTTAAACATTCTGAATTTCTTCCTCCTCTTTGACTTTTATTTGCATGTGTTTAGCTTAACTTTGCTTTTAAGTGTGTATATTTTTGTGGAAATGGTCCTCCTTTCCTTTTACTCCCATTTCATGTTCTTATCTTCCTTCTCCCTTACTGAATCATTCATTTCTGAATAGTTTGCAATTTTCAACTTAATTAGGTCTTTCCTCTAAGTGAAGAACACAGCTGTTTCTTTTCTGATGCTTTGGCAGCTGCTTCTGCCTTTCCCAAAATGGAACCATTAACTCTTTCCTTTTATTTCTTAGTTGGTCATTAGTTCAGGACTACTAGCCCATCTGCTGGTGCTGGAACTCCCAAATCTCATGGCCAGAGGTGCTCCTATTGCCTTTGGTGCCTTTCAATATTTTGGGGCGCTTAATTAATATGAAAAGATATTTAGCAGTTTTTCAGAGTTCCTTTTGCCTCATTATCTTCAGTGATTCCATTGTTCAGCCTTTTGAGGTGTTGAATCATCTATCAGGAGAACCTAGCCTGATGTCCCTGATGTGGTTTTGATGGAGAAATAGAGGATAAGAAGATCATAAATGTACTTTGCCCCTGAATTACACAGCCCTCATTTGTCCACTCACAGATTCTACACTACAATTTCTAAGAAGCCCTCTTACCTATTGGTCTTTTTGTTTTACTTTTATGTACCTGCCTTTCACAAAGTGATTGATATTTTTCCCTGGATGCTTTGACTTTATCTGACCCTCTGGCCTTTAATTTTATGATTACTCACTTCCAGTGTTAATTGCTGGGATTTGTGCTTATCATACCATGCTTTTACGTCTAAGATATCAAGTTAGTTTCTTCATGCCACTCTAACTCCCTTCTCACATTATGCTCCCTGTTAATCAACCAAAAGCCTTCCTTCTGTATTGTCTGTTTAGCAGTGTTGTTTCAAATGTGTTTGGTGCAGCCTGTTTTGGCTTCTCCACCCCATGTACCTCATTCAATTTAGTTCTTCATACTTAGCATATTAGCTATCATGTTAATATTTCCTTTCTGAGGTCTAAATTTTAAATTTGAATGCATTTTGTGTGTGGGGTTATTTTTCTTAAATGATGAGATCTATTGCTACAGAGAGTCAGAATTATCTCTGTACCTAGGAGGAAAGAAAGCACAAAGAGAAAGAGCATTGCTTACATTCTCAGAAGGAGTATGTAAGGGTGAGCTCTTGGCAACATTGTGTCTACAGTGTGATCATATCTATCTGCCTGCATCTTCCCCTCCATTTGGGAGCACAGGCATCTAATACTTCCCTTAAATTTTATTTTTTTAAACGTTTTTACTTATTTTAGAGAGAGAGACAGAGTGGGAGTCAGAAAGGGGAAGAGAGAGAGAGACACACAGAATCCGAGGCTGGCTCCAGGTTCCAAGCTGTCAGCACAGAGCCGGATGTGGGGCTTGAACTCACAAACCGTGAGATCATGACCTGAGCCAAAGTCAGATGCTTATTCGACTGAGCCACCCAGGCACCCCTCCCCTTAAGTTTTAATTTATGTCACCATTTGCCTTTCTACTCAGGGTCCTAAATTCTCAGGCTTTCTTTGCTTGTTTTCTGCTTCCCACATATAAACTTATCTGTTCATGTTTCATTTCCCCAAGGTCCTAATTTTTCCAAGGGACCTGTTAAATTCACTGGTATCCTTTTCAAAATAGCATTTAATATCTCTTTTTATTGAAGTATAGTTGACATACAATATTACATTAGTTTCAGTTGTGCAACACAGTGAATCGACAATTCTATACATGATGCTATGCTCACAACTGGTAAGCGTAGTTACCATCTGTCACCATAAAATGTTATTATATTATTGACAATATTCCTATGCTGTATTTTTCATCTCCATCATTTATTCTATAACTGGAGGTTCGTGCCTTTTAATCCTTTTCACTTATTTAATGTGATGATAATACAAAGAAAAAATTAATGGCATTTGGATCACCAAGGCAGACCTGATGAGGGCGATGTCTTTAACATAGGGTCTCTCCCAGTATCCCTTTCTAAGAATAAGGCCAGCTTGCATTCCATCTATCCCAAAGAATCAGAGCTTCCTGATGGATAACAATACCTAACATGTAGTGAGTTCTTCCTTTGTGCCAAGCACTCTTTAACTTGGTTTTCATGCATTTCCACCTGAAACTATCCCAGCAACACGAGGAGGTCAGTGCTATTATTCCTATCTTACAGACGGGGAAAAAAAATCCCAAGGTGCAGAGAATAACTTTGAGTAACTTCCATATGATAGGGCTATGAAGTGGTAGAACTGGGACTTGAACCACGCAGTACTTCTCCAGATCCCACAATCTTAGACCCTATGCTACACTGCTTCTGGATAAGAGATGGTATCTTTTACGAATGCACATTTCATTAAGAAGAGCTGGGTTCAGATGTCCTGCAGGGTAGTAAGCTTCCCTTTAACAAGGAGCAGATTAAGTCTTGAGTTGTTCCAGTAAAGGTGATTTATGTCATTGTTTTCTTGAGAGAAACTTGCCTTTAGATACAGTGCTGCAGCACAAAGGTTAGATGTTGCTTTTCTGCACACCCCAACCTAGCAATGTTAAATTTTTTTCTTCACCAGTCCCTATGGCTTTAGGTTCTTAGTAGGAATGATTGCCAAATGCCTAGGACTGAGCTTATCCTCTATTTTTACCTACTTTTGGAGCTTATGGAGCTGGGGGACATCTCTCCTTGATGTTGGTGACCAGGAACATGGCAAACTCATGGTGGGGGTTCTGTGAAGGGAAGAGAAGACTCACTCATACTCTCGAGGGCCAGAATGGTCAGGAACCCTGCCTCACTGAGGTAGTGCCAATCTTTTCATTATAAGTAGCTTTTCCATATAGTCATACAATGAATTGTTTTCTGAGGTGAATGGTTGTGTTTCCTGTTATTACTGCATTTACTTCTGGACTGAGTTTTTATTGGCTGCTGCCTACTTACTAGCAGACAGAAAGTTTCACCCTGTTGGGCTGCTGCAATCACGGTAATGAACATTCTGCTCAGGAAGGGAGCTTTCCCTTTCTTTCCCAGTAGCTGTTACCTCAACACTAAGAATTTAATTTACATTTATTTATTCATTTATAAACAGGATTAAATCCAGAATGAAGCAGGGAGCAGTTTTACCCAGTCTGTGCTTTGCATGATTTTCAAGGTCTGCACAGTTCCATCTGTGTAAACATGATTGAAGAACTTAGGTATTGTCTAATGGAGGACTGCAGTTTGGGAGAGGCCCATCATGGCTGGGCGAGAGCCAGACATTCTTCTACCTATTCCAATCCATACCCTGTGAGGTTGGCTTGCTCAGCTCCTAGAGTTAGAAGTGAAAATGGGGCAACTGGTGTTAATTATACTGTCTCATCACTTCTTTTCAGTAGAGAATGAGAACTAGGTAAGGGTTAGGAAAATCTAAAGCCATATCCTCTAAGATGCTCCAGTTATGGTGCTAGGAAACAAAGGGAGGACATTGGAAAAAATAAGAAAGCCTGAAATATTAAATATGACAATAAAAATAAAATATGTATTAAAATTATAGCTGCATTTATATTTAGTTTGATTCTTTCTGTGATCACTGTAAGCAAGGGCAGAGAATTACTGTGTTCAGAAAGGACCAATTTGTTCTGATATTGGGACTTGGCTTTGTTATTGAGATTTGTTTACATAATGACTAGCTCAGTAATACTAATGGCTTTTTATATATGAGCACTATTATTGTGGAAGGAAATGTGTTTTCTCCATAACAACTACAAATATTACGGATCATCCAGTTCCTCCACTCATGATTATATACAAAGTTGGCTTTGTTCAGTTCAATAGAATCTGGGATCTGTCTAGTAATTTTTCTGTCCCTCTAAAGAGGCACATGGTCATACATATTCCTGAGCTCCAAGGTATGGGCTTTCTGATGAAATAGCAGGTTATCATGCCTTGGATATTCCAGGTTATTCTTGGGGAAAGTCAATAATAATTAAAACTAAGGCAGCTGGCTTTCCACTGGATGTGAATGCTGGGACATGGTTCTGATCAAAGAAGAAAATAAAGCATTACATTAAAAAAAATTTTAATGTGAAGTTTATTGTGAAATTGGTTTCCATACAACACCTAGTGCTCATCCCAACAGGTGCCCTCCTCATAAAGCATTACGTTTTAAATGCACTGGAATGCTAACACATATAGGGATAACCCAATTGGCTATGTTCACTCCTGATACAAAGAACTATTTGAAAAACTACTTTCCTGAGCAACTTATTTCAAAACAGTGCCCCAGAGACAAAATATTCTTTTGTAGAATAGAAAGCCTCTGGTTTGAGAAGAAAAGCCATTTTGGTAGAGCACTGAGTTTATATCATATGTTCAAGAATAGGATGGGGGGAATTCAATAAATTATCTTTTGATGCAATATTGGGATGTCAGGAAAATAAGAGACTTGCTGGAGAGTTCTAGGCTGTGATGTATACACATGCGTTCCTTTGTTTACTAGCTGTGGGAGTCTGAAAAGGCATTAACAAGCCTTTATACTAGCAGCAGGGCTTATGGGAACCCCTATGTCTTCCCTCATATCTAACCAGGGAGGGGGCAGTCCTGTCAATACCATCCATGTGGTATGCGTGGAACTTGAAACTGGGATCCCTATTAGTGCTATGCTGAATGCTGTAATTGTAGCATGTGCAAAACATGCCATAACACAGACTTGGATGCTTGTCTGAATCATTAGACATGAACATTATGGGTGTGATAATAGCACTGGAATTCCTGCAACTGAAAAGGAAACACATTGGCTTGTACTTCATCTACAATCACTTACACTTAAGCTACTGATGTTTGATTGGGATCTGTAGACTGCTGGGCTTGTGCCATGGGACTTTTAAGCATATTTGATGGATGGAACAGACAGGGAGGCTATAGATTTTGGCAAGCTATAGTTCCCATTACTCAGGATGACTATATCTGACACTAGAGATTACATTTCACCAAGATGAAGCTTCTCTAGGCTTTGGCTGATGGCCCGATGATATTAACATGACGAACAGGAGAGGACCAATGTTACATTAGGCTATAAATTTCCAATGAGCAAATAGTTGAGTAGTTTATTGAATACGCTGTTGATTTTTTGGACAGACATAAAGTTCATGGCAAGTTTTTTAGAATTTGAGGGAAATGGAAGTTTTTTTAATGTTTATTTATTTTTGAGGGTGGGGGGAGAGCGCACAGCGGGGGAGGGGCAGAGAGAGGTAGATACAGAATCTGAAGCAGCTCCAGGTTCTGATGCAGGGCTTGAACTGAAGAGCTGTGAGATCATGACCTGAGCCGAAGTCAGATGCCCAACCGACTGAGCTACCCAAGCGCCCCATGTAAGTTTTTAAATGTTATTTTATGATAAATGTTAACCAGTTAGTCTCCTAATAAAGAAATGTGGTCTCTTTGTTATAGGATATGCAGACTATGTTTGTAGCTGTGCAGTTAATATTCTTCTCCAAGTTTTTATTATAAGGGGTGCTGGTAACATACCTTGCTAAGGAAATTCCAGACAGAGCTGTTTCTAATATTTGGAGGGGCCCCCATGGAATCATTAGACTTATTCTGAAGGTTCCTTGGTGGGAAGGACGAAATGTCCCAGAGAACAGCTTTTATTCCATATTGGTGGATTTTCTGTCAGAGACTTGGCCATTGCTATTGTTTCTGATTTCTTCCTGATAGCTTCCCTGGGGGTGTGAGTTTCTAGGCAGAAAGATTTGATGTGATGAGGAAATACTACAAAGCTGAAGGAAGAGAGTCTGAAAAAAAATGGTAAGACAAGAGACTATTCTGGGCATGGCAGAAACAAGTTGAATACTATGGAACAGAGAAAAGGGAGATGAGATGACTAAAGAGAAATGAGAATTAATTCATAACAGTACTTATTATTTATAGGTGGGAATAAAAGGTCCATTGAACTTCAGGGGAATATTCCTTTATGCAATGCTTGTGAATATGTTGAAATTTTGTAAAGGCAATTCCATCTTAAATGCACTGGAGGAGCTGACAACCTGCAGTTTGTGGATTGCACTATCTAGTCATAATCAATTTACTATTTCCCTTCTCTGGACAATCTTCAGGGTGTGGTCAGGAGAAAGTAAATAGAGAAGATGGAAGATTTCCTCTCAGGAGAGTTTAAGAGCTTCCTTAAACAAAGGCAAGATGTGAGCATCCTCTTTCACTCTTCAAGCAACCTTTCTAAGAACTACCTTGGAAATTCTCTGGCTTCCTCACAGTTCCTAAGTAATTTCTGAAACATATAGGTACTCTGATTAACTTTGCTTTTGAAAATAAAAGTTGGTTTGTGTGTGATAAAAAAAAATAATCTGGACAATCTGTGTCTAGTTGGGTGGTGCAGAAGAAAGGTGAACTCTTGTATCAATCTTTATTCTCTTTGTAAACACGGATGACCAGAAGGGAAGGCTGTTATTAATGGTAATGCAGACCAGAAAAAAGGCTATTATTTTCAGTCTGTTGAACAATACAAAAATGCTTCTCAAGCACCATGTTCAGATGTTTCTTTTTATTAGCCGTCACACAAGGAATTAGACTCATTTCAAACAGTTCATTTTCCCACTCTTGTCTCCGTAAAATCATTACTCATGAGTGATTTCTTTGTTGAAATACCGCTGACTTCCCATATTAGAATGGATAACAGGGTGTTAAATGTATAAACTTTTCAGTTTGCATAAACTCTGGAAGAAGGGGGACCAAGATTCCCCAGGAGAATAAAGCCATTTGTCAATGTCCTTGTTTGTTATTGTCCTATATAAGCATCTTATCCAGGAAGCTATGTCAGCATTGCAATTTTGTGGTGTGTGTGTGTGTGTGTGTGTGTGTGTGTGATTAATCACAGGAGAGAGCTCGTTGAATGCCAGCAGGAGGTTTTAAAATATAATTCTGCATCTGCCCTGCTCTTTTCTCCTTTCCAATCTTTTTCTACCCCTTGCCTCCAATCCACCATTAGGATAGATAAAGGAGTTGTGCCATGTCTAAATATATAGACAGATGACAATCCTTAGATCTTCAGCTAGGCACCGTTTGCATTTTGCCACAGCTGATTATTTTATCTACAGTTTTAATAACAAGCCAGATTATTTTCTGTTCACTGATAGAACCAAATAAAAAAAAAAAGGTTGCAAAGTGGAATTAAGGGGATAAGAAATCTCTAGGGCCAAAGAAACTTTTTATTTAATTAATAATTTCAACTTACTCTTCAAATATTTCTGTGCTAGAATTCAACATCTTATATTAAACAAGTCTGCACTCTCTCTCTCTCTCTCTGTAACTGCTAGATTGGAATCTCAGAGAATAGAAAGAATGCAGGCTTTAATGAAGCTTCAAATTTTCTACTCCCAGTGCTGTCTTGTTTTCTGAACGTAGAACTATACTCCTCAGAGATTCTCTAGCCACAGCGTGGCATTCCTTCATTAGGTACATGTTTTGCAGACCAACTCATGAAAGACTGGCACTTTAACCAACAAGGGGCAAATGCAATGAATTGGAGTTCAGGAGATGAAATGTTTTGGAAAAACAGATTATTCCAAGGGTGTAGATATATGATCTGTACTAAATGGACAGAGAGTTTAAATTTTACCAGGCTAGTTTTTAGTAATCTTTTGATTTGCTCCATTAATTTTTTCCAGCTTTATTGAGATATAATCAACATATCATGCTCCATTGTTTTAACTTGTGAATGGTAATGAGTATTTAGAGTGATGAAGACTGGTGGTGGTGTGTGCACATGAGTGTGTATCTGTGATATATTTTTGTGTCTATAATCCAGGCTTACTATGTATCAGTACTTACATAGATTTTACTAGACTTGTGTCAGAGTGTCTTAACTCAGGTCATCTCAACCTAAAAGCCTTCTGCTACTTCTTATAATTCAGAGTTTGAGCCAACTCAGAAAAAGCCCTCACAGCTGTGGCCCAAAGAGATTTCAAGACTTCCATGATACTTCAGATGGAGCAGCCATTCTTTCTTTCAAAGAAGAGTTGGACAAGCTAAGGGCCAGGGGCTCATATAAGAACTGCCATGTGCTAAAGGTGTAAAGGACTTTTTCCTCCTAATAGGAGCAGCAGGTCAAGCATAGAATACCTTCAAATGATGAAGATTACTCAAAGAATAGATTAATTGGTCTCACTTCTGAATTTGTCTAATTGCTTTTGAAGCAACAACCTGAAAAATAGAACTTGCTTTCTTCTATTAGTATGATTAAATGGACACCTGGAAAAAGAATAATTATGAGTATTTCTAAGGAAAGGAGCAAAAGAATAGAACTGAGCATTGTCCGTGAAAGATGGATAATGATAAGTAAACATAGAAGGTGTATTTGATCCCTTCAATTTTGGTATTCATTATTCATAGTTATTATTCATAAATTCCAGCACAAATGTTAGGCCTGCACCTCAGTGACACATTTGCATTTTATTTTAAGTTGATTTCTACCTGGTTTTGCAAACAAGGATTTAATGGTTTTGCTTGTGTCTCACTCTCCGTTTGTTGCTATAGCTTGTCTTTTTCATATACTGACTTCTTTCCCTTTCACACTCTTTATCTCCATCTTCTGTCTCACTCCCTTATCCAAGGTTCATTCATTCATTCTCTCTCCCTCCTTCTCTCCTTCCCTCCTTCTAATGTTCTAAGAGAAAAGATAGATTCTAACACGTAAAAGTGATGTTTGAATAGATTCCCCTAAGGCAATCAATTTACTTTTAATTTGTCTGGGACTAAGTTTTTCTTTGTTGCAATGAGGAAGTATGAAATTGTTGCAAAATTTATTAGCTTCTAGAAAGATATTTCAAATGAATTTTTTTAATGATTGTGCTGTTTTCTGTGCCCAGAAGCAGTGTCATAGCAATTACAGTATTCCAGATGGTTGCTGAAGTTACACTGAAACATCAAGATAATGCTAGACTTTTCTATGAGGCTTTTGTTGGTAACGAATAGTCCAACCTAGGTAGTTAATAGATATTAATCTTTCTGACACTGTGTGCTTCCAATGACTATTTCTAGTGACTCCTACCTAGGTAATGACATGACATACACTATCTTTATGAATCATTGCAAGCGACAGTGATTGGTTTACTGAGCACTTTATTTTTCAAATATGAAAGAAGTGATTGTAGAATCACTAATGTTGTTTCTTAGCTTCACCACTCAGTAACAAGAACATTTTGGCAGTCAAGAATCTTCAAAGAATTTAGAAATTACAGTTGCAACCTTTTTTTTTTTGACCCATGTATAATATTGCCTATTTTACAAAACTGGACATCCTGGAACTTTACTGAAGGAAATGTCAGTTCCTGTTAAGAGGAACACCAGCTTTTTTCTCTCTCCAACATTAAATTTTCATTAAAAAAAAGAAAATCTTTTCTCCTGGATAACATGCCTTGCTCTTCTTGCTTTCTTTACCAGTCTTATTTGTGCCATCTCCACTACACATTCTATCTAATATCCAGAAGCTTATAACCAGTATAAATGTGGCTTTTTTTTTCTGAAGCTAATAATGTGTCAACTATTTCCTTATTTTCCAGGAAAGAATGAAACCAAGTTGGTGATGACTTTAGTTCAGCGCTACTTGTAAACATCATTTGAAGGCTCTATCTTGCCAGGAGCATAACTACCTGTAAAATGTCTGAAATGGTCTGACTGTTTTTAATCTACACAAAATCAAACACCTGGTTTTAACTCTTCACAGAAGTGACTACGTGTTGTAAGGGTCCATCAAATATGGGCTAAGGGACTTAATTCGGTGGACATCTTAGAATGAAACTTTCAAAAATGGCTCCACTTTGCTCAGAGTTTCGGTATCTCAGTGTTCCTCCTTTAGGGAAATGTTTCAACAGCCTTCTTTGACACCTCATATTTTACTTGTAAAGATGCCTTTCAAATGGCTTCTAAGTATCCAGTTGAAGTTCAGCACTTTGTCAGATAATTTTTTTTCCCATAGAAGCCAAAATGCAAAGATTCCAGTTTAGTCAATTTTTGCTTATCTCAGTCACTGTGAGCACCTCTTATTTCTTAGTCTCAATTTTCCAGGCAGCCTTCTGCTTCATTTCCTACTCCCCATGCATCACCACAAATGATTTATATTTATACACATCTTGAAATCTCTTCTTTATGGGTGGAATTTAATTGAATCCTAGTACAAAAATGAAAACTCCAGGAACTATTGTGATTGCCCAAATTGCAACTTAGATTGTATGACTGTACATGCCACACTATCATCTATGATAAATATTCAATTCTAAAACACTTCTACTTCAATATGTTTTAACTTTGTCTCTTTGACAAGCTCAGTACTGAAGATTCCATTGAAGATAATTCAATTGCTTTGAATTCTGAAAGGGGTAACTTTTTAATCTATTTTCATGTTGCACTGGGAGTAAGTGAATTTTAGGTGCATAGACTGTGAATGAGGAGAGAGGCTTATGTGCCATTTGGTATCACAGAGGCCAAGTGCTGAGTGGCACTTGCTAATTGATGTTGATCTGTCAAATAGTCTAGGACAAGATTGGGGTCCATCAGTTTTTTCAGCCATCCTCTCCATCCCAAGCTAAAACTCAACTTTGCAGATTCGTGCTGTTTAGTTACCCATACTGAAAATGCCAAGCTACGCTAATCAGGACTGTCTTTCTTCTTTGCCTATCTGCTGTCTTTTGGCAACATCCTTTTGTCAGTCTCAAGAACTTTGTTCCTATACCCTGTCCCCCACTCTGCCCTTTCTAGGTATCTCTACCTCTAGATATTGGTAGACTTACCCCATAAAAACTCTCCTATCCTGGGTCTCTTTCCCCATGGATTTTCTATATGACCAAAGAAAACCCGATGATCTCAATTTGGTAATGGATTATCTTAACAAGGACTTTTAATGCTTGTACCCGCTGAATGAAAAATGTGGAAATTTCTCTCTCTGTTACAAGGGCTGGTTTTTGGATAGCTCTTCTTTGGCATCCATAAAATAATACTACATAGATGTTTTGAATACAAGTCACACAGTTCTGGTATCTTACCCTCTCTTCCTGTTGTCTGTCAGACCAATGGTGCTATAGGAAGGGCTGCTAACAAGTAGGAATCTAGAGAACAGGAGAATAAAAAGAAAGCATTAGGGAGGAACCAAAATGGGAGAAAATTCTGAAAGAAAGAGAAGGGAGTGAGAGACAAGTAATTGTTTGTAGTGTAATTTGTGATTTACTTCTTATTACACTCCAGTGGCTACAGGATAGCTTAGTGTCTTTGGTTAATGAATCTCTAGGAAGGTCTCAGCCTTCACTGATGTGCCCTTGAATATTTTATAGATGGAGCTCCAACTTTTCTTGCCAAAACTTTGGGTCCTTTAAGAAGTGAGTGTAAATTCCTCTCAGAATTGCAACCTGGGATGGCTCTGGGAAGTTGTCATTTTGCAAAGTCCTAAGCCCTTATGAATTTTTTTTTAATTTTTTTTTGTATTTTATTTATTTATTTATTTATTTATTTATTTATTTTTTATTTTTTAATATATGAAATTTACTATCAAATTGGTTTCCATACAACACCCAGTGCTCATCCCAAAAGGTGCCCTCCTCAATACCCATCACCCACCCTGCCCTCCCTCCCACCCCCAATAAACCCTCAGTTTGTTCTCAGTTTTTAACAGTCTCTTATGCTTTGGCTCTCTCCCACTCTAACCTCTTTTTTTTTTTTCCCCTTCCCCTCCCCCATGGGTTTCTGTTACGTTTCTCAGGATCCACCTAAGAGTGAAACCATATGGTATCTGTCTTTCCCTGTATGGCATATTTCACTTAGCATCACACTCTCCAGTTCCATCCACGTTGCTACAAAAGGCCATATTTCATTCTTTCTCATTGCCACGTAGTATTACATTGTGTATATAAACCACAATTTCTTTATCCATTCATCAGTTGATGGACATTTAGGCTCTTTCCATAATTTGGCGATTGTTGAGAGTGCTGCTATAAACATTGGGGTACAAGTGCCCCTATGCATCAGTACTCCTGTATCCCTTGGATAAATTCCTAGCAGTGCTATTGCTGGGTCATAGGGTAGGTCTATTTTTAATTTTCTGAGGAACCTCCACACTGCTTTCCAGAGCGGCTGCACCAATTTGCATTCCCACCAACAGTGCAAGAGGGTTCCCGTCTCTCCACATCCTCTCCAGCATCTATAGTCTCCTGATTTCTTCATTTTGGCCACTCTGACTGGCGTGAGGTGGTATCTGAGTGTGGTTTTGATTTGTATTTCCCTGATGAGGAGCGACGTTGAACATCTTTTCATGTGCCTGTTGGCCATCCGGATGTCTTCTTTAGAGAAGTGTCTATTCATGTTTTCTGCCCATTTCTTCACTGGGTTATTTGTTTTTCGGGTGTGGAGTTTGATGAGCTCTTTATAGATTTTGGATACTAGCCCTTTGTCCGATGTGTCATTTGCAAATATCTTTTCCCATTCCGTTGGTTGCCTTTTAGTTTTGTTGGTTGTTTCCTTTGCTGTGCAGAAGCTTTTTATCTTCATAAGGTCCCAGTAATTCACTTTTGCTTTTAATTCCCTTGCCTTTGGGGATGTGCCGAGTAAGAGATTGCTACGGCTGAGGTCAGAGAGGTCTTTTCCTGCTTTCTCCTCTAAGGTTTTGAGGGTTTCCTGTCTCACATTCAGGTCCTTTATCCATTTTGAGTTTATTTTTGTGAATGGTGTGAGAAAGTGGTCTAGTTTCAACCTTCTGCATGTTGCTGTCCAGTTCTCCCAGCACCATTTGTTAAAGAGACTGTCTTTTTTCCATTGGATGTTCTTTCCTGCTTTGTCAAAAATGAGTTGGCCATACGTTTGTGGGTCTAGTTCTGGGGTTTCTATTCGATTCCATTGGTCTATGTGTCTGTTTTTATGCCAATACCATGCTGTCTTGATGATGACAGCTTTGTAGTAGAGGCTAAAGTCTGGGATTGTGATGCCTCCTGCTTTGGTCTTCTTCAAAATTACTTTGGCTATTCGGGGCCTTTTGTGGTTCCATATGAATTTTAGGATTGCTTGTTCTAGTTTCGAGAAGAATGCTGGTGCAATTTTGATTGGGATTGCATTGGATGTGTAGATAGCTTTGGGTAGTATTGACATTTTGACAATATTTATTCTTCCAATCCATGAGCAGGGAATGTCTTTCCATTTCTTTATATCTTCTTCAATTACCTGCATAAGCTTTCTATAGTTTTCAGCATACAGATCTTTTACATCTTTGGTTAGATTTATTCCTAGGTATTTTATGCTTCTTCGTGCAATTGTGAATGGGATCAGTGTCTTTATTTGTCTTTCTGTTGCTTCATTGTTAGTGTATAAGAATGCAACTGATTTCTGTACATTGATTTTGTATCCTGCAACTTTGCTGAATTCATGTATCAGTTCTAGCAGACTTTTGGTGGAGTCTATCGGATTTTCCATGTATAATATCATGTCATCTGCAAAAAGCGAAAGCTTGACTTCATCTTTGCCAATTTGGATGCCTTTGATTTCCTTTTGTTGTCTGATTGCTGATGCTAGAACTTCCAGCACTATATTAAACAACAGCGGTGAGAGTGGGCATCCCTGTCGTGTTCCTGATCTCAGGGAAAAAGCTCTCAGTTTTTCCCCATTGAGGATGATGTTAGCTGTGGGCTTTTCATAAATGGCTTTTATGATCTTTAAGTATGTTCCTTCTATCCCGACTTTCTCAAGGGTTTTTATTAAGAAAGGGAGCTGGATTTTGTCAAAGGCCTTTTCTGCATCGATTGACAGGATCATATGGTTCTTCTCTTTTTTTTTGTTAATGTGATGTATCACGTTGATCAATTTGCGAATGTTGAACCAGCCCTGCATCCCAGGAATGAATCCCACTTGATCATGGTGAATAATTCTTTTTATATGCTGTTGAATTCGATTTGCTAGTATCTTATTGAGAATTTTTGCATCCATATTCATCAGGGATATTGGCCTGTAGTTCTCTTTTTTTACTGGGTCTCTGTCTGGTTTAGGAATCAAAGTAATACTGGCTTCCTAAAATGAGTCTGGAAGTTTTCCTTCCCTTTCTATTTCTTGGAATAGTTTGAGAAGGATAGGTATTATCTCTGCTTTAAACGTCTGGTAGAACTCCCCTGGGAAGCCAGCTGGTCCTGGACTCTTATTTGTTGGGAGATTTTTGCTAACCGATTCAATTTCTTCGCTGGTTATGGGACTGTTCAAGCTTTCTATTTCCTCCTGGTTGAGTTTTGGAAGAGTGTGGGTGTTTAGGAATTTGTCCATTTCTTCAAGGTTGTCCAATTTGTTGGCATATAATTTTTCATAATATTCCCTGATAATTGTTTGTATCTCTGAGGGATTGGTTGTAATCATTCCATTTTCATTCATGATTTTATCTATTTGGGTCATCTCCCTTTTCTTTTTGAGAAGCCTGGCTAGAGGTTTGTCAATTTTGTTTATTTTTTCAAATAAACCAACTCTTGGTTTCGTTGATCTGCTCTACAGTTTTTTTAGATTCTATATTGTTTATTTCTACTCTGATCTTTATTATTTCTCTTCTTCTGCTGGGTTTAGGCTGCCTTTGTTGTTCTGCTTCTATTTCCTTTAGGTGTGCTGTTAGATTTTGTATTTGGGATTTTTCTTGTTTCTTGAGATAGGCCTGGATTGCAATGTATTTTCCTCTCAGGACTGCCTTCGCTGCGTCCCAAAGCGTTTGGATTGTTGTATTTTCATTTTCGTTTGTTTCCATATATTTTTTAATTTCTTCTCTAATTGCCTGGTTGACCCACTCATTCGTTAGTAGGGTGTTCTTTAACCTCCATGCTTTTGGAGGTTTTCCAGACTTTTTCCTGTGGTTGATTTCAAGCTTCATAGCATTGTGGTCTGAAAGTATGCATGGTATAATTTCAATTCTTGTAAACTTATGAAGGGCTGTTTTGTGACCCAGTGTATGATCTATCTTGGAGAATGTTCCATGTGCACTCAAGAAGAAAGTATATTCTGTTGCTTTGGGATGCAGAGTTCTAAATATATCTGTCAAGTCCATCTGATCCAATGTATCATTCAGGGCCCTTGTTTCTTTATTGACCGTGTGTCTAGATGATCTATCCATTTCTGTAAGTGGGGTGTTAAAGTCCCCTGCAATGACCACATTCTTATCAATAAGGTTGCTTATGTTTATGAGTAACTGTTTTATATATCTGGGGGCTCCGGTATTTGGCGCATAGACATTTATAATTGTTAGCTCTTCCTGATGGATAGACCCTGTAATTATTATATAATGCCCTTCTTCATCTCTTGTTACAGCCTTTAATTTAAAGTCTAGTTTGTCTGATATAAGTATGGCTACTCCAGCTTTCTTTTGGCTTCCAGTAGCATGATAAATAGTTCTCCATCCCCTCACTCTTAATCTAAAGGTGTCCTCAGATCTCAAATGAGTCTCCTGTAGACAGCAAATAGATGGGTCTTGTTTTTTTATCCATTCTGATACCCTATGTCTTTTGGTTGGCGCATTTAATCCATTTACATTCAGTGTTATTATAGAAAGATACAGGTTTAGAGTCATTGTGATGTCTGTATGTTTTATGCTTGTAGTGATGTCTCTGGTACTTTGTCTCACAGGATCCCCCTTAGGATCTCTTGTAGGGCTGGTTTCGTGGTGACAAATTCCTTCAGTTTTTGTTTGTTTGGGAAGACCTTTATCTCTCCTTCTATTCTAAATGACAGACTTGCTGGATAAAGGATTCTCGGCTGCATATTTTTTCTGTTTAGCACACTGAAGATATCTTGCCAATCCTTTCTGGCCTGCCAAGTTTCAAAGGAGAGATCAGTCACGAGTCTTATAGGTCTCCCTTTATATGTGAGGGCACGTTTATCCCTTGCTGCTTTCAGAATTTTCTCTTTATCCTTGTATTTTGCCAGTTTCACTATGATATGTCGTGCAGAAGATCGATTCAAGTTACGTCTGAAGGGAGTTCTCTGTGCCTCTTGGATTTCAATGCCTTTTTCCTTCCCCAGTTCAGGGAAGTTCTCAGCTATAATTTCTTCAAGTACACCTTCAGCACCTTTCCCTCTCTCTTCCTCCTCTGGGATACCAATTATGCATATATTATTTCTTTTTAGTGTATCACTTAGTTCTCTAATTTTCCCCTCAAACTCCTGGATTTTTTAATCTCTCTTTCTTTCAGCTTCCTCTTTCTCCATAACTTTATCTTCTAGTTCACCTATTCTCTCCTTTGCCTCTTCAATCCGAGCCGTCGTGGTTTCCATTTTGTTTTGCATTTCGTTTAAAGCGTTTTTCAGCTCCTCGTGACTGTTCCTTAGTCCCTTGATCTCTGTAGCAAGAGATTCTCTGCTGTCCTGTATACTGTTTTCAAGCCCAGCGATTAATTTTATGACTATTATTCTAAATTCACTTTCTGTTATATTATTTAAATCCTTTTTGATCAGTTCATTAGCTGTTGTTATTTCCTGGAGATTCTTCTGAGGGGAATTCTTCCGTTTGGTCATTTTGGATAGTCCCTGGAGCGGTGAGGACCTGCAGGGCACTTCCCCCGTGCTGTGGTGTATAACTGGAGTTGGTGGGCGGGGCCGCAGTCCGACCTGATGTCTGCCCCCAGCCCACCGCTGTGGCCACAGTCAGACTGGTGTGTGCCTTCTCTTCCCCTCTCCTAGGGGCGGGATTCACTGTGGGGTGGTGTGGCCCATCTGGTCTACTTGCACACTGCCAGGCTTGTGGTGCTGGGAGCTGGCGTATTAGCTGGGGTGGGTAGGCAAGGTGCACGGGGGCGGGAGGGGCAGGCTTAGCTCGCTTCTCCTTAGGTGATCCACTTCAGGAGGGGCCCTGTGGCAGCGGGAGGGAGTCAGATCCACTGCCGGAGGTTTGGCTCCGCAGAAGCACAGAGTTGGGTGTTTGCGCGGAGCGAGCAAGTTCCCTGGCAGGAACTGGTTCTCTTTGGGATTTTGGCTGGGGGATGGGCGGGGGAGATGGCGCTGGAGAGCGCCTTTGTTCCCCGCCAAGCTGAGCTCTGCCGTCCGGGGGCTCAGCAGCTCTCCCTCCCTTTGTCCTCCAGCCTTCCCGCTTTCTGAGAAGAGCTGTTAACTTATGACCTCCCAGACACTAAGTCGCGCTTGCTGTCGGAACACAGTCCGTCCGGCCCCTCCGCTTTTGCCAGCCAGACTCGGGGGCTCTGCTTGGCCGGCGAGCCGCCCCTCCACCCCGGCTCCCTCCCGCCAGTCCGTGGAGCGCGCACCGCCTCGCCGCCCTTCCTACCCTCTTCCGTGGGCCTCTCGTCTGGGCTTGGCTCCGGAGACTCCGTTCTGCTAATCCTCTGGCGGTTTTCTGGGTTCTTTAGGCAGGTGTAGGTGGAATCTAAGTGATCAGCAGGACGCGCGGTGAGCCCAGCGTCCTCCTACGCCGCCATCTTCCGGAACTCCCAATGATTATTTTTAAAGAAAATAATTTTCTTGTTTGCATTACATATAGGGACAGTGATGACTCAGGAGCAGTGGAATCATCCTGTTCTCTCGGTGACTTCTCAGCGGCAGAACTCGGCCGCCAGGCCCTTCTCCCTGGAGTTGGGAGCCAGCCCTTATGTATTTTTGCTGGATGTTCTAAACACCCAAAAGGAACCCAGTCCTTAAGATGTCATATCAAAACCAAGACAGAATGTTTAAAACCTTCATAGTGTTTCCAGCTCTCCTTCCTTCCTTCCTTCCTTCCTTCCTTCCTTCCTTCCTTCCTTCCTTCCTTCTTTCCTTCCTTCCTCCCCCCTCCCTCTCTCCTTCCTGCCTTTCTTCTCCTTTTCACTGAGCCCATTGGTATTCTGTTAAGTTACAGATACAGGATGGATATTCTTTCTCCTGAACTCTGCAGGCCTTAAAATGCCTTTTTTTTCTTTTTTTTTTTTAATTTATTTATTTTTTATTTTTTAATATATGAAATTTACTGTCAAATTGGTTTCCATACAACACCCAGTGCTCATCCCAAAAGGTGCCCTCCTCAATACCCATCACCCACCCTGCCCTCCCTCCCACCCCCCATCAACCCTCAGTTTGTTCTCAGTTTTTAACAGTCTCTTATGCTTTGGCTCTCTCCCACTCTAACCTCTTTTTTTTTTTCCCTTCCCCTCCCCCATGGGTTTCTGTTACGTTTCTCAGGATCCACATAAGAGTGAAACCATATGGTATCTGTCTTTCTCTGTATGGCTTATTTCACTTAGCATCACACTCTCCAGTTCCATCCACGCTGCTACAAAACGCCATATTTCTTTCCAGGATAATTATTTCCTTTGGTAATTCCATGGCATATATAGAGCATTAATTTTTGCCATACGTATTTTAATTAGTGTTTCCAGAGGAGTCAGTATCTGCAGTTGGTCTAAAAGGCTCACTATAGGTCCCATTTTTGGTTTATATCTTATAGGAATTAACAACAGTTGTGTTTGATGCCAAGAAACAATGCTTGATATTTGAACAGGACATTCATTTCATAAAATTGATGTTTCTGCTTATTGTGTTGTTAACTTAGCAGAGTATAGACCCCATTAACTATTGTTAGAATTGAAAACTCCAAGGTACATGACATATGTATCTTCAACTGGACATCAAAGCATGATACATCCCTTTAAGACCTGCTTATCATATATAGGAAACCATTCAGAGACTAAATGACACTTGACCTTAATGTTTCTCAAGTGATAAATTTACTTTATTGTTTCTGATACAGCTACATAGTTTTCTTTGTAGGTTTTCATAGTGTTTCTACTAAATAGAATAGTAATTTCCACTTTTAGGAGTTGTATCAGTAGCACAGTGTCTGGTGTGTTGATCAATATTTTTTGTTTTATTGCTATCACTCTTGTGCCTTTTTCATCCATTTAAACTGTTACTGAGTACCTGTTCTATGCTGGATCCTTTGCTACCTTCTGTGGGTATGGGAGGGAACAAAATAGATATAATCTTTGCTCATTTAGAGTTTACAAGCTAACATTTGAATATAGATATTAAACAGCTGTAATGAGTGCTATAAAAGAAGGTGGTATGCAATGTACCTTAGTCTAATGGATCAGGCAAGGATTCCTTGAGAAAGTTAAATTTAAATTAAATTTAAAATATATTACATGGGTAATGTATCAGTTATAAATAGTGCTCAACTGCTGGTAATAAAGACCCCCCTCTCTCTCTAAAGAAAATAACTCAGTGCCTTAGCCAAGAGGGAGGTTTATTTTTTCTCTTATATGAAAGAAGTTCATATATGAACTAGTGAGATGGATCTACAATATCTTCAATATCTCAGAGTTGTTGTATCTTTCTATTCTGCTATCCATAGGCACGTGACGTCCATCCTCAGAGTTGCTTCATGGTAGTAAGATGGATGCTATAGGCCCAGCCTTTATGTCTCCATTCCAGACAGGACAAAGCAGGAAGGAATAAGGACAACAGGGTCTCCCAGTTACATCACCCCCTCCTACTTTTAAGGAGTTTTCTTGATATTTTGCCTTCATAACATTGGTCCAATATTAATTATGTGGCCACATCTATCTACAAGGGAAGCCAGGAAATGCAGGGTTTTTTTTTTTTAGCTGGTACATTACAAATCCTAACAAAAGTGGGGTTCTTTTCCTAAATATTAAGTATAGGTATGGATATTTGGTGGGCAATTCATTATGTGTGCTTCAGATGAGTAGGAACTAGTTAAGTCAAGAAGGGGATACTTCCTAACAGTTATGTTTTCTTGATTAGGTGCATACAACAAATTTTAGCAACACTTAACCTGTTCATAATTGGTACTACCATCCCTTTCATTATATCTTACAAAATTGTCCCTGCTATGGTAGTAGATTATTTTGTTCATGGAGTGATACAGATTAAGCTAAATGGATGTTTGTAAGTACAATCCAGGGAGCTTTTCTAATTTGGTCATAGGTTATTTTGTTCAGGGAGTGATGCAGATTAAGCTAAGTGGATGTATATGAGTACAATCCAGGAAGCCTTTCTGATTTCCACATTACTTGCTTGCAGGTTATATTACTACTTCTACTTAGAAGTAACTACTTGAGCTCTTAGGAACTAGAACTCACTTTAACTTTCCCTTTCTGCCTCATTGATTGCAGATCACTTCCGAGGAGGGTAACACATTGCTCTTGTAACTGTTACCTTGAACTATTTTAGTGTTAGAGTTTTGTCTCTGATCATTGGAATCTTTCAGTTGATACACCTAAAGTCTGAATCACAATAAAGAGCTGCAGCAGTATTAAACACATCCATGTGGCTGGACATGTATATAAACCGAACAGAGCCTCTCAGCTCTTCTATTCCACCAGAACTTCGAAAATTTTAGCAAAGCCTGAGATGGAATTTTCATCATTTTCCTTTTTTGCTTTGGTTGGGACCATGGGTAGGCTCTTTCTAATGTTATTTGCCTACATCTGAAGAGACAGCAGTTTAACTCCTGAGGAGGGTAGTAATCACTGCAAAAAGTTTTGCTAACATTTGCACAAAATAACAAATTCTCTTCTTTTCCTATTTGAAGTACTTCCTTATCCATCATGACTTAATCATTGCTGCCTCTTATGCCTTCTATTTAAGATATAAGTTTTTGCCAGAGGTTTTAGGTTTCTCTCACCAAGGTCCTTCATGAAATATTGTGACAAAACAAATATATATTACCACCTACATTAAATAAGCTTTATTTTTTCTCCATATTTTTTTAAAAAAACTTTGTCGAAATCTGATTTAAGGAGTGGCCTTGAAATTTGTGTCCCTGTTCCAAACTTATGCATTTCATTTATTTATTTATCTTTCCAAATCTTAGGGACAAGTTCAGAATCAGGGAAGACCAATTTGCAAATTTATAATTCATCCCTAATTATATTTACATTTGAATTAAAGATACCTACCTTCATTTATCTGTACATGACAATGTGTTTGAATATCCACAACTATGTGTGGATTTTAGTTTTACATTTTCCTTTGCCTATGCTCAGGCCAAGATGTAACAAGGCATAGAGTCACAAAAAAGCACATAAGAGGAATCTTAAGGAATTACTGAATTGTTAGCTGACTTCTGTTTCAGCTGGAGCCAGCCTCTTGGCAGTTAATTTGAATGATATAAAATGATTCCTCTCTACTCTCATACCTCCATCCCTAGCCACAATACTACATGGTGGCAAGTCCATAGTCTCTACCAGTTCTATGCAATTCCAGAAGTAGCTGTTTTGCTTTATTCACATCTGGTCTGCATTTTCTTTTTCACACTTAAAGGGAGCATAAAATGTCCATCTTAAAGATAAACTGGCAAATTGTGTCCCAGTACACTGAAAGGGTCTTAGCTCTGATTGGCTTTTCAGTAGTTTAAACTAGGTCAAAGGCCACTCCCAGAGCTGTGTTGAAATCTGGACTCAGCCTGGATTAGGCCTTGATGTTTAGCTGTTTCCAATGCTTTTTCTCCAAATGATGAGGTATACATCCAATTCAACCATTATTTCTCGATCCCCTTCTCATATGTATGTGCCCCTTTACCAAGATAGCCTTTAACAAAGGAGTCAGAGCATTGCCTCTTTCCTATGCCATTTTTTAAAAATAAGAAGCGAACAAGAAATACAAGTGTATAAGAAAGATGTGTTATATATAGACTAATATCAGGCAAGGCCCTGAATTTCTGATTTCTTCCCCCAGCAAAAAGCAATCACAGCAATATATTTTCAGCTTTTTTTGGCATGTTTTTTTTTGTCTTTGCAACCTCTCCTTGTCTCCCCATCTCCTCTGATTATACCCCAAGGTTTTCTGTGAATGTTAAACTGCTCATATTTTGATGCATTGTACAATGTGATGAAAATTTTCATTAGGTCATCATCATACAAGAATGTAACATAAATAAAAATGGATCTGGAAAATTAAGGCTATAACCAGACATTAAGATGAACAATTTCCTAATGAACAGGCAGAAATTAACCCTGGGTCTATGGTTTGATGAAACCCATGTAGAAAGCTTCTCTAAGAGTCAAATTAAAGCCTTAACTCTGAATGAACCTGACTTGAGAATAGAGAAAAAAAGTCTCACCAAAAATTCTGAATTCTAACTGCTGAGATATTCTATGATAGGGTTAAAGTAATCCATAAAAGATTTCTTTATTTTAAGAAATATGACCCTAATAAAACTGCAGATAAGAAAGATAAGGAAGGATGGTTAGTTGAATATAGTTAAATGATGTTCAACCTATGAGTGATGTGTAGACAAGGTTAATTGAAGCTTATGGGTCAAATGGAAGGAAAAGATATTAGTATATTCCTTCTAATGGGAAATCAAGTCATATAAATGGCTTAGTGAGAAGATTGGCTGGCAGAACTGATGGTCAAAAAGAAGTGAAGTGATTGGGTTTTCAAAGAGAGCATGATACCAATCTAAAATTAAGCATGGCATATCATTGACAAGTAGGGTGGAAATATGGTTAGCAGTGCTGTTGTTCAAAATATGGCCAAGACTTCTCAGATACACTGATTGTTGGATTCCCTACTCTTCCTCCACTCCCTCTTCTGCTGTAACTAGTTTCAAATGCAGTGGATTTTTAGCTGGAGTTGATAAAAATGCTGACTCTCAGCCCCTTGACACTCAGGATAAACTTTTATATGTTTTATTTTTTAAATGTTTATTTATTTTTGAGAAAGAACGAGAAAGTGTGAGAAGGGGAGGGACAGAGAGAGGGAGAGGATCCGAAGCAGGCTCTGCGCTGACAGCAGAGAGCCCAATGTAGGGCTTGAACTAACGAACTTCAAGATCATGATCTGAGCTGAAGTCACAAGCTTAACCGAACTGAGCCACCCAGGTGCACCTAAACTTTTTTTTTAAATACATTTTTTCATCATAGCATGTTTACCTTTAGGTTTTTAGTTTTTTCAGCAGTGGGAACAACAAAGCTAATAATAAAAGACATGAGTGTACAGGGGGAGATCTACAGCCTTTTAAAAATCCAATTCTTCACACTTGTCCCAAAAGGCAATAAAGGACCATCTAGAAGTGCCATTTCCCAGAAGGGCCCGTGGGTACCTAAGAAAACAGAACACTGGGGTGTAACAATGATTCCTGGGAAAAGCTGATGAAATTGACATTTTATTTTCTCCAAACAGATCAGAATGAAGGATTTCATTGCAGGGAAGAATGCAGGATTCTTGGCCACTCTGACAGGTGCTGGATGCCCCGGAACCCCATGCCCACCAGGTCCAAGTCCCCTGAGCATGTGAGGAATGTCATAGCTCTGTCCATTGAAGCTACTGCTGCTGATGTTGAGGCTTATGACGACTGCGGCCCCACCAAGCGGACTTTTGCAACCTTTGGAAAAGATGTCAGTGACCACCCAGCTGAGGAGAGGCCCACCCTGAAAGGCAGAAGAACTGTTGATGTGACCATCTGCAGCCCCAAGGTCAACGGCGCTATTCGGGAGGCGGGCAATGGTTGTGAGGCTGTTAGCCCTATCACCTCCCCCCTACACCTCAAGAGCCCTCTGCCCACCAAGCCCTCCATGTCTTACACCCTGGCGCCCCCTGCCCGTGATCTGGAGCAGTATGTCAACAATGGCCCTTCTCGTCCCTCTGAAGCTGAGCCCCGTGGAGCCGACAGCGAGAAAGTCATCCATGAGGTCAACCCCACTCTGAAGGAGGGTCGCGACAAAGAATCTCCTGGTATGAAGCGTCTGAAGGATATCGTTCTCTAAAGCAGTCTAGGGGAAGAAGAGAGAGAATCCATACTGGTTATTGAAGAAGAAGGAGCTGATTGTTTTAATTGCTCATTAATGGTTGGTTCTTGAGTGGCTGTAATTTCAGAGCTTTCCCTAAATGTATTGTTTATAAGTGACTATCATTCTTTGACAATCCCTCTTGTTTCAACAAGCAGCAGGGGTGTTCAGTTGGAGCAAATTAGCTTTGGTTTGAGTTGTTCATGGGGCCTTGATGTTGGGGAAACAGAGACAAATTCAGTTGTGAAAAGTATTATGTATTAAGTGTTTGAATTTGTATATTTTTCTATGTCAAAATCATAATATAAATTACCATTGTTTGTGGAGGATTACATTTAAAAAAAGCAAAAAAAAAAAAAGAAAGAAAAAAGAAAGCTCTGGACATCTTTAATAAGCTTGCCACTGTTTTGTAGTGTAGACAAGTTAATGGTCATTTATTGTGTACTATTCCTTGATTCAGTGATGTGAAATTGAGTCCCCAAAAGGTTGTTTCTGAAGCTTGAGTACTTTCCAGTTACGCTACTTTGCTATGGACACCCCTGCTTTAAGAACCCTTTTGCTAGCTGTGCTGTTGTTGTATTTGATATTGCAAATTGCTATGTGTGTGGTGATGGCAAAAGGCTTTTAGAAGTTGGTGTTTTTTTTCTTAAAAAAATAAAACCATAGACAAAAACAAAGTGCAAAAAACTGAGATGGCAAGTGAAAGAGCAACACCACACATATAGATTGAACACTTGGAGGATACTCACTCATGGAGGATACCCATGTAGTGATTGCTCACTACCTTGCAGAGTATTTTTCCTGCCTTTCAGTCTTCTGCCCAGATCAGTGATAGATCGTCATAGAAAGTCATTCATGGATATTCTGCTATGTAATTTGCATTTGTTAGAAATACTGTCCTAAAAGTTTTATGAGATCAATTTTTAAAATTTTCAGGACCTGAATGGGAAAGAAGCTCCTGAAGTTATCAGTTTCCAGGCTTAGAAATTCCCTGTCTCTAATCATCTAAAACTCAAAAAGACTGAATCTATTTTGAGATCTAAATTAACATCTTTTCAGACACATACTTCCTGATTCAGTGTTTCTAATCATGATTAGAATTAGACTGCAAAGCATGTTGGGGGCTAGAACTGAGAACTCCATGTTGCTCTATATTGTAGGATTATAAATAGGAATGGAGTAAGCAGTACAAAGTGTACATTTTGGAAAAGACAGGTAGGTAACAAGTAACAGCATCACAAATCCAATTACTGTGCCTTCTAAATGAAGACACTTGGACACTTGAACTCCTCTTTTTATGACTAATACTTTTTTTAAAGTTAAAAATGTGAACAGGAAACTACTAAAATAAAAATTCTTTAAATTTAGCTGACTCTTTGCTGTAGGCTAGGAATACACCTGTTGTTATTAACAAGTTTGTTATGCATGTTCTTTTTTGTCTAACATTTCTTAACTCCCCCATTTATTGTCTATTAATATTTACTAGCAAACATAGTATTCTCACAGCCTAAGAGTTCATTATTTAAAGCTAAATAAATACATCACCTTTGCTCTGCCTTGGTCTTAAAAAAGATGTTTCTAGAGAAACAAGTTTTGTGGTTCTGTTCTCATTCGTTTCATTTTTTGAAATTCAAGAGTACCCAGAAAAAAGGCTTAGAGGTTAGAGCACTAAAATGCAAAAAAGGATTTATTTTCTTAAGTTTAAATAGATAAGTGAGTTCTTTTAAATGTTTTAGTTATTTTTCTCTAAGTTCCTGGCTTTATACATTACTAGGAATATTTTATTTTATGGGAGGGAGGGTTTTGAGGGAGGGTAGTAGGTATTGAAGAGGGAGTGGGGCTAGGTAGGGGAGAATATTTCTGAAAAAGAACGTATAATGAAGCTACAAATTAATCCTTATTTCTTATTCACTGCTGAATACTACCTCATGCAAAAATATTGATGTGGCTGCAAATTTCCCTCTGAAACTGATACAACTAGAGATCGATTACTTTAACATCTTCATTTAGGCTCATTTCATTATCTCTCATATACTTTTTTCTCTCTTTGATTCATTTCATTTTAGCAGATTTTAAATTAGGTATTTATTTGTGTTTTCAAGTGACTGTTTGATTAACACATTAAAACTTATTTTTCCCCTTTAAGTTATGATGCCTGCCTATAGAATTTAGACTGTTCTTCACCTGACCCATCCTGATATTATGTTGTTAGCTACCACGTCAAGGCCACTTTTAAGTCAGATTTGACAGCTTTTGTACAGGTGTATTTCCTACTATGCTCAGTACGAATGAAGGAGATGAAAAGATTGTGGCAAGTGGGAGTATTAAACGTTAGATGGCTGTTGAGCCAGAGAGGCCACTGGCTGTCATGCCTCTTACCAGCCAAGTTTAAAATAGAGTAGCAGTGGCATTGATTTTGCTTTTTTTCTCCCCTCCATTTTTTTTTTCAGATTTCAGTTTTGAGCCATAGACCAATCCTGTTTCCTTATTAAAATACTTTTTTTTTCTCAGTGGGTAGTCAGAGATTTTCTGGCTTCGAAACCCTTTCTTAAGCATGATCAGAGAATTCCCCTCATTAAGAGAGTGTCTTTTTTTCTTTTCAATTGTCTGATGTATACATACTCATGTATACATGTGCTCCTAGGAAGCACAAGTGCATCCTAGGAGGGCTTTGTAAGCTGGTTTTATAGACAGACTATGCCTGCAAGTAGGAATTTTGTGAAAGATCCTAGATTTCCCTTTGGCTCATATTTTTTCCTCTCTTCTTTTCAACATGTCTGATGAAGAGCCACATAAGGCCAAATATTCTTTCTTTTCCCTCTCAAAACATGTTACACGTTTAAATGTGAGGGAGCAGTCTCAGTTCTTAAATCCTAGGGAGTTCTATTCCATCTATTCTGATATCCCCTTTGGGAAGGAATTGGTGTGGCATGACTTACTTTTCTAACAACTGCATTGGGGACATCCCTGGGCAGGTAAACTTCTTCATGCAATATAAAGGCTTTATTTTGCATTGATTGCTTTTCCCCAAATATGGAAATATGCTATATACATGTAATTGGAAGAAGAAGAGAACCATGCTATGTGGAATCTCTTTTTTCTTTTCTCAATACTGATTAATCTTTGAAACTGTTCAGGATGAAATTTACCATCCCTTTGATCCTCTTAAAGCCAGTAGAATAAATTATGGCCCACCTTATTGCCCAAATAGGTAATGCACCAAGCTATCCCACAGTTCCTGAAGGGCAGTTGTTCTCAAAGTGTAGTCCTTTAACCAGCAGAAACAACATCACTTGGGAACTTGTCAGAAATGGTCATTCTCTGTTCTCATCCAGACCAACTGAAGCAGAAGCTCTGGCAGTGAGGCCTAGCAATTCATATGGATCAGATACACACTGAAAGGTTGAGGGCTTGTGAAAGTACAGGTTGATGGGCCCCACACTTAGAATTTCAGTAGGTGTGGGATGGGTCCTGAGTCTTTGCCTATTGAAAAATTCCAATGTGATGCCGAAGCTGCTGGTCCAGGGACAACACCTTAAGTATCACTGATCCATGGTAAACCTGCCTAATAGAGCTAATTGCACCTAAGGTGCTCATTTAAACTAGTTTGTTGACAAGGTGATCCACTGGTCGTGAATCAAAAATGTTAAATGGAATACAACTTAGAACTCTGAAAATTAGCAACATCAAGAGTACCATCCCGATAGTGTTCCTTTAGCATACAACTGATTGTATGATGGAAATTCAGTTGAACTTTTCATATAGCTCAATCATATCATTAATAAGCAAAAGAAAAGTGGTCCATTTGAGGCTGCAAGGATAAAGGGCAGTTTGGGGAGAGGCAGGGGTGTAGAGGATAACTCAATTGGACATCTATGATGGGAAAAGGATTATTATTGTACATAAGAGCAGTTCTGGTTGGAATTCCAATTCACTCTATGGGGACCATTTTGGTGTCGAATGTTTCCCCAAGCATCCTGACAAGTCTGGTCCACTTGGCTCTTTACCCTGGATAATAAGACCCTAACTGACTTTGAAAACCTGGCATACATGAGGTTAAGAAGTCTATTGTATACAGTCCTAGTGTTTGCCTTCTCAGTAAAATTACATTTAAGGATGTCATTTCATGAATCAAATTGTATCTGCTGACACTGAAGTGTATTGAGATGTTCTTTAGTTTAAGTATGTAACAAAGTAATATTCAAAGGGGAAGTGTGGGGGTGGGGATGGGACTGGGTGGCTTTATATTGATAATGAAATATTCCAGAGCAAAACACATTGTCCTAATGAAGTTGTTGCAGCTCTTTTTGTTTTCTTGTGAGGCTGGAATTGGCCTGTGGGTCACTTGTTGTGCAAAGTGAATTAATTTCAAATAGAACTCATATTGCTTTTGTAAAAAAAAAAGAAAATCAACCACCTTGTCTGAAATATATATTGTAAGGTGCTCTTGGTAAAGAACAACACACAAAAACCTGATCTTGATTGGAAAGCACTGTAGGTCATTAGGGAAAACTGATGATGCTGATTGTGCTCCAGCTGTGTTGGCAATTAAAGATGACCTTGTTACTAATTGAAAGTTGCTGTCAACCTTAGCAAACAAACCAGGTAACACCATTACAGGACTGGTTAAATAGATTTTTACTGGCACTGGCTGGTGTTCAGCTGAGGAAGGCTAGGATACAGACTTTAATGACCAAGAGCCAGACTAGCTCAAGCTAGAAATTCAGCAACAAATACCTCCTTGTGCTATTTGAATGCTAAGGTATTAGTTGCAAAAGGCTTATGCCTTCGCTCCTCTAGTGAGGGGAATGAGCCTGATGACACTATTACTGTTTACCTGTCAAACCAGGGTGGAAATACAGAGGGATGCAAGTACAGTATGTCTCATTAAGCAGTCTCTGTTGCTGATTATATGAAGATGAAATTGTTGTATATGCTGATCTGTATGTTGTGTACATTTTCACAGTGATTGAATCATTGTAAAAAAAAAAGACAAAAAAGAATCACCACTCTATTTTATGAAGATGATAAAGCAGCTTTATTAAATTATTACAGTTATGTTTTAAATGGTATTATCTGCCACATTATTTCCTTTTATCTGGTGGTTCTCTGTTTCCCCTTTAAATGTGTTTTCTCTGCTTCAAAAATTTAATGCATTTTAGTATTAAAAGATATTATGGAAAAATTGTTGAGTGTTGGGTGAAAATGTGTCTTGGAGAGCATTGGTTGGCTTGGGGGTAGGGTAGCTATTAGGCCAAGGAGGCAACCAGCCTTTGGTGGGGTCACTGGTGTTCAGGCCCAAAGGGTTCCTCTTGCTGTTTCTACGCTACACAATTGCTAGCTCTCCAACTGAGGAGATTCTTCATTCAGACTCCTGTCATTTCCTGAGAACCTCCCTTCCTTCCCCCACTAGTTAATACCATTTTCTGAGGAGAAAGACCCATTCATATCCATAATGGTAAATACTTTTCTGGGTGGTACTTTAAACAGGAGCATAAAACCATTCTTTTTTTTTTTTTTTTTTTTTTTTTGACTTCTTTTTTTTTAATAGTCCTTCTTGGATCTAATTATGAATCATTGATTCACTTTTTTTTTTTTAATTTATTTATTTATTTATTTATTTTTTACTTATTTATTTTTTAATATATGAAATTTACTGTCAAATTGGTTTCCATACAACACCCAGTGCTCATCCCAAAAGGTGCCCTCCTCAATACCCATCACCCACCCTGCCCTCCCTCCCACCCCCCATCAACCCTCAGTTCTCAGTTTTTAACAGTCTCTTATGCTTTGGCTCTCTCCCACTCTAACCTCTTTTTTTTTTTTTTTTCCTTCCCCTCCCCCATGGGTTTCTGTTACGTTTCTCAGGATCCACATAAGAGTGAAACCATATGGTATCTGTCTTTCTCTGTATGGCTTATTTCACTTAGCATCACACTCTCCAGTTCCATCCACGTTGCTACAAAAGGCCATATTTCATTCTTTCTCATTGCCACGTAGTATTCCATTGTGTATATAAACCACAATTTCTTTATCCATTCATCAGTTGATGGACATTTAGGCTCTTTCCATAATTTGGCGATTGTTGAGAGTGCTGCTATAAACATTGGGGTACAAGTGCCCCTATGCATCAGTAATCCTGTATCCCTTGGATAAATTCCTAGCAGTGCTATTGCTGGGTCATAGGGTAGGTCTATTTTTAATTTTCTGAGGAACCTCCACACTGCTTTCCAGAGCGGCTGCACCAATTTGCATTCCCACCAACAGTGCAAGAGGGTTCCCGTCTCTCCACATCCTCTCCAGCATCTATAGTCTCCTGATTTGTTCATTTTGTCCACTCTGACTGGCGTGAGGTGGTATCTGAGTGTGGTTTTGATTTGTATTTCCCTGATGAGGAGCGACGTTGAACATCTTTTCATGTGCCTGTTGGCCATCCGGATGTCTTCTTTAGAGAAGTGTCTATTCATGTTTTCTGCCCATTTCTTCACTGGGTTATTTGTTTTTCGGGTGTGGAGTTTGATGAGCTCTTTATAGATTTTGGATACTAGCCCTTTGTCCGATGTGTCATTTGCAAATATCTTTTCTCATTCCGTTGGTTGCCTTTTAGTTTTGTTGGTTGTTTCCTTTGCTGTGCAGAAGCTTTTTATCTTCATAAGGTCCCAGTAATTCACTTTTGCTTTTAATTCCCTTGCCTTTGGGGATGTGCCGAATAAGAGATTGCTACGGCTGAGGTCAGAGAGGTCTTTTCCTGCTTTCTCCTCTAAGGTTTTGATGGTTTCCTGTCTCACATTCAGGTCCTTTATCCATTTTGAGTTTATTTTTGTGAATGGTGTGAGAAAGTGGTCTAGTTTCAACCTTCTGCATGTTGCTGTCCAGTTCTCCCAGCACCATTTGTTAAAGAGACTGTCTTTTTTCCATTGGATGTTCTTTCCTGCTTTGTCAAAAATGAGTTGGCCATACGTTTGTGGGTCTAGTTCTGGGGTTTCTATTCGATTCCATTGGTCTATGTGTCTGTTTTTATGCCAACACCATGCTGTCTTGATGATGACAGCTTTGTAGTAGAGGCTAAAGTCTGGGATTGTGATGCCTCCTGCTTTGGTCTTCTTCTTCAAAATTACTTTGGCTATTCGGGGCCTTTTGTGGTTCCATATGAATTTTAGGATTGCTTGTTCTAGTTTCAAGAAGAATGCTGGTGCAATTTTGATTGGGATTGCATTGGATGTGTAGATAGCTTTGGGTAGTATTGACATTTTGACAATATTTATTCTTCCAATCCATGAGCAGGGAATGTCTTTCCATTTCTTTATATCTTCTTCAATTACCTGAATAAGCTTTCTATAGTTTTCAGCATACAGATCTTTTACATCTTTGGTTAGATTTATTCCTAGGTATTTTATGCTTCTTCGTGCAATTGTGAATGGGATCAGTTTCTTTATTTGTCTTTCTGTTGCTTCATTGTTAGTGTATAAGAATGCAACTGATTTCTGTACATTGATTTTGTATCCTGCAACTTTGCTGAATTCATGTATCAGTTCTAGCAGACTTTTGGTGGAGTCTATCGGATTTTCCATGTATAATATCATGTCATCTGAAAAAAGGCGAAAGCTTGACTTCATCTTTGCCAATTTGGATGACTTTGATTTCCTTTTGTTGTCTGATTGCATATACTAGAACTTCCAGCACTATATTAAACAACAGCGGTGAGAGTGGGCATCCCTGTCGTGTTCCTGATCTCAGGGAAAAAGCTCTCAGTTTTTCCCCATTGAGGATGATGTTAGCTGTGGGCTTTTCATAAATGGCTTTTATGATCTTTAAGTATGTTCCTTCTATCCCGACTTTCTCAAGGGTTTTTATTAAGAAAGGGTGCTGGATTTTGTCAAAGGCCTTTTCTGCATCGATTGACAGGATCATATGGTTCTTCTCTTTTTTTTTGTTAATGTGATGTATCACGTTGATCGATTTGCGAATGTTGAACCAGCCCTGCATCCCAGGAATGAATCCCACTTGATCATGGTGAATCATTCTTTTTATATGCTGTTGAATTCGATTTGCTAGTATCTTATTGAGAATTTTTGCATCCATATTCATCAGGGATATTGGCCTGTAGTTCTCTTTTTTTACTGGGTCTCTGTCTGGTTTAGGAATCAAAGTAATACTGGCTTCATAGAATGAGTCTGGAAGTTTTCCTTCCCTTTCTATTTCTTGGAATAGCTTGAGAAGGATAGGTATTATCTCTGCTTTAAACGTCTGGTAGAACTCCCCTGGGAAGCCATCTGGTCCTGGACTCTTATTTGTTGGGAGATTTTTGATAACCGATTCAATTTCTTCGCTGGTTATGGGTCTGTTCAAGCTTTCTATTTCCTCCTGATTGAGTTTTGGAAGCGTGTGGGTGTTTAGGAATTTGTCCATTTCTTCAAGGTTGTCCAATTTGTTGGCATATAATTTTTCATAGTATTCCCTGATAATTGTTTGTATCTCTGAGGGATTGGTTGTAATATTTCCATTTTCATTCATGATTTTATCTATTTGGGTCATCTCCCTTTTCTTTTTGAGAAGCCTGGCTAGAGGTTTGTCAATTTTGTTTATTTTTTCAAAAAACCAACTCTTGGTTTCATTGATCTGCTCTACAGTTTTTTTAGATTCTATATTGTTTATTTCTACTCTGATCTTTATGATTTCTCTTCTTCTGCTGGGTTTAGGCTGCCTTTGCTGTTCTGCTTCTATTTCCTTTAGGTGTGCTGTTAGATTTTGTATTTGGGATTTTTCTTGTTTCTTGAGATAGGCCTGGATTGCAATGTATTTTCCTCTCAGGACTGCCTTCGCTGCGTCCCAAAGCGTTTGGATTGTGGTATTTTCATTTTCGTTTGTTTCCATATATTTTTTAATTTCTTCTCTAATTGCCTGGTTGACCCACTCATTCGTTAGTAGGGTGTTCTTTAACCTCCACGCTTTTGGAGGTTTTCCAGACTTTTTCCTGTGGTTGATTTCAAGCTTCATAGCATTGTGGTCTGAAAGTATGCATGGTATAATTTCAATTCCTGTAAACTTATGAAGGGCTGTTTTGTGACCCAGTATATGATCTATCTTGGAGAATGTTCCATGTGCACTCGAGAAGAAAGTATATTCTGTTGCTTTGGGATGCAGAGTTCTAAATATATCTGTCAAGTCCATCTGATCCAATGTATCATTCAGGGCCCTTGTTTCTTTATTGACTGTGTGTCTAGATGATCTATCCATTTCTGTAAGTGGGGTGTTAAAGTCCCCTGCAATGACCACATTCTTATCAATAAGGTTGCTTATGTTTATGAGTAACTGTTTTATATATCTGGGGGCTCCGGTATTTGGCGCATAGACATTTATAATTGTTAGCTCTTCCTGATGGATAGACCCTGTAATTATTATATAATGCCCTTCTTCATCTCTTGTTACAGCCTTTAATTTAAAGTCTAGTTTGTCTGATATAAGTATGGCTACTCCAGCTTTCCTTTGGCTTCCAGTAGCATGATAAATAGTTCTCCATCCCCTCACTCTCAATCTAAAGGTGTCCTCAGATCTAAAATGAGTCTCTTGTAGACAGCAAATAGATGGGTCTTGTTTTTTTATCCATTCTGATACCCTATGTCTTTTGGTTGGCGCATTTAATCCATTTACATTCAGTGTTATTATAGAAAGATACGGGTTTAGAGTCATTGTGATGTCTGTATGTTTTATGCTTGTAGTGATGTCTCTGGTACTTTGTCTCACAGGATCCCCCTTAGGATCTCTTGTAGGGCTGGTTTCGTGGTGACAAATTCCTTCAGTTTTTGTTTGTTTGGGAAGACCTTTATCTCTCCTTCTATTCTAAATGACAGACTTGCTGGATAAAGGATTCTCGGCTGCATATTTTTTCTGTTTAGCACACTGAAGATATCGTGCCAAGCCTTTCTGGCCTGCCAAGTTTCAAAGGAGAGATCAGTCACGAGTCTTATAGGTCTCCCTTTATATGTGAGGGCATGTTTATCCCTTGCTGCTTTCAGAATTTTCTCTTTATCCTTGTATTTTGCCAGTTTCACTATGATATGTCGTGCAGAAGATCGATTCAAGTTACGTCTGAAGGGAGTTCTCTGTGCCTCTTGGATTTCATTGCCTTTTTCCTTCCCCAGTTCAGGGAAGTTCTCAGCTATAATTTCTTCAAGTACCCCTTCAGCACCTTTCCCTCTCTCTTCCTCCTCTGGGATACCAATTATGCGTATATTATTTCTTTTTAGTGTATCACTTAGTTCTCTAATTTTCCCCTCATACTCCTGGATTTTTTTATCTCTCTTTCTTTCAGCTTCCTCTTTCTCCATAACTTTATCTTCTAGTTCACCTATTCTCTCCTCTGCCTCTTCAATCCGAGCCGTCGTGGTTTCCATTTTGTTTTGCATTTCGTTTAAAGCGTTTTTCAGCTCCTCGTGACTGTTCCTTAGTCCCTTGATCTCTGTCGCAAGAGATTCTCTGCTGTCCTGTGTATACTGTTTTCAAGCCCAGCGATTAATTTTATGACTATTATTCTAAATTCACTTTCTGTTATATTATTTAAATCCTTTTTGATCAGTTCATTAGCTGTTGTTATTTCCTGGAGATTCTTCTGAGGGGAATTCTTCCGTTTGGTCATTTTGGATAGTCCCTGGAGCGGTGAGGACCTGCAGGGCACTTCCCCCGTGCTGTGGTGTATAACTGGAGTTGGTGGGCGGGGCCGCAGTCCGACCTGATGTCTGCACCCAGCCCACCACTGGGGCCACAGTCAGACTGGTGTGTGCCTTCTCTTCCCCTCTCCTAGGGGCGGGATTCACTGTGGGGTGGTGTGGCCCGTCTGGACTACTTGCACACTGCCAGGCTTGTGGTGCTGGGGATCTGGCGTATTAGCTGGGGTGGGTAGGCAAGGTGCACGGGGGCGGGAGGGGCAGGCTTAGCTCACTTCTCCTTAGGTGATCCACTTCAGGAGGGGCCCTGTGGCAGCGGGAGGGAGTCAGATCCGCTGCCGGAGGTTTGGCTCCGCAGAAGCACAGAGTTGGGTGTTTGCGCGGCGCGAGCAAGTTCCCCGGCAGGAACTGGTTCTCTTTGGGATTTTGGCTGGGGGATGGGCGAGGGAGATGGCGCTGGCGAGCGCCTTTGTTCCCCGCCAAGCTGAGCTCTGCCGTCCGTCCGGGGGCTCAGCAGCTCTCCCTCCCTTTGTCCTCCAGCCTTCCCGCTTTCTGAGCAGAGCTGTTAACTTATGACCTCCCAGACGCTAAGTCGCGCTTGCTGTCGGAACACAGTCCGTCCGGCCCCTCCGCTTTTGCCAGCCCGACTCGGGGGCTCAGCTTGGCCGGCGAGCCGCCCCTCCGCCCCGGCTCCCTCCCGCCAGCCCGTGGACCGCGCACCGCCTCGCCGCCCTTCCTACCCTCTTCCGTGGGCCTCTCGTCTGGGCTTGGCTCCGGAGACTCCGTTCTGCTAATCCTCTGGCGGTTTTCTGGGTTCTTTAGGCAGGTGTAGGTGGAATCTAAGTGATCAGTAGGACGCGCGGTGAGCCCAGCGTCCTCCTAAGCCGCCATCTTCCGGAACTCTCTACAAACAGTTTTTGAAAGCCTACCTTGTGCTAAGCATTGCACTAGGCTCCAATGGTACAGATGTAAATGATAGCTAATTTTCATATATCTGTATGGGATCTGTTCTAATTGCATTATGTATAGCCATTCAGCATATTTGTATTGAGCACTTACTGCATGCCAGGTAATGTTCTGCACACTAGGGTTACATGATTAAGAAAACAGACAAAAAAATATGTCCTCATGGAATTTATACTGTAATCCTCAGCACATTTATGAGGTTGATGCTATCTTTACTATTTATTTTATTCTATTATCATTTTTTAATTTACATCCAAATTAGCATATAGTGCAACAATGATTTCAGGAGTAGATTCCTTAATAACCTTTACCCATTTATCCCACCCCTTCTCCCACAACCCCTCCAGTAACCTTCTGTTTGTTCTCCATATTTAAGTGTCTTTCATGTTTTGTCCCCCTCCCTGTTTTTACATTATTTTTGTTTCTCTTCCTTTGTTTTCATCTGTTTTGTATCTTAAAGTCCTCATATGAGTAAAGTCATATGATATTTGTCTTTCTGTGACTAATTTCACTTAGCATAATACCCTATAGTTCCATCCACATAGTTGCAAATGGCAAATTTCACTTTTTGATTGCCGAGTAATACTTATATATATATATATACCACTTCTTCTTTATCCATTCATCCATCAATGGACATTTGGGATCTTTCCATACTTTGGATATTGTTGATAGTGCTGCTATAAACATGGGGATGTATGTGTCCCTTCAAAACAGCACACTTGTATCCCGTGGATATATGCCTACCAGTGCAGTTGCTGGGTCGTAGGGTAGTTCTATTTGTAGTTTTTTGAGGAACCTCCATACTATTTTCCAGAGTGGCTGCACCAGCTTGCATTGCCACCAACAATGCAAAAGAGATCCTCTTTCTTCCCATCCTCGCCAACATCTGTTGTTGCCTGAGTTATTAATGTTAGCCATTCTGACAGGTGTGAGGTAGTAACTCATTGTGGTTTTAATTTGTATTTCTCTGATGATGAGTGATGTTGAACATTTTTTCATGTGTCAGTTGGCCATCTGGATATCTTCTTTGGAGAAGTGTCTATTCATGTCTTTTGCCCATTTATTCACTGGATTCTTTGTTTTTTGGGTGTTCAGTTGGATAAGTTCCTTACAGATTTTGGATTTTAACCCTTTATCTGATAGGTCATTTTCAAATATCTTCTATTCTGTTGGTTGCCTTTTAGTGTTACTGATTTTTTCCTTCTCTGTGCAGAAGCTTTTTATTTTGATGTGATCCCAGTAGTTCATTTTTGCTTTTGTTTCCCTTGCCTCCAGAGACATGTTGAGTATGAAGTTGCTGCGGGCAAGATCAAAGAGGTTTTTGCCTGCTTTCTCTTCGAGGATTTTGATGGCTTCCTGTTTTACATTGAGGTCTTTCATCCATTTTGAGTTTATTTTTGTGTATGATGTAAGAAAGTGGTCCAGGTTATTTTTTCTCCATGTCGCTGTCCAGTTTCCAAGCAGCAATTGCTGAAGAGACTGTCTTTATTCCATTATATGTTCTTTGCTGCTTTGTCAAAGATCAGTTGGTCATATGTTTGTGGGTCCATTTCTGGGTTCTCTATTCTGTTCTATTGATCTGAGTGTATGTTCTTGTGCCAGTACTATACTGTCATGATGATTACAGCTTTGTAGTATAGCTTGAAATCTGGGATTGTGATGCCTCCTGCTTTGCTTTTCTTTATCAACATTGCTTTGGCTATTCAGGGTCTTTTCTGGTTCCATACAAATTTTAGGAATCTTTGCTCTAGCTCCTTGAAGAATGCTGGTATTATGTTGATAAGTATTGCATTGAATATGTAGTTTGCTTTGGTAGGTATTGGCATTTTAACAATATTTGTTCTTCCTATCCAGAAGCATGGAATATTTTTCCATTTTTTGTGTCTTCTTCAATTTCTTTCATAAGATTTCTATAGTTTCCAGTGTATAGATTTTTCACTTCTTTGGTTAGGTTTATTCCTAGGTATTTTCTGGTTTTTGGTGCAACTGTAAATGGGATCGATTCCTTGATTTCTCTTTCTGTTGCTTCACTCTTGGTGTGTAGGAATGCAACCGATTTCTGTGCATTGATTTTTTTATCCTGCGACTTTGTTGAATTCATCGATCAGTTCTAGCAGTTTTTTTGGTGGAATCTTTTTGGTTTTCTATATAGAGTATCATGTCATCTGTGAAGAGTGAATGTCTGACCTCCTCCTGGCCAATTTGGATGCCTTTTATTTTTCTGTGTTGTCTGAATGCTGAGGCTAAGACTTCCAATACTATGTTGAATAACAGTGGTGAGAGTGGACATCCCTGTCTTGTTCCTGACCTTAGGGGGAAAGCTCTCAGTTTTTCCCCATTGTGGATAATATTAGCATTGGGCCGCTCATATATGGCTTTTATGATCTTGAGGTATGATCCTTCTATTCCTACTCTCTTGAGGGTTTTTATTAAGAAAGGATGCTGTATTTTGTCAAATGCTTTCTCTGCATCTATTGAGAGGATCATATGGTTCTTGTCCTTTCTTTTACTGATGTGATGAATCACATTGATTTTTTTTTTTTTTTTTTTTTTTGGATATTGAACCAGCCCTGCATCCCAGGTATAAATCCTGCTTGGTCGTGGTGAATAATCTTTTAAATGCATTGTTGGATCAGATTGGCTAATATCTTGTTGAGGATTTTTGTATCCATATTCACCAGGGAAATTGGTGTATAATTCTAGTTTTTAGTGGGGTCTTTGTCTGGTTTTGAGAATCAAGGTAATGCTGGCTTCATAGAAAGTTTGGAAGTTTTCCTTCCATTTCTATTTTTTGGAAAAGCTTCAAGAGTATAGGTGTTAACTCCTCTTTAAAGGTTTGGTAGATTTCCCCTGGAAAGCCATCTGGCCCTGGACTCTTGGCAGATTTTTGATTACTAATTCAATTTCTTTACTGGTTATGGGTCTGTTCAAATTTTCTATTCCTTCCTGTTTCAGTTTCGGTAGTGTATATGTTTCTCAGAATTTATCCATTTCTTATAAATTGCCCATTTTATTGACATATAATTGCTCACAATATTCTCTTATTTTTATTTCTGCTGTGTTAGTTGTGATCACTCCTTTTTCATTCTTGATTTTATTTATTTGGTTTCTTTCCTGTTTCTTTTTGATCAAACTGGGTAGTGGTTTATCAATTTTGTTCATTCTTTCAAAGAACCAGCTTCTGGTTTCATTAAACTGTTCTGTTTTTTTTTTTAATTTTATATTGATAGAATTGATTTCTGCTGTAATCTTTATTATTTCCTACCTTCTGCTGGTTTGGGGTTTTATTTGCTGTTCTTATTCCAGGTCTTTAAGGCATAAGGTTAGGTTGTGTATCTGTGACCTTTCTTCCTTCTTTAGGAAGGCCAGGATTGCTATATACTTTCTTCTTATGACCACTTATGCTTGTCCCAGAAGTTTTGAGCTGTGGTGTTATCATTTTCATTGGCTTCCATGTACTTTTTCATTTCCTCTTTAACTTCTTGGTTATTCCATTCATTCTTTAGTAGGATGATCATTAGTCTCCAAGTATTTGTTAGCTTCCAAATTTTTTCTTGTTATTGGTTTTGAGTTTCATAGCATTGTGGTCTGAAATATGCATTGTATGATCTCGATCTTTTTGTACTTGTTGAGGACTGATTTGTGTCCCAGTACGTGATCTATTCTGGAGAATGTTCCATGTGTACTGAAGAAGAATGCCTATTCCGCTGCTTTGGAATGAAATGTTCTGATTACATCTGTTAAGTCCATCTGGTCCAGTGTGTCATTCAGAGTCACTGTTTCCTTGTTGATTTTTTTAATAGATGATCTGTCCATTGTTGTAAGTGGGGTGTTGAAGTCCCCTACTATTATGGTATTATTATCAATGAGTTTCTATATGTGTGTGATTAATTAATTTACATATTTGGGTGTTGCCACATTTGGAGCATAAATGTTTATAATTGTTAGGTCTTCTTGGTGGATAGACCCCTTAATTATGATATAATGCCCTTCTTCATCTCTCATTACACACTTTATTTTAAAGTCTAGATTGTCTGATATAAATATGGCTACTCCAGCTTTTTTGTTGACCATTAGCACAGTAGAAGTTTCTCCATCCACTTACATTCAAACTAAAAGTGTCTTTAGGCCTAAAGTTGGTCTCTTATAAACAGCATATAGATGCATCTTGTTTTCTTATCCATTCTGTTACCCTATGTCTTTTGATTGGAGCATTGAGTCCATTGACGTTTAGAGTAAGTACTGAAAGATATGAATTTATTGCCATTATGTGGCTTGTAGAGTTGGAGTTTCTGGTGGTGTTCTCTGTTCCTTTCTAGTCTTTGTTTTTTATTTTGTTTCATCTTATCTCCACTCAGAGTGTCCCCCTTAAAATTTCTTGCAGGGTTGGTTTAGTGGTTAAAAACTCCTTTAGTTTTTGTTTGTCTGGGAAACTTTTTATCTTTCCTTATATTTTGAATGACAGCCTTGCTGGATAAAGAATTCTTGGCTGCATTCATTTCTGAGTCAGCACATTGAATATATCCTGCCACTCCTTTTTGGCCTGTCAAGTTTCTGTGGATAGGTCTGCTGCAAACCTGATCTGTCTTTCCTTGTAGGTAAAGGACTTTTTTTCCCTTGCTGCTTTCATGATTCTCTCCTTGCCTGAGTATTTTGTGAATTTGACTATATATGCCTTGTTGATGCTTGGTTTCTGTTGACTCTAATGGGAGTCCTCTGTGCTTCCCGGATTTTAATGTGGGTGTCTTTCTCCAGGTTAAGAAACTTTTCTGCTATGATTTGCTCACATCACCTTTCTACCCTCTTTTTCTCTCTTCATTTTCTGGGACCCTATGATTGTGATGTTGTTTCTTTTTAATGAGTCACTGATTTCTCTGATTCTTAAATCATGGTCTTTTGTCTTAGTCTCCCTCTTATTTTCTGCTTCATTATTCTTCATAAATTTGTCCTCTATTTTTTTTAATATATGAAAATTATTGTCAAATTGGTTTCCATAAAACACCCAGTGCTCATCCTAAAAGGTGCCCTCTTCAAGACACATCACCCACCCTCCCGTTCCTCCCACCCCCCATTAACCCTCAGTTTGTTCTCAGTTTTTAAGAGTCTCTTATGCTTTGTCTCTCTCCCACTCTAACCTCTTTTTTTTTCTTCCCCTCCCCCATGGACTTCTGTTAAGTTTCTCAGGATCCACATAAGAATGAAAACATATGGTATCTGTCTTTCTCTGTATGGCTTATTTCACTTAGCATCACACTCTCCAGTTCCATCCACGTTGCTACAAAGGACCATATTTCATTCTTTCTCATTGCCACGTAGTACTCCATTGTGTATCTGAACCACAATTGTTTTATCCATTCATCAGTTGATAGACATTTAGGCCTTTTCCACAATTTGGCTATAGCTGAGACTGTTGCTATAAACATTGGGGTACAAGTGCCCCTATGCCATCAGTACTCCTGTATCCCTTGGGTAAATTCCTAACAGTGCTACTGCTGGGTCATAGGGCAGGTCTATTTTTAATTTTTTGAGGAACCTCCACACTGTTTTCCAGAGCGGCTGGACCAATTTGCATTCCCACCAACAGTGCAAGAGGGTTCCCGTTTCTCCACATCCTCGCCAGCATCTATACTCTCCTGAATTGTTCATTTTGGCCACTCTGGCTGGTGTGAGGTGATATCTGAATGTGTTTTTGATTTGTATTTCCCTGATGAGGAGCGACGTTGAACACCTTTTCATGTGCCTGTTGGCCATCCGGATGTCTTCTTTACAGAAGTGTCTATTCATGTTTTCTGCCCATTTCTTCACTGGATTTTTTGTTTTTCAGGTGTGGAGTTTGGTGAGCTCTTTATAGATTTTGGATACTAGCCCTTAGTCCGATATGTCATTTGCAAATATCTTTTCCCATTCCGTTGGTTGCCTTTTAGTTTTGTTGGTTGTTTCCTTTGCTGTGCAGAAGGTTTTTATCTTCATAAGGTCCCAGTAATTCATTTTTGCTTTTAATTCCCTTGCCTTTGGGGATGTGTCGAGTAAGAGATTGCTATGGCTGAGGTCAGAGAGGTCTTTTCCTGCTTTCTCCTCTAGGGTTTTGATGGTTTCCTGTTTCACATTCAGGTCCTTTATCCATTTTGAATTTGTTTTTGTGAATGGTGCAAGAAGGTGGTCTAGTTTCATTCTTCTGTATGTTGCTGCCCGGTTCTCCCAGCACCATTTGTTAAAGAGACTGTCTTTTTTCCATTGGATGTTCTTTCCTGCTTTGTCAAAGATGAGTTGGCCATACTTTTGTGGGTTTAATTCTGGGGTTTCTATTCTATTCCATTGGTCGATGTGTCTGTTTTTGTGCCAATACCATGCTGTCTTGATGATGACAGCTTTGGAGTAGAGGCTAAAGTCTAGGATTGTGATGCCTCCTGCTTTGGTCTTCTTCTTCAAAATTACCTTGGCTATTCGGGGCCTTTTGTGGTTCCATATGAATTTTAGGATTGCTTGTTCTAGTTTCGAGAAGAATGCTGGTGCAATTTTGATTGGGATTGCATTGAATGTGTAGATAGGTTTGGGTAGTATTGACATTTTAACAATATTTATTCTTCCAACCCATGAGCATGGAATGTTTTTCCATTTCTTTATATCTTCTTCAATATCCTTCATAAGCTTTCTATAATTTTCAGCATACAGATCTTTTACATTTTTGGTTAGGTTTATTCCTAGGTATTTTATGCTTCTTGGTGCAATTGTGAATGGGATCAGTTTCTTTATTTGTCTTTCTGTTGCTTCATTATTAGTGTATAAGAACGCAACTGATTTCTGTGCATTGATTTTGTATCCTGCGACTTTGCTGAATTCATGTATCAGTTCTAGCAGACTTTTGGTGGGATCTATCGGATTTTCCATGTATAATATCATGTCATCTGAAAAAAGTGAAAGCTTAACTTCATCTTTGCCCATTTTGATGCCTTTGATTTCCTTTTGTTGTCTGATTGCTGATGCTAGCACTTCCAACACTGTGTTAAACAACAGCGGTGAGAATGGACATCCTTGACGTGTTCCTGATCTCAGGCGGAAAGCTGAGGGCATCCCCACTGAGGATGATGTTAGCTGTGGGCTTTTCATAAATGGCTTTTATGATGTTTAAGTATGTTCCTTCTATCCCGACTTTCTTGAGGGTTTTTATTAAGAAAGGATGCTGAATTGTGTCAAATGCTTTTTCTGCATCGATTCACAGGATCATATGGTTCTTATCTTTTCTGTTATTAATGTGATGTATTATGTTGGTTGATTTGTGAATGTTGAACAAGCCCTGCATTCCAGGAATGAATCCCACTTGATCATGGTGAATAATTCTTTTTATTAGCTGTTGAATTCGATTTGCTAGTATCTTATTGAGAATTTTTGCATCCATATTCATCAGGGATATTGGCCTGTAGTTCTCTTTTATACTAGGTCTCTGTCTGGTTTAGGAATCAACGTAATACTAGCTTCATAGAATGAGTCTGGAAGTTTCCCTTCTCTTTCTATCTGTTGGAACAGCTTGAGAAGGATAGGTATTATTTCTGCTTTAAATGTCTGGTGGAATTCTCCAAGGAAGCCATCTGGTCCTGGACTCTTATTTGTTGGGAGATTTTTGAATAAGTGGTTCAGTTTCTTCCCTGTTTATGGGTCTGTTCAAACTTTCTATTTCTTCCTTTTTGAGTTTTGGGAGTGTATGGGTGTTTAGGAATTTGTTCATTTCTTCCAGGTTTTCCAGTTTGTTGGTATATAATTTTTCATAGTATTCCCTGATAATTGGTTGTATTTCTGAGGGATTGGTTGTCATAATTCCATTTTCATTCATGATTTTATCCATTTGGGTCCTCTCCCTTTTCTTTTTGAGAAGCCTGGCTAGAAGTTTATCAATTTTGTTTATTTTTTCAAAAAACCATCTCTTGGTTTCATTGATCTACTCTACAGTTTTTTTTTTTTTTTTACCTTACATATTGTTTATTTCTGCTCTGATCTTTATTATTTCTCTTCTTCTGCTGGGTTTGGGGTGTCTTTGCTGCTCTGCTTCTATTTCCTTTAGGTGTGCTGTTAGATTTTGTTTTTGGGATTTTTCTTGTTTCTTGAGATAGGCCTGGATTGCAATGTATTTTCCTCTCAGGACTGCGTTCACTGCATCCCAAAGCATTTCAATTGTTGTATTTTCATTTTCGTTTGTTTCTATATATTTCTTAATTTCTTCTCTAATTGCCTGGTTGACCCACTCATTCTTTAGTAGGGTGTTCTTTAACCTCCATGTTTTTGGAGGTTTTCCAGACTTTTTCCTGTGGTTGATTTCAAGCTTCATAGTATTGTGGTCTGAAAGTATGCATGGTATGATCTCAATTCTTGTATATTTATGAAGGGCTCTTTCGTGACCCAGTATGTGATCTATCTTGGAGAATGTTCCGTGTGCACTCGAGAAGAAAGTATATTCTGTTGCTTTGGGATGCAAAGTTCTAAATATATCTGTCAAGTCCATCTGATCCAATGTATCATTCAGGGCCCTTGTTTCTTTATTGACCATGTGTCTAGATGATCTATCCATTTCTGTAAGTGGAGTGTTAAAATCCCCTGCAATTACCACATTCTTATCAATAAGGTTGCTTATATTTAGGAGTAATTGTTTTATGTATTTGGGGGCTCCTGTATTCGGCGCATAGACATTTATAATTGTTACCTCTTCCTGATGGATAGACCCTGTAAATGGTTATATAATGCCCTTCTTCATCTTTTGTTACAGCCTTTAGTTTAAAGTCTAGTTTGTCTGATATAAGTATGGCTACTCCAGCTTTCTTTTGGCTTCCAGTAGCATGATAAATAGTTCTCCATCCCCTCACTCTCAATCTAAAGGTGTCCTCAGATCTAAAACGAGTCTCTTGTAGACAGCAAATAGATGGGTCTTGTTTTTTTATCCATTCTTATACCCTATGTCTTTTGCTTGGAGCATTTAGTCCATTTGCATTCAGTGTTACTATAGAAAGATATGGATTTAGAGTCATTGTGATCTCTGTAGGTTTCATGGTTGTAATGATGTCTCTGGTACCTTGTCTCACAGTATCCCCCTTAGGATGTCTTGTAGGGCTGGTTTAGGGGTGATGAATTCCTTCAGTTTTTGTTTGTTTGAGAAGACCTTTATCTCTCCTATTCTAAATGACAGATTTTCTGGTTAAAGGATTCTCGGCTGCATATTTTTTCTGTTCATCACATTGAAGATTTTGCCATTCCTTTCTGGCCTGTCAAGTTTCAGTAGAGAGATCCGTCACGAGTCTTATCGGTCTCCCTTTTTATGTTAGAGCACGTTTATCCCTAGCTGCTTTCAGAATTTTCTTTTTATCCGTGTGTTTTGCCCGTTTCACCATGATGCAGAAGATCGATTCAAGTTATGTCTGAAAGAAGTTCTCTGTGCCTTTTGGATTTCAATGCCTTTTTCCTTCCCCAGATCAGGGAAGTTCTTAGCTATTATTTCTTCAAGTACACCTTCAACAGTTTTGCCTCTCTCTTACTTCTCTGGAATACCAATTATGCATAGATTATTTCTCTTTAGTGCATCACTTAGTTCTCTGATTTTCCCGTAATACTCCTGGATTTTTTTATCTCTTTTTCTCAGCTTCCTCTTTTTCCATAATTTTATTTTCTAGTTCACCTATTCTCTCCTCTGCCTCTTCTATCCGAGGTGTGGTCGTCTCCATTTTATTTTGCAGCTCATTAATAGCATTTTATAGCTCCTCCTGGCTGTTTCTTATTCCCTTGATCTCTGTAGCAATAGATTCTCTGCTGTCCTCTATACTGTTTTCAAGCCCAGCGATTAATTTTATGACTATTATTCTAAATTCACTTTTGTTATATTGTTTAAATCATTTTTGATCAGTTCATTAGCTGTCACTACTTCCTGGACTTTCTTTTGAGGGGAATTCTTCTGTTTCATTATTTTGTCATTTTCGATAGTCCCTGGAGTGGTGCGGATCTGCAGGGCACTTCCCCTGTGTAGTCTTGAATAACTCGCATTGGTGGGCGGGGCCGCAGTCAGACCTGATGTCTTCCCCCAGCCCACCGCTGGGGCCACAGTCAGACTGGTGTGTACCTTCTCTTCCCCTCTCCTAGGGGCGGGATTCACTGTTGTGTGGTGTGGCCTCTGTTTGGGCTACTTGCACACTGCCAGGCTTGTGGTGCTGGGGATCTGGTTTATTAGCTGGTGTGGTTTGGCAAGGTGCCCAGGGATGGCGGGTCAGCAGACTCAGCTTGCTTTTGATTCAGTGCTCCACTTCTGGAGGGGCCCTGTGGCACCAGGAGGGAGTCAGACCCGCCAGAGGGATGAACCCGCAGAAGCACAGCATTGGGTGTTTGCGCAGTGCAAGCAAGTTCCCTGACAGGTATTGGTTCCCTTTGGGATTTTGGCTGGGGGATGGTCGAGGGAGATGGCGCTGTTGAGCACCTTTGTTCCCCACCAAGCTGAGCTCTGTCATCCAGGACTCAACAACTCTACCTTCTATTGTCCTCTAGCCCTCCCACTCTCTGAGCAGAGCTATTAACTTACAACGTTCCAGATGTTAAGACCTGCTTGATGTGAGAACACACTCCGTCCAGCCCCTCCGCTTTTGCAAGCCAGACTCGGGGGCTTTGCTTTGACGGTGGGCTGCCTGTCTGCCCCAGCTCCCTCCTGCTTGTCCGTGTAGTGCGCACCACCTCTCCACCTTTCCTACCTTCTTCCGTGGGGCTCTTGTCTACGCTTGGCTCAAGAGAATCCATTCTGCTAGTGTTCTGGTTGTTTTCTGGGTTATTTATACACAGGTGTGGGTAGAATCTAAGTGATCAGCAGGATGCAATGAGACCAGCATCCTCCTACGCCTCCATCTTCCCCTCCAGACAGTATCAAGTTTGTCCTCTATATTGATTATTCTCTGTTCTGCCTCATCCATCCCTGCTGCTGTGGCACCCATTCCAGATTATATCTCAGGTATAGCGTTTTTTTTTTTTATTTCATCCTGTCTAGCTTTTGCTTCTTTTATCTCTGCAGAAAGGGATTCTAATCTATTTTCAACCCCAGCTTGTATTCTCATTATCATGCTTCTAAACTCTGGTTCAGACATCTTGCTTGTATCTGTGTTGATTAAGTCCTTTGCTGTTGTTTCTTTTTGCTCTGTATTTTAGGGTGAATTCCTTTGTTTCTTCATTTTGAAGGAAAAAAATAATAAAGTAAAAAATTAAAATTAAAAAATTAAAAACAACACACACACATAAATCAAATAAATGGTGCTAGATCAAAGGTGTATTTTGGTCTGGGTGTTGAAAAGGTCTTGCTAGATTAGAGAAAACGGGGGAAAAAAGGAAGAAAAAAGTTTGAAAATTTGAAAAAATGAATACAGTGAAATAGAATAAAATGAAATTATGGAAGTAAATTAGAATTTGAAAAATTTATAAGAAATTAAATATAGTAGAAAAAAATTAAAGAAAAATATTTTTAATAAAAACTGACAATAAAATAATTTTTTCTCTTTCTATATTCATGAAAAAGAAAAGAAATTAAAAGAAAAAAAAGAAATTTGAATAATGGACCAGCAAACAGACCGAAATACGATTGAAATTACATTGTTTTCCCCTAGAAGTCAAACATGAAGCACCTTATAGTCTGTAAACTAAGCAGGTGGGGACACTTGTGGTTTTCCTGAAGAGCGAGGTTGGCCCAGTTGGGTGGGGCATAATGCAATGGCTCCGTTCTTGACTAGATGGTGCTGCTTAGTTTACTGGGGTGGATTGTTGTAGCACTTGTGTATGCACATGCGTGGGAGGGGTGAAAATGGCGTCACCCAGCGACCCAGTCTCTAGTATTGGAACTCTGCTCTCCCCTGTCAGCAATTGCACCCTATCCTTTGTGTCCAGCTTCCATCCACTCCTAGTTTTTACACTGTCCATGAGCAAGCCATCAGGTTGCCAGGCAGCACCTTCCTCCTGAGTTTTATCTCAGATGTGGCTGTGTTTCCTGACCCCTCACTACAGAGAGACTGTTTTTCACCCATTCTGACCCTCTGCAAGAGAGTCTCACTGAGATGGCTGGGTGCCTGCCACATTCAGGAACGTTCATGGGACTGTGCTGTTGCCAATGCTCAGAGACTGTGGCTAGGTGCCAGCTTGCCCCTGAAAAAGTTCATGCAATCATGTAGCAGAAGTGTTTCAGGGATTATGGAAAATCACCACACACATCTGACACCACGCTTCACCTTTAACGACCTTGTTCCAGCACCAGCAAATGTGGTTGTTCTCTGGGGTCTCCTCGGACCTCTGGTGTCTGTTGGCATGGCCGCACAGATTCTACCAAATGTCTTCCCAGCAGGGGAACTGTCTCTCCCTGTGTGGCCTGAGGACACCCCGGACTTCACTCTGCCCCTGGGGATTCACCCTTCCTACCAGAGCACCACCAGGTATAGAACTGCGGAGTTTCAGACTCTGCACACCCTCTGTTTATAGTCTTAATGGAATTTAAACTCTATTCTTTCTCCTTTCTCCCTTTTTTGTTCAGTCCCTGTGGTTGTTTCCACTTTTCCACTTTCTCTCCAGCTGCTTTTGGGGGGGGGTGCTTTTCCCATACTCTCTCCCAGTCTCTGTCCTCTCTCCACAAGCAAAAATGGCTCCCTCCCCCTCTACAACTTCTCTCTCCCCCAGTTCACCTCCCCATGCCGCATACCTGCTGAGTTCTGTGGTTCAGTTTGTGCAGATTGTTTTGTTAATCCTCAAATCCGTTTATTAGGTATGCAGTATGGTTTAGTATTGATCTGGATGTATTTCATGGACATGAGATGCAAGAAAAACTTCCATGGTTTTCCTCCATCTTGGCTCCTCCACATTGATTCTATCTTTACACCCATTTTATAGATGAGAAAGCTGAGACGCAGAGAGATAATTAACTTATGCAAGATCTCACTGGCAGGAAGTGGCTCAGCTGTGCTTACACTAAGGTAGTCTGTTTTTCAAGACTAGTTTTAAGTATTGCATTCTATTGACTTTCAAAGAATAATAAGAGCCTTTGCACTCAAGTAGCTGATGGATTATATGGGAAGACTGGGCAAAAAAATTAACAAAAATAGGTATAACAAAAATAGCCATAGCTAACACTTACTGAGTGCTTACTCTATTCCAGTCGTTCTGTTAAGAGTTTGACATGTTTTGTTTCATTTCATCTTCTTAAAAACCTAAAGTATAGATAACATTATGAACCCCATTCTACAGATGAAACAATTATTGGGCTCCACATCCCATATCCTTAACTACTATAATGTAGGGCTCTCTAAATAAGTATTTAAAATACATTACACACATATGTGAGCACAGTACAACTTATAGAATAACAAAGTTGGAACCTCCCCACCTCCAGGCTTTGTTTTCATTACTTTCAAAGTGCTAATATTGTATTTTGATCTTTGGTAGCTTGTCCATACTGTAGGAGCTACATGCTTTGCTGTGATAGTCTTTTCTGAAAGGCCACCTAATTTAGCTGCTCAATTTCCAAGATATTTCTGGCCTGACGTCTCTAGAAGGTCTGCCAAGGTTTATTGGTGTTGCAGGCTGCTGTTGTAACAGCATTTTTAGGACTTTTAAAAAATGGGACTCTGTCCCTTGGTGAAGAAGCATCATGGTATAGTGACTAAACTTATTATCCTTAGACTCTTGCAGCCTAAAGTTCAAATCCAGTCTACTACCTCTCTCTAGCTTGGCAAGTTACTTAAACTTTCTTTACCTTAGTTTCCTAGCACTAAAAGCAAATTCTTCTGGAAGCCTTAAGAGGAGGGAAAAGTGTATATTAGAAAGAGGACTAGGACAACTACTTATTTTTCTCAGTGTTGTGTGTGTGTGTGTGTGTGCCATGAGTGTGAAAGTACAGACTCAGTCTCACAGTCTCCAATCTCCCCAGCCCAACTGACTACAGTATAAAGAAGTATTATTCCCATTTATTCAGCCATCCTTTATGATTTTCCCTCTAGAAAGTACTATATAATAGAATCACACATAAAATTGTATTTCATATCTATCCTAATAATAAGAGTTCACTCTTGACCACATTTGTTAAAATGAATATCAAATAATGATTTTCCACTTATTGTCAAGTGTTAGCCAACTTTATATCCACCCATAGTTATCATGCAACAGTTGAACATTAATATTTATTGCTGGATGATAGCAATTTTACAGAGCTTTGCTTCAAATGTTTGGTGCCTCACAATCTGTTGTCACAAAAAGTGTAACAAAGCAAATGACAGGAGAGCAGATTATAATGGAGTCTGATGGTTCATCTTTAAAAGGGAAACCTATTTCCAGAGACAACATCTGCAGGGCCATAGCTGGAGCTGTTATACTCTTAGCAGATGGAACTGGTGTGAACTGGAAATTCACAAAGCATGGGAGACTGAAGTTTGTCACCTCACCGGATTGCTTTCTAGATAGTTCATTGTCTAGTAGCCTTAGAATCTGCAAATGTCAAATGAATACACATTGTCTTCAGAGTAAAAGACTTTCCCATGGGGGCGCCTGGTTGGCTCAGTCAGTTGAGTGTCTGACTGCAGCTCAGTTGATGAACTCACAGTTCATGAGTTTGATCCCCATGTCGGGCTCTGTGCTGACAGAGCCTGGAGCCTGCTTTGGATTCTGTGTCCCTCTGTCTCTGTTCCTCCCCCCTTACACTCACTCTCTCTTAAAAGTAAATAAAGATGAAAAAAAAAGACATTCCCATGTATAAATTTCTTTCTTTTTTTAAAAAATGTTTATTTATTTTTGAGAGAGAGAGAGAGAGACAGAGCATGAACAGAGGACAGGAGAGAGAGGGAGACACAAAATCTGAAGTAGGCTCTAAGCTCTGAGCTGTCAGCACAGAGCCTGCCGCAGGGCTCAAACTCATGAACCATGAGATCATGACCTGAGCAGAAGTCAGTCGCCTAACTTACTGAGCCACTTCATGCGCCCCCATGTGTAAATTTCAACATTACTCTTTTGTTGAGAGACTCATGGCTCAGATAGTTACATGTTTCCTTGTACTGTATACATGGGAAGATCACAGCCATTTGTCTGTGGATGCATTTGTAAGAACTGAATGATAAAATCATGACTATCATATATGGAAAGAACCTATCAAGTCAGTTAACTCCCCCCTAATCATGGCAGTGTTGTTCCTTCAACAGTCTGGCCTATGTCCAGTTTTACTTTAAAGGAAAAGCATTTACAATATTCCCTTTCACATTAGCCTCCTGATTGTAATAATGCTTTCTTTCTTCCCTCTCGCCACCTTTTCTTGGTGAATAGTTGTAAGATAATGAAATCTATACTGTATTAAATTACTCAAAGATCTAAATGTAAAACTTTATTATAATACAGGACTGTGCTAAAATAACATCCTGTGTTAGTAACTTTACATTATGTTAACTTCCTATTTTGCCTAGAAGTAGAAAACACAGAGCCTTTTAACAAAGGAGCTAGTTCTTTAACAGTCTCACTTAAACACAGGTAGTTGTATTCTGAGGGTTACATTTAACACACTATATTTTGAAAATGACAATAAAAATTGATTTGGAAATTCTAAAACTTTTTGCTAATGTGTCATTCCTATTTCTAACATTGAAGGACAATATATTTAATATATTTGGCTTAGTACCTATGGCTGATGGGCTAATGGAGACTAGAAATATGTAGAAGGATAGATTTTGATAAGGGAGACTAGTGACTCACACTTGCTTATCAAATGATATTTCATTCAGAGTTATATATCAGCAATAATAAGCACAGTGCTATGATTTGTAGTTGAACATCAAAAAAAGAAGCTGTTTATGAGTGGTCAAAAAAATAAGCAATAATCAGAAGAGTTCCAAAAATTACTGTAAGTAAAAGACTTCATCTTGTGTCTCTGGGAAGAAGAGATTTTTCACTCTTTAATTTTTAAGCAATAAAAATTAAAACAAAGGCATTGGCAATAATACTACATACACATTGCACGTTAAATATGTGTAAACCCTCCTGAACCTACAGAGCACTTCACATTATTCAACAAAATCTTGGTTGGCCACCTACTCTATGGAAAGCACTCTGCTAGATGATATGGGGAGAACAAAAGAGTGTATCATTAACTCACATGTAAAATGACAGTTGTCAAAGCCCTGTTCAACATGCTGTTTTCTCCACATCTTCTTTATATTTTTTTTAAATGTTTATTTATTTATTTTGAGAGAGACAGGGAAAGTGTGAACAGGGGAGGGGCAGAGAGAGAGGGAGACAAAAAGTCTCAAGCAGGGGCCATGCTGTCAGCACAGAGCCTGATGTGGGGCTCCATTCTATAGACTATGAGACCATGACCTGAGCCGACATCAGGAGTTGGACGCTTAACTGACTGAGCCACCCAGGCTTCCCTATTTTGTATTTTTAACAAACCATCCACATGTGACAGTCTGCAATATAAGGGCAGACTAAAGAGGCTACTTACCAGCAACATGATTTCAATCTAAAGAGACAAATAGCGGTGCATAATTTGTGAAGCCCAAAGGGCATGTTTCAAGAAAATAGCACTTCTATGGAATTAACTCATCCTATAGGATTAAGGACTAGACAACATCAGAAATGCAATGTGTGTGTGAGTTTACAGATGCATAATAACTACAGTTACCAGATCTGAGTTTGAGGATAAGACAGAATATCATAGTGTTTGCTGTGTTTGTCAAGTATATATAGTTACACATCTAATGCTTTAATCATCGGATGTTGGATTCTTTTTTCTTCATATGATCTTTTAGTAATGTGTTGATGCTCAAAAATATTTAGACATAAAGTTTGGAATATTGAACCATTTTGGCATCGCATTAACATTTTTTAATACAAAATATCAGGTTTCTTCAAAGCTTCACTCATTTTTGGTATTTTTGATTCTAAGGAAAACAAAATATCGAACCTGCCTTGTCTTGGGTCTACTTTAAAAACTGGCCCCGGGATTTTCCCTCTCGTGCTGAATTTTTTTTGTGGAGCATCTTGAAGTCAATCAGCAATGGCTAGGGAAAAACTCAGTGGGTAAGAGTAACTTCTAGGAGAATAAATTTTTGCTTTCTTCCTTATTACTATTTTAAAAATTTTCTAATGTTCAATTTTGAGATCAAGAGAGAGAGAGAGAGAGACAAAGCGGGGGCAGGGGAGGGGTAGAGAGAGAGGGAGGCAGAGTCTGAAGCAGGCTCCAGGCTGTCAGCACAGAGCCCAACATGGAGCTCGATCGAACTCATGAACCACAAGATCATGTCATAAGCCAAAGTCAGACGCTTAACCAAGCCACCCAGGTGCCCCAATCCTAGTTTTTCTAATAGAGGTTAAGACTAGTGGTGCTCATCGGTAAAGGTAATAGCTAACATTAACAGGTGCTTCCTGTGAGCCAGGCTTTGCTTTAATTACTTTACAGGAATTCTCTCACCATAACTCTGTGGTTTATGTAATATTATTACCTCCATTTTGTAGTTGAGGCAACTGAGGCTCAGAGATTAAATAAGTTGCCCACCAACTCACAGTCTTAAGTAGCAAAGCTGAGTGTGATACTCAAGCAGTCTGGCTTCAGAATTCAAGAGAGTAACCACTAAAGTGTCCTACCCATGGGACAGACTTGAGAGTGGTGTGGTCTGGTAATTGACATTAAAAAAAAATCTCCCTGGGGATTCTGATGAGCTTCCAGGGTGTAGAAGTTCTGTTTGAAAGCAAGCTGACCTCATTTATTTGAAAAGGATCCAGTGCCAACGTTTGAGGAGAAAAGGGAGGCAGACAGTAGAGAAGCTCATGAACCATCTGATACTAAATACCTACCATATGGTCAAAATGATTCCCACTGCCTCCCAGTGAAGAAAGCAGACACTTTGCATATGAAATCCACTGTTTATTTTCTTGTGCAGTGGTTTCAGTTATAATTAAGTGTTTCACATCAGACAAGGAATTAATAACAAACGATCTCTTACCTCAGTGGTGCAGTAACAAATGTGTAGTAATTTGAAGGCTGGAAATAAAATTATTACTCCCAAAGATGCAATAAATATACGATATGTTTAGAGAGTCCTTTGATGAAATGAACACTGAAGGTGCTGCTAGCAGTACTTCTGCTTAAGAAAAAAAATAGTTAAAAAAAGAAGCAGCATTTAAAAATGCTGTCTGATCTGTCACCATTTTGTTAACATGTAATACCTTAAGGACACAACTTAGAAATAGAGTCTTCAGTGAAGCAAAAACTCATTCCCTCTTCACATCACAGGAGGGGAAACTAGCAAGTAGAACAGTCAGGCATATAATTTTGCAGTTTAAAAGCAACTTGGTAAGATAGGTTGCTTCTGCTTCTTTTCTTTCTTTGCTTGGTCTCTGAAAAGAGCAATGGCCAAATGTTATGATTTTTTTTTCAGTTAAGCACCCTGATGCCTGCCCCCAAGACCCATTTCCATTCTATTATCTTAGCACTCACAGCATTCTGGGAGATCTGCTATTTTTCCTCTCTCTGCCAGGCTCCTTGTTTCAAGGACTCCAAGGAAATCATTCTCAGCCTGTATATTCAACTGACTCTGGCTCTGATCTTAAGCATTAGCAGAAGCAGAAAAGAAGTCCAAGGTTGGGACTAGCTGCTGTTGCTAGTGTCCAGTCCCTGGGGAGAGTCCGAGGTCGGGTTTCTTTAAAGGAACTTGCCTGCTTAATGCTTGCCACAACCAACTTTCCTATTGCTGGACACTAGTAGGTACTGCACCACAGTGCAAAGCAGCAGCTCCCCATGTTGGAGTTGGGCTTTTACCCTACATTTAAAATTTTGTTGAAATACATATATATACACACAAAGTTACAAAAATGTGCAAGGAAGTTCATGCAGTATTCACCCCTCCTTCCCCAATGTTATCGTCTTGCATAAATATAGTATACTATCAAAACCATGAAATTGGCATTAGTATGATTCACAGAGCTTACTCAAATTTCACAAGTTATAGTCACACCCATTTGTGTGTGCTGGTGTGTGTGTACGTGTGTGTGTATAGTTTTATGTAATTTTATCACGTGTATCTGTCTTGATTGCTGTACTTATGTAATAGGCAATAGGCCTTAACACCAGGAAGAGTGATTTCTTACTCTTTTTTAAAGAAAAATCTTCCCTTTATTTTTTCCTCCCTTTTTCTCATTACACTGAAGATTGCACTCATCAGCAACTTTTCCTACCCCCAAATTGCCTATGGCTACGAGTTCATGTTATCTCGTGTGAATGGAGCCAGTGCATTCTGGGAGCGGTCATAGGAACCAATTTGCTCGAGGAAATTTCCAGGTGTACAGCTGAGATTTTCCTTGGAAAATAGAATAAGAAATTGGAGGATATATTTGGTTTGCTTTACTACCAACTCTTTACAAATGCACTCCCAAATATCTCAGCCCAGAGGTATCACCTAGAAGAATTATCTGATTATTGCCTCTGTGTTTCTTTCCCATTATGCAGAAACTGAAAAACACAGAGGTTAAACCATTGGACTAATTGAGAAAACAAATCAGAGCAACACAAAACATTTTTTTTATTTTTCATTTTTTTTGAGAGAGATAATGAGTGGAGAAGGGGCAGAGGGAGAAAGAACCTTTTTAAATGTCTATTTATATTTATTTTGAGAGGCAAAAGAGCAGGAGAGGGACAGAGAGAGAGAGAGAAAGAATCTCAAGTAGTCTCAGCCCAGAGCCTGATGTGGGGCTCGATCTCACGAACTGTGAGATCACAACCTGAGCCAAAATCAAGAGTCAGACACTCAACTGACTTAGCCACCCTGGCACCCCAAAAGAAAACACCTTTAACTTTCTAATATAGGCAAGTGAAAGTTTGAGGAAAAACTACTTACTAGAGATGTGGTATAATTTGGGGTGTACATCAAAGTGTCCTTTACGCCCAAAGTTTCTCCCCAACTGCTGACTACTGATATACCGCTTCATCCCTTTATCACATGCTTTTAAGTCCCTATCACATGTACATATCAATGGGAGGGCTGATGCTTTCAACACTTTTTGATAATTTACATCTTAGTATGAAATCTGTGTATTTCATCGTTTCTTGAGACTAGATTTTTGTGGGGTAAAACCTATGAAGATGTTGGGCACTGGAAGCTTGAGAAAGCCAGAGAAGGTTCTAGAGTTGAGGAGTTGATGGCTCTGAGGACAAACGTTGTTCTGATCATAGTATTTTCTGAGCCAACTTTTCCTTAGACTCTCAGGTTTCTGAGCCAACTGTGTAAATCATCCTTGTCTTTTACTTAGATGGTTAGCATTATAAAAATAAAACTAAAACAAAAACCAGCTCTATCTTTGTTCTTCCTATTTTCTATGTTCTGTTGATCATTTGGTTATTCTCAGATTGAGGAAGTTTGAAATAGGACACTTGGAAGACTGCCATATATGTGAAAGGAAAGACCCTATTGAATACATCCAAACCAGTTAAATTCAATTTAATTCAATTTAATTATATGTGGTTCAGTTCAATTCAATTCAACATTTATTGCATGTTAAGCAAATACCAGAAACCAAGCTCCGGTGACGAATGTGTGTCTTAAACCAATATAGAATCATTTCTGTGACATGATATTGACACCCAAGTCAGTGACTCACTTTCACCAAGACACAAAGTGGTATGTTGTTTTTAAATATAAAGAAAAAAGGCAGATAGGTTATGAAGTGAAGATGAAAAAGGGATTTCTGAATGGAACTCACATCTCTGAGTCAAACTGAGTCATGCACCCTGGAAGATTAGTTCATAATTTCCTGGCTTTACCTGGTCTGACATTTCAGCAGTGTATCAGAGGGCTGATGAGAAGAAGAGTGGACTGCGACATAATAGTCAGACCAAAATAGTATGATAATGGTACATTCAGCCTCAGAGAAAGCATCTATTATTGGGATTTATTCCTGAAAATGGTTGTGGGTTGATGCCTCTATTACAAGCCTCACACTCCTGATTTCAGTGAGCTGCATAACCAGATTCCCATTATCTTTTAAAAGAGATGCAAGCTTGTGCTAACTTTATGTCAAGCTGGGTAAGTACAAATTGGTTTGAATCTTAAAACACCTTCAGTTGCTCCTCCTGTCATGTTGATCTATTGTGATGCCTGGCTAACACAACAGTGGCCTTGCTTCAGAAAATGATGCTAGCTAGTTCTTGGATCCAACTAAACTTTGGAAGCTGAGAAAGGAATCTGGATCAAGCAGAAGTGAATTTCCACATCATATACGACAGAGCTTCAAGTTGTTTCTCAGGCTGATTCTCAGAAGTTAACACACACCCCCCATAGAGACTTTTGAGTTAAAGTCATCTCCTTCATGCAGGAAAGTCATGTAGCTGGGCCTGGATGAATAGGCACTGTGACAGTCCTGGCTAGTAGGCATCTAAAACTTCTTAGGGATCTGCAAGGTATTTCTCATGCGATGCAGGTGGAACTGGTCATGTGTGTGTGTGTGGGTGTCCAGGTCCCTTTCCTGGCTCTCAAAGCACAGGCATTCACCTGAGAGAATCACTCATGTGTAGAAGCTGCACATCTTCCCCCTACCTCCAAGTCTTCTGACATAGAGTGGTGAGCCAGTTAGGTCAGCCTGTCACACTTTGGGACACATCACTGACAACTGCATGCATGCGAGGGAGGTGAGATGAGATGCAGGCATGAGAAATATGTCAGATCTTGATGTACAAAGACTTACAGCATGACCTGCACTCCTTGTAAATTGAGAGGTCTCTTAGTGGTAAGGGAAAGTTAAAAACAGGCATGATGACTGATTTAACTGCCTATTAAGCAAGATCTTCTAAATTGACATTTCCAAGGCAGGCACTTCTTGCTTGTTCTTTAACAAGTTGCTTATAGGTAGTTTATGAATCCCAGAAGCAGTGGGAAAGTACTCTCGCCAACCTCAGATGTAGGCTAGTCAGTAGCTGGAATGTTTGTAGGGGGCAGACTTGGAGGCAGGAAACACTGTGGGAAGGAGAACATTTAGCCAACTATTTGGAAAGTCAAATCAAATTATTTAGGAGCCATCTTGAACTTTTGAGGCTTTTCCAGGTCATTGTTTTTGCCTGCCCCTTGCTTCTGGGGATTGCTTGCAGGGTAGGAATACAGGAAGTGTGAATCAGTAAGATCTATAATATGTCAGCATCACTGGTCAAAAGGTTCAGTGGGAACATACAAAAAATATTAAGCTTTATTGGCAATAAAATAATTGAAAATCAGAACATTAAAAATTTCCCCTTATTAAAATAGTAAAGGAAGGAAAAAGGACATACTAGAGCCGGAGAAGGTATGATGAAATGGGAACACTCACATGGTACTGGTGGTTGTAGAAGTTGGTACAACTTCTTGTGAAGACAATTTGACAGATTTATGCCTTTTGATATAATAATTTAACTTCTGGGGATCTATATATCTTAAGTGAGTGATATTAAGTAGGTGAAGTTTTAAGCACAGACATGCTCATTGTTACTTATTTATTTTAGCCAACTAGAGGGCACAACCAAAGTGTATGAGAGTGTGGGAATATATTTAAGTACATTATGACATAGCCACATGATGCACTATTAGGCAGCCATTTAAACATGTGTTTACAAGACGCTTTTAATAACATGGGAAAATACTTATGTTGTAATATTGACTGGATAAAAAAGAGTGCAAGCCTTTATATATAAACACAACCATTTTATAAAAAAAAATATGTGTATAAATCCACAGTATAAAGGATGAAAGGAAATGCAACTGACTGCTAACAATTATTGAATTTGGGTGGTGGAGCTAGGACTGATTTTTCCTGATTTTTATTTTTATTTTTACATTTGTTCAAATTTGTTTACACTGAACATGAACTATTGTTATAATTGAGAAAGAATTTTATTCAAAAAATGTTTAATGGTGGTCTGAGTAGGAATTGAAAATATTGACAAAGATGAATTTGGGAGATTATCCAGGAGTTCTATTTAGCTGTGTGCTAGTTTTGTTTATTCCAGAGAGTTAAAAAGTAGTGATATTTAAGTCTCAGGCTATGTGGTCTTGTACAGCTCATTTCACATGATCTTCTGACCCTGTAAATGTCTTTGTCTTATGCACTATATGAGAGAAAAGAAAAATGCTGATAACTATCATTTATTGAATTCTTACTATGTTCTGGGCATTAGGCTAAGCTCTTGGCATTTATTATTTCACTTAATCCTCACAGAAATTCTATGAGGTAGGTTATGTTATTACTATTATACCACTTTACACACACAAAAACTAAAATGTAGAGAGATCAACAATCTAAAACACAATTAGTCAACAGTGGACTAAAAATTCAAACCCAGATCTCGATTACTATGTTTTACATACTTCTTGCTTTCAGTAAGTGGGTGAAAAATAACTATAAAAAATGTTTCAGGTTGGACACTTTTGCTTGAAAGTACCAGAAAACTCTACTAACAGTTATTTTATTATTTTTTTAACATATGAAATTTATTGTCAAATTGGTTTCCATACAACACCCAGTGCTAATCCCAAAAGATGCCCTCTTCAATGCCCATCACCTAACCTACCCTCCCTCCCACCCCCCATCAACCCTCAGTTTGTTCTCAGTTTTTAAGAGTCTCTTATGCTTTGGCTCCCTCTCCCACTCTAACTTCCTTTTTTTTCCCTTCCCCTCCTCCATGGGTTTCTGTTAAGTTTCTCAGGACCCACATAAGAGTGAAAACATATGGTATCTGTCTTTCTCTGTATGGCTTATTTCACTTAGCATCACACTCTCCAGTTCCATCCACGTTGCTACAAAGGGCCATATTTCACGCTTTCTCATTGCCACATAGTACTCCATTGTGTATATAAACCACAATTTCTTTATCCATTCATCAGTTGATGGACATTTAGGCTCTTTCCACAATTTGGCTATTGTTGAGAGTGCTGCTATAAACATTGGGGTACAAGTGCTCCTATGCATCAGTACTCCTGTATCCCTTGGGTAAATTCCTAGCAGTGCTACTGCTGGGTCATAGGGTAGGTCTATTTTTAATTTTTTGAGGAACCTCCACACTGTTTTCCAGAGTGGCTGCACCAGTTTGCATTCCCACCAAGAGTGCAAGAGGGTTCCCGTTTCTCCACATCCTCTCTAGCATCTATAGTCTCCTGATTCATTCATTTTGGCCACTCTGACTGGTGTGAGGTGAAATCTGAGTGTGGTTTTGATTTGTATTTCCCTGATGAGGAGCGACGTTGAGAATCTTTTCATGTGTCTGTTGGCCCTCTGGATGTCTTCTTTAGAGAAGTGTCTATTCATGTTTTTTGCACATTTCTTCACTGGATTATTTGGTTTTTGGGTGTGGAGTTTGGTGAGTTCTTTATAGATTTTGGATACTAGCCCTTTGTCTGATATGTCACTTGCAAATATCTTTTCACATTCTGTTGGTTGCCTTTTAGCTTTGTTGATTGTTTCCTTTGCTATGCAGAAGATTTTTAGCTTCATGAGGTCCCAATAGTTCATTTTTGCTTTTAATTCCCTTGCCTTTGGAAATGTGTCAAGTAAGAAATTCCTGAGGCTGCGATCAGAGAGGTCTTTTCTGGCTTTCTCCGCTAGGGTTTTGATGGTTTCCTGTCTCACATTCAGGTCCTTTATCCATTTTGAGTTTGTTTTTGTGAATGGTGTAAGAAAGTGGTCTAGTTTCATTCTTCTGCATGTTGCTGTCCAGTTCTCTCAGCACCATTTGTTTTTAAAAAAAAATTTTAACGTTTATTTATTTTTGAGACAGAGAGAGACAGAGCATGAACGGGGGAGGGGCAGAGAGAGAGGGAGACGCAGAATCGGAAGCAGGCTCCAGGCTCTGAGCCATCAGTCCAGAGCCCGACTTGGAGCTCGAACTCACGGACCTTGAGATCGTGACCTGAGCTGAAGTCAGACGCTTAACCGACTGAGCCACCCAGGCGCCCCTCAGCACCATTTCTTAAAGAGACTATCTTTTATCCATTGGATATTCTTTCCTGTGTTGTCAAAGATTAGTTGGCCATACTTTTGTGGGTCTAATTCTGGGGTTTCTATTCTATTCCATTGGTCTATGTGTCTGTTTTTGTGCCAATACCATGCGGTCTTGATGATTACAGCTTTGTAGTAGAGGCTAAAGTCTGGGATTGTGATGCCTCCTGCTTTGGTCTTCTTATTCAAAATTACTTTGGTTCTTCTGGGCCTTTTGTGGTTCCATATGAATTTTAGGATTGCTTGTTCTAGCTTCGAGAAGAATGCTCGTGCAATTTTGATTGGGATTGCATTGAATGTGTAGATAACTTTGGGTAGTATTGACATTTTAACAGTATTTATTCTTCCAAACCATTAGCATGGAATGTTTTTCCATTTCTTTATATCTTCTTCAGTTTCCTTCATAAGCTTTCTATAGTTTTCAACATACAGATCTTTTACATCTATGGTTAGATTTATTCCTAGGTATTTTATGCTTCTTGGTGCAATTGTGAATGGGATCAGTTTCTTTATTTGTCTTTCTGTTGCTTCATTATTAGTGTATAAGAACACAACTGATTTCCCTACATTGATTTTGTATCCTGCAAGTTTGCTGAATTCATGTATCAGTTCTAGCAGACTTTTGGTGGAGTCTATTGGCTTTTCCATGTATAATAACATGTCATCTGAAAAAAGGCGAAAGCTTGACTTCATCTTTGCCCATTTTGATGCCTTTGATTTCCTTTTGTTGTCTGATTGTTGATGCTAGCACTTCCAACACTATGTTAAACAACAGCAGTGAGAGTGGACATCCCTGTCGTGTTCCTGATCTCAGGGGGAAAGCTCTCAGTTTTTCCCCATTGAGGACAATATTAGCTGTGGGCTTTTAATAAATGGCTTTTAAGATGCTTAAGTATGTTCATTCTATTCCGACTTTCTTGAGGGTTTTTATTAAGAAAGATGCTGAATTGTGTCAAATGCTTTTTCTGCATCGATTCACAGGATCATATGGTTCTTATCTTTTCTGTTATTAATGTGATGTATCACGTTGATTGATTTGCGAATGTTGAACCAGCCCTGCATCCCATGAATGAATCCCACTTGACCATGGTGAATAATTCTTTTTATTAGCTGTTGAATTCGATTTGCTAGTATCTTATTGAGAATTTTTGCATCCATATTCATCAGGGATATTGGCCTGTGGTTCTCTTTTTTTAGTGGGTCTCTGTCTGGTTTAGGAATCAAAGTCATACTGGCTTCCTAGAAAGAGTCCGGAAGTTTTCCTTCCCTTTCTATTTTTTGGAATAGCATGAGAAGGATAGGTATTACCTCTGCTTTAAATGTCTGGTAGAATTCCCCAGAGAAGCCATCTGGTCCTGGACTCTTATTTGTTGGGACATTTTTGATAACTGATTCAATTTCTTCACTGGTTATGGGTCTGTTCAAGGTTTCTATTTCCTCCTGATTGAGTTTTGGAAGTGTGTGGGTGTTTAGGAATTTGTCCATTTCTTCCAGGTTGTCCAGTTTGTTGGCATATAATTTTTCATAGTATTCCCTGATAATTGTTTGTATCTCTGAGGGTTTGGTTGTAATAATTCCATTTTCATTCATGATTTTATCTATTTGGGTCATCTCCCTTTTCTTTTTGAGAAGCCTGGCTAGATATTTGTCAATTTTGTTTATTTTTTCAAAAAACCAACTCTTGTTTTCGTTGATCTGCTCTACAGTTTTTTTAGATTCTATATTGTTTATTTCTACTCTGATCTTTCTTATTTCTCTTCTTCTGCTGGGTTTAGGCTGCCTTTGCTGTTCTGCTTCTATTTCCTTTAGGTGTGCTCTTAGATTTTGTATTTGGGATTTTTCTTGTTTCTTGAGATAGGCCTGGATTGCATGTATTTTCCTCTCAGGACTGCCTTTGCTGCATCCCAAAGCGTTTGGATTGTTGTCTTTTCCTTTTTGTTTGTTTCCATATATTTTTTAATTTCTTCTCTAATTTCTTGGTTGACCCATTCATTCTTTAGTAGGGTGTTCTTTAACCTCCATGCTTTTTTTTTTCTGTTTATTTTTTTATTTTTGAGACAGAGATAGAGCATGAACAGGGGGAGGGCAGAGAGAGAGAGGAGATACAGAATCTGAAATGGGCTCCAGACTCTGAGCTGTCAGAACAAAGCCCGACGTGGGGCTTGAACCCACGAACTGTGAGATCATGACCTGAGCCAAATTCAGACGCTTAATCAACTGAGCCACCCAAGCACCCCAAACCTCCATGCTTTTGGAGGTTTTCCAGACTTTTTCCTGTGGTTGATTTCAAGCTTCATAGCATTGTGGTCCGAAAGTATGCATGGTATGATCTCAATTCTTGTATAATTATGAAGGGCTGTTTTGTGACCCAGTATGTGATCTATCTTGGAGAATGTTCCATGTGCACTCAAGAAGAAAGTATATTCTGTTGCTTTGGGATGCAGAGTTCTAAATAGATCTGTCAAGTCCATCTGATCCAATGTATCATTCAGGGCCCTTGTTTATTTATTGATCCTGTGTCTAGAAGATCTATCCATTGTTGTAAGTGGCATATTAAAGTCCCCTGCAAATACCACATTCTTGTCAATAATGTTGCTTATGTTTGTGAGTAATTGTTTTATATATTTGGGGGCTCCCGTATTCGGCGCATAGACATTTATACTTGTTAGTTCTTCTTGATGGATAGAGCCTGTAATTATTATATAATGCCCTTCTTCATCTCTTGTTACAACCTTTAATTTATTTTTTTAAATTTTTTTTAATATTTATTTTGGACAGAGAGAGACAGAGCATGAGCAGGGGAGGGGCAGAGAGGGAGGGAGACATAGAATCTGAAGCAGGCTTCAGACTCTGAACTGACAGCACAGAGCCCGATGCGGGGCTCGAACTCAGACTGTGAGATCATGACCTGAGCTGAAGTTGGACGCTCAACTGACTGAGCCACCCAGGTGCCCCTACAGCCTTTAATTTAAAGACTAGTTTGCCTGATATAAGTATGGCTACTCCAGCTTTCTTTTGACTTCCGTAGCATGATGAATAGTTCTCCATCCCCTCACTTTCAATCTGAAAGTGTCCTCAGGTCTAAAATGAGTCTTTTGTAGACAGCAAATAGATGGGTCTTGTTTTTTTTTTTTTTAATCCATTCTGATACCCTATGTCTTTTCCTTGGAGCATTTAGTCCATTTACATTCAGTGTTATTATAGAAAGATGTGGGTTTAGAGTCATTGTGATGTCTGTAGGTTTCATGCTTGTAGCGATGTCTCTGGTCCTTTGTCTCACAGGATCCCCCTTAGGAACTCTTGTAGGGCTGGTTTAGTGGTGACGAATTCCTTCAGTTTTTGTTTGGGAATACCTTTATCTCTCCTATTCTAAATGACAGACTTGCTGGATAGAGGATTCTCAGCTGCATATTTTTTCTGTTCATCACATTGAAGATATCCTGCCATTCCTTTCTGGCCTGCCAAGTTTCAGTAGAGAGATCCGTCACTAGTCTTATCGATCTCCCTTTATATGTTAGAGCACGTTTATCCCTAGCTGCTTTCAGAATTCTCTCTTTATCCTTGTATTTTGCCAGTTTCACTATGATATGTCATGCAGATCGATTCAAGTTACATCTGAAGGGAGTTCTCTGTGCCTCTTGGATTTCAATGTCTTTTTCCTTCCCCAGATCAAGGAAGTTCTCAGCTATGATTTCTTCAAGTTCACCTTCAACACCTTTCCCTCTCTCTTCCTCCTCTGGAATACCAATTATGCGTATATTATTTCTCTTTAGTGCATCACTTAGTTCTCTAATTTTCCCTCATACTCCGGGATTTTTTTATCTCTCTTTTTCTCAGCTTCTTCTTTTTCCATAATTTTATCTTCTAGTTCACCTATTCTCTCCTCTGCCTCTTCTATCCGAGCTGTGGTCGTCTCCATTTTATTTTGCAGCTCATTAATAGCATTTTTTAGCTCCTCCTGGCTGTTCCTTAGTCCCTTGATCTCTGTAGCAATAGATTCTCTGCAGTCCTCTATACTGTTTTCAAGCCCAGCTATTAATTTTATGACTATTATTCTAAATTCACTTTCTGTTATATTGTTTAAATCGTTTTTGATCAGTTCATTAGCTGTTGTTATTTCTTGGAGGTATTTTTGAGGGGAATTCTTCTGTTTCATTATTTTGGATAGTCCCTGGAGTGGTGGGGCACTTCCCCTGTGCTGTCTTGAATAAGTTGCGTTGGTGGGCAGGGCCACAGTCAGATCTGATGTCTGCCCCCAGCCCACCGATGGGGCCACAGTCAGACTGGTGTGCATCTTCTCTTCCCCTCTCCTAGGGGCGGGATTCACTGTGGGGTGGCATGGCCTGTCTGGGCTACTTGCGCACTGCCAGGCTTGTGGTGCTGGGGATCTGGCGTATTAGCTGGGGTGGATCGGCAACTTGCACAGGTGCGGGAGGGGCAGGCTCAGCTTGCTTTTGATTCAGTACTCCGCTTCGGGAGGAGCCCTGCGGCAACGAGAGGGAGTCAGACCTGCCACTGGAGGGATGGATCCACCGAAGCACAGCATTGGGTGTTTGAGCGGTGCAAGCAACTTGCCTGACAGGAACTGGTTCACTTTGGGATTTTGGCTGGGGGACAGGTGAGGGAGATGGCACTGGTGAGTCCCTTTGTTCCCTGCCAAGCTGCGGTCTGTAGTCTGGGGCTCAACAACTCTCCCTCCCTTTGTCCTCCAGCCCTCCCTCTCTCTGAGCAGAGCTGTTAATTTATAACCTTTCAGATGTTAAGTCCCGCTTGCTGTCTGAACACACTCCATCCAGCCCCTCCACTTTTGCAAGCCAGACTCAGGGGCCTGCTTTGCCGGCGGGCTGCCCCTCTGCCCTGGCTCCCTCCCACCAGTCCGTGTAGCACGCACCACCTCTCTGCCCTTCCTACCCTCTTCCATGGGCCTGTTGTCTACACTTGGCTCTGGAGAATCCATTCTGCTAATCTTCTGGTGGTTTTCTGGGTTATTTAGGTAAGTGTGGGTGGAATCTGATCCGCAGGACGCGGTGAGCCCAGTGTCCTCCTACACCACCATCTTCAAGTCCTGAGATTTGTTTTATTGCCTAATATGTGATCTATGCTGAATAATATTCAGCCCAGCGTACTCCTACGCTGCCATCTCCCACTCCAACATGATGTACTAACAGTTTAAACTGCAAGGCCACTAAAGTCTTACTTATAGTCAAGCCTGGAGGTAGATTATTCCTGAGGCATTTCAGCACCTGTATGATTCCTGGGCACTGGGTAGCCATCATGAGATTCGTTTCATCTCTCCTCAGAATTTAAGATGGCTGCAGAAGAATTCATGCATCATGTGAGCATCACGTCCTCACATGTAAGTGTTCTATGCAGGGAGAAATGGGAAGAGAGGTATTTTTGCAGCTTTTTCTTTTTACTGTGGAGAAAAATCTTTCACGAAAACCTCTACATCAAATTTTTGGGAGACAGTTCTTTGTTGGGGGTCAATTCTCTGATGGTCACTTGCATTTCAGTAAGTCTTATGAGCAGACACCATGACTGCCTTTGTTCTGGACTATTTTTTCAAGGATGTTTGTTTAGTAAATGACCTTGGAAGATAGAGGTAATGTCTTCTTCCAGGGCAAAGAGCAAGCCTGCTTACTGCCTATATTAAAAGTTTTGTGCTTCCTAACCTCAGGGTTCCTTTCCTATAACCTAATCCACTAAGTTCACAGTTGTCATGTGGCTCTCTTTGAAAAAAAATATTATGTTTATTTATTTATGAGAGAGAGAGAGAGAGACAGAGAGAGAGAGAGATCATGTGGCTCTCTTTGTATCAATTTGTGGGAACTGGGGATGGGAGAACAAGCACAATGAAATGTTAGTACTCTGGTCACTTATGCTGCTGTGAGTGATAAAGTCTTTTGTCCTTGGTTCATGATTTGTGTGCCTTCTGCCAGCATCCATAACACTCTGTCAGGTTAACCTGTTAGCTTGTAAGTGGGGTAAAATCTCAGACCCTTCACGTTTCTGACAGTCTTATTGGCTGGAATATTTTTCATATGGCCAGCCTCAGCTCTAAGGGAAACAAATATAGAGATCGTATGACAAAGGAAAATGAAATAGTCATATTTGGCTTAGATAAATTAAAATTCATTACTGGGGCTTGGCACATTTGTCCTCCAACCAAGGTTTCTTTTGGCAAGAAATGAGAAAAATGGTTGTTGAGTAGGCAACCAACAGTGTTTATTAAAAAAAAAAAATGACTGTCATAAAAGGGTAATGTGACATGTACTCCAGGGCAATGAAACTGAAGACTGTAGCTTCAAATATATATATATATATATATATATATATATATATATATATTTATTATATATATTATATATATTATATTATATTATATATAAATTATATAAATATATAAATATATATATATATATATATATATTTGGTTTGAAAGCATGGAATTAGAGAAAGATTCATAAAAGAGGTAAAAATTTATATGTGCCATGAAAAATAGAATTTTTATAGACTATGATGAGAATGGCCAGGCTGGTAACAAGATGTTCCAGGCAAAGGAATAATATCAGTGAACACATAGTGGGAAGAAAACACATGGCATATTCAGGGAGAAGTAGAAATGAGTTAATTTGTATTGCAAAGCCCATTCTAAGCATTCTACAAAGTAATGATGGAATACTGTGGTTTATAATGAATTCTGTGAATTTGGAAAAATCATTTAGTCATTGTCTGTCAGTGGTGTCACATGTAGGATGAGACTGAGTGTTTAATTTGCAGAGTCATGGCAAATCGTAATACAGATAGTGGCTCTGAAGTTACATGGAAGTAAAATGGCCAAAAAGACATCATTACTATAGTGTATGCAGTTAGAAGGGCAAATCAGTTGAGAACTGTCATTAAATAGCTTTATCCTCTATAAGTCCCCATCCTGTAGAGAGCAAAAGATACATACTAGGAACCAGAAGCCTGGCTTTGAGATCTGATTTACTCCCTCTTATTTTCCTCATTTATAGATCAAGGGCTACGAATTAGGGGTTTTCATATATTTCTAGACGAGGGTGATTGCTCCCAATCGTATACAAAGAATCTGTTCTTGATTACCCCCACTTTCTCCTACTTAGCACACATACATATCACATGCTGGCAGTATGATGAATAGACATACTAAGACATGAACTTTGATCCCACTAAATATTTTTGTGCCAAGCTCATGTTAAAGCTATGCTCCCTTGTGGATTTTATTTTTAGTTTATTTTCAGTTTAATCCTTGTGTATATCAAATCATTCTGTAATAGGTGAGGGCAAGATGGGACTAGGAACTGAAAGACCCTTAGCTTTTAATTAATTAATTAATTAATTAATTAACATTTGAGTATAGTTAACAAACTATGTTACATTAGTTTCAGGTGTACAACACAGTGATTCAACAAGTTTATACATTATTCTATGCTCATCACACAAGTGTAGCTACCATCTGTCACCATACAATGGTATTACAATACCATTGACTATATTCCTTATGCTGTACCGTTTATCCCCATGATTTACTTATTGCATAACTGGAAGCCTGTATCTCCCACTCCCTTTCAATCATTTTGCCTATCTCCCTACCCTGTTAGTTTTAGAACTAACATTTTAACATATGCTGGGTTAGTTCCTTATTTTGTGAATTCCATTAGAGTGAAATCTTATTTCTAGAATTTTTTATATCTGCTATTTTTAATGCTATATCAAATGCATTATCAATTTGTGTGACCCGTGACGGCTCCATAAGTCATCTCACAGAGGAATTAGGGTGAGATGAACTTCATGTGGAGAAATCTCCAATCATTAGCTTTCAGCTTTCATTTTGGAGCTTCTCTTTTTCATATCCTTCAAAACCCTATCACTATGGAGTATTCCTTTAGTGCAAAAGGGCAGGAAGGAGCTCAGCCTGTTTGGAGTCTGTCATTCTTTATGCACTCCTTTGTGATATATAGAAAAAGGCAGTAGGCAAGGAATCTTGTTCTGAGAGCACAGAACAAGGCCCGTGAGAAATTCCTCTAGTACAGAAGTCAGAGATGCAGCAGAGATTCTTATGTGTTGGTGGCTTACTACATTCTGAAAGACTGATAACTTCAACAATTAGCAGTGCCACTCATGGCACTGAGTTCTCAATGTGTGCATACTATTCTTGTAGGCACAGCTGAGGGGGAAGAATAGGACAAATGATTACAAGGAGCTAGTCATGAACTTGGAGAAAGAAATATATTTTTTGGAGGATAGAAAATGACTTATAGTGACATTTGCAAAACAGTATACAAGTGAATGAAAATTAATATGACACAAGTACAACAGGGATGAACCATGGAAGTCCAGAATTAAGAGGTGATCACAGTGATGAAGGGTTAATAAGAAAAGGCTTCCCAAAGAAGGAAAATTTTAAATGGAGTTTTGAGTGAAGGACGCCCATGACACATACATATAGTGCTCTTGGCACCCTTCCATTATGCAGTAAATATTTGACATCTGTTGTAGCAAGGCACTATTCAGGATTCTCTAGGGGATACATGAAGGTACAAAGTTCCACCTCTGCCTTCCCCCAGGAGCTACCAATCTGTTAAACAGGTTCACTTCTTCCCCAGTCCTGATGTTTTCTTCTATATGAAGTGACATCCCATTAGCATAACACTCTGGCCTCTCTCTTCTCCCTTATTCCAGCCTCTCTTAAGAAAGTGTAACTGCTCTGATTAGTGAAGGTGTAACTGCTCTGATTAGTGAGTTTGAGAGAGGATTATGGGCAGGTAAAGCTCAACAGTTCTCAATGATCTTCTTGAGAGCCTTGTAACTTATCTCTTTTGTTTGAGATACATTCTAGTCAGCTCCTGCATGCATTAATTCATATAGTTGGAGGTCCCCACAGGGGAAGGCCTGCTGACTTCTAGTGCCACTTGTGACAGAGAGTTAAATCCCTCCAGTTCTGTTTTTCAGATTTAGGAAGCTCACCTAAGCTATGTCCTTGACTCTGGACTTCAGCTGTTTAAAAAAAAAAAAAAGAGGTGATATTTTAATTTCTATCAGTCTGAATTCTTTATCTAGCAGTCAGTTGACTCAGAAGTCAAAGGAGATAAATATAAACGTTAAAAAAATTTAAAAAAAAGAAGTCAAAGGAGCACTATTTATTTAGCCTCCTTATTTCACTTCCACCAAAGTATAATAGGAGGTATGAAACAAGTCCATATATAATTATAAGAAAAGGTGAATGGGGGCCCCTGAGTGGCTCAAACATCCAACTTTGACTCAGGGCATGATCTCGCAGTTCATGAGTTGGAGCCCCATGTCGCCTCTGTGCTGACAGCTCAGAGCCTGGAGCCTGCTTTGGATTCTGTGTCTCCCTCTCTCTATGTTCTTCCCCTACTTGTACCCTGTCTCTCTCTCTCAAATAGAAAAAAACATTTAAAAAATAAAAAATAAAATAAAAGATGAATATGATAAGCACCATAAATGTGGCTTGGACCCTTTAAGATTTTTCTCTTGACTCTGCAAATCAATCCTGACACCAATATAGTCTCTTTTGAGATGCTCAACATTTATAGAATTGGTTGTAGGCTGGCCACTTTTCACTTGCTTTCAATTTCTTTTGACTTTCTGCTTGTTGAGTTTCAACTTTTCCTCTCATTTCTAGTCCTGGTTTCTCTCCTGAGTCCTTGGCTTGTACATCCAATTATCCACTTGACATTTCCATTTTGGTATTGCACAGCTTCTTCCAACCTTAAGTGACCAAAATTGAATTCTTGAGTCTGCAGAACTACACCCCTACCTGTACCTTTCTCAATTTCCTTCATTTTAGTAAATGGCACAATTACCCATCCATGTACTCAAGCAAAAGATCTTTGTGCAGTCTATATTGGTGTGGTGGTTTGATCAATGTCTGCTTCTTGTGTATCATCTTTCTTCTTTTTTCTGTACTGTAACTACTGTGCCTCTCAGGGTTTCCGGCCCATAGTGAGAACTCAATAGACATTTGTTCAATAAGTATATTTCATTAATTAAACCTTATTCTGGCCTTTTCAACTTATTGCAGGAGTTTGTCTTTATATCTTCGTTTTGTTTTTTCCTCCTTGAATTCTAGCATCATTTTACCCTTCTCCAACAAAGACTAAAACGTTTTTTTGTCCTAGGTCAGCACAGATAAGTTATTTTGAAAATTCAGAGGATGGGACTAGGATAGAAGAATTATGGAAGGTTCATGGAGGAAGAATAATTTGAGCTTGGCCTTGAAATAAGCAGGATTTTAATACATGGAGAGATGGAGGTGAGGGAATGAGACATTACTGGTGGAGGAATTTATTATGGGAAAATATATATAGAAAGAAGCACTGAGTATTTTGGGAACACAGCCAATAGACTGATCTGTGAAGAGGTATATTGGAAGCTACAATTAGAAAGGTAAGCTATAGACAGTTTTTGGAGAAAAAAGTGCCAAAATTCATGTAGGAAACATGAATCTGCTTGGTGAAACTGCAATATCAACCCTTCACTAAAACTGTTAAACTATAAATGAAAGCTGCATAGATAGGGTATGAAATTAAAATCTGTTTCATTAGGTTATGGCCAATTTTCTTGTGAGATTGGTGTGGCTGGGTTTTGGAGAATTTCACAGAAATATGCTATTTTTGACACTATTAATATTTCTTGTAAAATTCTTCACACCTCAACGTTCTCTTGGATTTGATGTGAAATTCTGCAAGTGCAATTATTCCCCTTGTCATCTCATGTAAACACATGTTTCAGGCTCATCCATTCTATAGCACTCCAATTCTCCCATGGATTCTAAGGACAAACCTTGGCCTAAGACTGTAGAAATGCAGTGTAGGGAGGGGGTAGTTTTCAGTTAAGGAGCCTCTGTTGGCCTTAGCATCAGGGAATCATTAGTGTTTAATGTTGAACAGTGTGAGAAATTGTTCAATTTCAGGGAAAATAATTGTTGAAGGGAAAATGCATCCATTTTCCTAGTTCCTCACTTGAATATATTTGTGCTGGCTGCTTGCTTTTGTGAATTGGACGCCACTCAGAAAGTTTCTGTTTTTAGCAATGATTATTTCACCGGACTCATTTACATCTCTATTTTTGCAGAAATGCTTTCTTTTTGGGGTGGGTTCTACTGGCACTGGGAGTGTTCATCAGGCTACTGGGCGGGGGCATGTATATGAGTGCAAGGAAGGTATGGATTCCTCACTCCAGCCTGACTTAGAAGAACTAAATACCTGCCTTCAGAAATGGGAAGAGTCATCATGTGGGAAATTTAGTAGACAATCTTTGGCACTTTAAAGGACAGATCTAGGACTAATTGGCAGAAGTTCTGAAGAGGAAGACTTTGTTTTAACATAGGAGCTTTGCCACAATCAGCTGCTCAGAAAAGATGAGCTGACTAGTCAGTGAATGACTTTTGTGCCCCTGAAAGTGTTGAAATAAGAGGTCAGATGGCAAACAGAGATGTGGTAGAGAGAATTCCTGCATTGGGTGGTGGGAGGTAGAATAACCTTAAAGATCTCTTTCCAAGCTCTGTTCATCTGTGAATCCTACTACCTATATATCAAATTCTACCCATGTTGTAAGACCAAGCCCTAATCTCATTTTCTGCACAAGGCCTTCTATAGTACTTGTCCATTGTCCATACTTGACACATAACATTTATGGCCTTATGTTGTTAGTTCAAGGTGTCAAAAACAGCTGTCCCCAAATATATAGAACACACAGACACACACACACAAACCCTTGCATTTCTTACAGATGGTATATGCAACAGACTTCTCTAACCTTTAACCCATTTACGAATTTTACCCTAAGCTTACTCCCCACCCCTATCTGTTTGGCAATCCAGGATGGGGTGAGATCTAGAGAAGGGATAAGAATATCGTTTTCACACATTATTTGTTTTTCACTTACTTCGTTCAAGACCCTCTCCTAAGCTTCAGTGAACAAAATACATTAGTGGAGAAAATAGAAAAAAATATCCCTACCCTTATCGAGCTTACATGTATATAAAATACCAGCAAAAAGGGAGCACTCAGTATATATTAATTTCCTTTCTTCTGAAATTTCCTCAGCTAGTATGACATCAAAGAAGCAACATTTATTGAACACCTATTGTGTGCTGTGTGCTTACACATGTGATCTTATTCAATCCCTGAAACAACCCAAAGAAGTAAATCTTCTCATCTACACTCTTATTATCATTATTATTATTATTAATATTTATTTATTCTTGAGAAGAAGAAGAAGAAGAAGAAGAAGAAGAAGAAGAAAAGAGAGAGAGAGAGAGAGAGAGAGAGAGAGAGAGAGAGAGAAAATATGAGGAGGGGGAGGGGGAGAAAGAGAAAGGGAGAGACAGAGAATCCCAAGCAGGCTCTGCACTGTCAAATCAGAGCCCAACACTGGGCTCGAACTCAGGAACCATGAGATCATAAACTGAGTCAAAATCAAGAGTGGGATGCTTACCCGACTGAGCCACCCAGACATCCCTCCTCATCTACACTCTTACTTCAGAAAAATTGAGGGTCACAAGATTAAGTATTTCATCTAAGACCAAATTACAAGTAGTGCAAGTGTAATTTGAACATAGATCTGTCTGATTTTATACTCACGTTCATGCATTATGTTGCTTTCAAGAAGCATAATGTTTTTGGTTATTCTATGGCTGGTAACTTTCTATATAGCAGAAGATTATCTTTTGTAAAATTAAATCAGGATCTCTAAAGGTATGACCCTCATACTTCAGGCTGCATAAGAATCACATAGAAAGCTTGATAAAAATGAAGATACAAGGATTCAAATGAGCCCAGTAATCTTCATTTTAAAAAGTACTTACCTGAAAATAGCTTTGATATCCACATGCAATGGAGCATGTTTTTAAGGATGTAGCATCCTTTATAGCTCTAAAACGTTGTATTGTATAAGACTTTGACTAGTCCCAATTATGTTATTTATAATACATAAGAGCACTTTTGAGATTCATTACCACTCAGTGTAGTCATTATAATCAACTCCACTACCACCTCCAGCACCATAAGACATAGTTGTCACCCATTTGTAAACCACTTTATGATATTTTGTTCTTTCTGAGGAATACCTGTTCAAGCAGTGGCCTTTTCTTTTCTGCTGGTACTTCCTGGTTGGAAGTACCATACAAAATCAACAAAACCAAACAGTTCTAGGGTGTGCTTTATAAAGCTATTAAGGTACAATTAGTGACTTGTTTTTAGATCATATACTTCAGGAATAACCAATGTTATGGGTTTGGATTATTCTGCCCCACTGAAGACCTGGTTTTCCTTGCTCATTGAATTTACTTTTCTTTTCATGACTATGATGCCACCTCTACCTTTTAAAAATGTTGCCTCAGGGGCGCCTGGGTGGCGCAGTCGGTTAAGCGTCCGACTTCAGCCAGGTCACGATCTCACGGTCCGTGAGTTCGAGCCCCGCGTCAGGCTCTGGGCTGATGGCTCAGAGCCTGGAGCCTGTTTTAGATTCTGTGTCTCCCTCTCTCTCTGTCCCTCCCCCGTTCATGCTCTGTCTCTCTCTGTCCCAAAAATAAATAAACGTTGAAAAAAAAAAATTTTAAAAATGTTGCCTCCAAGGTGGGTGATGGGTATTGAGGAGGACACCTTTTGGGATGAGCACTGGGTGCTGTATGGAAACCAATTTGACAATAAATTTCATATTAAAAAATAAAAATAAAAATAAAAATGTTGCCTCTAGTTGATCCATTGTTGACAAGAGAAGTTTTGTATTTTGGGGCTTAACTGCTGGAACTTTTCATTTTGAGAGCAAGGCTGATTGGGTACTGGCAAAGAACAATATAGGGTTTCAATAGCTGCATCTTGGAATTTACATGCTTTTCCACTCAACAACATTATAAGAGGTTAGAGTATCTCTCACTTTGTCTTAGCATGGTTCTGGGACCTCAATATACAATTGATTATTCACAATAATAATAGCTAACATTTATGGATTATTGACCATGTGTCAGCCACTATAGTAAATGTTTCACATGCTAATCATTTTGTTCAATTCTCCTGACAATCTTTGTGTGTACTTTTACGGTTTTCATTTTACAAATGAGGAAACTGGCTGAAACTAAGAGAGCTTAAGCAACTTGCTCAAGTGCACACAGGTAGGAAGTGGGAATTTAGAGCCAGTCTAATGACAGAGCTTTCCTCTCTGTTTTACCCTGTGTATTATATGCTTTATAAAAATGAAAGGGCAATATCTTAGAAGGGCTTGAACATTTGGATATGAGATTAAGGGTTTACAGGTTAAGCTGGAAGAGAAAGAGATTCAATCATGTTTGAATTTCTCAAACATAATTTTTTTGCTAACACATGTCTGTTGTCTTTTTTATATTAATAAATCTTTTCTATATGTCTGTGCACTTAATAAATAACTAATGATAATGGCTGCCACCTGTATTCCTCAACAATGGATTGAAAGTTAGAATGCAATTACAATTAATGTGTATGAATATGAGAACTGCTAAATTAACACAGAGTATTATCATGAAGAATGTAATGTGGCAACACTTTCAGCATAAAAATAAACATGGACTAATTAGGCATCACTGCTTCCTACTGATGAGTTTGTAGCCACACAGACACTTTGTCCCTCATCTCTATATAAGCAGTATCTCTAGAAGTAGCCAGAAAACATAGTAGCTCAGTGCTTGCTTGCATCTCAGCCCTCCCTCCTTTTCACCTCTTTGTTTCCCTGTAATTATAATGTGGATACCTATTCCTTTTGGCATTTTATTATTGTTGCTATTATTCTTATTAGTTTTTTTTCATTAAAAAATAATCCCTGTTCACGTAAAATTTCAAACTCTAAAGAAAAAGCAAAAGATCAAAAGTAAAATCCTCCTCCTTCCCTGCCTCTAGTCTGTAGTATCCAGTAGTCACCAGTAATAAGTGAGGTTGTGGAGTGCCTGGTGGCTCAGTCAGTTAAGCATCTGACTCTTGGTTTTGGATCAGGTCACGATCTCAGAGTTCTGTGACTTCGAGCCCTGCATTGCACTCTAAGCTGACAGTATGGAGCCTGCTTGGGATTCTCTTTCCCTCTTTCTGTCTGTCTTTTTCTCTTTTACAAAATAAATTAATTAATTAAAAAGTAATAAGTCAAGTTGACTATGTATTTATATGTTTGTTGGTGATTTGGATTTTTGTTTTGTGAACTGCTCATTTTTTATTTTTTTTCTCATTGAATTTTAATAGTTCCTTGAATGTGAAAGAAATTGGCCCTATTTCTGACACATACATAGCAAATATTTGTTCATAGTTTATCATTTACCTTCTTTCTTAATGGTAATTTTTTGCATACAGAATGTTTTAATGTTTATATAGCCAAATTAATGAAATACTTTCTTCACAGATCCCAGATTTTATATCTTCATTTGAAAAGCTTTTCCTATTTCAGTATTATTTTAAAATTTCCTTAATGCTTTATTTATCCATCTTTTAAAAATAAATTTTAAAATTTTATTTTAAAAGTAATATTGAGAAACTTTTTGGAACTAAATACCATGAGAATCCTCTTAGAGGATTTCTAGAAATATTAGATAAATTATAACAAGTGTTCTATTAAATATATAACTTAGCTCTTAGGAAAGTAAGATAAAATAAAAATATTGCCAGGATTCAGAAACAGAGAGGTAAAAGCAGAGAAGTAAATATATATTTTATGATATGGATGCCATAGAGGGAGGTGCAGGAGGTATAAGGCTTAGTAGTCTAAAGGTTTGTGTGTGAACACCTATATGAAGATAAGAGATAAAACCTTGGGTCAGTGCAAAGTGCCTTTTATATAAATCCAGGAAGCCAAAGGGCTACAACTTCAATGAAATAATGGGCTAGAAAAAATTACATGCAGTAATACAGGGAAATAAGGAAATCTATCATTATCTGGGATTTGAATGAGGAAAAGTCTTTCCTGAAAATTTGCAGTAATGGGTCATATTTCTCATAGATTTGAAGTTTTTACTTACACTACTTACAGAGTTTAGGAACTTTCAAGCCCAGTACTTAACATAAAATAATTTCCAATAATAGATTGGAAGAATCAATATTGTTAAGTATCCAAAGCAATCTACAAATTCAATGCAATCCCTATCAAAATACCAACATCATTTTTCATAAAACTGGAACAAATAATTCTAAAATTGGTATGGAACCACAGAAGATCCCAAATAGGAAAAATAATTCTAAGAATAACAAAGCTGGAGGTATCACAATACCAGATTTCAAGATACACTACAAAGCTGTAGTAATCAAAACAGTACGGTATAGGCACAAAAATATACACAATAATGGAACAGAATAAAAAACCCAGAAATAAACCCACACACTGCTATGATCCATTAAACTATGACAAAGGTAAGAGCATGCAATGGGGAAAAGACGATATCTTCAATAAATGAATGATGCTGGGAAAATTGGACAGATATATGTAAAAGAATGAAACTGGACCACTTTTTCACACCATACACAAAAACAAACTCAAAATGGATTAAAGACCTTAATGTGAGACCTGAAACCATAAAAATTCTAGAAAAGAGCACAGGAAATAATTCTTCTGACATTGGTTGTAGCAAGATTTTTCCAGATATGTCTTCTAAGACAAGGGAAACAAAACAAAAGTAAATGATTGGGACTACATCAAAATAAAAAGATTTGTAGAACTAACAAAACCATCAACAAGATGTAAAGACAACCTACTGAATGGAAGAAGATATTTTCAAATGATATATTTGAAAAAGAGTTAGTATTCAAAAAACGTATATGTAAAACCAATGGGCAGAGGACCTGAATAACATTTTTTCAAAAAAAGATATACAGATGGCCAGCATATACATAAAAAGATGCTCAATACCAGTAATGATCAGGGAAATTCAAATCAAAAACACAATGGGATATCACCTTACACCTTTCAGAATTGCTAAAATCAAAATGATAAGAAATAACAAGCATTGAAGAAGATGTGGAGAAAATAACCTTTGTGCACTTTTGGTGGGAATTTAAATTGGTACAGCCATTGTGGAAAACATTATGGAGGTTCATAAAAAAATTAAAAACAAAAATACCACATGATCCAATAATTCCACTGCTGGGCATTTACACAAAACAAAAACACTAATTTGGAAAGATATATGCACCCTTATGTTTCTTGCAGCATTATTTACAATGGCCAAGATATAGAAGTAACCTGTGTCCATCAATAGTAAATGGATAAGGAAGATGTGGTATATATACAAAATGGAATATTACCAAGCCATAAAAAGATGAGATTGTACCATCTTAGACATGGATGGACCTAAAGGGTATTAAGTTAAGTGAAATAAGTCAGACTGAGAAAGATAAATACCATATGATTCAACTCATTAGTGGAATCTAAAAAAAGAGAGAGAAACAAATGAATGAACAAACAAGAAGCAGAATCAAACCTATAACTACACAGAACAAATTGGTTGTTGTCATTGGTGAGACAGGTTGGAGGTTGGGGAAAATGGATGAAGGGGAGAGGGAGCTACAGGCTTCCAGTTATGGAATGAATAAGTCATGGGAGTAAAACTCACAGATGAAGGAATACAGTCAATGATATTGTAATAGTGATGTAACAGGACAGATGGTAGCTACATTTGTGAACATAGAATAATGTATAAACTTGTCAAATCACTAAGTTGTACACCTAAAACTAATGTAACATTGTGTGCCAACTAACCTGAAATTAAAAAATAAATAAATAAATAAAAATTTAAAAATTTGGAAAAAGAAAAATGGTCAAGAGACTTGCATAAACATGCTACTAAAGAGAAAATTTAAATTCCCATATTGGAAATAAGGGAGAAAAATTAAGCCTTAATGAGATACTGAAAAATAGACAAAATTAAAATTTTTACACTATTGTTGGCAAGAAACAGCATTACAGAAATTCTTAGGGTTGGTGAGAACACAAATTGATACAATCTTTTTATAAAGGTTGAATGGCATATGCATTTCTTCATCCCTTTACCAACACATTACACTATTTAAAAACAAATGAACAAAAATCTTTATCAGTTTTGTATGTAATACCTCCAGTGTTTCTATTATCAACAGCTACTTTTGAAAATTTGCTCAGGAGTTCTGCAACTGTTTGTGGTCATTGTCCTGATCCATAGATTAATTAAAGCAGAACTGCATCTCCGCAAGATGAGGGGGGACTGTTTTTATGGCCTTGGAGGAGTCAACAAATTTACACCAAGAACTTCCTGTTAAATCTACAAGATAGATTTTCCACCTGTTCTTCCCCTGTTTCTTTTTTAAGAAACTTTTTAATGTTTATTATTTTTGAGAGAGAGACAGAGAGAGCGAGCGAGTGGGAAAGGGGCAGAGAGAGAGGGAGACACAGAATCTGAAGCAGGCTCCAGGCTCTGAGCTGTCAGCAGAGAGCCTGATGTGGGGCTCAAACTCATGGACCGTGAGATCATGACCTGAGCTGAAGTCAGACGCTTAACCGAGTGAGCAACCCCCATGCCCCTCCTTGTTTCAATTAATTGCAAGATATTTGCAATTAAGATAGGACTTTATGTGGTTTGTTATATTTGACAATTTTCCAAGGAACAATCTTTCATGTTTGGGCAGAGAAAGCTTTCTTCTTCTTTTTTTTAAATTAATGTTTATTTTTGACAGAGAGAGAGAGAGAGAACATGAGCAGGGTAGGGGCAAAGAGAGAGGGAGACACAGAATCCGAAGCAGACTGCAGGCTCTTAATTGTCAGCACAGAGCCTGACGCGGGTCTTGAACACACAGATGGTGAGATCATGACCTGAGCCAAAGTAGGGCGCTCAACAGACTGAGCCACCCAGGAGCCCCCAGAGAGAGCTTTCTTCTTAAAAAGTTGATCTGGGACCTATATTACATTTTGGGATGGTTTTTCCTGGATTAAAAAAATGAAAGCAGCATATTTAAAAATGTGTGTTCAGAAAGATGGGGTAATGAATATTAGCATCTCTATGTGTTAGAGTTCTAGTAGGAAAAAAGATAACACACTCAAAGGACAACTGAAGAAACATTGATGAAGGGAGTATTTACCAAGGTGTGAACAGGGTTATGAGAACCAACAAGGGATGGTGAAATGCCTTGAGACTAATAACTTTAGGAAATGATCAGCACCCTAGACTTGAAGGGACAAGGGGAGAAAATGGTGCTACCTAAAACTGGAAAGGGGAGACTCCAGAATTTGACCCACAAAAGTAAGGCCAACTAATCTTTGACAAAGCAGGAAAGAATATCCAATGGAAAAAAGACAGTCTCTTTAACAAATGGTGCTGGGAGAACTGGACAGCAACATGCAGAAGAATGAAACTAGACCACTCACAAAAATAAACTCAAAATGGATAAAGGACCTGAATGTGAGACAGGAAACCATCAAAACCCTAGAGAAGAAAGCAGGAAAAAAACCTCTCTGACCTCAGCCACAGCAATTTCTTACTTGACACATTTCCAAAGGCAAGGGAATTAAAATCAGAAATGAACTATTGGGACCTCATGGACATAAAAAGCTTCTGCACTGCAAAGGAAACAATCAACAAAACTAAAAGGCAACCAATAGAATGGGAAAAGATATTTGCAAATTGCATATCAGAAAAAGGGCTAGTATCCAAAATCTATAAAGAGCTCACCAAACTCCAAACCCAAAAAACAAATAATCCAGTGAAGAAATGGGAAGAAGACATGAATAGACACTTTTCTAAAGAAGAGGTCCAGATGGCCAACAGGCACATGAGAAGATGCTCAAAGTCACCCTCATCAGGGAAATACAAATCAAAGCCACACGTGAGATACCACCTCACACCAGTCAGAGTGGCTAAAATGAATAAACTGAGGGTTGATGGGGCTTGGAAGGAGGGGAGGGCATTGAGGAGGGCACCTGTTGGGATGAGCACTGGGTGTTGTATGGAAAAGAATTTGACAACAAATTTCATATTAAAAAAATAATAATAAAAGAAAACTGGAAAGGGGATCCATAATGAAAGGTCAACATAACGGAAACTGCCAAATCACAGCCTGGCAGAGAAAGAGTAGAGGGAATAAATAATCTGATTTTTCTCTCCTCCTATCGTCTTATATCTTGCCAGTGCCGCTTGCTCATTGTTTGGATCCGATGGGAAGCCCAAGGGCAAAGGAGCCCAGCTAATGTAGTCAATATAGTTTTTCCTCTTGAAACCCAGAGTAGAGCAGAGAGGGTGGATGATGAATGTAGAGTCACAAATAAAAAAATACCCACTAAAGCCCATATACCAGGCATTTTAGCAGATTCAAGCTTTACAATAGCCTTGTCAGTTACATTGGGATGCATATGTCCTTTAAAAACAGTATACCTATATCTCTTGGATAAATACCTAGTAGTGCAATTTCTGGGTGGTAGGGTAGGTCCATTTTTAATTTTTTGATGAACCTCCATACTGTTTTCCAGAGTGGCTGCACCAGCTTGCATTCCCACCAACAATGCAGAAGAGATCCTCTTTCTCTGCATCCTCGCCAACATCTGTTGTTGTCTGAATTGTTAATGTTAGCCATTCTGACAGGTCTGAGGTGATATCTCATTGTGGTTTTGGTTTGTTTTTTCCTGATGATGAGTGATTTTGAACATCTTTTCATGTGTCGGTTTGACATCTGGATGTCTTCCTTGGAGAAGTGTCTACTCATGTCTTTTTCCCATTTCTTCACTGGATTATTTGTTTTTTTGGGTTTGGAGTTGGATAAGTTCTTTGTCGATTTTGGATACTAACCCTTTATCTGATATGCTGTTTCCAAATATCTTCTCCCATTCCATCGGTTGCCTTTTAGTTTTGCTGATTGTTTCCTTCACTGTGCAGAAGCTTTTTATTTTGATGTGGTCCCAGTAGTTCATTTTTGCTTTTGTTTCCCTTGCCTTCAGAGATGTGTTGAGTAAGAAGTTGCTGCGGCCAAGATCAAAGAGGTTTTTGCCTGCTTTCTTCTCAAGGATTTTGAAGGCTTCCTGTCTTACATTTAGGTCTTTCATCCACTTTGAGTTTATTTTTGTGTATGGTGTAAGAAAGTGGTCCAGGTTCATTCTTCTGCATGTTGCTGTCCAGTTTTCACAGCAGCACTTGCTGAAGAGACTGTCTTTATTCCATTGGATATTCTTTCCTGCTCTGTCAAAGATTAGTTGGCCATAAGTTTGTGGGTCCATTTCTGGGTTCTCTATTCTGTTCCACTGATCTGAGTGTCTGTTCTTATGCCAGTACCATACTGGCTTGATGATTACAGCTCTGTAGTATAGCTTGAAGTCTAGGATTGTGATGCCTCCTGCTTTGGTTTTCTTTTTCAAGATTGTTTTGGCTCTTTGAAGTCTTTTCTGGTTCCATACAAATTTTAGGAATCTTTGCTCTAGCTCTGTGAAGAATGCTGGTGTTATTTTGATAGGGATTGCATTGAATATGTAGATTGCTTTGGGTAGTATTGACATTTTAACAATATTTGTTCTTCTTATCCAGGAGCATGGAATATTTTTTCATTTTTTTGTATCTTCTTCAATTTCTTTCATAAGCTTTCTATAGTTTTCAGTGTATAGATTTTTCACTTCTTTAGTTAGGTTTATTCCTAGGTATTTTATGGTTTTTGGTGCAATTGTAAATGGGATCAGTTCCTTAATTTCTCTTTTTGTTGCTTCATTGTTGGTGTATAGGAATGCAACCAATTTCTGTGCATTGATTTTTTATCCTGTGACTTTGCTGAATTCATTGATCAGTTCTAGCAGTTTTTTGGTGGAATCTTTTTGGTTTTCAATATAGAGTATCATGTCATCTGCGAAGAGTGAAAGTTTGACCTCCCACTGGCCGATTTGGATGCCTTTTATTTCTTTGAGTTGTCTGAATGCAGAGGCTAATACTTCCAATACTATGTTGAATAACAGTGGCAAGAGTGGACATCCCTGTCTTGTTCCTGACCTTAAGGGGAAAGCTCTCAGTTTTTCCCCATTGTGGATGATATTAGCATTGGGTCGCTCGTATATGGCTTTTATGATCTCGAGGTACGATCCGTCTATCCCTACATTCTTGAGGGTTTTTATCAAGAAAGGATGCTGTATTTTGTCAAATGCTTTCTCTGCATCTGTTTAGAGGATCATATGGTTCTTGTCCTTTCTTTTATTGATGTGATGAATCACGTTAATTGTTTTGTGGATATTGAACCAGCCCTGCATCCCAGGTATAAATCGCACTTGGTCGTGGTGAATAATTTTTTTAATGTATTGTTGTAGCCCATTGGCTAATATCTTGTTGAGGATTTTTGCATCCATGTTCATCCGGGAAATTGATCTATAGTTCTCCTTTTTAGTGGGGTCTCTGTCTGGTTTTGGAATCAAGGTAATGCTGGCTTCATAGAAAGAGTATGGAAGTTTTCTTTCCATTTCTATTTTTTGAAACAGCTTCAAGAGAATAGGTGTTAACTCTTTCTTAAATGTTTGGTAAAATTCCCCTGGAAAGCCATCTGGCCATGGACTCTTGTTTTTTGGCAGATTTTTGATTACTAATTCAATTCCCTTACTAGTTATGGGTCTGTCAAGTTTTCTATTTCTTCCTATTTCAGTGTTGGTAGTTTATATGTTTCTAGGAATTTGTCCATTTCTTCCAGATTGCCCATTTTAATGGCATATAATTGCTCATAATATTCTCTTATTATTGTTTTTATTTCTGCTGTGTTGGTTGTGATCTCTCCTCTTTCATTCTTGATTGTATTTTTTTGGGTCTTTTCCTTTTTCTTTTTGATCAAACTGGCTAGTGGTTTATCAAATTTGTTAACTCTTTCAAAGAACCAGCTTCTGGTTTCATTAATCTGTTCTATTTTTTCTGATAGCATTAATTTCTGCTCTAATCTTTATTATTTCCCATCTTCTGCTGGATTTGGGCTTTATTTGCTGTACTTTTTCCAGCTCTTTAAGGCATAAGGTTAGGTTGTGTATCTGAAATCTTTGTTCCTTCTTTAGGAAGGCCTGGATTACTATATACTTTCCTCTTATGACCACCTTTGCTGCTTCCCAGAGGTTTTGGGTTGTGTTGTTATCATTTTCATTGGCTTCCATGAATTTTTAAATTTCCTCTTTAACTGCTTAGTTAGCCCATTCATTCTTTAGTAGGATGATCTTTAGTCTCCAAGTATTTGTTACCTTTCCAAATATTTTCTTGTGGTTGATTTCAAGTTTCATAGTGTTGTTGTCTAAAAATATGCATGGTATGATCTTGATATTTTTGTACTTGTTTAGGGCTGACTTTTGTCCCAATATGTAGTCTATTCTAGAGGACATTCCATGTGTACTGGAGAAGAATGCTTTTCCACTGCTTTGGAATGAAATGTTCTGAATATACCTTTTAAGTCCATCTGGTCCAGTGTGTCATTCAAAGCCATTGTTTCCTTGTTGATTGTTTGATTAGATGATCTGTCCATTGCTGTGAATGGGGTGTTGACGTCCCCTACTATAATGATATTACTATCAATGAGTTTCATTATGTTTGTGATTAATTGATTTATATATTTGAGTTGTCCTACGTTTGGTGCATGAATGTTTACAATTGTTAGGTCTTCTTTGTAGATAGACCCCTTAATTATGATATAATGCCCTTCTTCATTTCTTGATACAGTCTTTATTTTTTCAAATTAAAAAAATGTTTTTATTGATTTTTGAAACAGAGCATGAGTAGGGGAGGGGCAGAGAGAGAGGGAGACACTGAATCCGAAGCAGGCTCCAGGCTCTGAGCTGTTAGCACGGAGCCTGATGTGGGGCTCGAACTCACAGACCTGAGCTGAAGTCGGACACTCAACAGACTGTGCCACCCAGGTGGCCCTATTTTAAAGTCTCCATTGTCTTATATAAGTATGGCTACTCCAGCTTTCTTTTGTTGACCATTAGCATGATAGATGGTTCTCAATCCCCTAACTTTCAACCTGAAGGTGTCTTTAGGTCTAAAGTGTGTCTCTTGTAAATGGCATATAGATGCATCTTGTTCTCTTACCCATTCTGTTACCCTATGTGTTCTGTTGGAGCATTGAGTCCATTGACGTTTAGAGTGAGTACTGAAAGATTTGAATTTATTGCCATTATGTTGCTTGTAGAGTTGGAGTTTCTGGTGGTGTTCTCTGGTCCTTTCTAGTCTTTGTTGCTTTTGGTCTTTATTTATTTGTTTTATTTTTTCATGTTTTCTCCCCTCAGAGAATCCCCCTTAAAATTTCTTGCAGGGCTCATTTAGTGGTCACAAACTCCTTTAGTTTTTGTTTGTCTGGGAAACTTTTTTCTCTCCTATTTTTAATGACAGCCTTGCTGGATAAATAATTCTTGGATGCATATATTTCTGAGTCAGCACTTTGAATATATCCTGCCACTTCTTTCTGGCCTGCCAATTTTCTGTGGATAAGTTTGCTGCAAACCTAAGATGTCTTCCCTTGTAGGTTAAGGACTGTTTTTTCTTTGCTGCTTTCGTGATTCTCTCCTTGCCTGAGAAGTTTGTGAATTTGACTATGATATGCCTTGTTGATGGTCAGTTTTTCTTGAATCCAATGAGAGTCCTCTGTGCTTCCTGGATTTTGATGTCTGTTTCTTTCCCCAGATTAGGAAAATTTTCTGCTATGATTTGCTCACATAATGCTTCTACCCCTATTTATTTCTCTTCCTCTTCTAGGACCCTTATGATTCTGATGTTGTTCCTTTTTCATGAGTCACCAATTTCTCTGATTCTTAAATCGTGCTCTTTTGCCTTAATCATCCTCTTTTTTTCTGTTCATTATTCTCCATAATTTTGTCCTCTATATCACTGATTCTCTGTTCTGCCTCATCTATCCTTGCCACCGTGGCATCCATCTGTGATTGCAGCTCATTTATAGCATTTTTTATTTCATCCTGACTAGCTTTACTTCTTTTATTTCCGCAGAAGGGGATTCTACTATTTTTAACTCTAGCTAGTATTCTTATTCTCGTGATTCTATACTCTGGTCCAGACGTCTTGTTTGTATATGTGTTGGTTAAGTCCCTGGCTGTCGTTTCTTCCTGCTCTTTCTTTTGGGGTGAATTCCTTCATTTTGTCATTTTGAAGGTAGAAAAGGAATTAATGAGGTAAAAAAATTAAAAAAAATTAAAAAGAAAGTCACACGCACACAAAAATCGAATAAAGGACACTAGATCCTAGGTGGGAAAAAAGGGGAAAGTAAAAAAAGGAAATTGTTTGAAAATTTGAAAAAATTAATACACTGAAGTAGGCTAAAATGAAATGATAGAAGTAAAATTGAATTTGAAAATATTTACACAAAAGTAAAAATATAATTGAAAAAATTAAAGAAAAATATTTTTTTTTCTTTTTTTTTCAACGTTTTTTTTTTTTTTTTTTTTGGGACAGAGAGAGACAGAGCATGAACGGGGGAGGGGCAGAGAGAGAGGGAGACACAGAATCGGAAACAGGCTCCAGGTTCCGAGCCATCAGCTCAGAGCCTGACGCGGGGCTCGAACCCACGGACCGCGAGATCGTGACCTGGCTGAAGTCGGACGCTTAACCGACTGCGCCACCCAGGCGCCCCTAAAGAAAAATATTTTTAATAAAAATTGAAAATAAAAATGAATTTGTTCTCTTTCCGTATTCAATAAAAAGAAAAGAAATGAAAAAGAGAAAAAAAAAGAAAAAAAGAAAGCAAATTGAATAGATGCACCAGTGAACAAACTGAAAAACGACTGAAATTACTGTTTTCCCCTAGAAGTCAAACTATGAAGTGCTTTATAGTCCATAAACTAAGCAGGTGGAGAGACTTGTGTTCTTGTAGAGCTAGGTTGGCCCAGTTGGAATGGGCTTCGTGTAATGGCTCCATTCTCCAGTAGATGGCACTGCTTAGCTTATTAGTATGGATTGTTGTGGAGCTTGTAGGTGTGTATGCAGTGAAAATGGTGTCATCCAGCTACCCAGTCTCTAGTATTGGAACTCTGTTCTCCACAGTCAGCAATTGCGCCCCTTCCTTTGTGTCCAGCTTCTTTCCACTCCCCATTTTTTTTTTTTAATTTTTTTTTCAACGTTTTTTATTTATTTTTGGGACAGAGAGAGACAGAGCATGAACGGGGGAGGGGCAGAGAGAGAGGGAGACACAGAATTGGAAACAGGCTCCAGGCTCCGAGCCATCAGCCCAGAGCCTGACGCGGGGCTCGAACTCACGGACCGCGAGATCGTGACCTGGCTGAAGTCGGACGCTTAACCGACTGCGCCACCCAGGCGCCCCGACTCCACTCCCCATTTTTACACTGTGATCAAGCCATCAGGTTGCCAGGCGGCACCTTCCTCCTGAGTTTTCTCTCAGATGTGCCTGTGTTACCTGACCCCTCACTTCGGAAGGACTGCAGCTTTGACCCATTCTGCCTCTTTGCAGTAGCGTCTCACTGAGCAATGGCTGGGTGCTGGCTATACCTAGGAATGTTTGTGGGACCATGCTGCTGTCAATACCCAAAGAGTGTGGCAGGGTGCCAGCCCACCACAGAAAATGTTCATGAGATAGTGTAGCAGCAGCATTTCAGGGATTATGGAAAATCACAACCACATCTCACACCAGGCTTCATTCACCCTTAACAACCTTTTTCCAGCACCAGTGAATGTGGTTGTTCTCCTAGGTCCACTGGTGCCTTGCCTTTGGGGGACCCACAAAGCCTCTACCGGGTGACCTCCCAGCAGGGGAACCGCCTCTCCAAGTGTGGCCTGAAGAATCCCGGACTCCACTATGCTCCTGGGGATTCGCCCTTCCCACCAGAGCACCGCCAGGTATCAGGCTGTGGAGTTTCAGACTCTGTGCTCTCCCTGTTTATAGTATTAATGGAATTTAAACCCTCTCTCCTTTCTCCCTTTTTAGTTCAGTTTCTATGGCTGTTTCCACTTTTCCACTTTCTCTCCAGCTGCTTTTGGGGGTGGATTTTCCTGTATTTCCACCCCCCATCTCCGTCCTCTCTCAGCATGCAAAAGTGGCTTCCTGTTCTCCATGGCTTCTCTCTCCCCCAGTTCACCTCTCTGCGCTGCATACCTGCTGAATTCTGCAGTTCAGGTTGTGCAGATTGTTGTGTTAATCCTCAGATCAGTTTTCTAGGTGTGTAGGATGGTTTATTGTTGTTCTGGCTGTATTTCATGGACGCGAGACACACAAAAAACTTCCATGCTGTTCTGCCATCTTGGCTCCTCCAACCATTCATTTCTTTAGTTTTTTAAAAAATTTTATTTATTTATTTTGAGGGGGGAGAGCAGGGGAGGGCCAGAGAAAGAGGGGGAGAGAGAAATCCCAAGCAGGCTCTGTACTATCAGCACAGAGCCTGATGTTGGGCTTGATCTCATGAACCATGAGATCATGACCTAAGCCAAAATCAAGAGCTGGACATTTAACTGACTGAGCCACCCAGGTGCCCCATCACCATTCATTTATATTTTGTCCAATGAGGCTGCTTTCATGCTACAAAGGCAGCGATGAGTAGTAGTGACAGAGTTTGAGTGGCATACAAATCCTAAAATATTTACTATGTGGCCTTTCCCAGAAAAAGTTTGCTGGTACTTGGTTTAGAACTACAGGATTAGTCATTTAACAAATAAGTGCTTACTCTTTATGAAACCAAACTCAGGAAACAACTTAGTTCTATGATTTTCAAGTTTCCTTTCATTTGTTGAAGCCCCATTTTCAAGTAAAATATTACCTTACCCAAATAGTAATATTGATAAAGCAGAACTGCTCTGATCAGTGTCATGATGCATATAAGTGTCCAAGAGTCTCACACAATTGGCTTTCCTGTTGGTCTTTCCTTTTGCCTTCTCTTTTGGTGGTTCTTGAAGTATTCATAGCTCTATAGGCCTATGACATCCAAGGCCCCAATGGAATGTCATTTAAAAGTTATTGGTGCGTTTCATCCCTTTTACAGAGAAAGATAAAGACCCAGAAAAGTTAAGTAATTTACTGTAAATAATCCAGTGGCCTGACTGAAACTATCATCCAAGTATCTGGATTTGAGTGTATATGGGGTAAGGTGGTCCTGATGTTCCTACAAATAAAATTTATACATAAGGTCAGCCTTCTTTGTAGATGAAGTTTCTTCTGACCAAAGTTAACATAAACTGTCTATATTGGAAGTACATTTATAAGTCATGTAGTTCAAAGCTTCCATTGCTTCTACTGAAGAGAACATATGGGAATAAAGTAATTTTCTCAAGATAAACCAGTGAGTTGCTGAAAAAACTAAAATTTGGGGTTTTTTTAGTGACATTTACCTTAAACCAGGCTCTCTCTGATCCCACTATAAGTATGCTTATCTTTGAAAGCAAGTTGTCCACTAAATCCTCTTTCAGAATATGAATAAGCAGAGAAGTAATACATTAACATTTAGTTTATCAGAAATGAGCAAGTCTTTAGTCTCTTTGGTATCGCATTAGTGACTGGGTGAGAGTCTGGTTAGAAGGGGACAATTAAAAAGCTACTTAAAGTTAGTCAGGAGCTGTCCTTACATGTAAGGTTATAAACTATGAATGTTTAATCCAGCTCTTAATTACTCAGGAATAACCACCCAGACTTCTGGTTAGCCAGACCACACCTCCCTTTTGCTGCTTATTTTCCAGGTATTTTTCTAATATTTTAATAGCTGATTGATGTATGATAAAAGCATTGTTGAGAGACACTATAATAATTGGTTCGATACATGTCTTGTTGCCATCTGTGGATATATCTTTTCTCCATTAGTTTGGCCATTGAAGAAAGGGCCATTTGATGTTTTGCCGAGGCAACACATGCTATAAGGGTAATTTAAAGATTCTCTTTGCCAATAATCCTTTTTTGCAGCATAGAATTAAGGATGTTTACTGGGTGTACAGATCTAAGTGCATTTATCTGTATACTCAGAGTTGTGTTGACTTTGAACAACATGATTACTTTATGTTCAAAAACAGGGTAATTTTTTTCTCCTTAAGGGACTTAGGATAACTAACTCCAATTTCATTGGAACTGTTGGGATTCCATGATTTTAGAATCCAAGAATTGTTTTACTTCCAGCTATTCTGGAACAAGCCTTGAAATATTGCCAAGTGGCTGCTGGTTGGTAACGTGGCCATTGCTGGCATAGTAGATACTTTGATCATCCTGACTGACAAGTTTCTTTTCTGAGGAAGCTGAAAAGATTACTTAGGAAAATGGCTACTACATGACTGAATGGTAGGCTCTCAACTTCGAAAAATTTTTGTTGGATATATGCTGAAAGAGGGTCAGATGTTATAAAAGTTGCCTTGTGAATCCACAGTACTTTTCAGATATTATAAGAAGGGTTGGAAGGGCCCATCCATCAATTCTAGCAATAAGACCGGGCCTGTAAACTTGGTTTATGGACATTCAGTAGGAGTCAGTTGCATTTTTGTGTAAGGTAGATTATTGGCAGTGGAGTGAGCTGTTTGGAAGGGTTCCTGGGAGAGAAACAATTCTCTTATTTTCTTTAGATCACTGGATCTTCAATGGAAAGTTTTTTGTATGTTATATACTCTTGGTAATATGATATAGTTAAATTGTTTACATGCTTTTTATTCTTTCCTGTGACAGTTGTCTTTCTTAATAAGTAGTTTTACATAATGAAAAACATTGTAAACCTAAAATTGGAGACACAATCAGACAGACTTGAGCTTTCTTTGGAGAACATCTGACTATCTTTTAACAATCACCTGACTTCTTCAGAGTCAAGCAATAGTCCCCAACTTGACTGTACTCTGTATATAATCAGACTATTACAACTTTTATTTAGTCACCAATGTCTGGAATTAAACTCACTATCTGAGTTCTGTACTTCATAACTAGAGTGATAAGACATGCTAGTCTGCCTGTGGACAGTTATAGTTTATACCTGCTGTAATTATTAAGAGCTGCCACTTTTAACCTAAAAAGTGTCCCCGTTTAAACAACAAAGTGTATGGTTATCCTGTTACCACCACCACGTAAATGAATTTTGGATGTCCTCCACATGCCAGATACTGTACTGGCTGCTGTTCTATGGGGCCACCTTATAACCAAATACCCTATTTTTCTGGTTATCCTTTCCATCACTGTATGGCAGAAGGGAGCAAAGAATGACAAGCTGACAGGCTATAGTCACTGGCAAGAAACTCTACTATTCACTTGCTTTTAAGATAAACTTCACTGCTTCAGAACAGGGCAATTCATGGAAGCTCTTTCTTTTCTAATATTGTTTCCAACCTGAAGTGCAACTTTGGTTTCAAAGGCTCTGCATTAAGAAGACTCCCGATTGTTTCAAATATCTTTGAAAGATGACATAAAAAGCCCCTTTCCTGCCTATTTCACTCCCAGTACTACCTCATTTTAGGTTTCTGATTTTTTTTTTCATTTTGAAAACTTCTTGGCCCATCCATAAAGCTAATGTTCTCCAAGTTTCTAAAAATTCTCTTTAGGAGAAGTGCTTGCAAAAACAACAAAACCAGTCTTGATCTGTCACCAGTGCAGGTAGGAAAATGTTGACCTGCCTGAAGCTGTGTTTTTTTAATGTTTATTTATTTTTGAGGGAGTCAAGGGGCAGAGAGAGAGGGAGGCAGAGGATCTGAAGCAGGCCCTGCACTGTCAGCACAGAGTCTGATGCTGGGCTTGAATCATGAGATCACGACCTGAGCTGAGGTCAGACGTTTAACTGAGTGAGCCACCCAGGTGCCCCTGGAGCTGTGTTTTTAAAAAAATATGTTATGTCACACACAAATACACACACATGCAAACACATACAAGCCAAACACACATACACACATGTGCACACACACACACACACACACACACACGCAGCAAAATCTCATTTCTCTTTTGGGCCTCTGAGAGTAAACTGGGACATTTTTATAAAGACTACTTTAAATCAGGATAATATGGACTCTTCCTGTGTTAGTGGTAACTATTTTTTTTTTAATTTTATGCAGTACATTTCATCCAAATGCTCTGTCTTCCTTGGTTAGTAAGCTCAGCTTATATAGAATAGCTCCAAGTAGATAAAGTATAGAAAAGGTTTCTGAAAAACACAAACCTCTTCACCTATATGAGGTAGTGGTATCATTGTGGACTAAAAGGGATCTGTGATGACTGCAATGAGGGCAACCTGGGTAAACTCTTTAGCTTGGTACCGAGAAAGGCAAAGATTCACATTTGGGGCAGTGATGTTTAAGGCAGATAACTTCTGGCATCTTAAAATGTTTTGCATAGATGGAATGTGAAGTTCTTTTTGTCCTTTCTGTCTCTCTCTCCCTCTCCCCTTCTCTCCTTCTGTCCCTCTCTGTCTCTCTTTCTATGTAACATCAGCCATAGTTGAATCCTCAAATACTGGAAATGACCACCATTTGGACATAATAGATTGGAATTCACTGGGATTTGGATTGAGGGGTAAACCCACCAAGTTTTAACAGATCCCTTTAACATCTCTTAGAAGTGCTTCTAAAATGGGTGCTCAATACAGTGGATTTTTAAAGTTTATTTATTTATTTATTTTGAGAGAGAGAGAGAGAGAGAGAGAGAGAGAACACAATTTGGGGAGGGGCAGAATCACAAGCTGGTTCTGCACCATTAACACACAGCCTGATGTGAGGCTCAAACTCACGAACCTGTGAGATCATGAGTGGAACACTTAACCGATTGTGCCACCCAGGCACCACTACAGTGGATCTTATATCAGCACTTTCAACAATAGCCAAATTATGGAAAGAGCCTAAATGTCCATCAACTGATGAATGGATAAAGATGTGGTTTATATATACAATGGAATACTACTTGACATTGAGAAAGAATGAAATCATGCCATTTGCAGCAACATGGATGGAACTGGGAGGTATTATGCTGAGTTTAATAAGTCAGCCCGAGGGGCGCCTGGGTGGCTCAGTCGGTTAAGTGTCCGACTTCAGCTCAGGTCACGATCTCGCGATCCGTGAGTTCGAGCCCCGCATCGGGCTCTGGGCTGATGGCTCAGAGCCTGGAGTGAGAGGCCTGAGAAAATTAAAACTTAAAAGCTTAAGTTACGGGAAACTGAAACCTAACCAAGCTTAACCAGCTTGTTCCGGTTCTGTACAATTGCTTGGCACACCCATGTATTCCTGATCAATCATTGTTGCCTGGCACATCCGTATATTCCTGATCAACCATTGTTACTTGGCACATCCGTGTATTCCTGATCAATCATTGTGATACCCGTACCCCCGGTTGTGGTCTGACCTAAAGGCAGGAACGAATCGAATACTGTTAAGTGTCCAACTTTAAACACCAACCAATCGCAGCTCTGTAACTGTGGAAAATTCCTGATTTCCCCATGACTTGTTTGTACCTGTCTATAAAAGGGGTGTAAAAACCTCTCTCAGGGCCTCTTGGCGTCACCGGCAACGGGGGCGCAGAGGTCCAGGTTCGAACCTGCAATAAATGACCCTTGCTGCTTAGCTTTGACTCTGGACTCTGGTGGTTCGTTTTTGGGGGTCTTTTAGACTCTGGGCATTTCAGGAGCCTGCTTCCGATTCTGTGTCTCCCTCTCTCTCTGTCCCTCCCCCATTCATGCTCTGTCTCTCTCTGTCTCAAAAATAAATAAACGTTAAACAAAAATAAGTCAGCCCAAGAAGGACAGATATCATATGTTTTCACTCATATGTGGAATTGAGAAACTTAACAGAAGACCATGGGGGAAGGGAAGGGGACAAATAGTTACAGAGAAGGAGGGAGACAAACCATAAGAGACTCTTAAATACAGAGAACAAACTGAGGGGGGATGGGAAGGTGGGGGAGAGGGGAAAATGGGTGATGGGCATTGAGGAGGACACTTGTTGGGATGAGCACTGGGTGTTGTATGTAACCGATGAACCACAGGAATCTACCCTAAAAAACAAGAGCACACGTTACACACTGTATGCCAATTTGACAATAAATTATATTAAAAAAAGATAAAAATGCTCAATGTCAAAAGTGTTGCTTAACATGTTTCTGAAAGTACCAGCAACTATAATTACATAAGTAAATAAAATGGAATACAAACTTTTAAAAAAAAAGACAGAACTTTTGAATGTGGCTCTAAAGAGATGGCAAGCCTGGGCAAGAAAGGATTATAGGATGCATAATTCTAGGAATTTTAGAGTTTGAGGAGATTTTAGGTACAACCTACTTGACTTTTGATTGCAATATACAAATAATATTAAAAAATCAAAACCTGAAAAATAAGATAAGCTTGCTAACTTTGAATTTTTCCAAGACATTATTAAAGAAAACTATTACCATTTCTATTATCACCAGGTAATAAAATATTGTCTTATACCAATAAGTCCATAGGTTCCGAATTTGAAAAATTGAATAAATTTATCTTTTTTTTTTTTCTTTTTTCTTTTTTTCTCTTTTTTTTGTTTTGTTTTTGTTTTTTTTTTTTTTTTGTAATTTATTTTCGAGACAGGGAGAGACAGAGCATGAACAGGGGAGGGTCAGAGAGAGGGAGACACAGAATATGAAGCAGGCTCCAGGCTCTGAGCTGTCAGCACAGAGCCCGACGCGGGGCTCGAACTCACAGACCGCGAGATCATGACCTGAGCCGAAGTCGGCTGCCTAACTGACTGAGCCACCCAGGCGCCCCTGAATAAATTTATCTTAATGAAAAACTTACTTTATTGTCCTTATCTCATTTTTTGCTCAGGAATGACTGATAAATATTTTGTCACTGGCTAGTAGTACCTGTCTATGGACTGCTATTTAGTAACAGTTTAGTCCAACTATATTCATTTTACAGTTGAATAAACGAAAGCTCAGAGAGGGAAAGGGATTTGCTTATGGACCTTCAGTTAGTTAGTGATAGAGGTGAGGCTAGAAAATGGATCTTACAAGTTTGGTTCATGATTGTCCATAGTCCTAACATAGAGCATGAAGTGAGGAGGATATATATATATATATATATATATATATATATATTACAGTCCATATATTATGACAAAATTTTAAATAGAACATGATTATTTTTTCTTATAACAGATGCTAATGCAAGCTCTAGCCTAGTGAATTATCTGGAGCAAACTACATAAGTTTAGGGCTGTGCCTGTCTGTATAAAGAGACGAATGTGATTTGAGATATACATGCATGAGTTTAATTTATTCTTCCATTATCCAGTTGACTTTATAAGAATAAGCAGAGGAATAAGTTAAATACAAAGGATGATTTCCTAAACCAAAAGGTTGTGAAAATTATTTAAATTGTAGTAGTGTCTAAATGAAACCTTGCCAGGGGATTCAGCACAATTTTTTTTAGCACAAAATTTTTTGTGAAGAGGCTGATTCTTCACATCACTTTAAAAATTTGTGTTGCTTTAGAGTCAGTAAATTCAGTTGCTATGTGGAGCCTCAAATGCACAAATTTACATTGCACAACAAGTGATTCTATATGTGCCACCTTTATCTAGGAAATCATGAAGGGACACACATCCTCACTTCATTATTAGTATTCACACAACAACCTACAAAGCACTGATAGCTTAGTGCTGTCAGCTACCCAATTTTTCAAGTCCAAGACTAGATTATGTAGCCAGGTATGTACACCAAGTTACAGATTAAAAGGTTCAAGGTTCAGAGAGTATAGGTGGACTGAGAGAGGCATTTCTTTTCAGCATAGTCTGTTGTCCCTGTGAGAGTATATGAAGGATTCCAGAAAAAGTTCAATATCCCCAAATAATGGTAATCCTGTCCCCCTAGTGGCTCATTCCTTTGGGATAAGAACGTGTTTTTTCCTTATCAATAGATAGCTCCCAGAGAAGGGAGGAGGAAAAGCACAATATCAACTTTCAGCACTTTAGTCTAGATTTTGTTCACAGACTTTTCAGGGAATAGTTGTTGAGAAGACAGCTGAAGAAAGTAAATTACTGAAGAGGAAGGGGAGGGAGGCCTAAGGGGGCTGTTTGAAGAGAGAAAGTCTATGAGATGCTGTAATTGCTCTCCTCATCACCATAGTGATAGAAGGCTTCATTTAGGAACCTGGCTAGGGGTTATGAGGGTAGAAGGGAGTCCTTAAAAGGCTACAAAGGCTATATTGGTACCACCCATATTCCATTACCAAATGGTTTCCATTATCTCAAAACACTATTAGGAAATTCCTTGTACTCACTCATATTTACAAGCAGGGGAAGAAATAGGGCCTCATAGTAAGGTCTAAATGGCTTCAGAAAGGGTTATGTGATCTTGGAGTGAGAGTGGGAGGTGCGTTGTATAGGGAGTAATATTGATATTGATAGCAATAGAAATGTGCACAGGGGTGCCTGGGTGGTTTAGTCGTTAAGCATAGGACTCTTGATTTGGGCTCAGGTCATGATCTCACAGTTTGTGAGATTGAGCCACGTGTAGGGCTGCATGCTGACAACTCAGAACCTGCTTGAGATTTTCTCTCTCCCTCTCTCTCTGCCTCTTCCCTGCTAACTGTGCACTCACTCTTTCTCAAAATAAATAAACTAAAAAAAAAAAAAAAGAAATCTGCCAAAGAGGTAGTCAACCATTTATTCATAGGCCGGTGGGTTAAATGGTGCCTGGTGCTTTATAGTTTATGAAATATGTCTACATCTTACAGTTTATCATATACTGTTTCATTTAATTATTACTTCATCTGATAGCCAAGGCAGGCATTATTATTCTTATTCTGCAGATGAGAAAACGAAGATTACTTAACTTCAGGTGACTTACCCAAGGTCAAAAGTCTAATATGTGATTGAACTGGGTCTAGAACCCAGGTATTCTGAATCCAAATCCTGTGTTTTCCCAGTAAATGTTGTTAACATTCGGTTTTCTGAAGACTTAATATTTTTTACAATTCGAGGATCCATTTACTCACTAAATATTTGACCGCATATTTTGCATAAAATTCTATGCATAGAATCCACCCTCACAAAGGTATTATATAATACCTTCTGATTAATACCACTCCTTACCCCTGTTCCTTTCCTTCAGCCAACAGATGTTACATTCCTTGACACAAAATTTTCTGTTCTCAGTGCAAGTGTCCCCATGTCCTTCAGCTACCTATCATATACTATGTTTTCTGTGCTACTTCACCACTTTAGTTTATTTATTCTGAACTCAATCTAGTTTGTAAATGTTTCTGTTAAAATGTTGAAAAATAGGGTAGATCTATTTTTAATTTTTTGAGGAACCTCCACACTGTTTTCTAGAGTGGCTGCACCAGTTTGCATTCCCACCAACAGTGCAAATTATGGAAAGAGCCTAAATGTCCATCAGCTGACAAATGGATAAAGAAATTGTGGTTTATATACATAATGGAATACTATGTGGCAATGAGAAAGAATGAAATATGGCCTTTTGTAACAACGTGGATGGAACTGGAGAGTGTTATGCTAAGTGAAATAAGTCATACAGAGAAAGACAGATACCATATGTTTTCACTCTTACGTGGATCCTGAGAAACTTAACTGAAGACCATGGGGGAGGGGAAGGAAAAAAACAAGTTAGAGAGGGAAGGAGCCAAAACATAAGAGACTCTTAAAAACTGAGGGTTGATGGGGGGTGGGAGGGCGGGGAGGGTGGGTGATGGGTATTGAGGAGGGCACCTGTTGGGATGAGCACTGGGTGTTGTATGGAAACCAATTTGACAATAAATTTCATATTTAAAAAATGTCGAAAAATAATAACACAGATGTGTTTGGACTGGAATAGGGTACTATGAGTCCATCGCTTTTTATGAACTGGAAAAATTACTTCTTTTAGTGTACCTTTAGATTGCCTTTACATCTTTAGCAGTCACATCCCACTTCTGGCTCATATTGATCTTGAGGCCAACTAAAATCCTCAGGTTTGCTTCACAAAACTGCTGTCAGGACCAGTTTGTCCCTATCGTGTTTTTGTGAAACTGATACTTTGAACCTAGATGCTGGATTTAAAACATATTTCAGTTAAATTGAGTCTTTTTAGTTTAGACATTTTATTCTGGTTTATTGAGTTCGTTTTGAATTGTAATTTGAATCGTAATCGTCCATCCTATTGACTATTCCTTGTAAGGTTTGTGTAATACTCACATTTTGTAGGTTTGCCTTCTGTGTTCATTTTGGCTGGTGTAAAGTTTTCTGTTTAAAGGCATAGTGAGATTAAAGAAAGTTTCATGGAGGAAGTAGATTTTGTGTTAGGTCATGGTGGGGATTCATTTATGCTCCAAGGACATGAGATGTCCCTGATTGGGAGAAAGTCTCAAATAGGAGCTATTTGTTCATTCCTTCTTTCTTTCATTCTTCATTCATTAAATATTTACTGATCTCTCATCATATCCTCAACACCGTCTAATATGCTGGGAATATGCAAATTGTGGTAACTGCCATTAGAAATCTTAGTTTGGTTGGATAACTCTAAAATCTAGTTCATAACTGCTACACCACATTGCCAGAGAAAGCTAACTTTCCAAATCATAAGTTTACTCTTTTTGTATCTGTGGAAGATCAAATACAGTTATTTTCAATTTTATTCAACAAATACTTATTTACTAAGCATTGTACTTGTGCCAGCTACTAAGGTACAATGGTGAAAAAGAAACACATGGTCTCTATTTTATTGAGCTTACAATTTAATACAGATTATTAAACAAGCAAATAAACAATTATAATCACCGTGATATGATGTGTTCTTTGACAGGGGTAGTGCATGATGTTCTAATCTCATATAGCAGTATCAACCAACCAAGACTTGTGGAGAGGGGGCGGTCAGGGAAAGCTTTTTCACGGATGACATTTTAGATGAGATCAGAAATATCGTTTAAAATTTTTAAGTTTATTTATTTATTTTGAGGGAGACAGAAAGAGTGAAAGTGGGGCAGAGGCAGAGAGAGAGGTAACATCTCAAGCAGGCTCTTCACTGACAGTGCAGGGCTTCAACTCACAAATCTATGACATCATGACCTGAGTTGAAGTCAAGAGTTGGATGCTCAACTGACTGAGCCAGCCAGGCACCCCAAGATCAGAAAAATTATTAAGCATAAAACAGAGTAAAACAAGTGAAGTAGCAGGGAAGAATATTCCAGGCAGAGGGAATAGCAGATGTGAGGTGTTGGAGGAATGGAAGAGTACAGAACATTGGAACAACTGGAAGATGTTCTTTGGGCCAGAGCAGAGAGTGAGGGACTGGGGATTGTTATTAAGTAAATTCGGTCTACATACCAAGTTTAGGCTACTAGGTTGTAATATGACCCTCTCTTTATTTCTAGACAGCTGCTATAGAAGACAGATTGCTACTTATACACTGGTCTATAGCTTTGAGGGCAAGGTGTCATAAATGATTTCCCTTTTCCTAAAGGTTTAATGTCTGATTGCAGCTGTAACAAAATTAGAGATATCCTTCACTTTTCCAAGTACTTTACTTTCTTCTAATGTTTCCTTTAACACATGGGATCTTTTTAAAACATATTTTTATGAATTGGCCATTTGACTCAATCTTGCTAAGCTGACCCTGGGGATGAAGCTCATTCTTTATAAGCACTGCTTCTGCTTACCCTGTGGAAATAAAAGCTGCAATTGCTTTATGGCAAAAATAAGCCTATTGTGATTAAAAATAAATGAAAGGTATGACTATGCAGTACATGCACACTAAATATTTCAGTGTGGGGGCAAGAAACTCAGTTTTTAATACAGTATGAGGTAAATCAATCTAATTTGACTCTTGGCAAAATGTTTGAAAGGGAACAGATTTTTGTAAAAACAAAAAAAGCTAATGTGAAGAATACTTAAAAAATCTGCTTGAGGTATGACACAATGAAGATGTTCTCAGAAATCATGGTTAAAATAAAGGATTCTGGAATTTGGGTAGATGTGTAAGGCAGGTGAATTGAAGGGTTGATTAGGTGCATTTGGTTATTTGGGGAGAAAAATTTTATGTTCAGTTAAAAAATGTGAGGTTTGTTTTTGTGAAGATTGTTCTCCCCTGGCATAGCACATTTGAAGGTCTTTGAGAATCTAAGGCCTTATTATAGCTAGTAAATCTTATATATGGAACATAGCTTGTGGCTACATCTTTCTTGTGTCTATGGTTGGAACATAGTTTGTGATATGCTAGGGAAAATGCCACAGTTGCATTTATGCTAGAGTACTAATTCAGGTTTATCTCTAAATGGAGGATAGAGAATTCCCTTACTTTATATGTGAAGGTATTAAATAATATACTAATAATGATAGCAAAGATTCATTGAACACTTAGTATATGCCAGACACTATACCATATAATTTACATGTATGATCTCATTTAGCTCATACAACAATTCTATTTACTAGGTATTTACTAACAGTACTATCCTCATTTTACAGGTGAGAAAACCAAGGACCGAAAGATAAGTATGTTATCTCAGATGTCACAACTAGCAAGTGGCAGAAGTGAGGCTTTGCCAAGTCTTTCCAATGCTAGGGCTCATGTTGTTAATCATTATGTTGTCCTTCCACCACCAAATCCCAGAGGAAGGGATTCTTGAGATGGTGTGGAATCTTCTTTTACTCCATAGGTCAGTAGTACTGCTGAAAATTGTCACTTCCTCTCTCTGCCTCCCACATAGCTGAGCAGCAGCACTTGACATTGGAAAGTGCATAGGTTTTGCATTCACACAGACCTACTCCAAGCCTTGCTTTACAACTTAAAGCTGTGTGAGCATAAATAAGTGACTTAACCTCCCTGTCAGTTGGAAAATCTATAAAGTAAAGGCCATGATGTCTACTTTGCAAGGCTGTTGTAAGGATTAAATGCAATGAGACAAACAAAATGTGTAACACAGAGCCTGTTGGGTCACAGGTACCCAATAATGCTGGCTGTTTCGGTAATTAGAAGTGGTCCAATTATACTACTGATTTGTCAGATGTTCTGGTGATTGGAACTTAACATCTTTACTCAGAGCCAAGGAGATAAAAATAGCAACTGTAGGTAGCTCTTTAAGCAGTTCCAGTTCAATGTGTGGCTTCCAACCTGTCTCCTACCTCTAACTGCTACATCTAATAGATCAGCCTTAATGTAAGTAATAGAAATTGATATTCCTAAGTTGTGGTATTAACCTAAACTCAAAGCACCATATTGCATTACTGCACTCCTTCACCCATTTGTGATTGCACACCACTTGAATAGATGCTGGTTTCCATGGCTTTGTTTCAAAGCAACACATTCTATGCATGGAAATCAAACTGCAGTGCAGAGGGAGACATGATGAGAAGTTACCTGTAGGTTCAGAAAAAGCAGAGTATCCTTAATTTATACCCCATTCACAATACACAACCATTTGTTCAGCAAAAACTTCCACTACATGTATGCTGTACATTATTTGCTGGAAGTTTGGCCTATAGAGAAAGCGGAATTCAATTTCTTTGAATTAAGTAGCAGCAAAGCTACTAATAACTCCTTTATCTGAGAAAGTAAATCCTTATTCCAGTGCATTTCCCACATGGTCAGGGTTTGTTGGTTATTTATGTTTCAATGTTGAATTTCATCCCACTGCTTTTTATCAGAAGCAATTATGAAACCACAATTATGAAAATAATGAGCACAGATACATGGTTCAACATGTCTGCATTATGACTTTTTGGTAGATTCAAATAAATCTCTAAGGTTAATTTCTTTACACAGAATTTGCAAGTTGTCTTCTTTGGCCCTAAGTATGCTAAGAATCAGTATTGTCACACAGCCCTGCCTTCCATGTCCTTTGAGGTTTGAATATAATGAATAAAACAAAGGGTGAGAAAAATGCTGAGGGTAAAGGTCCCAGGAAAAATAATCTCAAGGTGATTCATACAGCTGAGTCTCAGAGTGAGAACCTGGCTCCCACTTGTGTAAACACTGACAATTTTTTTTGGAAAATCTCACCAAGTTGAGGATATTTAGAAAAGGAGGATGAGGGAAGGTTCATTTCTACCAGCCAACAAAAGGACTTGGGAGATTCTGAAATTATCCTTACCCATTGCAATTAGTCGCAAAGAACAGAACAAGTTCTATTTTTCAGTAGGATTATATGTTAGGGAGCATAAAATCCAACAAGAAACAAGAAATAGTTATAAGATTTGAAGGGGATAATGCATTTGAGTGCCCCGCATAGTGTCTGGCCAAGCACACACTCAATGAAAGTTAAAAATGTAACTAAATGAGAACTTTGTATTGGCACAGCATTATGCTAAAGGCTTACCAAGAGGCTTAGGGTATAGACTTAGTCCTTAAAGCTTATCATAAACTACAGGACCCACAGGTGACCCACAGGACCCACAGATGAAGAGAAAAGCAACAGTATTAGGCAGTGTAGGTAAGTGTCAAATAATGGATGCAAACAATAAGGAAGTATACTAGCATTCACTGAACATTTACTATGTGCCATTGATTCCTCATAACAATCATAAAGGGTTAGTGTTATCATTGATTCCATTTTACAAATGAGTAAACTGAAGTTTAGAGCTGTAGAATGATTTTGTCCAAATCACACAAGTAGTAAAGGATATACCTGGGATTTTGCTTCCTGCTCCAAATTCTATATTATTCCATGGTATGTACTATACTTTTTTCAGTATAAACATATTTTTCAGTATAAAAGTATTTATACTTTTATAAGGAGAGAGGCCCCTTCATTCCTCTTGATCACACATTATTTGCTAGACTGCCTGTTAAATCTTTTACATATAGTATATCATTATAGTGTAGAGATTAAGGTCATGGACTCCCTATATTCAACTCCTCTCTCCACCCATCATCTGTATGACCTTAACCTCTCTGTGCTACAGAAGTAAGTGAATTAGTATATGCAGCATACTTAGAAAAGAATTTGGCACATTGTAAGTAAAATATAAGTGATGCTTGTTGTTATTTTTATTATTTAATATTTTTACAGCTTTATGAAGTAGGGACTATGGTTATGTTCACTTTACACATGAGGAAGCTGAGAGATGAAATGACCTTTCCAAAGTTACCTGGGTGGTAAATTCTGGATGTGGCATTCATGTACAAGCTTGTCGACTCCAAACTTTTTTTTCCGTCACTATGCCACATTGTTTCCCTAAGTGCCATAGTTGCTCAAGAGAGGGAGGTGTCTGTGTGAGCTGAAGGCTTCATTAATGATGTGGGACATGAGGTTGAAAAAGGATAATGATGTGGCAATGAGAAAGAATGAAATGTGGCCTTTTGTAGCAACATGGATGGAACTGGAGAGTGTTATGCTAAGTGAAATAAGTCATACAGAGAAAGACAGATACCGTATGTTTTCCCTCTTATGTGGATCCTGAGAAACTTAACAGAAGTCCATTGGGGAGGGGAAGAAAGAAAAAGAGGTTAGAGAGGGAGAGAGCCAAAGCATAAGAGACTCTTAAAAACTGAGAACAAACTGAAGGTTGATGGGGGGTGGGAGGGAGGGGCGGGTGGGTGATGGGTATTGAGGAGGATACCTGTTGGGATGAGCACTGGGTGTTGTATGGAGAACAATTTGTCAATAAATTTCATATTTAAAATAATATCTCTGAAAAATGAAAAAAAAGAAAAAGGATAATGAGAAAAAGAATCTGTGTAGGAAGCTTGGGTAAAGAAGGAAGGATAGTGTGTATTGAGGGGTGAAGGAGGGAGGACCAAACATTTCTCCTTCTAGAAGACTCTTAGATCATGAAGAAATTCAGTCCTGCCATTAGTGAAATGAAAGCAAGTGCAGACCTGCTGAAAGGAACCTGTCCTCCAGCCTAGTCACAAGAAGGCCCTGAGGGCACAAGGCAGCCCACACCTTCCCAAAAGGAATAAATCTGAGTGAAGCAATAAAGGAATCTGAAAGTAATCTCCAAGAAGGTTGTGCCTAGAATCCTAAACCTGTTTACAGCAGCCCTGTCTATCTCCAGGTGGCTCCTACAGTCATGCTCCCTACAGATAGTCACATGGCAGAAGAATTTCCAGAGGGAAAACTAGTAATTGAAACACCAAATTAGGAAAAAAAAATTCCAATTGCTTAATTGAAAATTTATAAAAATACTTACAATTATAAGTGCATTACATCGTGCGGCTGAAACCCCCACTGGAGAGTGATTTAACTGCAGCTTGCTTCCTGCTTTGCATAACTGTGTCTCCTGGGGGCCATTGCTTTAGTGTTTTGGCTATCTCAGCTGCTAAGGTGCCTCCTCATTTTCCTCTTTTCCAAAGTCTCGAGAGGTGTGACTTGGGAAGCCAACGATGTCTTTTGTAAAGCCTGGCAGTTCGCCTATGTAGCTGGTAAGGGCTGGTGATTTATGTCTGGGAGTCTGTTTAACTGGGGTTTCTGCCTGCCTAAAGCTTCCAGTGGCAATAGCCCTCCTAATTAACTCTGTTATTTCTTTACTCCTCACCCTCTGAGCCTCCTTTGAAACTCTCTCAACTTTGGATGACTCCGACTTTTAGAGAAGCATTTTCCTGTGGAGGAATTTCACTTAAGCTCCGTCCAGTCCTTCAAGTCTCACATTAGCACCTGTGCCTGCATGCACTTTGTACTGAACCCCAGTGTCCCAGTAAAGAATTTTCTTGATGTATCACAATTACACAAAGACTTGAGCTAAATGACTCTGTGGCAACCTACTGGGAAAATTCATTGGCTCAAGAGCTTATAAATGGACTTAATTTACCCTGTCTAAAGGAAGTGTACCTGTGCCCATTGACTCTTAAATGGACAGTGTGCTGAGCAATGAGATTCTGAATAAAAAATTCCTCAAGAGGAAAAGGAGAGAGTCTGTGATTGTTTTGCAAACAAAATACCCTCTGAGATGCAGTTAAGAGCTGGTTTGACATGGATTTATAGAGACTTATACCATGTCACTCGCAGGCATGATTTCCTGATTACTGGGTTTTAATCATGTATATATGCAATAGGTGCTATTGTAACTTCAGAGTGCCCTAGGCTGAGATGGTAGAAAGCAAGGAAACTTTCATGTAAGTTATTCCAGGATACTTTCCCATGATTCTTGGTCAATGAGTGGATGAAGTGAGATAATTCTATTGTAACGAAATGATCAAGGGAAGCCTGGAGGTTGTGTTGCTTTACTGGAATCTTTGTAATGTGGCTAAGTGAAGCAAAATGGATTTCCAAGTAGGTAAGACTCCTATTTCTCAGATTTATTAGGACTCAATATTCATGCCATACTCACATTCTTTTAATTGGCTTTCATCACTCCCACTAGGTGTTTGAAACACAAACTAAGAAATATAAGGTCCCTTCAATATTTTGTTTTCATTACTTTACCATCTTTATATCAATATGTTGTTTGGAATCATTGGCATATTTGCTGAAGCTCATGGAAGGTTCACACACTCTGGTAAAGTCACATCTCTTCACTTGGTCTCCATTTAATATTTAGCAAAATGCCAGTGATGTCCACTGATATTATTATGCTATACTTCAAGGGACAAAGAAACCTTGGCTCTTGCCTTCAAGTATAATGAGAAGAACAGAACTATTTCTGGGGACAAAGGTCAGATTGTGGCAAGATGAAATGAAAGTTCTGGTGGGACATGAAGTCCACTGTGTGGCCCTGGGAGTAGGCTTTTAAAATGGAAGGGAGGAGAAAGTCCTTGCAGTAAAAGAGATCAAGGAACCTTGAGCAGCAGTGTTGGGCTTGCAGCATGATTAAGACACAGTTTAAGGGTGCCTGGGTAGCTCAGTCAGTTAAGTGTCCAACTTTGGCTCAGGTCATGATCTCATGGCTTGTGAGTTTGAACCCTGCATCAGGCTCTGTGCTGACAGCTCAGAGTCTGGAGCCTGCTTTGGATTCTGTGTCTCCTTCTCTCTGCCCCTTTCCTGCTTGTACTCCGTCTCTCTCTCTCTCAGAAGTAAATATTAAAATTTTTTAAAAAGACACACAGGTTAGTGACTGGAGTTGAGGTAGAGAGACAGACTGAGAGTGTGGTGCCAAAGACCTTGGAGAATGTGTGTGAGTGGTCTAGGGACTAAGAGAAGTCAGTGATGAAGAAAGATTGAAAAACATATATCCTTATCCCCCAGAGAGGAGGGTCTTCTATAAAAGAATGGAAAGTGGCATGGTGAGGTGAGGGTAATAAGTTATTAAAATGTTTTAGCCACTTTAATTCCTGAAAAGAAATTTCTAAATTAAGCAACTGTGAGATAAGGGAATAATTTGGTGGGTTGTGAGAGTGTCCTTGGAAAAACACTAGGTTTGATGTTCTCACTATAAACCAAGACAATCATTATCCTTGCAACTATCAATATAGAATGTAAGGGTAGAGTAATTTTCAATGATTCCTCACGTTGGTCCTTGGGAGAAGAGAATTCAATCATTACTATTTCCAAAGGAGGGAATAGACAACGGTTCTGTGGTCAGATTTAAAACAGAGTTATTATTTTTTTTAATTTACATCCAAATTAGTTAGCATATAGTGCAACAATGATTTCAGGAGTAGATTCCTTAGTGTCCCTTACCCATTTAGCCCTTCCCCCCTCCCACACCCCCTCCAGTAACCCTCTGTTTGTTCTCCAAATTTATGAGTCTCTTATGTTTTGTCCCCCTCCCTGTTTTTAAATTAAAAGGAAAAGAAGATGTGTATATGTATACAATGGAATGTTATTCAGCCATAAGAAAGAATGAAATCTTGCCATTTGCAATGACACAAATGGAGCTAAAGAGTATAATGCTAAGTGAAACAAGTCAGTCAGAGAAACAAATACCATATGATTTCACTCGTGTGGAATTTAAGAAACAAAACAAAAGAGCAAAGGAAAAGAAAAAGAGAGATAAAAAGCAAGAAACAGACTCTTAACTGTAGCGAACAAACTGATGGTTACTACAGTGGAGGGGCGTAGGAAGATGGGTTGAATAAGTGATGGGGATTAAGAAGGACACTTGTGGTGAGCACTGGGTGTTGTGTGCAAGTGTTGAATCACTATATTGTATACCTGAAACCAATATAACAGTGTATGTTAACTAACGGGAATTAAAAACTTTTTAAAAATTGAATTAAAAAAATAAAACAGAGTTATTGATTGAGCTTCCTTTAGTTGGGTTTCACTTTCTAATTGGTTGATGATGTATAGGCTGTTCAGTACTCTCAAGAGAATTCCCAGGAATCCCGACTGCACAGTAGTGATAAATGATAACTTGAATAACCTTGTTTCTTTACTAAGGGGAGCCACTGGGCCAACTCTATAGGACTGTTATATGGGCTTTTTTCTATTACTTTCAGTTACAGACATTGAAATATTTGCACCATCAGTGATTTTCATCACTAAAACACAATTGACATACTATTTGCATTTAGTTCTTTACTTATTTATATACAAGGATACTATGCATTTAGATGCTTGGATGATAAACATTTATATTTGGTGCATATAAAATGGTGTTATTCCTTCTGTGCTCATCTATTTATCACCTTCAAAAGTATTATGCTCCTTCCTTTGTTGAATTATCAACATTGCCTTATGCTGTCAAAGAAAAAAAAAATTCATTTCCAGAGTTCACTCTGGATTTTACAGCCAGTCACGGATTTGGGCACTGGCAGGATCAAGCTATTTTGGAAGAATAATACCCTTGACAATTAGTAAGGCAGTATACTTGCAATACTGAGATGTATATAGAGAATGCTGGAATGGAGTGTCTACTCTAGAGGTTTCTATATAGCCAGTTATAGCTAAAGGTTTTTCTTTTTCTCTAATAGGGAACATTGTTTTGGTCTGTTTCCCAGAATTCTTTTCTTTCTCTTTTTTCTTTTCTTCCTTCTATTGTCCTTTAGATAAGTAAAACAAAATCCTAAAATATATAATCATCTCATCTATAGGCAACTGACTCTGACTCCATTTTTGTGAGTGACTATGTTTTTTTTAAAAGGACTGATGCATAGGGGCACTTGTACCCCAATGTTTATAGCAGCACTCTCAACAATAGCCAAATTGTGGAAAGAGCCTAAATGTCCATCAACTGATGAATGGATAAAGAAATTGTGGTTTATATACACAATGGAGTACTACATGGCAATGAGAAAGAATGAAATATGGCCTTTTGTAGCAACGTGGATGGAACTGGAGAGTGTTATGCTAAGTGAAATAAGTCATACAGGGAAAGACAGATACCATATGTTTTCACTCTTATGTGGAACCTGAGAAACTTAACAGTAGTCCATGGGGAGGGGAAGAAAATAAAAAGAGGTTAGAGAGGGAGGGAGCCAAAGCATGAGACTCTTGAAAACTGAGAACAAACTGAGGGTTAATGGGGGGTGGGAGGGAGGGCAGGGTGGGTGATGGGTATTGAGGAGGGCACCTCTTGGGATGAGCACTGGGTGTTGTATGGAAATCAATTTGACAATAAATTTCATATATTGAAAAAAAATAAAAGGACCTTAAGCTTTTCCTAAGATGGGGGATTTTGGTTTTGATACAGACCATCTATACAGCAAGTGCTGCCTTGTATTATACTTGGCTGAATGAGAATATGGTTGCTCCTCACGGAAGTTTTTTCTGTTGATATATGTTGCAAGAATTCAGGCTTTGCCTGCATTCAGGCACTATGTAGTTCTATTTGGCGGATGCATCTGAAGCCCTTAATATTTTGGAGAACTTTGGAGTTGAGTGGAGCCAACAAATTCAATTGAATTGCTTCTTTTTTTTTTTTAATTTCACCTCAATGTCTATAATATTTTATTTTTTTTTATTTTTAATATATGAATTTTATTGTCAAATTGGTTTCCATACAACACCCAGTGCTCATACCAAAAGGTGCCCTCCTCAATACCCATCACCCACCCTCCCCTCCTTCCCACCCCCCATCAACCTGTTCTCAGTTTTTAAGAGTCTCTTATGCTTTGGTTCTCTCCCACTCTAACCTCTTTTTTTTTTTCTTCCCCTCCCCCATGGGTTTCTGTTAAGTTTCTCAGGATCCATATAAGAGTGAAACCACATGGTATCGGTCTTTCTCTGTATGGTTTATTTCACTTAGCATCACACTCTCCAGTTCCATCCACGTTGCTACAAAAGGCCATATTTCATTCTTTCTCATTGCCACGTAGTATTCCATTGTGTATATAAACCACAATTTCTTTATCCATTCATCAGTTGATGGACATTTAGGCTCTTTCCACAATTTGGCTATTGTTGAGAGTGCTGCTATAAACATTGGGGTACAAGTGCCCCTATGCATCAGTACTCCTGTATCCCTTGGGTAAATTCCTAGCAGTGCTATTGCTGGGTCATAGGGTAGGTCTATTTTTACTTTTCTGAGGAACCTCCACACTGCTTTCCAGAGCGGCAGCACCAATTTGCATTCCCACCAACAGTGCAAGAGGGTTCCCGTTTCTCCACATCCTCTCCAGCATCTATAGTCTCCTGATTTGTTCATTTTGGCCACTCTGACTGGCGTGAGGTGATATATGAGTGTGGTTTTGATTTGTATTTCCCTGATAAGGAGCGACGTTGAACATCTTTTCATGTGCCTGTTGGCCATCCGGATGTCTTCTTTAGACAAGTGTCTATTCATGTTTTCTGCCCATTTCTTCACTGGGTTATTTGTTTTTCGGGTGTGGAGTTTGGTGAGCTCTGTATAGATTTTGGATACTAGCCCTTTGTCCGATATGTCATTTGCAAATATCTTTTCCCATTCCGCTGGTTGCCTTTTAGTTTTGTTGGTTGTTTCCTTTGCTGTGCAGAAGCTTTTTATCTTCACAAGGTCCCAGTAATTCACTTTTGCTTTTAATTCCCTTGCCTTTGGGGATGTGTTGAGTAAGAGATTGCTACGGCTGAGGTCAGAGAGGTCTTTTCCTGCTTTCTCCTCTAGGGTTTTGATGGTTTCCTGTCTCACATTCAGGTCCTTTATCCATTTTGAGTTTATTTTTGTGAATGGTGTGAGAAAGTGGTCTAGTTTCAACCTTCTGCATGTTGCTGTCCAGTTCTCCCAGCACCATTTGTTAAAGAGACTGTCTTTTTTCCATTGGATGTTCTTTCCTGCTTTGTCAAAGATGAGTTGGCCATACGTTTGTGGGTCTAGTTCTGGGGTTTCTATTCTATTCCATTGGTCTATGTGTCTGTTTTTGTGCCAATACCATGCTATCTTGATGATGACAGCTTTGTAGTAGAGGCTAAAGTCTGGGATTGTGATGCCTCCTGCTTTGGTCTTCTTCAAAATTACTTTGGCTATTCGGGGCCTTTTGTGGCTCCATATGAATTTTAGGATTGCTTGTTCTAGTTTCGAGAAGAATGCTGGTGCAATTTTGATTGGGATTGCATTGAATGTGTAGATAGCTTTGGGTAGTATTGACATTTTGACAATATTTATTCTTCCAATCCATGAGCAGGGAATGTCTTTCCATTTCTTTATATCTTCTTCAATTTCCTTCATAAGCTTTCTATAGTTTTCAGCATACAGATCTTTGACATCTTTGGTTAGATTTATTCCTAGGTATTTTATGCTTCTTCGTGCAATTGTGAATGGGATCAGTTTCTTTATTTGTCTTTCTGTTGCTTCATTGTTAGTGTATAAGGATCCAACTGATTTCTGGACATTGATTTTGTATCCTGCAACTTTGCTGAATTCATGTATCAGTTCTAGCAGACTTTTGGTGGAGTCTATCGGATTTTCCATGTATAATATGTCATCTGCAAAAAGCGAAAGCTTGACTTCATCTTTGCCAATTTTGATACCTTTGATTTCCTTTTGTTGTCTGATTGCTGATGCTAGAACTTCCAGCACTATGTTAAACAACAGCGTTGAGAGTGGACATCCCTGTTGTGTTCCTGATCTCAGGGAAAAAGCTCTCAGTTTTTCCCCATTGAGGATGATGTTAGCTGTGGGCTTTTCATAAATGGCTTTTATGATCTTTAAGTATGTTCCTTCTATCCCGACTTTCTCAAGGGTTTTTATTAAGAAAGGGTGCTGGATTTTGTCAAAGGCCTTTTCTGCATCGATTGACAGGATCATATGGTTCTTCTCTTTTTTTTTATTAATGTGATGTATCACAGTGATTGATTTGCGAATGTTGAACCAGCCCTGCATCCCAGGAATGAATCCCACTTGATCATGGTGAATAATTCTTTTTATATGCTGTTGAATTCGATTTGCTAGTATCTTATTGAGAATTTTTGCATCCATATTCATCAGGGATATTGGCCTGTAGTTCTCTTTTTTTACTGGGTCTCTGTCTGGTTTAGGAATCAAAGTAATACTGGCTTCCTAGAATGAGTCTGGAAGTTTTCCTTCCCTTTCTATTTCTTGCAATAGCTTGTGAAGGATAGGTATTATCTCTGCTTTAAACGTCTGATAGAATTCCCCTGGGAAGCCATCTGGTCCTGGACTCTTATTTGTTGGGAGATTTTTGATAACCGATTCAATTTCTTCGCTGGTTATGGGTCTGTTCAAGCTTTCTATTTCCTCCTGATTGAGTTTTGGAAGAGTGTGGGTGTTTAGGAATTTGTCCATTTCTTCCAGGTTGTCCAATTTGTTGGCATATAATTTTTCCTAGTATTGCCTGATAATTGTTTGTATCTCTGAGGGATTGGTTATAATAATTCCATTTTCATTCATGATTTTATCTATTTGTGTCATCTCCCTTTTCTTTTTGAGAAGCCTGGCTAGAGGTTTGTCAATTTTGTTTATTTTTTCAAAAAACCAACTCTTGGTTTCGTTGATCTGCTCTACAGTTTTTTTAGATTCTATATTGTTTATTTCTGCTCTGATCTTTCTTATTTCTCTTCTGCTGGGTTTGGGGTGTCTTTGCTGTTCTGCTTCTATTTCCTTTAGGTGTGCTGTTAGATTTTGTATTTGGGATTTTTCTTGTTTCTTGAGATAGGCCTAGATTGCAATGTATTTTCCTCTCAGGACTGCCTTCGCTGCATCCCAAAGCGTTTGGATTGTTGTATTTTCATTTTCGTTTGTTTCCATATATTTTTTAATTTCTTCTCTAATTGCCTGGTTGACCCACTCATTCGTTAGTAGGGTGTTCTTTAACCTCCATGCTTTTGGAGGTTTTCCAGACTTTTTCCTGTGGTTGATTTCGAGCTTCATAGCATTATGGTCTGAAAGTATGCATGGTATAATTTCAATTCTTGTATAATTATGAAGGGCTGTTTTGTGACCCAGTATATGATCTATCGTGGAGAATGTTCCATGTGCACTCGAGAAGAAAGTATATTCTGTTGCTTTGGGATGCAGAGTTCTAAATATATCTGTCAAGTCCATCTGATCCAATGTGTCATTCAGGGCCCTTGTTTCTTTATTGACCGTGTGTCTAGAAGATCTATCCATTGTTGTAAGTGGCATATTAAAGTCCCCTGCAATTGCCACATTCTTATCAATAAGGTTGCTTATGTTTGTGAGTAATTGTTTTATATATTTGGGGGCTCCGCTATTCGGCGCATAGACATTTATAATTGTTAGCTCTTCCTGATGGATAGACCCTGTAATTATTATATAATGCCCTTCTTCATCTCTTGTTACAGCCTTTAATTTAAAGTGTAGTTTGTCTGATATAAGTATGGCTACTCCAGCTTTCTTTTGGCTTCCAGTAGCATGATAAATAGTTCTCCATCCCCTCACTCTCAATCTAAAGGTGTCCTCAGGTCTAAAATGAGTCTCTTGTAGACAGCAAATAGATGGGTCTTGTTTTTTTATCCATTCTGATACCCTATGTCTTTTGGTTGGCGCATTTAATCCATTTACATTCAGTGTTATTATAGAAAGATATGGGTTTAGAGTCATTGTGATGTCTGTATGTTTTATGCTTGTGGTGATGTCTCTGGTACTTTGTCTCACAGGATCTCCCTTAGGATCTCTTGTAGGGCTGGTTTCATGGTGACAAATTCCTTCAGTTTTTGTTTGTTTGGGAAGACCTTTATCTCTCCTTCTATTCTAAATGACAGACTTCCTGGATAAAGGATTCTTGGCTGCATATTTTTTTCTGTTTAGCACACTGAAGATCTCGTGCCAATCTTTTCTGGCCTGCCAAGTTTCAAAAGAGAGATCAGTCACGAGTCTTATAGGTCTCCCTTTATATGTGAGGGCACGTTTATCCCTAGCTGCTTTCAGATTTTTCTCTTTGTCCTTGTATTTTGCCAGTTTCACTATGATATATCGTGCAGAAGATCGATTCAAGTTACGTCTGAAGGGAGTTCTCTGTGCCTCTTGGATTTCAATGCCTTTTTCCTTCCCCAGTTCAGGGAAGTTCTCAGCTATAATTTCTTCAAGTACCCCTTCAGCACCTTTCCCTCTCTCTTCCTCCTCTAGAATACCAATTATGCGTATATTATTTATTTTTAGTGTATCACTTTGTTCTCTAATTTTCCCCTCATACTCTGGGATTTTTTTATCTCTCTTTCTCTCAACTTCCTTTTTTTCCATAACTTTATCTTCTAGTTCACCTATTCTCTCCTCTGCCTCTTCAATCTGAGCCATCGTGGTTTCCATTTTGTTTTGCATTTCGTTTAAAGTGCTTTTCAGCTCCTCGTGACTGTTCCTTAGTCCCTGGATCTCTGTAGCAAGAGAATCTCTCCTGTCCTGTATACTGTTTTCAAGCCCAGTGATTAATTTTATGACTATTATTCTAAATTCACTTTCTGTTATATTATTTAAATCCTTTTTGATCAGTTCATGAGCTGTTGTTATTTCCTGGAGATTCTTCTGAGGGGAATTCTTCCGTTTGGTCATTTTGGATAGTCCCTGGAGTGGTGAGGACCTGCAGGGCACTTCCCCTGTGCTGTGGTGTATAACTGGAGTTGGTGGGTGGGGCCGCAGTCAGACCTGATGTCTGCCCCCAGCCCACCGCTGGGGCCACAGTCAGACTGGTGTGTGCTTTCTCTTCCCCTCTCCTAGGGGCGGGATTCACTGTGGCAGGCGTGGCCCGTCTGGGCTACTTGCACACTGCCAGGCTTGTGGTGCTGGGGATCTGGCGTATTAGCTGGGGTGCGTAGGCAAGGTGCACGGGGGGCAGGAGGGGTAGGCTTAGCTCGCTTCTCCTTAGGTGATCCACCTCAGGAGGGGCCCTGTGGCAGCGGGAGGGAGTCATCTGCTGCTGGAGGTTTGGCTCTGCAGAAGCACAGAGTTGGGTGTTTTCGTGGAGCAAGTTCCCTGGCAGGAACTTGTTCCCTTTGGGATTTTGGCTGGGGAATGGGCGAGGGAGATGGTGCTGGCGAGTGCCTTTGTTCCCTCCAAGCTGAGCTCTGTCGTCCCGGGGCTCAGCAGCTCTCCCTCCCTTTGTCCTCCAGCCTTCCCGCTTTCTGATAATCCTCTGGCGGTTTTCTGGGTTATTTAGGCAGGTGTGGGTGGAATCTAAGTGATCAGCAGGACGCGCGGTGAGCCCAGCGTCCTCCTACGCAGCCATCTTCCCTCTCTCAATTGAATTACTTCTTAATTGGTTTCTCTTTCCATTCTTTCCCAATCAATGTCCAGGGAGTTTGTGGGATTGTTCCCGACGTGATTCTTTGTTGTTGTTGTTGTTGTTGTTGTTGTTGTTGTTGTTTCCTTCAGTAAGCAGCAGGACTCCCTCAAGTGCCCTCTGAGGGTTTTATTCCCTGGTTTCCTCAGTGAATTCTCAGATTAGTGTGCAACAGATGCCCACAGAAGCTCTCAGATAGGGGAAGATGAGTTATCTCTTCACACCTCTCTCCAGTTTTGCACTTATACATGGATACTTCCATGAAAACCCATGCCCCATCTGTTCTTATATGGGCCCCATAAAACTAGATATCATTATTAATAGCATATTCCCTCCTGAATTTTACTTATTGGAAAGTTACTTACAACTGCTGACACCTCCTTATCAGGTATCTTGGGTAAGCACTAGGGAAAATAATTCAGATGTTGGCTCCTCTGGAATTCCATATCAGAGACTCATTCAAGTGTAGTAATACACTCCCCGTTATACTGGCATTGCAAGAGGATGATAAATGTGCCAGATGGAGAACAGCATTGGAGGATCTTGTGCTGTTTGTACTCAGAAGTGTCTGCTAGGTTCTCTTGGTGCACATTTGATAGACTGGAGATTTTGTTACAAAGTTCCCTTCAGGGAGGTCAGAGGCATCATGGAATGTCTAGATGTGCTGGGGGCTTTAGCGGCTGATGGGCTGAATCAGTGTTTTCTTATTACAGTCTCTCCTGTCATGATCATGAGGCTTAATGGGTTTGTATTTAGATTGGTAGTTTAGACCCTTTACCAGCATCAGAACAAATGTAGGCAATGTCATGTGCAGTATGCTGAATTTGGCCATTAAATATCAGTTTGAATCACCTTGCACTTCTAGGTCAAGTTTCTATAGTATTGCCTTCTGTGCCTATTGACACTTCAGAGACAGCTATTTACTGTTTTGCTAATATCTTTACTCTGGTCTAAGATCTGTCCCCATACTCACGTATATCCCCATTTCATCAGGTCTCAGGGGGAGTTTCTCTTTTCTCCTGTAACATGTTTAAGCATTCTTCTCCTCAATTTGTGTTTATTGATTTAAAAAAATATGTATAAAATACTCTATAATGGTAATTTTAGAGGAAGTATTTACTTTGGTAAATTGATGTTCTCATCAACCACACATTGCTAAGGTTGTTGGACAATCTTATTAAAAGCTATACAATGGAATGTGCTATTTTTTCTCCACCGTTTCTTGTTTTTGATTCATTTCCCCCTTTTCCTCTCTTTGTTTCCCCTCTGCTTGCCTCTCACTCTCCCTTTCTTATAATTTTCTTAGCTGGATTTTTTCCCATATTTTTCTGGTTCTCCTTGTGAAAAGATTAAATCTGCTTGACCAGGTTCTGAGTTAGCATAGTTGTAAAGCTAAAGATAAATGCATGTATTTTACCTGCATTCTTCTGCTGTTTCTCAACTCAGAAGTCTTTATTACTTTCTAAATGTTTGTTATTTTACATTGGTGGTTTCCTTGGTATTCTCTTCTTGTGACACCGTCTCCATGACGAAATGTTGATTGCACTACTGCTCTCTCCTCAGAGTCTGTATGTGTCCTCTCTGCATTTCTTTCCTTCTTTTCTTCCTGCAGTTTAACAGGAGACCTGAATAGTACAGCAAACCTAAGAATTCAGAGTTTTATGATTTATTCATGTTTTCAATCTTTTCCCCTGAATTACAATGAAAATCTAGACCTTTTTCAACTAAACATAGGGCTAGATTTCAAATGACCTTAGCCTTAAAAGAATCATCAGCCTCTAAAGGAAGGGCTGAACAATCTCCTACATTATACGATATTAACTTTGCTATATAGATAATGTTTTATGTATCCAGAGGTGAGGGTGCAGTGAAGAGATATCATCTGCTTTCAACCTTAAAAAACAAACTTAATGAGTAGAAAAGAAAATCCTCCAGTTCTAATCTAATTGATAGTCTAATGATTTTAAACATGTTTGAACTTCCAATGGGTTAATTTTTAATATGTTTGGCTTGACAGTAAGGGATAGAGTATATCATAATGAGATAAAAAAGCCTTGGGAATAAGAGTGTGGATTTCTGAGTCATCATAAGTCTAGGTTCAAATCTGAACTCAGCAACTTTCTAGTTGTGCCTTGTGTAAGTGAGTTAACCATCTCCCCTTAGTCAGTTTGCCAATCTGTAAAATGGGAATTAATTATAGTATCTCATCTTATAGGGTTGAGAAATACATGGGTGAAAATATATGAGTGCATATGTGTGGCAGATATATACTCAATGCATATTGGATATCATGTTTATGATAATTTTATAGATTCTTAATGGAGGTAACAATACATTATAATGCAATTAAAATGTGCTGAAATTTGTGATGAAATTGCAATTCAGATTTCAGTAGAGTGTGGGTTTTTTTGTGACCAAGATAATAAAATTCTCAGATAGATGGCTGGCTGCCTGTGTAGCAGATTTTTTCCACCTGAAGCTTCTTACTTTGTGATCTTGGACCTGTTAACTCACTATGGTTTCCAGATGCAAATTTCGAACCTTTAATCTGTCTTAGACTCTGTTAACTTTCTAGGGTGAGAAGGGCCTTCTCTCCCACCCCCACCTTCCTTGTATGCATGTGGAAGACCTAGCACTGACAATTATTTCTGGATGGTCTGCAGCTTGGTCCTTTGAAGGATTCCTTTAGGAGGATTGAAGAGTTTAACAATATCTATCACCATTTCTGATTTTGTAGTCCAGCCAACATTTTCTTGTTATGATGCATCTTCTAACATCCAGTTTGGTTCAAAATAACCATCACCGTGGAAACAGTAGTGTATTGAGGAAGCACTTACTGTGATGGTCTTGACTAGTTTTCTGCTTGGAGATTCTTGAGGTGCTAAAGCTCTAGGTAGCCTTTAGGCAATGACCTTACAATTTTCAGGTATTAAAGCCACAGGAGTCTTATCTTATAAATATGTCTGCTGGGAAGGGCATTTTTTTTTTTTTGTCCTGTTGATGTTTGTCTATAAAACTTTAGATTTGTTGGCTCTGACAAAGGATGTTAGTGGACAACTGAGAAAGGATTTCTTTGTTAGGAATCCAGATGACTTTTTTTTTTTTTTTTGGCGAAAATAGCACCTAGATGTTCTTGATTCTATTTTGAGAGGCTTTCATCTATCTCCTCTCTATCTCTCTCTCTCTGTCTCTGTTTCTCTCCCCTCTCCCATATGTTGTACCATAGTTATTCTCAAATTTTAATATGCATATTAAAGGGGGGCCTGAGATTCTGAATTTCTTAAAAGAAACCAGTTTATTCTGATGATACTGCTCAATGGGCAACACCTTGGTTAGCAAGGGCATAACAGATGTTGGTGGGGACCCATCCATGTTTCTTTACACTTACTTCTACACATTGGAGGTTGCTCACTACTACCACCTTTGATTCTCTGCCTGAAAGTTGTTTTTTTTGCTTTTTGTTTTTTGGGTTTTTTTTTGTTATTATTATTTTTTTTTTGCATGTGGGAACAATTATTCTGTGTGCAGGGCAAACCTGGATTGCCAGAAAATTAATGGTCCTGGAAGCAGTCCTTAACCAAAGTCTTATAGGAATTTTGTGGATAAATATTCCAGATTCCTTGTCTCTCAGTCAGGATAAATTTCTTCAGAGTTCTACACCAAGATTGAGCACCTACTGCCATCACTTATTGTGTTCTTTCCCTCCTCTGTCTCGCTTCTCCATTTTTCTATGGCTGTTTCTTGTGGTCAACTCTCAAAAAAAAAAACTTACTACATTTGAATTTTATCTCAAGATATGCTCCTGGGGAAACTCAAACACCAGGACTTTGGGGTTTGAGTAACTGAAAAAAAATTTTTTTTTTCTATTTTGTTAGCCTGGCCACTTGAGAAATATATCCTTTACATTAAATACTACTGTATTTGCCTTGATCAGTCACATTACATCAACTGATGGTTTGTAGGGTTGACCTTCAAATGTGTGAAAGAAAGTTTTCATATTAAGAAACATAAGGAATCTCTGAGCTGGAGTCCACTTGTCCTATTAATTCTACAGAAATACACTAATACTGGCTTTCAGTACTTGATATAACTTCAATCAGCTTTATGACATCAGTTTGGAGAGAATTGTTTGGAAAGAATGTTTAAATGCAATGGAATGATTATTTTTATGTATCTAAACTCAGTGTGTTTCATGTCAACAAGGATATTTGTGAATTTAATGCATTGCACACATTGGAAAAATAAAATCTTAAATGAGTCTTTAAGGGTAAAACTTGGTCAGCTGGACTGTCACTCACAAAGGTGACTTTTGTACTAAAAATCCCATTTGAGGCCCAATTTAGTATTAAATAGTCACTAAAGTCACTAACAGTGCAACTGCATAGCATCTTCCTAGAACAGCTTCTTTAGTCTAATGGGAATTTGATAATTAAACATTAACATTCTGCAGAGGCGGTCTCCCAGTTTGCCCATATTTGGAGCTCACTGATATTTTATACTGCATTAGGGGCTAGGGGTGGAAGATCACCAAGCTTTAGATGCATAAGTAGCCTTATTTAACCAAGAGTTGCCTAAATAAGCATTCAAATGCCTCTTTTGACCATCAATGCTAACATGCAATAAAATTGTGTGGACTCCTTAAAATACTGTTTATGGCAAAGCTATAACTAAAATTGTAAATATAAACCTTTAGCTTTGTATAATACTTTCTCACTTTCAAAGTATATTCTCTTGTATGATGTCAAATATCTTGATATTTTAGATAGAAAATTCAAAATTCATTGAATGTTGAAGTTCACAAGAAATAAATGGCAAATTTGAAACTGTAACTACCACCTCCCATTCTATCACAGTAAGTTGAGGTCTCAGGATCGCAAACTCAATGAGGCGTCAGGGACAAAGTCAAAGGTAATACTTAAATTTTGGTTTAGATCTCTCTTTTGGCTCTCATTCATCTGATTTTATGCAGATCAGATTTACCAAAACCTAATAACTTTAATGAAAGCCTATCCCTAAACCATCACCACCCTCTAGCTCCCACCCTCTAGCTCTCAACCTCTCCATAATTTCTATACAGGGAGAGCTAGAGAGCAATTTTCTATTGGTCGTGTATCTAGAGGAATTGCCTTAAAACTGTGTTTAGCAGCATTTTTACTTATGTTGTGTGTTATATATCAGTTTTAAAAATTTCCACGTATTCTAAAGGCATTTTTATTCAAACAATATGAGATTTTTTTTCTTCCTATTTTTTTTTCTATTTGCAGTGCCTTGGGGAATGACTTGCCAAAGGCACCTCTTTGGTTACATCATGAGCAACCTCAAGCTTTAGTTAGTTTGCCATAAGTTGTTTTGTATTATAGATCCACGTGTGGATGGGCAAGGTTGTTAATCCCTTGATTTTGTTTCCTGTGAAACCTGCTACTACTACTGTTTGTTGAGTAGTTATGTTAACACCCTACCAGGCATGGATCTCTCAATTTCCCTTTCTCATCAATTTTGGCTTTTTGGTGGAAAGGAGCAGTTTTCAAAAGACTATTAAGAGCCTCCCTGTTTCACAGATTCTTAGGCTGCCTCCTGTTACACTTTTATAAAAGCACACACATTTTGGAAAGCCTAAAAGCAACCTCTTCCATGTCCATGTTCAGGTCTTCCTTACATCACCAACTGGAGAATTTGGTGAATATTATTTGAGTGAAAATGAGAAATATGTCTTTTGTTGATTTTTTTAATGTTTATTTATTTTTGAGAGAGAGAGAGAGACAGAGTGTGGGTGGGGGAGGAGCAGAGGGAGAGGGAGACACAGAATCTGAAGTGGGCTCCAGGCTCTGATGCCAACACAGAGCCCAATGTGAGGCTTGAACTCATGAACCATGAGATCATGGCCTGAGCTGAAGTCAGATGCTTACCGACTGAGCCACCCAGGCGCCCCTGTCTTTTAATGATTATTAGGGCACATTCAACAAGACCTGATTACACAAAGAGACCTGCTGTCCAATTGCCTTACTTGCTAGGACAGGTACTTATAATTATTTGGAATACCAATATAGAGGCAAATACATCAATTTATAAGTACATTGCAAACAGTGCTGTCTCTATAACCAATGATACTGCTAATGAACAGTTGCATAATCTGTTTGCAGAATCTTTATATATATATATATATATATATATATATATTGTCCACATTAATGGTTTGTGTGAGAATCATGATTTCAACTTGCCTTCAGTACCAATCACTTATATATGAACTTGGTATACTGCTGAGTAATGGTACTTGGGATTTCCCCACTTACTTATGTGGGTGAAGGAACAAGATTAAGGAAGGTTCTTAAGATCAAGTTATTAAAAGGCCAAATTACTGAGCACACAGTTGGAACTTAATAGCTGATCTTGTTGAAATTCCAGAACTTGCTCTGCAGTTTTGAAATCCCACTGAATAAATTCTTTTCTTTTGTACCTTTCCCCTTACTCAAAGATCCAGATTTGTTGCCAAACACATTTTAATAAGTGTGTCTTTACTTTTTAAATACCTACAACCAAATAAAAAATATTTTCACAAAAAACCCCAGAGTTATTGGTTTAGAACTTCATCTATGTGAAAACTAGACATTATTGTGACTATACTTTCCAAATATTTTGAAAAAGGACAGGGAAGAGAGTGCACTGATAAGCACATTTCTTGATTTCTCCCTGATCGTATGCCCTTTTCTGTGCCTAAAGAGTTAGTAGAAGAGTCATACTGTTGCTATTTCTTATGCCACAGTTTTCCTGGCCTTCTCCACAGATCACTGTAGCTTCCTCCAATAAGAAGCTATTGATCTGGTATAATATAATGGATAGAAGCAGCAAACTAGTTTGGGGTAGGTTTGGGAGAGGGAGACTGAAGGAAAGCTGCACCTTCCTGGGGGTGATGGTAATAGACAATATGTTCCTTGTTTTTTGACAGAGTTCAGAGATCAGAGCAGGGATTGATCAAGAGTAGTGACCCTGAGTGAGTGCCAAGAAATGTGCCCCCAGGTGATGAATTACCATGATTTTATATAACATTATGGATTTGTAAGAATTTGATCATTTTGATGCTATAAGAATGAAAAAACCATTACCACTACAAACCGTCCTTTTGAAAGCAAGGATGTTCTCGGCAATATGAACAGGTGCAACAAGGGCAAGTTTTTCAGCAGCTCACTCCTTATAACAGTCAAACAGATGCATTACCTCACTAAACTACTTATGTTCTTTTGTTTGGTGTTCTGAGCAGATCTGGGACTGGTTAATAACATAAATGATTAAACTTTAACATTTCATGGAGTATTGTCAGCAGGGCAATGAAAACTCCTCTGCTGCAGAAAGTGAGGCAACAGCTTGAAATGCTTTATTTCATGTTCAGCATTACTTAAAAAGAAAGAAAATATATTAAAAGCAAAGCCAAGCAGGGGCTCCTGGGTGCCTCAGTTGGCTAAGCATCCAACCTAAGCTCAGGTCATGATCTTATGGTTTAGAAGTTCAAGCCCCGCATTGGGCTTGAGCCTGGAGCCTGCTTCAGATTTTGTGTCTCCCTCCCTGCTCTTCCTTTGCTCATGCTCTCTCTCTGTCTCTCAAAAATAAATAAATGTTGAAAAACAAACAAAGCCAAGCAATAGAAATTATTATCAAAGTGAGAAATATCTGAAAGAGGAAATATTTAGGCACTCTAGACTGTTTCAGTTTTGAAAAGAGAGGAGAGAATGGGAGAGACATGAGCAAAATGATTAATGATAGAAAGATCGCAGAGTGGCACTTTTATTTACACTTTCCTATATTGTGGGAATAAGAGAATGTTTTGTGAAATTAAACAGCAACCATTGTGAAAAAAAACCTCAAAGCTGATCCTTTTCCATGTGTTATGTGAAATAAATGAGAACATTTATGTTACCCGGCATGTCAACATGTTTTTTTTTCCTTTTGGTAGGTTTCTCTTAGGTAAATTAAATGCCATGATCAGGTACAGTAGCAGGGCTAAACTTACCAGGGCCATTAATCTATCTTCAGGGTGGCCAATTCATCCTTGAAGTATTCAAACCAAAAAATTTCCCCACTTGACTCCGTCCTTTCTAGGAATATTTCATCTCCCTTAGGAACTTGTAACAATGGGCCTCTGCTATATTTTCTTCATAGTATTATCCACAACTTGGAATTACTATATATTTACTTGTTTACTATCCATGTTTACTAGATTAACAGCTCTATGACTTTATGGATCACATCATGAGGTTTGCCGCTGATTCCTCAGCACATAGTAAGCTCCCAATAAGTATTCAGTGGAAATTTGAATGAATGATTAAGTGACCACTACCCATGGTGGCTCAAGACTGCCATTGTATTATATTGTTTTACTGCAGTAAAGCAATATATCACCTTTTAGGTGCACCTGCTCAAAATATCCTGAAATCTTTTAGTTAGAGGCACAACAAAGTACTTAACACTTGCACAAGTACATCTTAGAGTTAAGAAAGTATGGGTGAGGGACCTGTCATCACACTTCTTACAATCGTGTTTTCACCTGTCTTGTCTGTCGGTGACTGGAGGCTGGTAGAGAATATTTACCAATGAAGAAACTCATCAGCACCAAAATTGTTTTGGACAATCTGTTTTGCACCTTTAAGATATGTTTTAAAAAGAAATACACATCTGCATTAGTTCATTCAGCTGTAATTCTTCTTCACTGGGCCAGGTTCAACAAAAGGGTAATGGGGACATGTTTGGTTCTTTGAATTTAAATGATTATACAACCATTTCATTGTCTCCTTTTGAGTCTTAACAAACATTGTAGCTATAGCCATAATTACTAGATTTTGTTTTTGTACTGCTGTACCATTTTTATTGGAGAATGCCAAGCACAGCCAAGATTACATACAAATATTGAATTTAAATAATTAATTCTAGAATTCAGTAGACAAAAGAAAAACATTAATAATGAAAAAATAAGGCAACTAATTTCCCCCTTGGCATTTGCATTTTGCCACTCACATTCTCATTCTAAAATCATTCCAAAGTTATCATTGTTTTGCATGTGTTAATATGAGAGTTACTTGATTTCCCAATGAAAGATTTTAATAATCCAATTTTGTTATGTTTCATTACAAGGACAATTAAGAGCATTTGTTGTGCATGCTCACTTTCTTATAATTTCCTCCTCTTGCCTTTTATTCTAAATGCCAGAAAGCTGTGCCTACCTATTCTGACATCAACCTGAATGGGACTTGACCACATAACAAACACAGTAGCCTCAGTTTTGTCTTCTAGTTTAGAAGAAACCTAAGATGTTGTTGGACTCATGGCATAAAACTTGCTCTGCCCGATCTATGCCCCTTTTCCTGAATCTCCAAGGTAGAATACTTCTGTAGGATTGGCAGGGTGTATAGTAGATAATAACTACCACTTATTGGATGCTTACTATTGCATGAATACTTTTCATATAACATCTCATTTAAAGCTTGCAGTGAACCTACAGGATAGATACTATTACTATATCCATATATAGATGAGAACACTGAGGTCTAGGGAGGTAAAGTGACTTGTCCAAGGCCACAGTCAGTGCATGGTGAGACAGGTATTAAAAATCAAATTCATTGCCAAAGCTTGTGCCCCTCACCACTGTGATATACTGTAAGCATGGCTTTTATATGTCTTGGGAAGTCAGTGCCTAGATGTCTTAGGAACAGGTTTATAAATGGAACTTACAAATATAAATTTTAAATAGAAGGACTTTTCATCATCACCTCTAGCTGCCTGCTCAGTTGGAATTATTCAGCTGTAACAAACATGTGGATTCAACTTTTGATTTGAAACAATTTAAGTAATTCAGTCAAGAAATTCCCACCATAGCTTTGCAACAGTGTATTCACCAACCTCTAAGGGAAAAATCAGGCATAATATAACTCTTATTGATTAAGTACTCTATACAAGCTGAGACATGGCACAGAATATGGAGTGCTAATGTTTATATTTAGATGCCTAAAGCAAATGCTTGAATACAAAAGTGCCTATTTCAGAGCCCTGTGAGAGACTGTCATTGGACCTGCATGGCTGAAACTGGAAAAAAAATATGGATAATATGTTTGTGGGTTCATTTGTAAGAAAAATCATGTGGTACCAGGTAGCAAGAAGAAATAAAAATGTCAATGAAGTAAATTCATTTTAGGAAACATAAAAACACACAAGAAGCATTGATTAATTTTTATAAAACGTGTTGATACTATTAGGGCATTAAGATATCAAGAAAGATCAACACAGGGGTTTGAATTCAGGCACAGAAAGCAGAAAGAAGTTCTTGTTAGAATACAGGGAGTCAAGATAACAGAAAGAAACTAAAAAAGAAAAGTATTATTTAGGAGGAGAAAAAAGGACAAAGCAGGAGTGAAACATTAAATTTTCCTCAATTTAATTGGTAAAGGAGGTATGAGTTTACTTATTAGTGTATGTCTGTGCTGTCTATGCCATTGTAAGAAGGTGGGGTGTGAGGAGCAGGGAAGAATGTGGGATCTAGAAATAGAGTCTCTCAGATCAAATCCTAATTCTGTCATTTGCTAGCTGTGTGACATTGAACAAATTACATGTTTGTGCCTCGTTTTCCTAATCTGTAAAATAAGAACGTCAGAAGTATTTACCTCATAGTGTATTGTTATAAGAATTAAAATAGTGCATAGCGATCACTTAACACAGTGTCCAGCAGAGAGTAAAAGCTTAATTATTGCCAGCTGTTTCTATTTTATATTTTTAGCATGATGGTGTTTATGTGTTTGTGTAATTGTTAACCATAGTAGTGTACTTTGATGATAAATTCCTTGAAGGCTGGGCCTGGATGAATTGCCTATTATTGCAAAATGCCCTTTTTGTGAACTTTCCTTTGAGGTTTTTTACTGTGTTTGGAAAAGGGTGTTACTATTAACATGGAGACCTTTAGATCAGAAACCCTGGGATTCTTTTGTGGTTGTTTACTTTTTTCAGTACTTCATAGAAGTCCCTACTTCCCTTTCTACCCCCAACCATGACCCAAGTCTAGGATGTATTTCCCTTATTACATCTATGGGCATTGAGAAAGGTTTTGGGAAGTAGACCAGGAGACAAGAGAGGCAAGCCAAGCTGAGCCTACAATGCTGGCAGGGAGCCACAATGGCATTGAAGACTTCAGCACTAGAGGAAAACTCAACTTTCTCTCTCACTGATTGATGGCTTTTTGCATCGTTGAAGAATAAAACTCAATCTCTCATGTAGCTAACTGAACTCTTTTTAACTGCTTAATTCCACACTCTGTGAAAACCAAATTCCTTACGGTAAGTTTAATGTTTATTCTAGTTGTTAGTCCTGAAAACAAATAATTTTCTCTGGAGTAGAGGTGCAGTCCAGAAAATGGAAATAAAATATTGGTTTGGTATGGCATTAATGAGTCAGCCTACAGACCGTGATGTACCTGGTATTTAGCATTTTAATGATCAAAGTATATAGTATGTAATGTCTAGAGTGGTTTCACCAATTGGATGAAAGACTGAAAGCTCAGGGTTAATTGCTCAATTTATGGATGGTCAAAGGTCCAAAACTGACAGCCTGATGTGCTTGTTGCTTTATTTGAATCCGAAGGTAGCATGTTGGCTTAGTTTTGAGGTTCCTGTGGCCTAAGATTGGGGGGTGGTGGTTTGCAGATAAGGTCAGACCTCTCTTTTGAGACTTGTTTCCAATATTCAACTGCTCTTTTTTTTGCATTCCAGCTAAGTAAAAAGTGAAATAAACAATTGCTTTCCATTATTACTGACTAGCCACTGAATAGCTATCAACAACAAACTGTCAGGGACGGTTAAGGGAAAAAAAATCTTCTATGCAACAATATGTTACTTTATAAAAAAGCCTTTATAGTTACTGCATGACATCTGGGAACCATACTTCCCTAAACGTCTTTAACATAGGGTCTCATGCCTTGTTTTTTCAATAAAAACTTGATACTGACTTGTCTTCAAAACCCAACATGCTTTATTTTTCTCAAATATTTGGAAGGCTTGTGAAATAATTTGTGTTGGTGGTTAAAACAACACTGGCAACAACAATAAAAGCCTACATTTATTTTATTAAAAGACCCACTTCTATATCAGTTTTAGGAAGATAAAATTGATATGTATCCATGAGTTAAAAGTTGGGAATAGTATTCCACCTATGTGGGTGTAACTAGAGTCTAGAAGCACTAGGTGTAGTGATGGGGCTGTGTGGTCCTTTTGGAATGGTGGTTGATCGAAGAATCACCTGGTTTCACAATTGCATTAGTCCCAGAAACCAAATACTTTATATAAGTAGCTTGAATATGTGTTAAAATCTGGAGGAATTATTTTTCCCTTAGTGTCCTGTATATTCATGATACTGGTGCTTTATGCAGTGGTAACAAAGTATTCTGGAATGTGTGTGGATTGTGGCTTGTTACTAACTAAATGGTGATTATCTAATCTAATGTAGGTTTCCTCTCTTATTGTCTATCAGAGGTATCTGTTTTCTTATAACACTTAAAATTATTTGATACTATATTATATATTTGTTTATTGGTTCATCTTTCTCACCCACTAGTGTTTAAGTCATGTGAGGGTAAATGATTCTGTATGTTTTTTCTCCATTGTATTTTTAACATCCAGCATAGTGCCTAGCACATAGCAAGTGCTGCTACTATTGCTAGTGCATAGAAACACAACAGATTTCTGTATATTAATTTTGTATCTTACAACTTTACTGAATTCATTCATTACTTCTAATAGTTTTTTTGACCTAGTCTTTAAGGTTTTCTGTATATAATATCATGTCATCTACAAAGAGTGAAAGTGTTACTTCTTTACCAATATAAATACCTCTTATTTTTTTTTCTTGTCTTATTGTTGTGGTTAGGACTTCCAGTACTATGTCAAATAAAAGGAGCAAGAGAAGACATCCTTGTCTTTTTCTTGATCTTAGAGGAAAATCTCTCAGTATTTTTACCACAGAGTATATTACCTGTTGGTTTTTATGTATGGCCTTTATTATGTTGACATATGTTTCCTATAAACACACTGTGCTAAGAGTTTTTATCATGAAACGTTGCTGAATTTTGTCAAATGCTTTTTATACATCTATTGAGAAGATGATATGATTTTTATCCTTTGTTTTGTTATTGTGGTGCACACATTAATTGATCTGTAAATAATGAACCACTCTTGCATGCTCAGAATAAATCTCACATGATTTTGATGAATGATCCCTTTAATGTATTGAATGAAATTTTCTAATATTTTGTTGAAGATTTTTGCATCTATTTTCATTAAGAATATTAGCCTGTAATTTTCCTCTTTTTGTAGTGTTTTTGTCTAGTTTTTGTATCAGGGTAATGCTAGCTTTGTAGAATGTATTTGGAAGCTTTCCTTCCACTTTTATTTTTTGGAATAGTTTGAGAAAAATAGGCATTAACTCTTCTTTAAATATTTGGTAAAATTCACCTGTGAAGACATCTGGTCCTGAACTTTTGTTGTCAGCTGATTACCCATTCAATTTTGTTACTAGAAATTTGTCCATTCAGATTTTCTATGTCTTACTGATTCAGTTTTGGAAGACTATATGTTTCTAGGCATATGTTTCTTCTAGGTTGTCCAATTTGCTGGCATATAATTTTTCATAGTAGACTTTTATGATCCTTTGTGTTTCTGTGGTATTAATTGTTACTTCTCCTCTTTTGTTTCTGACTATATTTATTTGCTCTCTCTCTCTCTATGTTTTGATGAGTCTTGGTAAGGGCTTATCAATTTTGTTTGTCTTTCAAAGAATCATTCTTGGTTTCATTGATTTGCTTAATTTTTTAGTCTCTATTTCATTTACTTCATCTCTGATATTTATTATTTTCTTACTTCTAATAACCTTGGACTTTGATTTGTGTCTTTCTCTAGTTCCTTTAGGTGTACAATTAGATTGTTCACTAGAGATTTTTCTCGTTTCTTGAGGTAAACCTGTATTGCTATAAATTTCCTTCTTAGAAGTGTTTTTACTGCATCCCAAAGATTTTGTATCATTGTTTTCATTTTTTAAAAATATTTATTTATTTTGAGAGAGGGAGAGAGAGAGAGAAGCACACACAAGCTGGGGAGAGGCAGAGAGAGAGAGAGAGAGAGAGAGAGAGAGAGAGAGAGAGAGAATTCCCAAACAGGCTCTGCAGAGCACACAGCACAAAAAAGGGCACAATCCCACCAACCATGAGATCATGACCTGAACCAAAACTAAGAGTCAGATGCTTACTGAGCCACCCAGCCACCACTGTGTTTTCATTTTTATTTGCCTTCTTCTATTTTAATTTTCTTTCCTGATTTTTTCATTGATCCATTGGTTGTTTAATAGCATGTTGTTTAGCCTCCACATATTTGTGTTTTTTAGTTTTGTGATTGATTTCTAGTCTCATATTGTTTTGGTTAGAAAATATGCATGACATTATTTCAATCTTTTTTATTATAAGTTTATTTAGTTACTTTGAGAGAGGGAGAGAGAGAGAGAGAGAGAGAGAGAGAGAGAGAGAGAGAGAGAGAGAGAATCACAAGCAGGCTTTGCACTGTCAGCACAGAGCACAATGCAGGGCTCAAACTCACGAACCATGAGATCATGACCTGAGCCAAAACCAAGAGTCTGATGGTTAACTGACTGAACCACCCAGGCGCCCTGATATTTCAATCTCCTTAAATTTATTGCCACTTGTTTTGTGGTCTAACATGTGATTTATACTGAAGAATGTTCCATGTGCACTTGAAAAGACTGTGCCCTGTTATTTTTTATTATTGTTGCTCTATATATGTCTGTTAAGTCCATCTGGTCATTCAAAGATATTCTTTCCTTATTGATTTTGTGCCAGGATAATCTATCTATTGATATAAATGTGGTGTTAAAGTCCCATACTATTATTGTATTACTGTCAATTTTCCTTTTATGCCTATTAATATTTGATTTATGTATTTAGGTGCTTCAGTGTTGGATGCATAAATATTTACAATTGTTATATTCTTTTGTTGGATCTTCTCTTTGTCATCATGTAATGCCCTTTGTCCTTTGTTAGAGCCTACTTTGTCTAATATCAATATTGCCACCTCAGCTTGTTTTAACTTTTATTTTCATGGAGTATCTTTTTCCATCCTTTCACTTTCCTTCTGTATGTGTCTTTTAGGTTTGAAGTGAATCTATTGTAAACAGTATATAGATGGGACTTGTTTTTTTTAATCCATCTTACCAATGTATGTTTTTTGATTGGAACATTTAGGCCATCTACATTTTAAGTAATTATTTAGTAGATATGTACTTATTGCCATTTGCTGATAGTTTTCTTGTTGATTTTGTGGTTCTTCTGCATTCCTTTCTTTTTCTCTTGCTCTCTTTCCTTGTGATAGATGGTTTTCTTTAGTGCTATTCTTGTCTTTATTTCTCTTTTGTGTGTGTCTGTGTGTATCTTTTACAGGTTTTGGGTTTGTGGTTACTATAAGGTTAATATATAACATCCTAGGTATATAACAATCTATATTGAGTTGATGGTAACTTAAGTTCAAACATTCTAAAAGATCTTTTTTAATCCCCTCCATGTTTTATGTATGTGTTGTAATATTTTACATCTTTTTATTCATAATTTTCCTACTTCTAATTATTGCCTTTTCTTTGCACTTAACGAAGTCCCTTTAACATTTCTTGTAAGGTTCGTTTAGTGGTAATGAACTCCTTTAACTTTTATTTGCCTAGACAACTCTTTATATATCCTTCAATTCTGAATGGTAACTTTGGTAGGTAGAATATTCTTGATTGTAGGTTTTTTCCTTTTAGCACTTTGAGTATATCATGTCACTCCCTTCTGGCCTGCAAAGTTCCTGCTGAAAAATAAACTGATAAACTTATGGGGTTTCCCTTGTATGTAACTAGCTGTTTGTCTCTTGCTACCTTTAAAGTTCTTTCTTCATCTTTAATCTTTGACATTTTAAATTATTTTATTTTTCTCTTTGGAACAGGAGATTTCATTTTATTTTATGTTTAATTTATTTTTTTAAATTCAAGTTAGTTAACATACAGTATAGTATTGGTTTCAGGAGTAGAATCCAGTAATTCATCACTTACATATATAACACAGTGCTCATCACAAGTGCTCTCCTTAATGCCCATCACCCATTTATCTCATCCCCCCACTTAACTCCCCTACAGCAACCCTCAGTTTGTTCTTTGTATTTAAGAGTCTATTGTGGTTTTCCTCCTTTATGTTTTTATCTTATCTTTCTTTTGCTTCCCCTATGTTCATCTGTTTGTTTCTTAATTTCCACATATGATTGAAAACATATGATATTTGTCTTTCTCTGACTTATTTCGCTTAACAAATACACTCTAGTTCCAACCACATTGTTGCAGATGACAAGATTTCATTCTTTCTGATCACAGAATAGTATTCCATTCTATGTGTGTGTGTGTGTGTGTGTGTGTGTGTGTGTGTGTGTGTGTATACCACATCTTCTTTATCCATTTATCAGTTGGTGGACATTTGGGTTCTTTCCGTAATTTGGCTTTGGTGGATGATGCTGCTATAAACAATGGAGTGCATGTGCCCCTTCAAATCAGCACTGTATTCTTTCCGTAATTTGGCTTTGGTGGATGGTGCTGCTATAAACAATGGAGTGCATGTGCCCCTTCAAATCAGCACTGTATTCTTTGGATAAATACCTAGTAGTACAATTGCTGGGTCATAGGGTAATTCTATTTTTAATTTTTTGAGGAACATTCACACTGTTTTCCAGAGTGGCTGCACCAGTTTTCATTCCCACAAACAGTGCAAAAGTGTTCCACTTTGTAAGCGTCATCACCAAAGTCTGTTGTTTCCTGAGTTGTTAATTTTACTCATTTTGACAGGTGTGAAGTGGTATTTCACTTGATTTGCATTTCTCTCATGATGAGTGATATTGAGCATCTTTTTATGTGTCTGTTAGCCATCTGGATGTCTTCTTTGGAAAGGTGTCTATTCATGTCTTCTGCCCATTTCTTCACTGGTTTATTGTTTTTTGGGTGTTAAGTTTGATAAGTTCTTTATAGATTTTGGATACTAACCTTTTATCTGCTATGTCATTTGAAAATATCTTCTGTCATCCTGTTGCCTACCTTTTAGTTATGTTGATTGCTTCCTTTGCTGTGCAGAAGTTTTTTATCTTGATGAGGTCCCAATACTTCATTTTTGTTTTTATTTCCCTTAGCTCCTTGTCTAGTAAGAAGTTGCTGTATTTGAGGTCAAAGAGGTTTCTGTCTGTGTTCTTCTCTAGGATTTTGATGGTTTCCCATCTCAGTGTAGGTCTTTCATCCATTTTGAATTTATTTTTGTGTATGGTGTAAGAAAGTGGTCCAGTTTCATTTTTCTGTATGTCATAGTCCAGTTTTCCCCGCATCATTTGCTGAAGAGACTGTCTTTTTTTCCACTGGATACTTCTTCCTACTTTGTCAAAGATTACTTGGTCATACATGTGTGGGTCTATTTCTGGGTTCTTTGTTCTGTTCCGTTGATCTATATGTCTGTTTTTGTGCCAGTACCATACTGTCTTGATGATTACAGGTTTGCAATACAGCTTAAAGTTTGGAAATTGTGGTGCCTCCAGCTTTGATTTTCTTTTTCAACATTGCTTTGGCTACTTGAGGTCTTTTCTGGTTCCATACAAATTTTATGATTGTTCCAGCTCTGTGAAGAATGCTGGTGTTATTTTGATGGGGATTGCATTGAATGTGTAGATTGTTTATGGTCATATTGAAATTTTAACAATATTTGTTCTTCCAATCCATGACAATGGAATGTTTTCCTATTTCTTTGTGTCTTCTTCAATTTATTTCATAAGTTTTCAATAGTTTTCAGTGTATAGATCTTTTACCTCTTTGGTTAGGTTTATTCCCAGGTGTCTTATGGTTTTTCGTGCAATTGTAAATGGGCTTGACTCTGATTTCTCTTTCTGCTGCTTCATTATTGATGTAGAGAAATGCAACCGATTTCTGTACATTGATTTTATATCATGAGACTTTGCTGAATTCACATATCTGTTCTAGTAGCTTTTTGGTGGAGATTTTGGGTTTTCCATGTAGAGTATCATGTCGTCTATGAAGAGTGAAAGTTCAACTTATTCTTTGTCAATTTGGATGTCTTTATTTCATTCTGGTGTCTGATTACTGAGGCCCAGACTTCCAGTATTATGTTGAACAACAGTGGTGAGAGTGGACACCCCTGTCATGCTCCTGACCTTAGGGGGAAGGCTTTCAGGTTTTCCCTATTGAGGATGATATTAGCTGTGGGTCTTTCACATATGGCCTTTATGATGTTTAGGTATGTTCCTTCTATCCCTAGTTTCTTGAGGGTTTTTATCAAAAAAAGATGCTGCATTTTGTGAAATGCTTTTCTTCATCTATTTAAAGGATCATATGGACAACAATATCCTTTCTTTTATTAATGTGTATTAAGTTTGTTAATTTGAGAATACTGAACCAGCCCTGCAGCCCAGGAATAAATCCCACTTGGTCATGGTGAATAATTCTTTTAATGTACTTTGAATTCAATTTACTAGTATCTTGTTGAGAATCTTTGCATCCAGGATCATTAGAGATATTGGCCTATAATTGTCCTTTTTTACTCAGGTCTTTGTCTGGTTTTGGAATCAAGGTTATGCTGGATTCATGGAATGAATTTCTAAGGTTTCTTCCATTTCTATCTTTTGGAACCATTTGAGAAGAATAGGTATTAACTTTTCTTTAAATGTCTGGTAGAATACCCCTGGGAAGCCATCTGGTCCAGGATTCTTGTTTGTTGGGAGTTTTTTGATAACTGATTCAATATCTTTGCTGGTTATGGGCCTGTTCAAATTTTCTATTTCTTCCTGTTTTAGTTTTGGTAGTGTATGAGTATCTAAGAATTTTTCCATTCCTTTCATATGGTCCAGTTTGTCGGTATAAAATTTTTGATGGTATTGTCTTATAATTGTTTATATTTCTGTGGTGTTGGTTGTGATCTCTCCTCTTTCATTTATGATTTTATCTATTTGGGTCCTCTCTCTTTTTTGATAAGTCTGGCTAGTGGCTTATCAATTTTGTTTATTCTTTCAAAAAACCAGGTTTTGGTTTATCTGTTCAATTGAACATTGATCTGTTCTGCTGTTTTGTTGTTGTTGTTGTTGTTGTTGTTGTTGTTGTTTCTACATGATTTATTTCTGCTCTACTATTTATTATTTACCTTCTGCTGTTTTAGGTATTTTCTGTTCCTTTTCTAGCCCCTTTAAGGGTACATGTATATTTGGTACTTTTCTTGCTTCTTGAGATATGCCTGAATTGCAATGTACTTTATTGTTCAGACTGCTTTTGATGCATCCCAAAGGGTTTGGACTGTCTTGTTTTTATTTTCATTGGCTTCCATGTATTTTTTGTTTCTTCTTTAATTTCCTAGTTAACCCATTTACTCTTTAGTCAGATGTTTTAACCTCCATGTATTTGAGGGCTTTCCAGATTTTTTCTTGTGGTTGATTTCAAGTTTCATAGCTTTGTGATCTGAAAATATGCATGGTGTGATCTTGATCTTTTTCTACTTATTGAAGGCTGATTTGTGACACAGTATGTGATATATTCAGAAGAATGTTCCATGTGCACTTGGAAAAGAATGTGTACTCTGCTGCTTTAGGATGAAATGTTCTGAATATATCTGTTAAGTCCGTCTAGCCCAGTATGTTATTTAAAGCCATTGTTTCCTTGTTGATTTTCTGCTTAGATGGTCTGTCCATTGCTGTAATTTGGGTATTAAAGTCTTATACTATTATGGTATCATTATCGATTAGTTTCTTTATGTTTGTTATTAATTGAGTTATATATTTGGGTGTTTCAAGTGGGGGGCATAAATATTTATGATTGTTATATTTTGATGGATAGACTCCTTAATTATGATATAATGCCCTTCTTCATCTCCTGTTACAGTCTTTGTTTTAAAATTTTTTTAATATTTATTTATTTTTGAAGGAGAGAGAGACAGAGTGTGAATGGGGGGGAGGGGCAGAGAGAGAGAGGGAGACACAGAATCTGAAGCAGGCTCCAGGCTCTGAGCTGTCAGCACAGAGCCCAACGCGGGGCTCAAACCCACAAACTGCAAGATCATGACATGAGCTGAAGTTGGATGCTCAACCAACTGAGCCACCCAGGTGCCCCCTGTTACAGTCTTTGTTTTAAACTCTTGATTGTTTGCTATCTACTCCAGCTTTCTTTTGACCTCTATTAGCATGATAGGTGGTTCTCCAACCCCTCACTTTCAATCTGCAGGTGATTTTAGGTGTAAAATGAGTCTCTTATAGGCAGCATATAGATGGATCTTGTATTTTATCCATTTTGATAGCCTGCACCTTTTGTTTGGGGCATTTAGTCCATTTATATTCAGCATGATTATTGAAATATATTAATTTAGTGCCATTGTGTTTCTTTGTTGCCTTGGTCTTTTTTTTCCCCCTGCACTCAGAGAGTCTCCCTTAAAATTTCTTGCAGGGCTGGTTTAGTGGTCACAAACTCCTTTAGTTTTTGTTTGTCTGGGAAAGCCTTTATCTTTACTTCTGTTCTGAATGACAGCCTTGGTGAATAAAGGATTCTTGGCTGCATATTTTTCCCATTCATCACATTGAATATTTCCTTCTACCTCCTTCTGGCCTGCAAGTTTTAGTGAACAGGTCTGCTACTATCCTTACGTGTCTACCCTTGTAGGTTAAGGACCTTTTTTCCTTAAGTGCTTTCAGAATTCTCTCTTTATCTTTGTATTTTGCATGTTTCACTATCATATGTCAGGGCGTTTATCTGTTTTTGTTTATTTTGAGGGGAGTTCTCTGTGCCTCTTGGACTTGAATGCTTGTTTCCTTCCCCAGATTAGGGAAGTTCTCAGCTGTAATTCATTCAAACAAACCTTCTGCCCCAAAATCTTTGGCATTTTAATATTATGTATTATGGTGTGGACTTCCCTGAGTTCATCTTGTTTGGAATTTTGTGTGCTTCCTGAACCTTGATGTCTGTTTCTTTCCTAATGTTAGGGAAGTTTCAAGCTAAGCTATTATTTCTTCAAATAAAATTTCTGCCCTTTTTTTGTCTCTCTTCTTCTTGGGCCCCTATAATGTAAATGTTTGTTCACTTTATGTTCTCAAAGACATCCCTTAACTTATCCTCATTGATTTTTTTTTTCTTTTTTCTGTTCAGTCTTGGTACTTTCCCTGTTTTCCAGATTGCTGATCTGTCCGTTTTTATCCTCTACCCTATTTTTAATTCCTTCTAGAGTATTTTTCATTTCATTTCTGCTATTGTATTCTTCAGCTCTAATTGGTTGTTTTTTTTAAATATTTTTTTTATATTTTGTATCTCTTTGTTGAAATTCTTACTGAGTTCCTCCACTCTTTTCTCAAATTTGGTGAGCATCTTTAGGACCATTAGTTTGAACTCTTTGTCAGGTAGATTGCTTACCTCCATTTCATTTTAGTTCTTCTTCTGAGGTTTTTCTTGTTCTTTCATTTAAAGCATATTCCTTCATCTCTTCATTTTGCCTGACTTTCTTTGTTTCTATGAATTAGTTGGAACAGCTGCTTTTAAACTTGAAGGAATGGTCATTTGTGTGATTTTTCCCTGTGTAGATTATGTGTGCCTGTTGTCTTTAGTTGGCTGGCTCAAGCTGTGACTGGTGTGGTCTGGGGGTCCTCCATGTTGGGATCACCCTGGTAGCAGTTCTTGAGCTGAAGTGGACAGGGGTTACAGAAGCCTTGCAGCTCCCTATGTTGAGGGTGCCTTGGCAGGGCTGCTGAAGCTGAATGTACTGAGGGTCTCTGCATACAAGGTGCTATATAGCTGAAGCTAAAATTGGCACAGACTGGGGTCGTTCCAAGGATCTCTGTACAGAGGGAATCCTAGCTGAAGATGAAGTTGGAATGGGCCAGGGTGGTCCTGAGTTTCTCCATGCTGAGGGCACCCTGGCAGGGCATCTGAAACTGAAGTGGATGCAAGTGCAGGTATTCTAGCACACTCCTTGGTGGAGTGGCTGATGCTGAGGTGAGCTTTGGCTAGGGGAGTCAGTATGCTTCATGTAGGGAGTACCCTGGTGAGTTGTCTAGAACCGAAGTGGATATGGTTCAGGAGGTCCTGGGGTGTTCTGCACTGTGGGTGCCCTGACAAGTCATCTGGAGCTGAAGTGGTGCAGGCCTGAAGTGTTCTGGGGTGCTTTGTGCCTGTGTCATCATAGTAAGATAGCTGGAGCTGTAGTGAGTGCTGACCAGGGGAGTCCTGGTGTGCATCACACTGAAGCTGCCTTTGTGGGATGTCTGGAGCTAGTGTGGGCTAGGGGCAAAAGGGTTCCTGAGGCAGTAGGCCGGCTAGGGTGCCTGGACACTGCTCCCATCCACTGTATCAAGGTAAAGGGGAAATACAAACCATGGTGCTTTCCAGGCCCTCCGACCCAGAGATAGTGCCAGCAGCTCTCCCACTGTTTGGCAGTTTTAGGGCTTGACATTATTTTACATCCTAGTTTCTCTTTTAAACCACGAGTTGTTTTCTGTGCCCCAGGCATCTGGGACTGGTATTGTGCAGCATCCCTAGAGCTCACTGAGGCAGCAGGCCAGCTCTGGCACCTGGGCCCTGCTCCCATCTGTACTATCAAGGTGCAGGGGGTGCATAAATCATGGTGCTCCCTAGACCCTCCAACCTGGAGAGAATTCCAGCAGCTCCTCTACCATTTGGTATGGTTTTAGGGCTGGTTCCTTTATTTTCTAGTTGCTTTTTTAAACTGTGGCTTTTCCCCTGTGCCCCAGGGCAAACAAATATGCCCCTTTCCTTTCCCTCAGTACTATCTCTCCTCACCTCAGTTCACACAGCACTGGAGGTGTAAGTTCCTTTCTTTACCAAGTTTCTCTATCTTTCTTGCAGCTCTTTATGTGATCTCTCTTATCTTTTATCTCTCTCTTGTTATGCAGAAGCTGTTTAGTCAGCCTTCAGTTCTTCTTCAGGAGGAATCCCTCTATAAATAGGTATAGATTTAGTGTGTTAATGGAGGAAGTGAGTTCAGGATCTTCCTAGATCACCATCTTGGGCCCTCTGTTACTTTATATATATCACAATTTTTTCAAATATGCATCAGTGAAACTAAAAAACCCTCTGAAGTCCCTAAATTTGTGGCTGTAACATGGAGTATTTAAAGGCATGAAAATCAACAAGCAAAAGCAGAATTTATTTGTGCCAGGCTAAATAATGGCCTCCCAAAGAGGTCCACATCTTAATCATTGGATTCTGTGAATATGTTACCTTACACAACAAAAGGAATTTTGCAGATGTGATTAAGTTAAGGATCTTGAAATGAAGAGATTATCCTGGATTAGCTCTGAGATAATGACAAGAATGATTATAAGAGGGAGGCAGGAGATGAGAGTGAGTAGTAGGTGATATGAGGACAAACCATTGGAGTGTGAGTGGTCTTTAGAGGCTGAAAAAGGCAAGAAACAGATTTTCTTCTAGATCCTCCAGAAGGAACACAAAGCTGTTGATACCTTGATTTTAGCCTACTGAGACCTATACAGACTTCTGATCTTCAGAACTGTAAGATAATACATTTGTATTGTTTTAAACCAATAAGTTTGTGGCAAATTGTTATAGCAGCAATAGGTAACCAATAGAGTACTAATTACACATCCAGCACAATTAAACATGGTATGCAATAGAAATGTCCTTCTCCTTATCTCCAAATATTCAGGATATACTTACATAATCATAGAAGTTCCAATTTAATTACTGCCTTATGTAGGAAGTCTTCTTTATCTCACACATCTTTACAATTTCTCAACTTAGCTAGTATTTCATCTAAAATATTTTTATGGCTCTTATTGCTTCTTACCTTGTATTAGAGTTATTTGTATATACCTTTTATCTTCTCAATTACAGTATATATTTTCTGAGAATGGTTGTTGTATTTTATATATTTTATACTCCAGATTCCCCTCCCCACAACCAGATATTATGACTTGCATATAGGAAATGTCTGGTAAACATTAGCTGAATGAGTGTTTGTGCCCTTATGACCTCCAAAGAAGTCTAGTTATGTACCAGGATGAAGTGGTTGCCAGGGGATGGGTGTAGAAATAAGCTAATGAATATTAAGTGCTTTAGTATATTTGAGGCAAAGTATTACAAACATTTTAATATGTTGGTTAATGCAGAGATCTATAAAGCACTGAACTTGTCCTTAAGGGGCTTACAGTCTTAATGAGAAGACAAAATTTAGTTAACTTCACCTCAATGTTTAGATATAAAAACAAAGAGATTTACTATAGAAATTGGCTTATATGGTTATGGATGCCTAGAAGTCCCCCAATGTTCCATCTGTAAGTTGGAGAAGCAGAAAAACCAGTGGTATAATTCAATCTGAATCCCAAAGCCTGAGAACCAGGGGGAGCTGGTGGTGTAACTTTCAATCTGAAGCAGAAGTCCTGAGAACCAGGAGCTCTGATGTCTGAAGTCAAGAAAAGATGGGAGAGAGAGTGAAATTTTGCTGTTCCTTTGCCTTTTGTTCCATTTAGGCCCTCAAATAATTGAATGATGCCCACCCACACTGGTGAGTGCAGATCTCCTTATTTAGTCTATTGAATCAAAGGCTGATCTCTTCCAGAAACATCCTCACAGACACACTATGAAATAATGTTTTACTAGGTATCTGGGCATCTCTTAACCCAGTGAAGTTGACACATAAGTTTAACCATCACAGTAGGTAAATGTGCCCATGGAAACAAAGCTATAGAAAAGCACTTTGGTCTTTAAAGATAATATAATTTGTAGGATAGTCCAGTGTGAATCTATGAACAATATCCCAATTTCATCATTTCAGAGTATCCTAGCTGGTATTCTCTTTTGTGTCCTACTTTTTTTTCCCCAATGTGTTTGCCAGATAAAAAGTTACTGGGTTAGGAATCCTGTCTAATTCATGATTCTCTTTTATTGCCATCTATTTAATAAATTTTATTATAAAATTTCAAAATACATCAGTGGCTTTTCATTTATTCTCAATGCATATTTATCCATGGTCCATGTAAAGCAAGCAGAGCTCTAGGAGCTGAGTATAAAGTGAATACAATAGGCACTATCCTTGCCCTGTGGGAGCTTAAAATCTAATAACAGAGATATATATTTAGAAAATTGATTCACAAATAAATGTATAATTACAAATCATGATAAGCGCTATGAAGGACAAGTGGGTATGCTCTAAAAGATAGAGATGGGGGTTGTGGTTCCACTTTAGACAGGTTGACCAGGAAAGGCAGTTTTGGGGAAGTAAGATTTCAGCTTAGATCTGTTACAAAGGAGTCTGTTATAAAGGAAGGAATGCTGGGATAGGAATATTCCAGGAAGAGAAAACAGAATGTGTGAAACATGTGAGATGGGAAAAGATTGTCCTGGTCTAGCACCTGAAAGGAGGCCACTGTGAATAGCGTTTTGTAAAAGGGCTATAAAGATAGGTAAGGGCCAGATCACATAGAGCTGTGTGAGTAAATGTCAAAATGTAAATTTTATCTTAAATTCAAAGAGAAGACATTGAAGTACTTTAAGTAAAGGATAACATGATTCATGTTTTAAAAATTCAGTCTATTTTATAGAGAATGTAGTATGGGGGAGGAAACATCATTTAAGAGAATACCTGAGTAGTGTAAGAGGAAAATGACTGGAACTTGAACTAGAATTGTGCTGAGAAGGAAGAACAAATTTGAGAGAGAAAATTATGGCATCTTTATGATAAAGGCAGATACTCTATGATTTTCCTTCATTTGGAAAATTTATACAAAGTTTGAGGATGGGAGATCAGCTTGATGTTTATTCCTTACTGTGCCACATGAATATTCCCATGTACTCAGTGCAGGGGCGAAGTTAGGTGAGATTCCAGAACACTCAACCCAGGATTGATCTTAATTTGTTGAGTAGATATATTAATACAGAGTAACATATCTTCTCAGAATCCCACGGTATCTAAAGATTTTAAATGTACTTTGTGGATGATGATAAATAGTAGTTAAAAAGAACTAAATATTTTGAAATTGGATGATATTCTTTTAAATATTTAGCAAAAACCTTGATTTAATTAATTTACTTGATTTAATTAGTAATTAACTTATTTTATGCCTACAAGTATGCAGATTATACTAAGCACCACTGAGGATATCAAAGAGGTATAAGATATTATGTAAAAAACCATCCCCAAAACAATGGCCTAAAACCATAACATTTATTTTGCTCATAAATATTAGGTTTGACTGGACTCAGGTAGGCAATTCTTGACAGGTCTCTGGTTATATTAGGGATATGGTCGTAGATGGTGGTTGGAGTTGGGGTTATTTCAAGTACTTCCTTACTCTATGTCTTGTGCTGTGCTGGAAAGACACAAGCTAGAGTTTGGAACAGCTGGAATGCTCCAGACATCACTATTTCTGCACAATGTTCCCATGTACCTGAATTTCTTACATAGTAGCTAAAGGATCTCAGAATGAATGTCCCAAGAGAAAGCAGCAGAAACCTAGCCTCAGATGTTTTATCTTCTGTATTGTTTCTTGAGGCAGTCACAGAGGCCCACCCAGATTTCAACAGAGGGGCTTTAACTTCAGCTTTTAATGGGAGGAGTGTCAAAGTTGTGCAAACATGTTTTCTTGTCACCAGACTTCCTTTTTAAAGAAATTATGTTTTAGATGGGCATGACCAAGATATGACAGCACTGGAAAGAACTGTGCACATTTTATAAACATATCATATTTATAGTTAGTAACACTTCATTTTTAGAAGGTGTATGCTGTGCATTTTCAAGCAGTGATTTATGTGATACCTTCTCAGACTAAATTTGCAGCTTCATAAGAAAACTAGAGATAATATAGTTATTGCATTATCAAACTAATAATTTCACTTATTTGTGAAGCTATCTTGAAGTGAATCATCTCCAATTCAGTGAGTTAATCATACATATTTGGCAATATTTTTGTTTTTCATAGTCTATTAGGACAAACACCATCATCAAATATCACAGGTACTTACATTGTTTTATTTAGCTTAAGTAAGAAGATTTTTGTTCTGGATAGTTTTCTTTAGTAATAAGTGTATCTCATTATTTTTTAAAAAATAAGCACAGACACTTTAAAATTTTGAATTTCTTTAATTCTGTGAGATAAGTTTTAATAAACAAGCCCAAACATTTTTAGCCAGATACATAAGATAAACTGTTAATTACCCCAGAATTCTTCCTCTTCCTACTTATTTATGCTGTGGAAAAGAGCAATGAGGTTTCATTCTTTTTCAATTGACAACCAACTTAATAATTGAGAATAAATCAAGACAAGGGAAGCATTCTCCCTAGACTTTCTGAACTGGTGATTATTGTTCAAAACAAACCAAAATAAAACAAACCAACAAACAACAAATTCTTGGAAATTTTTTTAGAGTTTCTACTAACTTTGGGTACAGAGGGAATATCTGCTACTAGATGATTTTCTTAAAAACCTCAGTGAAGATTAAAAAAGAAAAAAACTCAGTGAAAAATATATTTTTGAAAGGTTCTGTATTAGTTTTGAAATATTATGGTACCATGAAAAGATATTGCTTGGTGTTCTGTTAGAATAAATTCTTCTTCAACAAATAGACATTGATCTCAGTGAAGAAGACTGAGAACATTATCAAGAAAATGATCTAGATACAGTGCCTGGTCTGTTACAATGTTTAAAATGTTTCTGAAAAAGCTGTGTGAATTTCTTATCTCAAGTGGTATCTAATTTGAAGTTTTATTACCCATTTCAGTAGAGCAAACATGCCTTAATTTAAAACAATCTATAAATATTTTACAAAAATAATTTTAATAAAACTACACTTTTCATCTTATTTATTTTTGTAAGTTTTTATTTTAATTCCAGTTAGTTACCATACAGTGTTATATTAGTTTCAGGTGTACAATATAATGATTCAACATTCCCATACAATACTTGTTCATCACAAGTGTACTCCTTAATCCCCATTACCTGTTTCTCCCATCCCCCCAACCCACCTCCCCTCTGGTAACTATCAGTTTGTTTTCTATAATTAAGCATCTCTTTCTTGATTTTTCTCTTTCTCTCTTATTTTTTCCCCTTTGCTTGTTTGTTTTGTTTCTTTAATTCCATATATGAGTGAAATCATATGGTATTTTTCTTTCTCTGACTGGCTTATTCCACTTAACATAATACTCTCTAGTTCCATCCATGCCATTGAAAATGGCAATATTTCATTCTCTTTCATGGCTGAATAATATCTATCTATATATCTATCTATCTGCTGCATCTTCTTTATCCATTCATCAATTGGTGGACACTTGGGCTGCTTCCATAATTTGACTATTATGAATGATGCTGCTATAAACATAGGAGTGCATATAACCTTTTGAATTAGTGTTCTTGTATTCTTTGGGTAAGTACCTACCAGTGTGATTGCTGGCTCATAAGGTAGATATATTTTTCACTTTTTGAGGAATCTCCATACTATTTTCCAGAGTGGCTGCACCAGTTTTCATTCCCACCAAAAGGACACGTATATTCTTCATTTTAAACTCATCTTTTTAAATCACCCTGTTTTGAATGTCTAAAGAGTAGGCCAGATGTAGTCACTACATTCATAGTGGTAATAATATATGACAAAAGTTAATCTGTGCAGAAATTTATGTATTACAATCTAATTTTTTATTGCCCCTCCCTGAAGATGTAGGAAAGAAATTTACTTAATCCTTAAGAGATGTTGAATGGCCTGAAAGGGCCTCATTAGGTGTCATTATGGGATAGCACAGTATGTTGAAATCCATGTAGAATGTTCTATGGATAAGCCAAGTGTATTTGCTACTGTCCAGTGACAATTGGGCTTCTTTTCTTCAGAATTCAGAAACATCTGTTTCTGATGGTAGGATGATGCTTGGGGGTTACTGCATTATGGAGAATGTAAACTTATGCCTCTTACTTCTTTTTATGATCTTATTCATCTTTATTTTTATTTATTTTATTTTTTTTAATATAATTTATTGTCAAGCTGGCTAACATACAGTGTTTACAGTGTGCTCTTGGTTTTGGGGGGAGATTCCCATGACCCATCACTTACATACAACACCCAATGCTCATCCCAACAAGTACCCTCCTCAATGCCCATCACCCATGTTCCACTCCCTCCCCCAATCAACCCTCAGTTTGTTCTCTGTATTTAAGAGCCTCTTATGGTTTGCCTCCCTCCCTCTCTGTAACTATTTTTTCCCCTTCCCTTCCTCAATGGTCTTCTGTTAAGTTTCTCAAGTTCCACATATGAGTGAAAACATATGATGTCTGCCTTTCTCTGACTGATTTATTTCACTTAGCATAATACCCTTCAGTTCCATCTACTTTGTTGCAAATGGAAGGATTTCATTCTTTCTCATTGCCAAGTAGTATTCCATTATATATGTAAACCACATCTTTATCCATTCATCAGTTGATAGATATTTAGGCTCTTTCCATAATTTGGCTATTGTTGAAAGTGCTGCTATAAACATTGGGGTACATGTGCCCCTATGAATCAGCACTCCTATATCCTTTGGATAAATTCCCAGTAGTGCAATTGTTGGGTCGTAGGGTAGTTCTATTTTTAATTTTTAAAATTTTTCTATTTTAATTTCTACACTGTTTTCCAGAGCGACTGCACCAGTTTGCATTCCCACCAACAATGCAAGAGGGTTCCTGTTTCTCCAAATCCTCGCCAGCACCTGTTGTTTCCTGAGTTGTTAATTTTAGCCACTCTAGTGTGAGGTAATATCTCAGTGTGGTTTTGATTTATATTTCCATGATGATGAGTGACGTTGAGCATCATTTCATGTGTCTGTTGGCGATCTGGATGTCTTCTTTGGAAAAATATCTATTCATGTCTTCTGCCCCATTTCTTCACTGGATTATTTGTTTTTCAGGTGTTGAGTTTGGTAAATTATTTATAGATTTTGGATGCTAACTCTTTATCTGATATGCCATTTGCAAATATCTTTTCCAATTTCACTAGTTGCCTTTTAGTTTTGTTGATTTTCTACTAACAAACTGTAATCATCAAGACAGTATGGTATTGGCACAAAAATAGACATGTAGACCAATGGAATAGAAGAGAGAACCCAGAATTGGACCCAGAAATGTATGGCCAACTAATCTTTGACAAAACAGAAAAGAGTAACCAATGGAAAAAAGGCAGTCTCTTTAGCAAATGGTGCTGGGAGAACTGGACAGCAGCATGCAGAAGAATGAAACTAGACCACTTTCTTACACCATACACAAAAATAAACTCCAAATGGATGAAAGACCTAAATGTAAGACAGGAAACCATCAAAACCCCACAGAAGAAAACAGGCAACAACCTCTTTGACCTCAGCCACAGCAATTTCTTACTCAACACTTCTCCAAAGTCAAGGGAATTAAAAGCAAAAATGAACTATTGGGAACCCATCAAGATAAAAAGCTTCTGCATTGCAAAGTAAATAATCTTACTTTTTATATTTAACCTTCCAGCTCAGTTTTTTAAACTAAGAAACACATTCATATTAACATATTAAATATAAAATATGATAGAACTAGAGAATTTGATTCATTATGCTGGATATTGAGATTGAGGAAAGATATTTATTTGGGATCCAGACTAAAACAAATAGAATTGTGGCAGACACTTTATCTTTTGAATACTTAATCTAATTCAAAATTTGGCTTACTTGTATGTAATTTCCAGATATATAACACAGCTTTAACCTTAAACAGTAGTGTAAACAATGTTGTAAATGACAACAATGGAGCCTGAGAAAAAGAAATCCATAAATAGCTATTTATATATTACCTTTTCAAAATCTCAACAAATACAAATTTTATCAATATGATTTCTTTGATTTCGGTCACCAAAGAAATTCAGCTATCTCTGTGACAGACACATTACAACAAAAGTTGAGACAATTTTAGAGTAAGGCATTTCAAGTGAAGAAGTTATGCAGTTAAATGAACATAGATTCCAGCTTACATCATGTTCTTCAGCCTGGAACTCATCCAGGACATTATCTCTCTGCTTCTCTTCCTAAAAAGTTTCCAGGAGATTTTAAATGACCCAAAAGTTCAGCTCCTTTTGTTCTACATCTTATTGAAAACCAGTACCATGGCCCTCAATGGGTTGAAGCTTCCTAGTCTGTGTATGCTGAAATGGATACTATCATATTTATTTTGGCTGGAGGAAGAGCTAATTTGCATTGGAAGTAGTGATAGTTGGAAACTGGTTCTCTAGGGCCTTGCATGTAAGGAAGTAGACAGTCTATTGCTACATTTCTCTTCTGAGCTGTGATTTATTCAATATGTCCAGAGACTTTTTAAAAAAAGAACTGAAGGTTTCAATAAAGGCCTTGCCTTTAATATATATAACCTGTGATTAAAAATAACTCCAGCTCAAAGCATAAAAGTGACCTTTGCAAAAGAAGTAATGGGATATTTGGTTCTTTTTACCATGCTGAAATAGGTCTATTTAATCCTGCAAATGGAGTAGAGAAAGAAAATGGATAGAAATTAAGGAGACCTCAATTGGTACTAGATGTGGTTTGGAGTGAAGAAACACAACATCTTTGAAACGAATATATGCAGAATACCTGGACTGCTTATGTGCATTGCATGGGTGTGACATACGGTGATCATGTGTGATGACATATTTATCCATGTAAATCTCAATGTACACCAAAAAAAAGTGTGTACTGTTACTAGGTTCTCCCAGTGTGGATTCTCTTTCGGAATTGGCTTTAAGATATTACTGTCATTTCCCTCCAAAATCATTCTATTTCTGTTGGGAGTAGCTTTTAACATTAGGAACTCTCAGTCCTTTGCCATTTAGCAGACAAACTTTAGGGTTGAACTGCCTTTAAAAGACCCTTGGAGTTTCCTTTATTAATTCAGGATTCTCCGGAAGATGGCGGCGTAGGAGGACGCTGGGCTCACCGCGCGTCCTGCTAATCACTTAGATTCCACCTACACCTGCCTAAAGAACCCAGAAAACCACCAGAGGATTAGCAGAACGGAGTCTCCGGAGCCAAGCGCAGACGAGAGGCCCACGGAAGAGGGTAGGAAGGGCGGCGAGGCGGTGCGCGCTCCACGGACTGGCGGGAGGGAGCCGGGGCGGAGGGGCGGCTCGCCGGCCAAGCAGAGCCCCCGAGTCGGGCTGGCAAAAGCGGAGGGGCCGGATGGACTGTGTTCTGACAGCAAGCGCGACTTAGCGTCTGGGAGGTCATAAGTTAACAGCTCTGCTCAGAAAGCGGGAAGGCTGGAGGACAAAGGGAGGGAGAGCTGCTGAGCCCCCGGACGGACGGCAGAGCTCAGCTTGGCGGGGAACAAAGGCGCTCGCCAGCGCCATCTCCCCCGCCCATCCCCCAGCCAAACTCCCAAAGAGAACCAGTTCCTGCCAGGGAACTTGCTCGCTCCGCACAAACACCCAACTCTGTGCTTCTGCGGGGCCAAACCTCCGGCAGCGGATCTGACTCCCTCCCGCTGCCACAGGGCCCCTCCTGAAGTGGATCACCTAAGGAGAAGCGAGCTAAGCCTGCCCCTCCCGCCCCCGTGCACCTTGCCTACCCACCCCAGCTAATACGCCAGATCCCCAGCACCACAAGCCTGGCAGTGTGCAAGTAGCCCAGACGGGCCACGCCACCCCACAGTGAATCCCGCCCCTAGGAGAGGGGAAGAGAAGGCACTCACCAGTCTGACTGTGGCCCCAGCGGTGGGCTGGGGGCAGACATCAGGTCTGACTGCGGCCCCACCCACCAACTCCAGTTATACACCACAGCACGGGGGAAGTGCCCTGCAGGTCCTCACCGCTCCAGGGACTATCCAAAATGACCAAACGGAAGAATTCCCCTCAGAAGAATCTCCAGGAAATAACAACAGCTAATGAACTGATCAAAAAGGATTTAAATAATATAACAGGAAGTGAATTTAGAATAATAGTCATAAAATTAATCGCTGGGCTTAATTCAGGATTCTAGGACAGTTTAGAGAGTAAACATATTGCCGCAGGTATGACCTGAAAGAATTAAAGGACTAAGTGCCCTCTTATTAGAACCACCCACTTACTGCAATAGGGAATATGGCCAGTTCAATAGGTGATTGTTATTTGAATTTTTTTCTCCTGTAATTTATTATTGAAAAAGAGAGTTCTAGTGTATATTCTTTATACAGTATTTATTTCATTTTTTCCCCAAAAGTGCATACCTTTTCATACTTACATCTCCCTAGAAGGAGTTAAGCGTTTTGATGAATGGTAGACTGAGGCGAAGCAGTAACTCTCATCATCTGCTTGACATAAATAATATCTCCAACTATTTTAAAAGAGAGAAAAATGAAAAAGGCTATGAAGGGTCATGGGTGGCAGGTAAGTGCACTTGAGACACATGTGTTAGAGAAGTTGCTTTAAAGACACAGATCTATCCTTAGCAATTGCCTAGATGTAGGATGAGGTGAAGGACTTGTTTCTTTCTGCAGTGACATGTCAGGAATGAGTTGCCAGGCAGTAAACTCACTTGTGCACTGAGTTTAAAATTGTGTGTTATGTTTGTTAATGTGAGTTTCCTTTTCAACTGCGTGCCCACCTTTCTTGGGCAGGAGCCTCTGACTACTATTGGAATGCCAAGTGACACGACAAATGTTCTGCCAGTGTTTTTCTGTTATTCCTGTGTAAAAAAGATTTTACTGATGGATTAAGCCCCAGACAGTATTAGAAAAACAGCTTTTTCTTCTTCTGAATTCTCATAGTACTTTGTACTTCTTTCTAGTACAGAAATTACTGTTATGCTATATTGTAATTATTTATGTCTGTCTCTCCCACTAGACTAGGAGTTCCTTGGTGGCAGGAACTTTGTCTTATTAAACTTTGTATACTCAGGATAGTTTTTGGCACATAGTGAAAATTCAGTAAATGCTTGTGGAGTCGATGAAGGAATGAGAGAAAAATATTAACCCATGTTATGAGACCAAACAGAGGCCAAGATTCCCACACTTACAAGACTACTTGTTGTTTCCTAATACTGGAATTCCTAAAACAGTGCTTCTAGGTCTGGGCATTCATGTTTTGTTCTATGGGCATAGAGGTATCAGCGTCCTATTTCTTTGGAGAAGATGGCTATTTCTGTGCTGTCATTTTCTCCAAAACCTTTACCAGCCTGCAAACATAGCACCTTCAATCTCTCATTCATTGAAACCATCACAATTGTAATTAATAATTGTTTTCTGTATCTGGTGATTTTATTTGATTAAGTCCTACATATTCCACTAGACTGAGTTCAATGATGGAGGGTAAATACTTCTGATTTACTCACCATCACAGGATCTAATATAGTGCTTGGCAAGTAGCAGTTACTCCATAAATGGCTGGAAACAATAAGATGGTTTCCTTTATTCATGCAGGCTTGTTCTTGTGTGTGTGTGTGTGTGTGTGTGTGTGTGTGTGTGTGTGTGTGTGTGCGTTTTTCTGAAATAGGAAAATATATGTAGATCAGTCTTCTCAGCATTATCTTAGAAACGTTTTTTCAGGTTCTAATATAATATTTGAGTATCCAGGCTCTTTTCAGAAAACTTTAATAAAATCTCTTTAATAAAATTACTTGACCAGATTATTGATTTTTGAAAAAATAATGTCGATCTCCAAAGGTAATATGCTGACGTTTAAGGTGCTCAAGTTTGGAAAACTCTGCAGTGTTGATCTCAATGGAGTGCTTCCATTAACTTTTAAAAGAGTGTTTGGCTGCTTCACATGATTCTCTTAACAGGAAAGGCCTTTAGAGTGACACTTAGTAATTTAGTCATTAAGGTTAATGTTCATCTTTTCTCTCTCTATTGAAACTTCTAAGGTAGGCAGTGCAAATAGCCTATCAGGTAGTTTTAAAGGTCATGTGCAAAGGGAAAAAATCATGCCCTGCTCATGAAAATGTCTTAGTAATCAGTGCTTGCTTATTGGAGGAGGGAGCTGAAGGACTCTCTCAGTTCATCTATCTTGCCTTTTTTCCAGGTCACTTTGTGACAAATTTTGAGTTGGTAGCATCCCAGCCTGGAAGCTAGCTAGCTATGCACATCTCTGCTTTCTATATTAGTGAAGTCAATATGATTTTTTAAATGACTTTAACTTTCTCTTCTCCTCTTCAGCTTCTGCACTCTACCTCTGGGGTGAATCTGACAGAGATAGGAGCAAAAAGCAGACTTCTCTTTTGACAGATTGCAGCATTGGTCAAAAACACCTTTCAAGAGAAGGAGCCAGAACAAGGATGGTGGGATGCTCAGCCTTTCCCCTGTTACTTTTTCATTTCAGCCTGTGCCAAAGCTATGGTTCCATCATCTCTCTGACCTGCTACAACCTTCTGTGGAATACACAAATTGGGCCCTGCCCAGTCATCTCTGACCACATCATGAATTCCTTGTAAGTGGATCTTAAGCTTCTCAAGGGAAATGAAAACTTAATCCACTACCACTACATATCCCAGATGAGTGCACTGACTTAGCTTCCTTTGAAACTTCATTAAGTTATTAGTCTTTTTCTTTTTCCTCCTACTTTCTCTCCAAGCAGTAGAAAGTACAGGTTGCAAATGCTTGGAGGATGAAGAAAAACCTAGGGTTTTAAAAAAAATGGTAGCTCTGAGGCAGGCATTTAGGAGTGACTCTAATAGTTCTTTTGGAAGAACAAACTGTAACTGTGGGCTCATTGTGATCACCCAGTGAGAGAGAAATCACAGAATGAGTGGCAACAATGATGAAGAATGGATTTTTTCCCTAGTGTATTGAATAGCCGCTTTACACATGGATTTGGTAGTAAGATAAGAGTCTGCTTTCATTCTGTTTTATTATCTGCTTCTGAGACTATAGCAGCATATTTGGGAGATTATATTTTCAGGAAAAGTTATATTTTCAAAATCTTATTGTTGACTACATCCACTCCTTCTCTCCCTACTTTGCCCCTCCCTTCTTCTTTGAGCCATAATGGGGAAATTCTTTCAAATAAGGTAGACTGTTTGTTGTTGTTCCTACATTCAACTTATTTTTGTTTTCTAGAACCTGTAGTCTTGGATTTTTACATTTGAATGGGAATTTGTTGGCAGACATTTATGAGAAACAACAGAGAAGTGCTAGGGTTGGCTTGAACAGATTAATTTCCAAGGATTCAGCTCAGAGAAATGTGTAGTTTTGTTTGAATTTTTTTTTCATCTTGCAAAAATGAATTCCACATCTCATGGCTATAGATTTGTTTTGGGGATGATGACTAACCTGGGCACACCAGAGCCTCTTTCATGACATTTAATTTTGAACATCAAAGTAGAAAGTCCTAAAGATTGGAAAAAGGAAATAAGAATTGAAGTTTAGGTTAGACTTTTGAGTCCAAAGTTAGCTTTTATTAACATGAACTTTATGTTTGAAAATAGAGAGTGAGTCCTTTATTTCTGCCAAATTTTGCAAATGACATTTTCAAGTATACCAGCCATAATAGTAATAATAGGTACCGTGTTTTGGATATTTGCTATATGTGATAAGCATTATATATACATACATATATATATATACACATATATATACATGTATATATTATCTATACATAGAATTATATATACACATATATATGTATACATATATACATATATATTCTAACATTATATATGTACATATATGTATATATTCTAACTTTAATAATTACAAAACTACTGCAATATCTTATATATTATCTCCATTTGCAGACAAGGTGACTGAGACTTAGAAAGGTTAAGTGACTTAAGTATTGGTGCTCAGTTAATAAGTGGTCGAATTGTTGCATTCCAAGTTCATAATTTTTCTACTCTACATTATCATCTTTCATATGGTCAAGTGAGAGGCTTCAGAAGGTCACTTTGTCTTTCAATTGACAATGTACTCTTTTCATATGCCATGCAGAGCTGGCTTCAGGGAAATGGAAAATACTTCTTTTTTTTAATTTTCAAAAAAAAAATTTTAACGTTTTTATTTTATTTTTTTGAGAGACAGAGACAGAGCACTAGTTGGTGAGGGACAGAGAGAGAGGGAGACACAGAATCTGAATCTGAATCTGGCTCCAGGCTCTGAGCTGTCAGCAAAGAGCCTGACGCAGGGCTCGAGCCCACAAACCGTGAGATCATGACCTGAGCCAAAGTCGGACGCTTAACCCACTGAGCCACTCAGCGCCCCTGAAATGGGAAATATTTCTAAGAACGTGTATCTTTTTCTTTTTTTCAAGACTTCTATATTCCTGGAAAAACATAATTTTTAGTGTATATCATCTTTTGGAATAAAAATTTAGTATCAAATTTGATCCCATACTGCAAAGATACTCATGAGTATCTACAGAACAACCAAGCATAACCACACAGTGGTGATTTAAAGACCATCTCTCTCAGAATGCTTAAAAAAGGACAGTTTCTTAACATGTCCCAAAATATATGTCTGGGCCCCTGCATTTATATACAAGTACTGGAACACCATCAGTTCTTCAGAATAAGTTATAAAAGAAAGCTAAAGACCATAAAGCCAGAAATTTCCTTCTGAAATAACTAATGTAACCAGTCAATATGAACGTTGTTGGGGTATGTGCCTGGCTCAGTCAGTAGAGCATGAAAGTGTTGCTCTCAGGGATCATGAGATCAAGCCCCACGTTAGGTGTAGAGATTACTGAAAAAAATGTGAACATTGTCTTAAGATCTGTATAATAAAGTTAACTTTAAATGTTACTGGAAATATCAAATCAATGTATATATAATTTTAAATTGAATTTCTCTTCTCTCTTTTCCTTTTTTCTTTTTGTTTACAAATTTGACATAAGAAGGTACATAGTTTATGTCTCAAACAACTAGAAAGTAGTGGTTAGTTGATTGAATATACCTCTGATATTTCGGTATGATGTTGATCCTGAAATATAATATTTTTATCTACTTACCAGCTGATGAACATTTGAATTGTTTCTGCTTTCTGGTGGCTATAACTATACTGCTATAAATATTCATGTATATAATGTACATATGTTTTCATTTGTCTTCATTATTAGCTGGGAGTAGAATAGCTGGATCAAAAGATAAGCATATGGTTAACATTCTAAGAAACTATCAAATCACTTCTGAAAGTTGTATGATTTTACATCAACACAGGTAATTTGAGAGTTCTAGTTGTGCCACACCCTAATCAACGCTTGGTATTGTCAGTCTCAACATTTTAGACTTTCTAGTGGGTATGCAATGGTATGTCACAGTGATTTTAATTAGTACTTATCAAATAACTAATAACGTTGAGCATCTTTTCATGCACTTCTTTTGACATTTTTATATACTCTTTGTGGGCATGTTTATTCAAATATGTTTTTCATTTTCTTATCAGATTATTTTTATTTTGAATTATAAGTTATTTATAAAATTTCTATACCACTCTTTTGCCAGATATATTTTACAAATATTTTCTTTCAGTTTGTAGCTTACCTTTTTATTTTTTTAACACTAGCTATTGAAAAGTAGATATTTTTAATTTAGATAAAGTACAATTATAATTATTTTCTTTTACGGTTTGTGTTTTTTGTATATTTTTTTGAGAAATCTTGGCCTATTTGAAAATTTCAAATGTTTTCTCTTATACTTTCTTCTAGAAATTTTGGGTATAGTGATAGGTTTTACATATGGGTGCATCAAGTAAATTTTTATATGGTGTGAGGTAAGGATCAAGAATAACTTTTGTATATAGGTATATCAATGTTTCAATATAATTTGCTTAAAGAAGTACCTTTTACTCTGAATTACCTTGTCCCTTGGTTAAATAATAATTAACAGTATATGTATGTGATTATTTCTGAACTCTGTTTTCTGTTTCTTGATCTACTTGTCTATCTTTTCACCAATACTATACTCTCTTGTTACTACATCTTGATAACAAGCTTTGAAATCAAATAGTTTAAATCTTCTAATTTTATTATTCTTATTTAAAATTGCTTTGGCTATCCTAATTCCTTTGTATTTCCATAAATGTTATAATCTACTTATATATGCTATTTATTCCAGTTTTATTGAATAAATAATTGACATATTTCACTATACAAGTTTAAGGCATATAGCATGATGGTTTGATTTACATATAGTGTGAAATTATTACCACAATAGATTCAGCTAACTTCAATCTTTTTTTTTCCATGAAAAGGAAAAAAAAAGAAAAAAAAGGGAAAAATTCTTCTTGTGATGAGAAATTTCATAATTTACACTTGTAACAGCTTGCCTATATACCCTACAAGAGTGTTAGCTGTAGTCATCATGTTGTATATTACATCCTTAGTACTTATTTATCTTATAATTTGTATCTTATAATTTTGACCACCTTCCTTCAGTTCTCCCTCCCCTCACCCTCTACCTCTGGTAAACAGATATCTGATCACTTTTTCTATGAGTTTGGTGTGTTTTGTTTGTTTGTTTGTTTAGATTCCACATGTGAGATTGTACAGTATTTGTCTTTCTTTGTCTGACTCATTTCACTTAGCATGTTGCCTTCAAGTTCCATCTATGTTTATGCAAATGGTATGACTTTCTACTTTTTTATGGATGAATAATATTCCATTGTATGTGTATGCCCAAACTTCTTTATCTATTTATCCACTTAAGTGGACACTTCAGTCATTTCCATGTCTTGGTTATTATAAATAATGCTGCTATGAACGTGTAGGTGCAGATATCTTTCCGAGTTACTGTTTTTTTTCTGTTGGGTATAGAGCCAGAAGTCGAATTGCTGGATCATATGGTAGTTCTAATTTTAACATTTTTAGGCTCCACCAACTGTTTTCCATAGTGATTGCACCAATTTACAATCCATCCAACAGTGCACAAGGGGTCACTTTTCTCCATATCGATGCCAGCATTGTTATGTCTTATGTTTTTGATAATGGTCATTCTAGCAAGTGAGAGAGGGAGGAATACACAGGGAAATCTACAAGAACAACGTTTCCCAAGGTCATTTGTTTAGAAAGTGAGAGGGGCTGAATATTGTGAGTTCTTGCATCCAGCAGGGCCTAAAGACTGAAGTTTTAAAGGTCAGAGGGTTTGGCTGGGATAGAGCCTGGAGGGCTCTGCCTACCCATGGATAGAAGGCAGGAAAACAACTGAGAGGCAGACATCATGGAAACAGTGACCTGAAGAATGCTTGAGCATATAGGTGGATCATTCTCTCTTCTCTGGGTGAATCCCTGAGAAGCAGCATTCACAGAGACTTCACTACAGGAACAAAGATATGGCTAGTGGCCATTTCCCTCTGCCACCAATCAGGATAAACACAGAGCTACCTGAGGGAAGCAGCTCAGCACCAAAACTGACTGCCTGATTTGCTTACATCAAGTATCACCTCTCTGTTCTGGCAGGACTGCCCTTCTCAGTCAACGTTGCCTCGGTCCCAGTGCAGTGGGCCCCTCCCATAGAAAACCATAATAGACCCCTGCCCACATGGCATCTCCTGACCAGAGAATTCTGCAGGACCTCAGTTCTGGTGGAGATGGAGTCTGGTCTCATTTCAGAAGCAGACCAGAACACAACTAGTTGAAACTTCCCCCATTCAGCCTATGGACCAGACATTGCCTGAGGCAGGCAAGGAAAACCTCTGCAGACAACTGGCTTGAATGATGAAGCAACCAAAACACAGTAGTAGAGCACATGCAGCACCCTGGAAGCACTTCCTGAAGTGTGAGGCCTTGGGCACTAAATGACCTCTTCTTCATAAAACCATTACTTTCAGGAAGAGGAGACATAATTGGATTTTCTAACATAGAGAAGAAGGCAGAGAATTAGACAAAAATGCAAAGATGGAGGAATTTATCTCAAATGAAAGAACAAGAAAAGGCTATGTCCAGATATATAAGCAAAACAGATATAAGTAACATGCCTACTGGAGAAGTTAAATCAACAATCTTAAGGATACTAACTTGGCTTGAGAAAAGAATAGAAGGCATCAATGAGACCCTTACCACAGAGATAAAAGAGTTAGAAAAGAATCAGAGATTAAGAATGCAATAAATGAGATTGGAAACAAGCTTGTTGCAAAACAAAACAAAACAAAACAAAACAAAACAAAACAAAACAAAAAAACAGCAAGCTGGAATGAGCAGAAAAACTAATTAGTGACCTAGAGGACAAAGTAATGGAAATGAATGAACCTGAATAAAAGAGAAAAATAATAGACTTAGGGAACTCAATGACTCCATCAAATGTAATAACATTTGTGTTACAGGAGTCTCAGAAGAAGAAGAGACAGAGGGGAGGGGCAGAAAATTTATTTGAAGAAAAAATATGTGAAACCTCTCTAATCCGGGGATGGGAAACAGATGTCAAGATCTAGGAGGCATAAAGAACTTCCATCAAAATCAACAAAACAAGCCAACACCAAGATATATTGAAATTAAATTTTCAATCTATCATCTATCTATCTATAGGTATATAAAGGTATATATATCTATATAGATATACATATAGGTATAGGTATAGATAGATATAGATAGATATAGATATAGATGATATAGATATAGATATAGATATAGATATAGATATAGATATAGATATAGATATATACCCAACATGAAAGCACCAAAACATATAAAATAATTAATAACAAACATAAAGAAACTAATCAATAATAACACAGTAATGGTGGGGGACCTTAGCACCCCACTTATATCAATGAACAGATCATTTAAACAAAAAATCAACAAGGGAACAGTGGCTTTGAATGACTCACTGGACCAGATGGTCCTAACATATTCAGAACCTTCCATCCTAAAGTAGCAACACACACATTCTTTCAAGTGCACTTTTCAAGGTCACATGGAACATTCTCCACAGTAGATTACATATTAGGTCACAAAATAATCCTCAACAAATACAAAAAGATTGAAATAATACCATGCACCTTTTCTGACCACAAAACTATGAAACTATAAGTCAACCACAAGAAAAAAAATTGGAAAGAACACAAATAAATGGAAGTTAAAGAACATGTTACTAAAGAATGAATGGGTCAACCGAGATATCAAAGAAGAAATAAAAAAATTACATGGAAACAAATGAAAATGTAAACACAACAGTACAAGACCTTTGGGATGCAGCATAAATGGTTCTAAGAGGGAAGTATATGGTAATACACGCCTATCTCAAGAAGCAGGAAAAATCTCAAATAAACAATGCAACCTTACAGCTAAAGGAGGTAGAAAAAGAACCACAAATGAAGCCTAAAGCCAACACAAGGAAGGAAATAATAAATATTAGAGTAGATATAAATGATATAGAAAATAAAAATAAAAAAAAACAGAAAAGATCAATGAAACCAGGACCTTGTTCTTTGAAAATGTTAATAAAATTGATAAACCTCTTGCCAGATCTATAAAAAAGGAAAGAGGGGGGGTGCCTGGGTAGCTTATTTGGTTAAGCATCTGACTCTTGATATTGCCTCAGGTCATGATCACATGGTCACAAGATCAAGCCCCACATCAGGCTCTTTGCTGAATGTGGAGTCAGCTTGGGATTCTCTCTCTCTCTCTCTCTCTCTCTCTCTCTCTCTCTGTTCCCTCCACCCCCACTAATGCTCTTTGTCTCTCAATCTCTCTCAACATAAATAAATAAACATTTAAAAAAAAAAAGAAAAGGGGCTCCTGGGTGGCTCAGTCAGTTAAGCATCCAAATTTGGCTCACAGAGAGGACTAATAACAACCAACACCACAGGAATACAATTATAGAGAATATTATGAAAAACTATATGCCAACAAGTTTAACAACCTGGAATAAATGGATCCTACAAACATATAAACTACCAAAACTGAAACAGAAAGAAATAGAAAACTTAAACAGACTGATAATCTGTAAAGAAATGGAATCAGTAATGAAAAAAACTCCAAACAAAAGTCCAGGGCCAGATGACTTCACAGATGAATTCTACCAAACATTTAAAGAAGAGTTAATATCTATTATTCTCAAACTATTCCAAAAAACAGAAAAGAAAGGAAAAATTCCAAATTCATTGTATGAGGCCAGCATTACTCTGATTCCAAAACCAGATGAAGACTCCACTAGAAAAGAGAACTACAGGCCAATATCCCTGATGAACACAGATGCAAAAATTCTCAATAAAATACTATCAAATCAAATCCAGCAATACATTAAAAAATTCATTCACCATGACCAAGTGCGATTTATTCCTGGGTTGAAAGTGCAGTTAAATATTTGTAAATTAATCATGATGCACCACATTAATAAAATAAATGATAAGAACCATATGATCCCCTCAATAGATGCAGAAAAATTATTTGACAAAGTACAATATCCATTTATAATAAAATCCCTCAACTAAGAAGGTTTAGAAGGAACATACCTCAATTTAGTAAAGGCCAAATATTAAAAACCACAGCTAATATCATGCTCATGGTCATGCTATGGTCAGGAACAAGACACAGATGTCCACTGTCACCACTGTTATTTAACATAGTACTGGAATTCCTAGCCACAGCAATCATAAAAGACATCCAAACTGGCAAGGAAGAAGTCGAACTTTCACTATCTGCAGATGACATGAAACTGTATATAGAATACATGAGGGTCACCTGGGTGGCTCAGTTGGTTAAGCTTCCAACTCTTGATTTTGGCTCAGGTCATGATCTCTTGGTCTTGAGATCGAGCCCCATGTCAGCATCACATGGAACCTGCTTAAGATTCTCACTCTTTCTTCCTCTGCCCCTTTTTTCTGCTTGTTTCTCTGTCTCTGTCTCTCTGTCTCTCTCTCTCTCTCTCTCTCTCTCTCTCTATTTCTCTCTCTCTAATAATAAAAAAAGAGAAAACCTGAAAGACTCCAATAAAAATCTAGTAGAACTGATAAACAAGTTCAGTAAAGTCATAGGATATAAAATCAACACAAAACCTGTTGCATTTCTATACACCAATAATGACACAGGAAAAAAAGAAATTAAAGAATTAATCCCATTTAAAATTGCACCAAAAACAATAAGATACTAGGAATCAACCTAACCAAAGAGGTGAAAGAACTGTACTCTGAAAATCACTGGTGAAAGAAATTAAAGATTACATAAAGAAATGAAAAAAACTTCAATGCTCATAAAAGTTTTTTTAATCACTAATGGATGTTATATTTTGTAAAACAAAAATTTCATTTATTGATAAAATTGTATGATTTTTCTTCCTTAGTCTGTTAGTGTGTTGGATTACAGTGATTTATTTTTCAAACATTAATCTTGCCTTGCATTTTTATGACAAAAGCCACCTAGTTTTGATGTATTAATACTTTTTATATAGTGATGGATCCAGTCTGCTAATATTTGGTTGAACATTTTTAAGTCTGTGCTCATGAAGGAGATTGGTTTATTCTTTTTTGTGTGTTATCCATCTCTGGTTTTGGTGTTAAAATAATGCAGGCCTTGTAAAATGAGTTGGGATGCGCTTCCTGTCAGCTTTCTGGAAGAACTGTGTTGTATTGATGATATGCATTCTTTAAATGCTTAGCATTTACCATACAAAACATTTGGGCCTAGAAATCTCTTCCTCTTTTTTCTTTGCTACAAATTCTATTTCTTTAATAGTTAGGGTGCTAATAAAATGATTTATTATGAGTGAGTTTTGGCAGTTTGTGACAGCCTAGGAGTTGATCTTTTCTATCTAAATTGTTAAATTTATGTACGTAGAGTTATTTGTAATATTTCCTAAAGATATATAATTAAGTAGGCTCCACATCCAATGTGGGGCTCAAACTCACAACCCTGAGATCAAGAGTTGCATGCTCTACTGACTGTGCCAGCCTGCCACCCTTTTATTATATTTTTAATATCTGTACATTCTATAGTGATATCCCATTTTCCATTCCTGATATTGGTCATTTGTGTTTTCCCTCATTGTTTTATTGGTATTGCTATAAGTTTATAATTTTTTTTATCTTTTCACAGAAATTGCTTTTTTGTTAAATGTAATTTTCTATTGTTTTTTCTGTTTTGATTTTATTGAGTGCAGCTCTTACCTTGATTATTTCCTTGTTCTTGCTTTAGGTTTATTTTACTCTTATTTTTTTAGTTTCTTTAGGTGGAAACTTAGATTATTGATTTATGACTGTTTTTCTTTCCAATATAATCCATAATACAAATTTTGTTCTAACCATTGTTTTAGCTATATCTCACAAATTTTGATAGGTTGTATTTCAATTTATATTTACTTCAAATATTTTAAAATGTCTCTTGTTTTCTTTTTGAACCATGTATTATTTAGTAGTGTGTTTAATTTTGAACTGTTTGGAGATTTTAAATGTATATTTATTTTTTAGATTTCTAGTTTAATTACACCATAGTCAGAGTACATGTTTTAAATAATTTCAATTGTTATAAATGTGTTAAGGTTTGTTTTGTAACCCAGAATACAGTCTATTTTGGTAAATGTTCTATGTGCCCTCTACATGAATGTGAATTCTGCTATTGTGGAGTGGAGTGTTGTATAATTGTCAGGTTCATTTGATTGTGTCACTCAGTTGTTTTTTATTCTTGGATGGTTACCCAAATGATCTGCCCAGGTACCCCAATTATTTCTGTCTTTTCATTGCTGTGTTTAGATAATTTACATTTGATGTAATTTTTTATGTTTGCATTTAAGTCTATCCTGTTTCTCATTTTCAGCCCTCTTTTTGATTATTTGTACTTTTGCTGTTCTATTTTAATTTATATGTTGTGATTTTAACTATGTGTCTTTGTATATTTATTTTATTTGTTAGCCTAGGGATTACAAAATACAAATTTAACTTTACACCATCTACTTAAAATTAATATTTTACCACTTCGATGAGCACTGTGTAATGTATAAAATTGTTGAGTCATTATGTTGTACACCAGAAACTAACATAGCATTGTATGTCAACTATACTACAGTGGTAAAAATTAAAATAGAAAGGAAAGCTTGCCAATATCTATATCCTTTCCTCCTTCTCCCTCTATACTATAATTGTCTTTTTATTTTTTAATTAAAATTTTTAAAAATGTTTATTTACCTTTGAGAGAGAGAGAGGAGAGAGGGGCAGAGAGAGAAAGAGATGCAGAATCTAAAGCAAGCTCCAGGCTCGGAGCTGTCAGCACAGAGCCCCCATGTGTGGTTTGAACTTGTGGACCATGAGATCATGACCTGAGCCAAAGTAGGATGCTCAACTGACTGAGCTACACAGGGCCCTTATTGTCTTTTTAAAATATTCATTGTGATATAATTGACATATAACATTGTGTATGTTTATGGTGTACAACATATTGATTTCATGAACATACATTGTGAATGATTGCCATTGTAGCTTTACCTTACACTTCCATCATCTCACATAATTACCATTTCTTTTTTGTGTTGAGAACATTTAATATCTACTCACTTAGCAACTTTTAAGTATGTAATATAGTATTTCCAAATATAATCTCTAGTAGATCCCTCGAATTTATTCATCTTAAAACTGAAAGTTTTTACACTTTGACAAATATCTTTCCATTTCCCCCACCCCTGGGTCACTGGTAACTGCCATGCTACTTTCTGTTTCCATGAGTTTGGCTCTTTTAGATTCCACATATAGTGAAATTGTTGACCACTTATATTTCCCAGTCTGACTTATTTCAATTAGCACAATGGCCTGAGGGTCCATCCATGTTGTTGCAAATGACACAATTTCTTTCTTTCTTTTGGCTGAATAATATTCATATATACAATATGAATGAATATATATATTGTGGTGTGTATATATGGTATATATATATACGTTTTTATGTAAATATATTATAACATATCTTAAATATATAAATATATATATAATATATAAACCTTTTTTATTTATTAAAATTCAAGTTAGTTAACATATATAGTGTAGTATTGGTTTCAGTAGTAGAATTTAGTGATGCATCGTTTACATTTAACACCCAGTACTCATCCCAAGTGCTCTCCTTAATGCCCATCACCCATTTATCCCAACCCCCCACCCACCTCCTCCAGCAACCTTCAGTTTGTTTTCTGTATTTAAAAGTCTCTTATGGTTTGCCTCCCTCTCTCTTATCTTATTTTTCCATCCATTCCCTGTGTTCATCTGTTTGGTTTCATAGGTTCCACATATGAGTGAAATCATAGGATATTTGTCTTTTCTGACTGACTTATTTTGCTTAGCATAATAAACTCTAGTTCTATCCACATTGTTGTGAATGGCAATATTTCATTCTTTTTGATTACAGAATAGTGTTCTATTGTATATATATACCACCTCTTCTGTATCCATTCATTAGTCAAAGGACATGATTTGCCTATCATTGATAGTGCTGTTGTAAACATTAGGGAGCATATGCCCCTTTCAAATCAATATTTTTGTATCCTTTGGATAAGTACCGAGTAGTGCAATTGCTGGGTTGTAGGGTAGCTCTATTTCTAATAAAAAAATTAATGTTTATTTATTCTTGAGAGACAGAAAAAGCATAAGTGGGGGAGGGACAGAGTGAGAGAAAGACACAGAATCCGAAGCAGGATCCAGGCTCTGAGCTGTCAGCACAGAACCCAATGCAGGGCTTGAACCCACAAGCTGTGAGATCATGACCTGAGCCAATGTCGGATGCTTAGTCAACTGAGCCACCCAGGCGCCCCTGTAATTTTTTGAAGAAACTCCATACTACTTTACAGAGTGGTTGCACTAGTTTGCATTCCCACAAACAGTGCAAAAAGGTTTCCTTTCTCTGCATTGTAACCAACATTTGTTGTTGCCCAAGTTGTTAATTTTTTTTTAATTTTTTTTTTTAACGTTTATTTATTTTTTTTGAGACAGAGAGAGACAGAGCATGAACGGGGGAGGGTCAGAGAGAGAGGGAGACACAGAATCTGAAACAGGCTCCAGGCTCTGAGCGGTCAGCACAGAGCCTGACGCGGGGCTCGAACTCACGGGCCGCGAGATCATGACCTGAGCCGAAGTCGGCCGCTTAACCGACTGAGCCACCCAGGCGCCCCCCAAGTTGTTAATTTTAACCATTCTGACAGGTGTGAGGTGGTAATCTCATTGTGGTTTTGATATGTATTTCCCTGATGTTGAATAATGTTGAGCATCTTTTCATGTGTTTGTTAGCCATCTGGATGTCTTCTTTGGAAAAGTGTCTATTCATGTTTTCTGTCCATTTCTTCACAGGATTTTTTGTTGGGGCGTTGTTGAGTTTGATAAGTTCCTTAAAGATTTTGGATACTAACCCTTTATCTGGTATGTCAGTTGGAAATATCTTCTCCCATTCTGTCTGTTGCCTTTTAGTTTTGTTTATTTTTTTCCTTCGTTGGGCAGGTACACCAAATCTTTTTGGTCCATTCATCCACTGCTAGAGACTTAGGTTGTTTCAATATCTTAGCTATTGTGAACAATGCTGAAATTAGTATGGGAGTGAAGATATCTACTCAAGATCTAATTACAGAAATGGGATTGTTGAATCATATGGTAGTTCTATTTTTAATATTTTAAGGAAACTTTATACTGTTTTCTATAGTAGTATACCAAGTTACATTCCCACCAACAGTTCACAAGGGTTCCCTTTTCTCCATATCCTCTCCAACACTTGTTATCTCCTCTATTTATGATAATAGCCACTCTAACAGGTGTGAGAAGGTATCTCATTGTGGTTTGGTTTGAATTTCCTGATGATTAGTAATATTAAAAATCTTTTCCTGTGCCTGTAACTATTCATGTCTTTGGGAAAATGTCTATTTAGCTTCTCTAGTTTATAATCATATTTTTTCTTCTTACTGAGTTGTATAATTTTTTTTTTTTAATTTTTTTTTTTTCAACGTTTTTTATTTATTTTTGGGACAGAGAGAGACAGAGCATGAACGGGGGAGGGGCAGAGAGAGAGGGAGACACAGAATCGGAAGCAGGCTCCAGGCTCCGAGCCATCAGCCCAGAGCCCGACGCGGGGCTCGAACTCACGGACCGCGAGATCGTGACCTGGCTGAAGTCGGACGCTTAACCGACTGCGCCACCCAGGCGCCCCGAGTTGTATAATTTTTTAAAAAAATATATATTTTGGATATTATTCCCTTATAAGATATGTGACTTAGAAATATTTTGTCTCATTGGATATGTTGTCTTCTCTTTTTGTTAATATTTTTCTTGCTTTGCAGAAGCTTTTTAGTTTGATGTCACTTATTGAATTTTGTTTTCTTATTTGTTCTTTTAGTGTCATTTACAAAATTATTGCTAAGACCAATGTTAAGGAACCCCCCCCCATTGTTTCTTCTAGGAGTTTTATGGTGTCAAGTCTTATGTTTAAGTCTTTAATCCATTTATAATTAAGTTTTGTGAGTGGTGTAAGACAAGGGCCTAATTTAATTCTTCTACCTGTGCTTTTCCAGTTATCCCAAAACTATTTTTTTCAGGGACTATTTTCCCCATTGAGTACTCTTGGCTCCCTTGTCAAATATTAGTTGACTGTATAAATTACGGTTTATTTCTGGACTCTTGATTCTACTTCATTAGGTCATGTGTCTATATGCTAATACCATATTATTTTCTTACTATAGATTTGTGGTATAGTTTGAAATCATGTATGATACCTCTAGCTTTGTTCTTTTTTCTCATGGTTGCTTTGGTTATTTAGGGTCTTTTGTGTTCCATACAAATTTTAAGGTAATTTTTTTGTTTGTTTCTACGAAAAATGCCATTGGGATTCTGATAAGAATTGCATTAAATTTGCAGATCACTTTGAGTAGTATGGACATTTTACCACTATTAATTCTTCTAATCTATTAACATGTATATCTTTTTATTTATTTGTGTCTTATTCAGTTCCTTTCATCAAGTTTTAAACTTGTCAGTGTACAGATCTTCCCCTTCTTGTTTAAATTCATTCCTAAATATTTTATTTTTTGAACTTTATTATGAATGGTATTGTTTACTTCTTTTTCAGATATCATTGTTAGTGTATAGAAACTAATTTAATTTCTGTATGTTGATTTTGTATCCTACAACTTTAGTGAATTCATTGATTAGTTTTAATGTTTTTTTTTGTGGAGTCTTTAGATATCATTGAAAGATCATATAATATGCAAACGAAGACAATTTCACTTCTTCCTTAATGATTTGGATACCTTTTATTTCTGTTTCTTGCCTAATTGCTCTCACTAGGAATTCTAGTACTGTAGTGAGTAAAAATGTTAACAGTAGGCACACTTGCCTTGTTACAGATTGTATAAAATTTAAGCAGATTGAAATTATACCAAGTATGTTTTCTACCAATAATGGTATGAAACTAGAAATGTATAAAAGGAAAGCTTGAAAACTCACAAATATGTGGAAATTAAACAACCTAATTCTGAACGACCAGAGTCAAAGAAGAAATCAAATAGGAACTCAAAAAATATCTTGAAACAAATGAAAATGGACATACAATACATCAAAACCTATGGGATGTTGCAAAAGCAGTTCTAAGATGGAAGTATGCTATAATATTTATTGCTATATAAAAGAGAGATCTTAACAGCTTAACTTTACCCCTCAAGGAACAAAAACAAGACAAAACAAAACAAAGGATCCATAAGATCAAAGTAGTAAAAGGAGGGAAATAACAAATTTAGAGTAGAAATAAATGAAAATGAGACCAGGGAAACATTAGGAAAGATCAGTAAGCATAGTAGCTGCTTTTTTGAAAAGATAAACAAAATTGACAAACCTTTAGTTACATTAATAGAGAACATTTTAATAAATAAAATCATAAATGAAAGAGGAAACATTATACCTGATACTACAGAAACAGAAAGTATCATAAAAGATTACCATGAACAGTTATATACCAACAAATTGGACAACCTAGAAGAAATGGATAAATTTCTAGAAGCAAACAATTTTCCAGGACTGAATCAGGAAGAAATAGAAAATGTAAACAGACAAATAACAAATAAGGAGATTGACTCAGTAATCAAAAACCTCCCAACAAAGAAAGCCAGGACCAGATGTTTCCCTGGTGAACCTTATCAAAAATTTAAAGAAGAATTAATACCAATCCTTTCCAAACTCTTCCAGAATACTGAAGAAAAGGGAAAACTCTTGAACTCATTTTGTGAGTTCAACATTATCCTGATAACAAAGTCATTTAAGGACACTACAAAAAAGAGAGCTACAGGTTAATATTTCTAGATATGTCTCCTGAGGGAAGGGAAATAAAAGCAAAAATAAATTATTGGGTTCAAAATAAAAATCTTGTGTACACATTAGTCAACAAAGCTAAAAGGCAGCCTACAAAATGGGAGAAGACATATGTAATAAAGTGTTAGTATCCAAATATATAAAGACCTGATACAACTCAACACCTAAAAAAACCAAATAATCCAATTAAAAAATGAGCAAAATATATTAACAGACATTTCTCCAAAGAAGACATCCAGATGGTCAACAGACACAAGAAAAGATCAAGGAAATGCAAATAAAAACTACAATGAGATACCACTTCAAATCACTCAGACTGGTTAAAATAAAAAAACTCAAGAGATGACATGTGTTGGTAAAGATATATAGAAAAAGGAACCCTCTTGCACTGTTGGTGGGAATACAAACTGGTGCAGCCACTCTGGAAAATGGTATGGAGAATCCTCAAAAAGTTAAAAATAGAACTACCTTATAATTTGGTAATCATGCTACTGGGTATTTACCCTCAAAATACAAAACAGTAAATCAAAGGGATACATGCACCCTTGTGTTTATTGCAGCATTATTTACAACAACAAAATTATGGAAGCAGCTCAAATGTCTCTCAATAGATGAATGGATAAAGATGTGATATATATATATATATAAATATATATATATATATGTGATGAAAAAATATATATGTAAACATTTATATCATATATATGAAAAGATAAATATATATATGAAAAGATGAACAAAAGATATATATACATATATATACATATCATATATAATCTATATGAAAAGAAAAACTATATATACATATATAGTTTATTCTTAAACTTATAGTTTCATTCTTAAAAAAGAATGAAATCTTGCCATTTTCAGCAACATGGATGGAGCACAAGAGTATAATACTAAGTGAAATAAGTTTGTCAAATAAAGACAAATACCATATGATTTCAATCATGTGTATAATTTAAGAAAAAAAATTAACAAAGAGAAAAGAGACAAATCAATAAACAGACACCTTTAGGGAATAAACTATTGGTTACCAGATAGGAGGTTGGTGGGGGAATAGGTGAAATAGATGAAGAGAATTTAGAGTACACTTATGATGAGCACTGAGTAGTGTATAGAATTATTGAATCACTATTTTGTACATGTGAAACTAATAAAATACTGTATGTTAACTACACTGGAATTAAAAAGAAAACACCACACAGTTAAAAAAAAAGAAAGATACAAGTTAATATTTGTGATGAGTAATGATGACTATTTATTCTTAATCTTATCTGTGATGAATATTTATTCTTAAAAATTTTTTTCTAATGTTTATTTTTGAGACAGAGAGAGACAGAGCATGAGCAGGGGAGGGGCAGAGAGAGGGATACATAGAATCTGAAGCAGGCTCCAGGCTCTGAGCTTTCAGCACAGAGCCCAATGTGAGGCTCGAACTCTTCACTTGCGAGATCATGACCTAAGCTGAAGTCAGACACTCAACCGACTGAGCCACCCAGGCACCCCTGAATATTTATACTTTTAATTTTTTAATGTTTGTTTAATTTTGAGAAAAAGAGAGACAGTGCAAGTGGAGAAGGGAAGAGAGAGAGAGGGAGACACAGAATCCGAAGCAGGCTCCAGGCTCTGAACTGTAAGCACAGGGCTTGATGCGGGGCTCAAACCCATGAACTGTGAGATCATGACCTGAACTGAAGTCAGAAGCTCAACTGACTGAGCCACCCAGGCACCCCATTAATATTTATTCTTAATAAAATATTTATAGACCAGAATCAACAACACATTTAAAAATTCATACACATTGATCAAGTGGGATTTATCCCTGTGATGCAAGGATGGTTCAATATATTATCCTGCATTAGTAGAATGAAACATACAAATCATATGATCATCTCAATAGATTCAGAAAAAGTATTTGACATGTGCAAGATCATTTCATGATAAAAACTAAAAATATTGTGTAAAGAAGGAACATACCTCAACTTAATACAGACCATATATGATATGCCCACAGCTAGTATCTTACTCAATGGTGAAAGATTGAAAGGTTTTCCTCTATAGGTCTTATATATAATATCTATAACCATTGAAAACAATGTTTTATTTTTTGGTTTGAAGTATCAGTCATGTTTTATAGTACTGAAAAGAATAGTCTCTCATGCCTAATTATTTACCATTTCTTTCCTCTCCTTTATTCTTTAGTTATAATTTTCCTTCTGGGAGTGTTTCCCTTTTTTTTTTTGCCTGAATAACTTCCATAACAAATTCTTAGAACATGATCACTGGTAATGAATTATCTTAGTTTTCTTTCATCTAAGAATGTATTTATTTTTCTTTAATTACTGAAGGATAGAGTTGCTGGGTATAGAATTCTGGTTAGAGAGTTCTTTGCTGTCAGTACTTATATAATATAGTCAAATTTCTTGCATCTTATCTTTGGATTTCTAATTAGCAATAACATTTACTTGAATTATTTTTCTTCTATGGATAATGTATAATGGATAATGCATCAGTTATCTGTCTACTTTCAAGATTTTTTCAGCGAAGATGGCGGCGAAGGAGGACGCTGAGCTCACCGCGTCCTGCGGATCACTTAGATTCCACCCACACCTGCCTAATAACCCAGAAAATCGCCAGAAGACTAGCGGAATGGATTCTCCAGAGCCAAGTGTAGACGAGAGGTCCACGGAAGAGGGTAGGAACGGCGGAGAGGTGCTGCGCGCTACACAGACTGGCGAGAGGGAGCCAGGGCAGAGGGGCACCCGCCTGCAAAGCAGAGCCCCCGAGTCTGGCTTGCAAAAGTGGAGGGGCCGGATGGAGTGTGTTCTGACAGCAAGCAGGATATAACATCTATGAGGTTGTAAGTTAACAGCTCTGCTAGGAGAGCAGGAGGGCTGGAGGACAACGGGAGGGAGAGTTGTTGAGCCCTGGATGACAGAGTGCACCTTGGCAGGGAACAAAGGCACTCGCCAGCACATCTCCCTCACCCATCCACCAGCCAAAATCCCAAAGGGAACCGGTTCCTGCCAGGGAACTGGCTTGCACTGCGCAAACACCGAACACTGTGCTTCTGTGGATCCATCCCTCTGGCGGGTCTGACTCCATCCCGGTGCCCCAGCGTCCCTCCTGAAGCGGATCTCTGAAGGATAAGAGAGCAGAGCCTACCCCTCCCACCCCTGTGCACCTTGCCGATCCACCCAAGCTAATACCAGATCCCCAGCACCACAAGCCTGACAATGTGCAAGTATCCTGGATGGACCACACCACCCCACAGTGAATCCCGCCCCTAGGAGAGGGGAAGAGAAAGTACACACAAGTCTGACTGTCACCCCAGTGGTGGGCTGTGGGCAGACATCAGGTCTGACTGTAGCCCCGCCCACCAATGCAAGTTATTCAAGACAGCACAGGGGAAGTGCCCTGCAGTTCCCCACCACTCCAGGGACTATCCAAAATGAACAAATGGAAGAATTACCCTCAAAAAAACCTCCAGGAAATAACGACAGCTAACAAACTGATCAAAAACGATTTAAACAATATAACAGAAAGTGAATTTAGAATAATAGTCATAAAATCAATCGCTGGGCTTGAAAACAGTATAGAGGACAGCAGAGAATCTATGCTACACAGATCAAGGGACTCAGGAACAACCAGGAGGAACTAAAAAATGCTATTAATGAGATGCAAAATAAAATGGAGATGACCACAGCTCGGATTGAAGAGGCAGAGGAGAGAATAGGTGAACTAGAAGATAAAGTTATGGAAAAAGAAGAACCTGAGAAAAAGAGAGATAAAAAAATCCAGGAGCATGAGGGGGAAATTAGAGAACTAAGTGATGCACTAAAGAGAAATAATCTACGCATAATTGGCATTCCAGAGGAGGAAGAGAGAGGGAAAGGTGCTGAAGGTGTACTTGAAGAAATCATAGGTGAGAACTTCCTGGATCTGGGGAAGGAAAAAGGCATTGAAATCCAAGAGGCAAAGAGAACTCCCTTCAGACGTAACTTGAATCGATCTTCTGTACAACATATCATAGTGAACCTGGCAAAATACAAGGATAAAGAGAAAATTCTGAAAGCAGCTAGGGATAAACGTGCTCTAACATATAAAGGGATACCTATAAGACTTGTGACCGATCTCTCTACTGAAACTTGGCAGGCCAGAAAGGAATGGCAGGAGATCTTCAATGTGATGAACAGAAAAAAATATGCAGCCGAGAATCCTTTATCCAGCAAGTGTGTCATTTAGAATATAAGGAGAGATAAAGGTCTTCCCAAACAAGCAAAAACTGAAGGAATTCGTCACCACTAAACCAGCCCTACAAGACATCCTAAGGGAGATCCTGTGAGACAAAGTACCAGAGATATCACTACGAGCATGAAACCTACAGACATCACAATGACTCTAAACCCACAACTTTTTATAATAACACTGAATGTAAATGGACTAAATGTGCCAACCAGAAGACATAGGGTATCAGAATGGATAAAAAAAAAAAAAACAAGACCCATCTATTTGCTGTCTACAAGAGCCTCATTTCAGACCTGAGGACACCTTCAGATTGAGAGTGAGGGGATGGAGAACTATTTATCATGCTACTGGAAGCCAAAAGAAAGCTGGAGTAGCCATACTTATATCAGACACACTAGACTTTAAATTAAAGGCTGTAACAAGAGATGAAGAAAGGCATTATATAATCATTACAGGGTCTATCCATCAGGAAGAGCTCACAATTACAAATGTCTATGTGCTGAATATGGAAGCCCCCCAAATATATAAAACAATAAATCACAAACATAAGCAATCTTATTGATAAGAATGTGGTAATTGCAGGGGACTTTAATACTCCACTTACAACAATGGATACAACATCTAGACACATGGCCAATAAAGAAACAAGGGCCCTGAATGATACATTGGATCAGATGGACTTGACAGATATATTTAGAACTCTGCATCCCAAAACAACAGAATATACTTTCTTCTCGAGTGCACATGGAACATTCTCCAAGATAGATCATATACTGTGTCACAAAACAGCCCTTCATAAGTTTACAAGAATTGAAATTATACCATGCATACTTTCAGACCACATTGCTATGAAGCTTGAATACAACCACAGGAAAAAGTCTGGAAAACCTCCAAAAGCGTGGAGGTTAAAGAACACCCTACTAACGAATGAGTGGGTCAACCAGGCAATTAGAGAAGAAATTAAAAAATATATGGAAACAAACGAAAATGAAAATACAAACAATCCAAACGCTTTGGGACCCAGCGAAGGCAGTCCTGAGAGGAAAATACATTGCAATCCAGGCCTATCTCAAGAAACAAGAAAAATCCCAAATACAAAATCTAACAGCACACCTAAAGGAAATAGAAGCAGAACAGCAAAGACACCCCAAACCCAGCAGAAGAAGAGAAATAATAAAGAACAGAGTAGAAATAAACAATATAGAATCTAAAAAAACTGTAGAGCAGATCAAAGAAACCAAGAGTTGGTTTTTTGAAAAAATAAACAAAATTGACAAACCTCTAGCCAGGCTTCTCAAAAAGAAAAGGGAGATGACCCAAATAGATAAAATCATGAATGAAAATGGAATTATGACAACCAATCCCTCAGAAATACAAGCAAATATCAGGGAATACTATGAAAAATTACATGCCAACAAACTGAACAACCTGGAAGAAATGGACAAATTCCTAAACACCCACACACTTCCAAAACTCAATCAGGAGGAAATAGAAAGCTTGAACAGACCCATAACCAGTGAAGAAATTGAATCAGTTATCAAAAATGTCCCAACAAATAAGAGTCCAGGACCAGATGGCTTCTCTGGGGAATTCTACCAGACATTTAAAGCAGAGATAATACCTATCCTTCTCAAGCTATTCCAAAAAATAGAAAGGGAAGGAAAACTTCCAGACTCATTCTAGGAAGCCAGTATTCCTTTGATTCCTAAACCAGACAGAGACCCAGTAAAAAAAGAGAACTACAGGCCAATATCCCTGATGAATATGGATGCAAAAATTCTCAATAAGATACTAGCAAATCGAATTCAACAGCATATAAAAAGAATTATTCACCATGATCAAGTGGGATTCATTCCCGGGATGCAGGGCTGGTTCAACATTCGCAAATCGATCAACGTGATACATCACATTAACAAAAAAAAAAGAGAAGAACCATATAATCCTGTCAGTCGATGCAGAAAAAGCATTTGACACAATTCAGCATCCTTTCTTAATAAAACCCCTAGAGAAAGTCGGGATAGAAGGAACATACTTAAACATCTTAAAAGCCATTTATGAAAAGCCCACAGCTAATATCGTCCTCAATGGGGAAAAACTGAGAGCTTTCCCCCTGAGATCAGGAACACGACAGGGATGTCCACTCTCACTGCTGTTGTTTAACATAGTGTTGGAAGTGCTAGCATCAGCAATCAGACAACAACAGGTAATCAAAGGCACCAAAATTGGCAAAGATGAAGTCAAGCTTTCACTTTTTTCAGATGACATGTTATTATACATGGAAAATCCGATAGACTCCACCAAAAGTCTGCTAGAACTGATACATGAATTCAGCAAACTTGCAGGATACAAAATCAATGTAGGGAAATCAGTTGTGTTCTTATACACTAACAATGAAGCAACAGAAAGACAAATAAAGAAACTGATCCCATTCACAACTGCACCAAGAAACATAAAATACCTAGGAATAAATCTAACCAAAGATGTAAAAGATCTGTATGCTGAAAACTATAGAAAGCTTATGAAGGAAACTGAAGAAGATATAAAGAAATGGAAAAACATTCCATGCTAATGGGTTGGAAGAATAAATACTGTTAAAATGTCAATACTACCCAAAGTTATCTACACATTCAATGCAATCCCAATCAAAATTGCACCAGCATTCTTCTCAAAGCTAGAACAAGCAATCCTAAAATTCATATGGAACCACAAAAGGCCCAGAAGAACAAAAGTAATTTTGAAGAAGAAGACCAAAGCAGGAGGCATCACAATCCCAGACTTTAGCCTCTACTACAAAGCTGTAATCATCAAGACAGCATGGTATTGGCACAAAAACAGACACATAGACCAATGGAATAGAATAGAAACCCCAGAATTAGACCCACAAAAGTATGGCCAACTAATCTTTGACAACGCAGGAAAGAATATCCAATGGATAAAAGACAGTCTCTTTATTTTTTTTTTATTTTTTTATTTTTTTAATTTTTTTTTCAACGTTTTTAATTTATTTTTGGGACAGAGAGAGACAGAGCATGAACGGGGGAGGGGCAGAGAGAGAGGGAGACACAGAATCGGAAACAGGCTCCAGGCTCCGAGCCATCAGCCCAGAGCCTGATGCGGGGCTCGAACTCACGGACCGCGAGATCGTGACCTGGCTGAAGTCGGACGCTTAACCGACTGCGCCACCCAGGCGCCCCAAAGACAGTCTCTTTAAGAAATGGTGCTGAGGGGTGCCTGGGTGGCTCAGTCCGTTAAGCGTCCAACTTCAGCTCAGGTCACGATCTCAAGGTCCGTGAGTTCGAGCCCCAAGTCGGGCTCTGGGCTGATGGCTCAGAGCCTGGAGCCTGCTTCCGATTCTGCGTCTCACTCTCTCTCTGCCCCTCCCCCGTTCATGCTCTGTCTCTCTCTGTCTCAAAAATAAATAAATGTTAAAATTTTTTTTTAAAAACAAATGGTGCTGAGAGAACTGGACAGCAACATGCAGAAGAATGAAACTAGACCACTTTCTTACACCATTCACAAAAACAAACTCAAAATGGATAAAGGACCTGAATGTGAGACAGGAAACCATCAAAACCCTAGAGGAGAAAGCAAGAAAAGACCTCTCTGACCTCAGCCGCAGCAATTTCTTACTTGACACATCCCCAAAAGCAAGGGAATTAAAAGCAAAAATGAACTATTGGGACTTCAGGAAGATAAAGCCTTCTGCACTGCAAAGGAAACAATCAACAAAACTAAAAGGCAACCAAGGGAATGTGAAAAGATATTTGCAAATGACATGTCAGACAAAAGGCTAGTATCCAAAATCCATAAAGAGCTCACCAAACTCCACACTCAAAAAACAAATAATCCAGTGAAGAAATGGGGAGAAAATATGAATAGACACTTCTGTAAAGAAGACATCCAGATGGCCAACAGGCACATGAAAAGATGCTCAACGTCGCTCCTCATCAGGGAAATACAAATCAAAAACACATTCAGATATCACCTCACACCAGCCAGAGTGGCCAAAATGAACAATTCAGGAGAGTATAGATGCTGGCGAGGATGTGGAGAAACGGGAACCCTCTTGCACTGTTGGTGGGAATGCAAATTGGTCCAGCCGCTCTGGACAGCAGTGTGGAGGTTCCTCAGAAAATTAAAAATAGACCTACCCTATGACCCAGCAATAGCACTGCTAGGAATTTACCCAAGGGATACAGGAGTACTGATGGCATAGGGGCACTTGTACCCCAATGTTTATAGCAACAGTCTCAACAATAGCCAAATTGTGGAAAAGGCCTAAATGTCTATCAACTGATGAATGGATAAAGCAATTGTGGTTCAGATACACAATGGAGTACTACATGGCAATGAGAAAGAATGAAATATGGCCCTTTGTAGCAACGTGGATGGAACTGGTGAGTGTGATGCTAAGTGAAATAAGCCATACAGAGAAAGACAGATACCATATGTTTTCACTCTTATGTGGATCCTGAGAAACTTAACAGAAACCCATGGGGGAGGACAAGGAAAGAAAATGAAAAAAAAGAGGTTAAAATGGGAGAGAGAGCCAAAGCATAAGAGACTCTTAAAAACTGAGAAAAAACTGAGGTTTGATGGGTGGTGGGAGTGAGGGTAGGGTAGGTGACGGGCATTGAAGAGGGCATCTTTTTGGATCAGCACTGGGTGTTCTATGGAAACTAATTTGATAATGAATCTCATATAAAAATAAATAAATAAATAAATAAATAAATAAATAAATAAATAAATAAATAAATATTTTTTTTTCTTATTTTTCAACAGTTTATGATGTACCTGAGTGTATTTTTATTTTGGTTTATCTTGTTTGGGGTATTCTCAGCCTCTTGAATATATAGACATATAGTAGGCAGAATAATAGTCTCCAAAGATGCCTATACCTTTATCCTCAGTATCTGTGAATATATATTATATATTATAAAGGGACTTTACATTGTAATTAAGGTTATTAATCAGCTTACTTTAAGATAGGTCACATGGGTCCAGTGTAATCATATAGAGTTTAAAAGTGAAACGAGAGCAGGAATTTAGTCAGAGAGATGCAGTAGAAATGAGGGGTCATTAACATGGTAGAAGTAGAGAAATTAGAGAAATTTGAAGCATGAGTGGGGCTTGCCCTGGATTGCTGTCTTTAATAGGAACTGTGATCCAGGGAATGCAGAGAATACCCTCTGGCTGAAAACCAGGAAGAAAATGGTGACTTCAGACCTATGTGAAATTGAATTCTGCCAACAACCTGAATAAGCTAGGAAGTAGATTCTAATTTAGAGCCTCCATATAAAAGAGCAAGATACCTTGATTTTGGCCTTGTAAGACTCTCAGCAGGGAATCAAATGAGACACACTGTACCTGACTTATGACCTACACAATGGTGAGAAAATAAATTTATGTTTTTTAAACTGCTAAATATTTGATAATTTGTTATTGCAGCAATAGAAAACTAATGCAGTGTGTATCTTTCACAAAACTTGGATACTTCTTTTTTAAATTTTAATTCCAATGAAGTTAACATACATTGTTATATTTGCTTCAGGTGCACAATATAGTGATTCAACAATTCCATACATCACCCAGTGCTCATTACCACATGTACACTCCTAATCCCCATCACCTATTTCACCCTTCCACTCACCTGACTTCCCTCTGGTAAATACCAGTTTTTTTTTCTGTAGCCAAGACTCTGTTTTTCAGTTTGTCTCTCTTTTTTTCCATTGCTGATTTGTTTTTAGTTTCATAAATTCCACATATGAGTGAAATCATATGGTATTTGGCTTTCTCTGGCTAACTTATTTCACTTAGTACTATAGTTTCTACCTCCATTCATGTTGTTGCAAAAGGTTTCATTCATTGTTTTATGGCTAAGTAATATTCTATTATATATATTGGATATTTATCCATTCATTTATTGATAGACACTTGGACTGATTCCTTACTTTTATTATAAATAATGCTGCAATAAACATAAGGGTGCATGTATCCCTTTGATTTAGTGTTTTGTATTTTGGGGGTAAATACTCAGTAGCATGATTATTGAATCATAGGGTAGTTCTGAATTTAACTTTTTGAGGAATCTCCATACCGTTTTCCAGAGCGGCTGCACCAGTTTGCATTCCCACCAACAGTGCAAGAGGGTTCCTTTTTCTACATATCCTTACCAACACTTGTCTCCTGAGTTTTTTATTTTAGCCAGTCTAAGTGATTCGAAGTGGTATCTCATTCTAGTTTTGATTTGCACGTACTTGATGATGAATGATGTTAAGCATCTTTTCATATGACTGTTGACCATCTGGATGTTCTTTGAGGAAATGTCTGTTCATGTCTTCTGCCTATTTTTTAAAATTAAAAAAAAATAAAGTTTATTATTTTTTTTGAGAGAGATAGAGAAAGACAGAGTGTGAGCAGGGGAGGACAGAGAGAGAGAGGGAGACTGAGAATCTGAAGCAGGCTCCAAACTCTGTGCTGTCGGCACAGAACCTGACGTGGGGCTCGAGCTCGTGAACTATGAGATCATGACCTGAGCCAAAGTCGGACGCCTCACTGACTGAGCCACCCAGGTGCCCCAAGCTTCTGCCCATTTTAAACTGGATTATTTGTTTCTTGGGTGTTGAGTTGTATCAGTTCTTTATATATCTTGGATACTAGCCACTTTATCAGATATGTCATTTAAGACTTGTCTTCTCCCATTCTATAGGTTGCCTTTTAGCTTTATTGACTGTTTGCTGTGCAGAAGGTAGCCCCAATAATTTATTTTTGTTTTTATTTCTCTTGCCTCACGGGGACATATCTAGAAAACAATGTTGCTATAGCTGATATCAGAGACATTACTGCCTGAGCTCTCTCCTAGGATTTTTATGGTTTCAGGTCTCATATTTAGGCCTTTAATCCATTTTGAGTTTGATTTTGTGTATGGTTTAAGAAAGTTGTCAACTTTTATTCTTTTGCATGTAGCTGACCAGTTTTCCCAACAACCATTTCTTCGTTATTATTACTTCAAAAACTTTTTTAGAACATTCTTTCTCTTTCTGGGGTCCTGATGACACAAATATTGTACTTTTTGTTGTTTTTGATAGTCTTCCAGAATTTACCTTTTCTTTTTTTTTTTGTACAGACCTTTTCTTTCTTTCTTTCTTTCTTTCTTTCTTTCTTTCTTTCTTTCTTTCTTTCTTTCTTTCTTTCTTTCTTTTGTTTTAAAATCAAGTTTATACAGGTCTATGTAAATACATGTTATTTCATTCTAAACAAATGTTACATGTACTAATATACATGTATTTGCTTATTGGATCATAATTACTCACTGAGGCATGCATGCTGGAATTTATTTATTTATTTATTTATTTATTTATTTATTTATTTATTTAAAATTTATTTATTGTTTAATTTGTATCCAAGTTACTTAGCACATAGTGCAACAATGATTTCAGGAGTAGATTCCTTAATGTCCCTTACCCATTGAGACCATCCCCCCTCCCACAACCCCTCCAGCAACCCTCTGTTTGTTCTCTATATTTAAGAATCTTTTATGTTTCATCCCTCTCTCTGTTTTTATATTATTTTTGCTTCCCTTCCATTTTGTTCATCTGTTTTGTATCTTAAAGTAATATGTGTGAAGTCATGTGATATTTGTCTTTCTATGACTGACTAATTTGCTTATCATAATACCCTCCAGTTTCATCCATGCAGTTGCAAATGGCAAGATTTCATTCTTTTCGATTGCTGAGTAATACTCCATTGTATATATATACCGCATCTTTATCCATTCATCCGTGGATGGACATTTGGGCTCTTTCCATACTTTGGTTATTGTCGATAGTGCTGCTATAAACATTGGGGTGCATGTGCCACTTTGAAACAGCACACCTGTATCCCTTGGATAAATACCTAGTAGTGCAATTTCTGGGTCATAGGGTAGTTCTATTTTTAATTTTTTGAGGAACCTCCATAGTGTTTTCCAGAGTGGCTGCACCGGCTTGCATTCCCACCAGCAATGCAAAAGAAATCCTCTTTCACTGCATCCTTGCCAACATCTGTTGTTGCCTGAGTTGTTAATGTTGGCCATTCTGACAGGTGTGGGGTGGTATCTCATTGTGGTTTTGATTTGTATTTCCCTGATAATGAGTGATGTTGAACATTTTTTCATGTGTCGGTTGGCCATCTGTTGACCTGTGGCTGTTTCCACTTTTCCACTTTCTCTCCAGCTGCTTTTGGGAAGGGGTGCTTTCCCCATTCTCTCCCCCCATCTCCGTCCTCTCTCCACAAGGAAAAAAAGCTTCCTGCCCTCTGCAGCTTCTCTCTTCCCCAGTTCACCTTTCTGTGCCATGTACCTGCCAAGTTGTGTGGTTAAGGTTGTGCAGATTGTTGTGTTAATCCTCACATCAGTTTTGTAGGTGTGCAAGATGATTTAGTGTTGATCTGGCTGTATTTCAGGGATGAGAGACACAAAAGAAAAAAACACAACTTCCATGCTCTTCTGACATTTTGGCCCCTGCCCTGTTTATTTTTTCAAATACTTTTTTTCCATGTGTTGTGCACATTAAGTACTTTGTATTGATGTTTTCAAACTTATTGACTTTTTCTTTTGTTATATCGTTTTTGGTATTGAGTCTATTCAGGGAGTTTCTTTATTTCAGTCATTGTAGATTTCAGTTCTAAAATTTTTGTTTTACTTTTCTTTATAATTTCTAGTTATTTTTCTGATAAGTAGATAACTGATAACTTTTGTTTTATTAGTTCTTGCAAGAGCGTTTGCAATTACTCACTTGAGAATTTGTAATTTGCTACTTTCAAATCTCTTTCAGCTAATTCCAGAATCTGTGTAATTTTACCCTTGCTATAAGTTGATTGTATTTTCTCATGCAGTTGAGATTTTTGTAGATTTTCCCATGCCAAATATTTTGGATTGTTTACCAAACATTAGAAATATTGCATTAAGGAACTTTGCATCCTATTACCATATTATTGATAGTGTTTTTTTTTTGTTTTTTTTTTTTTACAGGCAACTGACTTGGTTAGATTTAGATCATAAGGTCCAATCTGACTTCTATGTGCTGAGATTCTAATGTCAGTTCACTACTCAGTACTATTGAAATCTCCCCCAAATGTGTGCCACCCAGTGGTCTGTCTGGAACATGGGCAAAAGTCTCAATTAACTCATTAGTTAGGTCTCATTAACTTAGTTCTCAATGCCTGTCTTACGTTAATTAGAATAATATCTATGCTTATGCAGCTCAGGTCTCTTTCTGTGTTTATAAACAATTTTATGAGTTCTCTTTACTGAGCACCTCCCACTCTATTTCTTTGGTGCTTGCTGGTTCCTTGATGCTCCTTTTAAAAATTTTCCAGCCAGAAACCTCCCACAACTGCATTGTCTCTGGGGATAATCTATGGGAGGATAGAGAGCGGGAAAGAAGCATTGGAGTTTGGTCTTACCCTCTTGAATTCATAACTTTCACTCCCTTAATTGAGAAGAAGTTACCTTTTCTTAAATTTTGCTGGATCTCTCCTCTTGCTGGCTGCTGTCACTCTTGCTGCTGTCACTGCAGGATTGCCTGGAAGCTGGGATTGAAAGGCACAGAGATAAAGGACAGGAAAAATCTGGAGATTTGTTCCTACTCTCTTTGAGCTTTACTGGTTGTCTTTCCAACTCGTTGAGCCAGTCTTCTCCTTGATGCTTCTCTATTTGTATCACAATACTCGAAATAAATTCTAAGCATCACTGAAATTCCTTCCATCTGCGTGTTGTTATTTAGTTTTCTTAGTCCTCATACAGCTTGTCCATTAATTTTGTCCAGATTTATAGTATGTTCCAATGGAGAGAAAGAGTGGCATGTGCTTATGTTGTTACGTGGAATGAATTTCTTATTATCCTTTTAAATTTCTATAGGATTCATCGTGATGTCCTATATTTTTATTTCTGATCTTGGTAATTGTATCTGTCCTCTCCTTTTTCTTGCTGAGTTTGTGTAGAATTTTATCACTTTTATTGATTCTTTCAAGGATTTGGCTTACAGTATAATTGATTTTTCTCTATTTCTCTATCTTCTTTTTTCCATTAATTTTCCCCTTCTTTTTATTACTTCTTTACTCTGCATGTTTTCATTTATCTACTATTCATTTCATAGTTCCTTCTTAAGCTTAGATAACTTAGATTTGAGGGTTTTTTCCCTAATATAAGTATTTAATGGTATAATTTTTGTTCTAAGCACTGCTATAGTGGCATCTTATAAATTTCATTAGATTGTATTTTCAATTTTATTTAGTTCAAAATGTGTTAGAATTTTGTTGTGATTTCTTCTTTGGCCCATGGATTTGTTACAAATATATTTAATATTTTAAGATTTTAAGAAAATCTTCATTATTGATTTCTTATTTGATTGCATTGTAGTCAGAGAAAAGATTTTGCATGATTTTAATCTTAAATTTATTGAGACTTGTTTTATGGCTCAGAATATGGTCTATTTTCTTTAATATTTCATGTGCATTCAAAAAGAATGTGTATTTTGCTGTTGTTTGGTGGAATATTTTATAAATGTTTTTTAGGTCAATTTGGTTGATAGTATTGTTCAAGCCACATATATCCTTACTGATTTACTGTTTACTTGTTCTACTGATAATGAAGATAAGAGTGTTGAAATCTCCAGATGAAATTATTTTATCTTTCTCCTATTCCCATTATATTGATTTTTGTTTTATTTATTTTAAATCTCTGTAATTAGATACATACACATTTAAAACTGCTAATCTTCTTAATGAATTGTCACCTTTGTCATTATAAAATGTCCCTCTTTTATATCCTGGTTATATATCTGGTAATATTCCTTCTTCTGAAATCTATTCCAGCTTTCTTTTGATTTGCTTTTGCATGGTACATCATTGTCTGTTTTGCTTTCAACACATGTGTCTTTATATTTGTATTAACTTCCTCCACATTACTAGGTCCTGCTTAATCAATCTGAATATCTGTCTTTTATTTGCTGGTTACCGTCACTTTATGGGTGACCACTTATATGTAATAATTATCAGTGCAGTTTCACTTACACCTATCATCTTTATTTCCTTTCTATTTCTCTTTTTTATTTCAATTTTCTTCTTCCTGACTTATTTGGATTATGTGCTTTTTTTTTCCAATTCCACTTTATTTACCCTTTTAAAAGTTAGCTTTACTTATTTCATGTTTTTAGTAATTTCTCTACTATTGAAAATAGCATTTTATGTTGTCACAGTTTGTCTTCAAATAATATATAATTTGATCTATGGTATAAAAATCTATGAGAGTATACTTTTATTTCCCTCCCATCTTTTATGCTATTGTTTCATATACATGTTTGTATTTACATTATCACCCCTCTAATACATTGCTTTTTTTTTTTTGCTTTATACTGTTAATTATCTAGCAAGAAGATTTAAAATAATAATATATATTCTATTTACTCATATTACCATTTCTGGCACTCTTCATTTTTTAAGTGAATACAGATTTCTATCTGATATAATTTTCTCTTGGCTGAAGAATTTCCTATAACATATCTTGTCACACAATTTAGTGGTGATGGATTCTTTCAATTTTTGTTTGTCTGAAAAGTCATCATTTGGTCTTTTTTTTTTTAAATAAACATTTTCTCTTTGTATAGAATTTTGGGATGACATTTTTTCCTTGTTTGTTTTCTTCCAGTGCTTTGGGTATGTTTCTTCATTATTTTCTGGATTCCAGGTTTTCTGACTAGAATTGTGATGTCATCATTATCTTTGATATATACCTATACATACATATATATTTATGTATCTTTTTTCTCTGGCTCTTAATGAGATTTTGTTCATTATCAGTGGATTTTATCAAATTGATTTTGATGTGCCTTTGTTTCTTCTGCATGGGGCTTTTGAGCTTCTTGTTTCTTCACATTTATGATTTTGATAAAATTTGGAAATATTTTGACCATTACTTCTTTACATATTTTTTTTATTCTTAGAGTTTTGGGTGAACTCCAATTATGCATGTATTAGACTACTTGATATTGTTATGTAAGTCACTGAAGATATGTTTATGGTTTTGGTTTTTTTGCTCTTTGTTCTTTATTTTATAGTTTCTATTCCTATGTCTTCAAGTTCACTTATCTTTTTTTTCTTCAGTGTCTAATTATCTGTATAATCCAGTGTAATGCTTTTTTATTTCTAAAGAATATTATCTTTAGATAGTATTTCCATTTTCTCCTTTGTATGTTTATGGTTTCTTTTACTTTCTTGAAAATGTGGAGTATATGTACAGTAGTATGTGCTTTTGATGGAGTTTTTTTTTTTCTCCTGATTATGGGTTATATTTCTCTGCTTATTTGTAAGCCTAGCAATTTTTGGTTGTAGTATAATTCTTGCCAGATCTTGTGAATTTTGTATTGCTAAGTGATATGTATTATGTTTATTTAAAGAATCTTGGGACCTTTTTTTCTGGAATCAGTTTGATCATTTTAAGCCTTGTTTTTTAGCTTTGCTAGTATGGTATAGAACTAATTTAGCTATAATACTAAGGCCATAGCTTTCTGAGGACTATCCTATGATCTAAATATTACAAGGTCTTTCTATTCTTGCTGGTGGTAATGTAAACTATTGACAGCTCTATGTGGGCTCCAACAATTTTTCAGTCTATTGATTTCTAGTGATTCTTGGTAGTGAAATGGGAAGTAAGTTTTTACATTCATATTCAAATGTTATGTGGCAAGCACTGACCTAAACATTTTTTCATTCATCAATTATCTTTTACACATTTTCCTCATCATTAATATTTTACAGTGTGCCTTTGTAAATGACAATCTTATTTACCAGGCCAATAAGAAAATGAGTGATGCTGGATTCTTGGCTCTTATAGCCACTGTCTTCTCTGGTATTTCTTGGACAACATAGAAATTGAGAAGATACAATAATTTCTTATTATTTATTATTTATTTATCTTATTATTTATTTATTTATTTTATTTATTATTTATTTATCTTATTTATCTTATTATTTATCTTATTATTTATTATTTATGTGTGTTATATTTTATAAAGTTACTACATACACTGTACTAGTGAATATTCAGTTATTGTCTCTAGAAGAAATACAGGGTTAAGTTCCTGTGAGCCTCTGGCCACATTTTTGTCAACAGATTAACCATAACTTTGTCTTATTCATGTTTCAGCTTAAAAACACCTTATTTAGTATGTTATTGATTCATTAATATTGAACTAAAGGCCAATAGCACTATAACTCATACCTGAATGAAGCTTGTCTAATGTATGTTCTTTCTCCATGAAGCACATCACAGCCTTTTTAAACTTAGGCACACTAGACAGCACCAGTACTATATTTAGGGACCATATAAAACAGTGAAATTACCAAAAAAAATTAAAAATTAAAAATGAGAAAAATATGGAATTATATATAACATGGACATTGTTTACAGGATGAGAGCTGAAATGAGAAGGCTGGATGTTACCTGTTCAAGTTCAGAAGGGAACATGTATGCAAGAGACAAATTTTCACTGCCCTATGCATGCACATGTCTGTGAATGACTGAAAAAATTCTGTTGATTGATTTTGGGGTTACAACTAAATTTTAATGAGGGTTCAAATTTGAAAATATGGAATCTACAAATGACAGGTATTGACTGTCCTATATGTGACTTGTTTCTTTCCACTTATCTATATTTAAGGGGTATGCTCTCTGGGAGTTGACACATTCCCAATCATAATGTCTTCATAAGACTTAATGAAACTGAAGAACCATATTTGTCATAGTTGAAATAGAATTTGGAGGCTTTTACCTCAGAATTTTATGGTATTCTAAACTTTTTGTAGCACAGACAGCTGCTTCTGGTAACGAGTAGTTGGACTCACCTTCCATCAGTCTGTTTATTCTTGACAGAAGGAATATAGCCCACCTGTTATCCAAATATACTTCATATCTTTTTTGCCAAATTATGTATTTTATTGCCTGTAATCAACCATTTTTAGTGTATAAATAATGTGGATTTTGTTTGTATGTATCATTAAGAAGTGCATGGACTCATCAGGGCAATTTTCCCCATTGATTAGTCAGTTTTACCTTACCTATTAGCCTCTTTAATCTCATGAAATTATTTAGGTTTAGGGAAATAGTCGTGTGGTTTTCTGTCAGTGGTTAAGAAAGGCCACTTTTAGATTTTCTTTTTGGCTTTTTCTGGCTGTGCTCTCTGTCATGTCACAATAGACTTTTTCAAGGATCATGCCATGCATCATACTGTGAGAAGACTCAGTCTATCATGAAAAGCCCCTGCATTTAAAAATGGGGAAAGTGGGCGCCTGGGTGGCGCAGTCGGTTAAGCGTCCGACTTCAGCCAGGTCACGATCTTGCGGTCCGTGAGTTTGAGCCCCACGTCAGGCTCTGGGGTGATGGCTCGGAGCCTGGAGACTGTTTCCGATTCTGTGTCTCCCTCTCTCTCTGCCCCTCCCCTGTTCATGCTCTGTTAGGGTCTCTGTCCCAAAAATAAATAAAAAACGTTGAAAAAAAATTAAAAAAAAAATAAATAAAAATGGGGAAAGTATACATTTTGTTAAAAAAAACAGGACAAAGAAGTAAAAATCATTATTGGAGGATAAATCTTGAATCTGAGAAACAAAGTGAGGGCAGCCTTGACACAGTTTTCAGCAGAAGCTTGTCTTGAGAGGCCAAGGTGGAGATTGTTCCTATAAAAAAGGGGACATTTGGGTATATCTTCTAGCCTTTTGGAAAAGGAAGGGAAAATGTGGAGTGCTTCATTTAAACAGAGTTTTCTCCATTCTGAGATTAGAGTTCCTTGCATCTGGACCCAAAGTCTTTCAGTGAGCCAGACTCTAGGGGCCTGCACAGAGGGTAACATCAAAATGCCTTGGGGAAAGTAGAAGCAATACAGTGTAAAATATCTAAAGGCTTGAAGAAAACTTTGCATAAAGTTATTGTTGTGTGTGCATGTTTCACTCCAAAATATAAATTATAATTGATAATATTATTAATAATAAATTATATAGTTTGGAATCTAACCTAGTGTATCATTGATTCTCGTCTAAATGAAGTGTCATATATAGATACATGTATTTCTCCTTTCTCCTTCACCTCCAAGATCAAACTTTTGAGTTTCTGAACCTAGATTTCTTTTCCTCTAGTTTTCTCCTTGATCTCTTCAGTTCATTTTTGAATTTTTTTTCCTCATGAAATTTCTTCCTTACATTAAAAAAAAATCCCTCTTTTGTCCATGTCAAGAGAGTGCTTTCCTGTGCTCATCCTATTTGATAGTCTACTGCCCCAGACATCAGGTGTCCCTCCCAAGGTCTTCAAGCTGTAGTACTCCTCTCAAGGGAGAGCCTGTCCATCAGGGCCTACTTTAAGTTTCTCCCTTATAATGCTTTAGATAAATCCCTCCTTAGCCTTGACTTCGTTTTGAATCTGTAAGGCTCTCTCCTTTACTATATTCAATGTTTCTGTCTCTCAACTTTTCCCCTACTACCTATAAACAAGCTCAGCTCTGCAAGCCATTTATAATCACAATAATGGAAAACCTGGCCTAAGTGAGCCCCTAATTTAACTTTGTCATTCTTGTTAGCAAGCATCTTGTTTCTTTCTCCTTTTATCTTCTTATTTTTTCAAAAGAATAACCTACTCTTGTCACTGTGATTTCCTTTATCTGCAGTCTATCTTTTGTTTCCAACACTCTAGAGAAATTATTCTGGTCAGAGTTTCTAGTGACTTTGAAATAATCAAATATTGTGACTTGTACCAGTCTTTCTCCTCTTCCTCACTCTTTATTCAACTTTGTAATGCTTGAACCAAATTTCATTGGGGTAATATTTTGAAAGGTGTTAAATAAACTGTAAAAGTTTCCCAACCCTGCTCTGTATTCCTGACTTCTACTTCCAAAAAGTAATAACTGCACCAGTTTATTATATAAGCTTGTAGAAATTTTCTGTGTATAATTCAACACCTTTTAATACAAACAGGATCATATTATGTATAATTTCTTTTGCAGATTGATTTCCCAACTTAAAAATAAATCTTGTAGAACTTAACATATTGGTATATACAGATTTACCTCATTAAAAAATGACTTAGCATTCTTCCCTGGTAAGGATGAGTCATAGCTTATTTAACTGGTCTCCCACTGTTGGATGTTTCAGTTATATTCAAATTATTGGTATCACAGAGTTGTAGTAAACATGCCTATAAAAGCAAATGTATTTGCATTTGATTGCTTGTATAATGTATCCATAGGATAATTTCTGGATTTGGAAACGCTACCAAGCTCCCTTTCTTTTGAAATATGGACAGTTTAACTAATAAAAAAACACCTGTGTAATCTCCAGTTTAAGAAATAGAACATTTGTCCACCTTGCATTCCTCTTCCCTACATCCTTTTCCATCACCCTCCCCCAAGTAATAACAGATTTGAATTTTGTATTAATAATTTTCTTGCTTTAAAAAATAATTTTACCATATCTATGGTATGTTTATATACACATCTTTCTATCTATTTCTATCTATATCTATTTCTATCTATTTTTTATCTGTTTTCCTTAATCTTTATATAAATTGAATCAAACTTCTATGACTTGCTTTTATATTATGTTTCTCTAACCTATCCATGGTGATGTACCCAATTCCATCATTTTAGCAGTCTTTTCTCCACTGGCTTTCTATCATACTGGATCTCTTCTTACTTTGTTCACTTTTCCTCTTTTGTTTTCTTCCCATTCTTCATTCTAGCTGTTCTCTGAGTTTCAGTCCACTGTGCTCTGTTTTTCATTCATCTTAATTTCTACTAAGTGGCCTTAGCCCTCCTTTATATCTTCTTTTCTCTTATTCATGTGGATGACTCCCAGAACTATGTTTCTGCCTCTAATCTCTTTGCTGAGCTCTAGCCTATCATCTTCCATATTTTAACTTGTATATCTTGCTATAGTACCTTAAATTACATTTGATTCAAATATCATTTAGTGGATTTTTTTTTCAACTCCAGATCCTATGCTAGATGCTAAAGGTACAGGGAAGAATAAAACATGGTCCTGCATTTTGATAAGAAAAACAGATATGCAAACTTGAATACAAGTTTACATGAGTTTATTGTATTTTTCTAGATTCCCTCTGCCTCTATAATATCATCATTTTCCTCCTTACCAGGCATATTCAATTATCTTAGCTTTTTTTTCCCTAAACCTTCTTACTCCTTTGGTTTTTGATCATTTCCTCTTGTTCCACATAAAGACTCAGCTACCACATTTAATCAATCCTACAATTGTGTGTATACACTTTCTATTTATCCCCTTTCAAACAGGTCTTCAGAGATCTTCTCTCCTTACACTGAGGCTATTACAAAACTTTCCCTTTTTTTCAGCCTCAAATTCATTCTGCAAGTTGTACACTGTTTAAGTTTTCCCATATTCAGTTCTTAATATTGTTGTTACTCACCCACTCAAAAGCCTTTGATAGCTGTTTGTTTATTAAATAAGATACAAATTTCATAGGATTACATTTAGGGCCATATAGTCTTACCCAAAGCTCTCTTCAACCTTCTCTCCTGTCACTGATTTCCTGTGTTAGGATTTGCAAACTCAAATGACCATAGGAATCAGAAAGATAATGAAAATTAGTGAATCTGGCTGAGTGAGGGCTGTGGTGAACAGGGAAGCAAATTTTCCACCTCAAGTGAACAGTTCATGGTTAAACTTAAGCTGATTATTGCTATGTAAGAATTACAATGCTGTCGAATGCTATGTCGGGAATTACAAATCTGGTGTTGTCAGATTTTTCATCTTTTCAAGAGAAGCTAGAAATTCAGAATTTTATATAGAATCTTTGTACTTTTTCATGTTGGCCTCTAAAAAAGCCCCATTTTGTCAAAAGAACACATGGCTGAGGACTGCCAGTTAATGGCTTCTGCCCTATGTAAACTGTAGCCGGCCTGATTTATCATTTGGATTCTCACCTCTATTTTGCCTGCCTAAAATGTCTCTCAGCCATTCTCTCAGTTTATCAGGATCTATTATAACCTAGCTCTTTTGGGAAACTTTCTCTGACTAGAAAATCTGATTTTCTAGGACACTTATTGTGTCTTTTACTAATTTGGTATTTAAAAATGCCTTACATTACCAACTGTCTTTCTTTCCTGTTCCTATATTTCTTAGAATATATTTATGATTATACAGACAATATAAATTCGCTATAAAAATTTTGAAATACATAATAAATTATCCAACTTAAATAATGATCCTTTGTCCTACCACTAAACAAAAATACTGTTAAGAGCATTATATGCCCTTATTTCTTTCCAGGCACTGTGAAAACTATCATTCCTTTTGTCTCTATCTTTCTCCATCTATGTCCAATTTACCTTCATAAAGATTATACCAGTTTATATACTTATAAGCGACATATGAGAATACTCTTTCCCCATCACTGTTTTCTTAATTTTTTTAAATTTATTTTTTAAAGTACAATTAACATACAGTGTTATATTAGTTTCAGGCATATATATCTCCCAGTGTTCATCATGCTAAGTGTGCTCTTAAATACCTTCATTTATTTCACTCACATACCCCACTGACCTCCCTTCTTGCAACCACTAGTTTGATCTTTAAATTTAAGAATGTGCTTTTGTTTATCTTTTTTCTTTCTTTGTTTTGTTTCTTAAATTTCAAATATCAGTGAAATAATCTATTGTATTTTTCTGATTGACTCATTAAACTTAGCATTACGCCTTCTAGATTCATCCACGTTGTTGCAAATGGCAAGATTTCATTCTTTTATATAGCTGAGTTATATATATATATATATATATATATATGTGTGTGTGTTTATATATATATGTGTATATGTATATATGTGTATATATATATATATATATATATATATATATATATATATATATCACATCTTTCTTATCCATTCATCCACTAAAGGACACGGGTTGCTTCCATAACTTGCCTATAGTAAATATTGCTTCAATAAATATAAGAGTGCACGTATCTTTTGAATTAGTGTTTTAATATTGTTTGAGTAAATACCCAGTAGTGTACTTACTGGATCATATGGTAGTTCTATTTATTTTTATTTTTTATTTTTTGAGGAACCCCCATACTATTTTCCACAGCAGCTACACCAGCCTGCATTTCAACCAACAGTGCATGAGGGTTTCTTTTACTCCACATCCTCACCAATACTTGTTGTGCTTGTGTTTCTGATGTTACCCATTCTGACAGGTGTGAAGTGATATCTTATTGTGGTTTTTATTTCCACTTCCCTGACGATGAGTGATATTGAACATAGTTTCATGTGTCTGTTGGCCTCCTGTGTGTCTTTGGTAAAAATGTCTATTCATGTCTTCTGATCATTTTTAATTGGATTATTTGTTTTTCTGGTGTTAAGTTGTATAAACTGTTTATATATTTTGGATATTAACCCCTTATCGGATATATCATTTACAAAAATCTTTTTTAATTTGGCCGGTTGTTCTTTTATTTTGTTGATTGTTTCCTTCTCTGTGCAAAAGCTTTAATTTTTGCATAATTCCAATAGTTTAATTTTGCTTTTGTTTCTTTACTTCAAGAGATATATTTGGAAAAATGTTTCTATGGCTGATATCAGAGAGATTACTGCTTGTTATCTTTCAGGAATTTTACGGTTTCAGGTCTCATATTTAGGTCTTTAACCCATTTTGAGTTTATTTTTGTGTATGGTGTAAGAAAGTGGTCTGGGTCATTCCTTTGCATATAGATGTCTGGTTTTCCCAACACCATTTGCTGAAGACAATCTTTTTCTTATTGTATATTCTTGGCTACTTTGTCATGGATCAATTGATCCTATAATTGTGTGTTTATTTCTAAGGTTTCTATTTTGTTCCACTGATGTGTGTCTATTTCTGTGCCAGTACCATACAGATTTGATTAATACAGATGTGTAGTATATCTTAAAATCTGGGGTTGTGATACCTCCAGTTATGTTTTCTCTGACAATTTTTTTTAATTTTTTTAATTTTAATTTTTTTAATTTTAATTTTTTTATATGAAATTTATTGTCAAATTGGTTTCCATACAACACCCAGTGCTCATCCCAAAACGTGCCCTCCTCAATACCTATCACCCACACTCTCCTCTTTCCCACCCTCCATCAACCCTCAGTTTGTTCTCAGTTTTAAGAATCTCTTATGCTTTGGCTCTCTCCTTCTAACTTTTTTTTTCTTTTCCTTCCCCTCCCTCATGGTCTTCTGTTAAGTTTCTCAGGATCCACATAAGAGTGAAAACATATGGTATCTGTCTTTTTCTGTATGACTTATTTCACTTAGCATAACACTCTCCAGTTCCATCCACGTTGCTACAAAAGGCCATATTTCATTCTTTCTCATTGCCACATACTATTCCATTGTGTATATAAACCACAATTTCTTTATCATTTGTCAGTTGATGGACATTTAGGCTCTTTCCATAATTTGGCTATTGTTGAGAGTGCTGCTATAAACATTGGGGTACAAGTGCCCCTATGCATCAGCACTCCTGTATCCCTTGGGTAAATTCCTAGCAGTGCTATTGCTGGGTCATAGGGTAGATCTATTTTTAATTCAAAACACTGATTTTTAACTTCCCAGTATTAAGTCTCATTGATGGTAAAAACTTGAAGAGTTAAGCTCCTCTGTTTTTAAAGCCAAATGTTATAAGGATTTGTCTTCCCAGTGAAGGTCTGCCATGTATGGGCTGCCTGGTATGGGATCTATTTCTTTCCCTGTGTTTATGGTAAACCTCATTTTTGTGGTTAGTCTTGCAGGTTGGTTTGATTTCTGACAGTGTCTCTGCTCTTCCTACTATTTTCAATGTGGCCTCCTCTCTACAAAGAACTGTGGAGAGCCGGTTCTGCCAGTGTTGGACTTGTTTTCTGGGTTAGTTACACTGATGTGGATGTTATCTAGGTGTATCCATGGAGTGAGGTGACCTCAGGATCCTTCTACTTCTCCATCTTCTCCAATAAAGTCTTAATATTCCATTTCCTCCTTATTTTTATTAACATTTGACATTTTCATTCTTTTTAATTTTTGCCAATAAGATTAGGGAAAATGGTGTATAATTGTACTTTTTATTGTAGTAAAATATATGTAATATTTATCATTTGTACATTTGTAAGTGTACAATTTCATGGTGTTAAATACATTCACAATATTGTGTAACCATTGACATTATACTCCCAAATTTTTGATCAACTCCAACATATAAACTCTCACCATTAAATAGTAACTCTCCATCTGTCACCCCATGATCCTGGTAACCTCTATTGTACTTTATACCTCTATGAATTTGACTGCTCTAGGTACCTCATATAAGTGGAATCATATAATCTTTGTCCTTTTATGTCTGGCTTATTTCACTTAGCATAATGATTTTCATTGTTCATTTATGCCGTATCACATATCAAAACTCCATTCCTTTTCATAGCTGATTAATATTTTGTTGTATGTAGATGCCATATTTTGTTTATCTATTCATCTGTCAATGGACACCTGTCTTTTCCCCCACCTTTTGGTTATTGTGAATAACACTGCATTGGTAAATGAATACCTGTTTAAGTCCGTACTTTCCATTCTTTTGGATGTAGACTTAGAAGTGGAATTTCCTGGTCATATCGTTGCTCTGTTTAACTCTTCAAGAAACTGTCAAATTGTGTTACAGAGCCACTGTACTATTTTACATTTTCACCAGTATTGCATGAGGATTCCAATTTCTCCACATATTTGCTAACACTTATTTTTCTCTCTCTCCCTCTTTTATTATAGCCATCCTAGTAGCTGTGGAGTAGTAGTTCACTGTGGTTTTGACTTGCATTTTCCTAATGACTATGTCGGGAATCTTTTCATGTGTTTATTGGCCATTTGTATATCTTCTTTAGAGAAATGCCAATTCTAAATTTAGGCATTTTTGAATTGGGTTGTTTGGTTTTTGTTGTTGAGTTTTAGAAGTTCTTTATATATTCTGGATATCAGTCCATTATCAGATATATGATTTGCAAATATTTTCTCCCATTCTGTAGATTATCTTTTTGCCTTCTTGAAAGTGTCTTTTAATACATTACAGTTCTTGATTTTTTTTAAGTTTATTTATTTATTTTTAGAGAGAGAGAGAGAGAGAGAGAGAGAGAGAGAGAGAGAGAAAGCATGCAGGAGGGGCAGAGAGAGACGGTGAGAGAGAGAATCCCAAGCAGGCTCTGTACTGTCAGCACAGAGCCTGATGTGGGGCTCAAACTCACAAACTGCAAGACCATGCTCTGATGAAATCAAAAGTCAGATGCTTATCCAAATGAACCACCCAGGCACCCCAAAAGTTCTTGATTTTGATGGAGCCAATATCCTATTTTTTCTTTAGTTACTCTGCTATTGGTGTCACATCCATGAAATCCAATGTCATGAAGATTTTCCTTAATGTTTTAGGAGTTTGATAGTTCTAGCTCTTACATTTATATTTTTTATTTATATTGAGTTAATTTTTGTAAAGTACATGGTATAATGTAAGAGTCCAAATTCTCTTGTATGTAGATATAGTTTTTCCAGAATCATTTGTTAAGAAAGCTGTTCTTTCCCCATTGAATGGTATTGTCAAAAATTAATTGACCATATATGTGAGTTTATTTCTGAGCTCTCTATTCTATTCTGTAAGTCTATGTAACTTTCCTTATGTAACTACCATACTGTTGTAATTATTGTAACTTTGTGGCAAGTTTAAAGTCAGGAGATGTTAGTCCTCTAACATTCTTCTTCAAGATTGTTCAGGCCCCTTGTAATTCCCTGTGAATTTGAGGATTAGCTTTTCCTTTTCTATAAAGAAAGCTGTTGGAATTTTGATGAGACGGTGTCTCTTTATTATACATTTGCCCGAATATTAGTGAATTTGGATACTTTTCTATATTTATCAGCCATCTGTGCCTCTTATTTTGTAAAATGTCTAATGATGTTCTATGTCCATATTAAGGTTTTTGTAATTGCTCTTATATATTCAAATAAGCTCATTATATATTAAGATAATTTGTCCTTGAACAATATTTTTAAATATTGCATCTTGTTTGAATATTTTCTACATAATCCTTTTCATTGGAAAAGTTAAAATATTTTCCATGTTGTTAAATCTATTCAATTTTTCCATTGTGGTTTCTTCTATTTTTATTTATTTATTTATTTATTTATTTATTTATTTATTTATTTTTTAATATATGAAATTTACTGTCAAATTGGTTTCCATACAACACCCAGTGCTCATCCCAAAAGGTGCCCTCCTCAATACCCATCACCCACCCTGCCCTCCCTCCCACCCCCCATCAACCCTCAGTTTGTTCTCAGTTTTTAACAGTCTCTTATGCTTTGGCTCTCTCCCACTCTAACCTCTTTTTTTTTTTTTTTCCCTTCCCCTCCCCCATGGGTTTCTGTTACATTTCTCAGGATCCACATAAGAGTGAAACCATATGGTATCTGTCTTTCTCTGTATGGCTTATTTCACTTAGCATCACACTCCCCAGTTCCATCCACGTTGCTACAAAAGGCCATATTTCATTCTTTCTCATTGCCACGTAGTATTCCATTGTGTATATAAACCACAATTTCTTTATCCATTCATCAGTTGATGGACATTTAGGCTCTTTCCATAATTTGGCGATTGTTGAGAGTGCTGCTATAAACATTGGGGTACAAGTGCCCCTATGCATCAGTACTCCTGTATCCCTTGGATAAATTCCTAGCAGTGCTATTGCTGGGTCATAGGGTAGGTCTATTTTTAATTTTTTGAGGAACCTCCACACTGCTTTCCAGAGCGGCTGCACCAATTTGCATTCCCACCAACAGTGCAAGAGGGTTCCCGTCTCTCCACATCCTCTCCAGCATCTATAGTCTCCTGATTTCTTCATTCTGGCCACTCTGACTGGCGTGAGGTGGTATCTGAGTGTGGTTTTGATTTGTATTTCCCTGATGAGGAGCGACGTTGAACATCTTTTCATGTGCCTGTTGGCCATCCGGATGTCTTCTTTAGAGAAGTGTCTATTCATGTTTTCTGCCCATTTCTTCACTGGGTTATTTGTTTTTCGGGTGTGGAGTTTGATGAGCTCTTTATAGATTTTGGATACTAGCCCTTTGTCCGATGTGTCATTTGCAAATATCTTTTCCCATTCCGTTGGTTGCCTTTTAGTTTTGTTGGTTGTTTCCTTTGCTGTGCAGAAGCTTTTTATCTTCATTAGGTCCCAGTAATTCACTTTTGCTTTTAATTCCCTTGCCTTTGGGGATGTGCCGAGTAAGAGATTGCTACGGCTGAGGTCAGAGAGGTCTTTTCCTGCTTTCTCCTCTAAGGTTTTGATGGTTTCCTGTCTCACATTCAGGTCCTTTATCCATTTTGAGTTTATTTTTGTGAATGGTGTGAGAAAGTGGTCTAGTTTCAACCTTCTGCATGTTGCTGTCCAGTTCTCCCAGCACCATTTGTTAAAGAGACTGTCTTTTTTCCATTGGATGTTCTTTCCTGCTTTGTCAAAAATGAGTTGGCCATACGTTTGTGGGTCTAGTTCTGGGGTTTCTATTCGATTCCATTGGTCTATGTGTCTGTTTTTATGCCAATACCATGCTGTCTTGATGATGACAGCTTTGTAGTAGAGGCTAAAGTCTGGGATTGTGATGCCTCCTGCTTTGGTCTTCTTCTTCAAAATTACTTTGGCTATTCGGGGCCTTTTGTGGTTCCATATGAATTTTAGGATTGCTTGTTGTAGTTTCGAGAAGAATGCTGGTGCAATTTTGATTGGGATTGCATTGAATGTGTAGATAGCTTTGGGTAGTATTGACATTTTGACAATATTTATTCTTCCAATCCATGAGCAGGGAATGTCTTTCCATTTCTTTATATCTTCTTCAATTACCTGCATAAGCTTTCTATAGTTTTCAGCATACAGATCTTTTACATCTTTGGTTAGATTTATTCCTAGGTATTTTATGCTTCCTGGTGCAATTGTGAATGGGATCAGTTTCTTTATTTGTCTTTCTGTTGCTTCATTGTTAGTGTATAAGAATGCAACTGATTTCTGTACATTGATTTTGTATCCGGCAACTTTGCTGAATTCATGTATCAGTTCTAGCAGACTTTTGGTGGAGTCTATCGGATTTTCCATGTATAATATCATGTCATCTGCAAAAAGCGAAAGCTTGACTTCATCTTTGCCAATTTGGATGCCTTTGATTTCCTTTTGTTGTCTGATTGCTGATGCTAGAACTTCCAGCACTATATTAAACAGCAGCGGTGAGAGTGGGCATCCCTGTCGTGTTCCTGATCTCAGGGAAAAAGCTCTCAGTTTTTCCCCATTGAGGATGATGTTAGCTGTGGGCTTTTCATAAATGGCTTTTATGATCTTTAAGTACGTTCCTTCTATCCCGACTTTCTCAAGGGTTTTTATTAAGAAAGGGTGCTGGATTTTGTCAAAGGCCTTTTCTGCATCGATTGACAGGATCATATGGTTCTTCTCTTTTTTTTTGTTAATGTGATGTATCACGTTGATCGATTTGCGAATGTTGAACCAGCCCTGCATCCCAGGAATGAATCCCACTTGATCATGGTGAATAATTCTTTTTATATGCTGTTGAATTCGATTTGCTAGTATCTTATTGAGAATTTTTGCATCCATATTCATCAGGGATATTGGCCTGTAGTTCTCTTTTTTTACTGGGTCTCTGTCTGGTTTAGGAATCAAAGTAATACTGGCTTCATAGAATGAGTCTGGAAGTTTTCCTTCCCTTTCTATTTCTTGGAATAGCTTGAGAAGGATAGGTATTATCTCTGCTTTAAACGTCTGGTAGAACTCCCCTGGGAAGCCATCCGGTCCTGGACTCTTATTTGTTGGGAGATTTTTGATAACCGATTCAATTTCTTCGCTGGTTATGGGTCTGTTCAAGCTTTCTATTTCCTCCTGATTGAGTTTTGGAAGAGTGTGGGTGTTTAGGAATTTGTCCATTTCTTCCAGGTTGTCCAATTTGTTGCCATATAATTTTTCATAGTATTCCCTGATAATTGTTTGTATCTCTGAGGGATTGGTTGTAATCATTCCATTTTCATTCATGATTTTATCTATTTGGGTCATCTCCCTTTTCTTTTTGAGAAGCCTGGCTAGAGGTTTGTCAATTTTGTTTATTTTTTCAAAAAACCAACTCTTGGTTTCGTTGATCTGCTCTACAGTTTTTTTAGATTCTATATTGTTTATTTCTGCTCTGATCTTTATGATTTCTCTTCTTCTGCTGGGTTTAGGCTGCCTTTGCTGTTCTGCCTCTATTTCCTTTAGGTGTGCTGTTAGATTTTGTATTTGGGATTTTTCTTGTTTCTTGAGATAGGCCTGGATTGCAATGTATTTTCCTCTCAGGACTGCCTTCGCTGCGTCCCAAAGCGTTTGGATTGTTGTATTTTCATTTTCGTTTGTTTCCATATATTTTTTAATTTCTTCTCTAATTGCCTGGTTGACCCACTCATTCGTTAGTAGGGTGTTCTTTAACCTCCATGCTTTTGGAGGTTTTCCAGACTTTTTCCTGTGGTTGATTTCAAGCTTCATAGCATTGTGGTCTGAAAGTATGCATGGTATAATTTCAATTCTTGTAAACTTATGAAGGGCTGTTTTGTGACCCAGTATATGATCTATCTTGGAGAATGTTCCATGTGCACTCGAGAAGAAAGTATATTCTGTTGCTTTGGGATGCAGAGTTCTAAATATATCTGTCAAGTCCATCTGATCCAATGTATCATTCAGGGCCCTTGTTTCTTTATTGACTGTGTGTCTAGATGATCTATCCATTTCTGTAAGTGGGGTGTTAAAGTCCCCTGCAATGACCACATTCTTATCAATAAGGTTGCTTATGTTTATGAGTAACTGTTTTATATATCTGGGGGCTCCGGTATTTGGCGCATAGACATTTATAATTGTTAGCTCTTCCTGATGGATAGACCCTGTAATTATTATATAATGCCCTTCTTCATCTCTTGTTACAGCCTTTAATTTAAAGTCTAGTTTGTCTGATATAAGTATGGCTACTCCAGCTTTCTTTTGGCTTCCAGTAGCATGATAAATAGTTCTCCATCCCCTCACTCTCAATCTAAAGGTGTCCTCAGATCTCAAATGAGTCTCTTGTAGACAGCAAATAGATGGGTCTTGTTTTTTTATCCATTCTGATACCCTATGTCTTTTGGTTGGCGCATTTAATCCATTTACATTCAGTGTTATTATAGAAAGATACGGGTTTAGAGTCATTGTGATGTCTGTATGTTTTATGCTTGTAGTGATGTCTCTGGTACTTTGTCTCACAGGATCCCCCTTAGGATCTCTTGTAGGGCTGGTTTCGTGGTGACAAATTCCTTCAGTTTTTGTTTGTTTGGGAAGACCTTTATCTCTCCTTCTATTCTAAATGACAGACTTGCTGGATAAAGGATTCTCGGCTGCATATTTTTTCTGTTTAGCACACTGAAGATATCGTGCCAAGCCTTTCTGGCCTGCCAAGTTTCAAAGGAGAGATCAGTCACGAGTCTTATAGGTCTCCCTTTATTTTTTTTTATTTTTTTTTTTAAATTTATTTATTTTTTATTTTTTAATATATGAAATTTACTGTCAAATTGGTTTCCATACAACACCCACTGCTCATCCCAAAAGGTGCCCTCCTCAATACCCATCACCCACCCTGCCCTCCCTCCCACCCCCCATCAACCCTCAGTTTGTTCTCAGTTTTTAACAGTCTCTTATGCTTTGGCTCTCTCCCACTCTAACCTCTTTTTTTTTTTTTTTCCCTTCCCCTCCCCTATGTGTTTCTGTTACGTTTCTCAGGATCCACATAAGAGTGAAACCATATGGTATCTGTCTTTCTCTGTATGGCTTATTTCACTTAGCATCACACTCTCCAGTTCCATCCACGTTGCTACAAAAGGCCATATTTCATTTTTTCTCATTGCCACGTAGTATTCCATTGTGTATATAAACCACAATTTCTTTATCCATTCATCAGTTGATGGACATTTAGGCTCTTTCCATAATTTGGCTATTGTTGAGAGTGCTGCTATAAACATTGGGGTACAAGTGCCCCTATGCATCAGTACTCCTGTATCCCTTGGATAAATTCCTAGCAGTGCTATTGCTGGGTCATAGGGTAGGTCTATTTTTAATTTTCTGAGGAACCTCCACACTGCTTTCCAGAGCGGCTGCACCCAACAGGCACATGAAAAGATGTTCAACGTCGCTCCTCATCAGGGAAATACAAATCAAAACCACACTCAGATACCACCTCACGCCAGTCAGAGTGGCCAAAATGAAGAAATCAGGAGACTATAGATGCTGGAGAGGATGTGGAGAGGTCTCCCTTTATATGTGAGGGCATGTTTATCCCTTGCTGCTTTCAGAATTTTCTCTTTATCCTTGTATTTTGCCAGTTTCACTATGATATGTCGTGCAGAAGATCGATTCAAGTTACATCTGAAGGGAGTTCTCTGTGCCTCTTGCATTTCAATGCCTTTTTCCTTCCCCAGTTCAGGGAAGTTCTCAGCTATAATTTCTTCAAGTACCCCTTCAGCACCTTTCCCTCTCTCTTCCTCCTCTGGAATACCAATTATGCGTATATTATTTCTTTTTAGTGTATCACTTAGTTCTCTAATTTTCCCCTCATACTCCTGGATTTTTTTATCTCTCTTTCTTTCAGCTTCCTCTTTCTCCATAACTTTATCTTCTAGTTCACCTATTCTCTCCTCTGCCTCTTCAATTCGAGCCGTCGTGGTTTCCATTTTGTTTTGCATTTCATTTAAAGCGTTTTTCAGCTCCTCGTGACTGTTCCTTAGTCCCTTGATCTCTGTGGCAAGAGATTCTCTGCTGTCCTGTATACTGTTTTCAAGCCCAGCGATTAATTTTATGACTATTATTCTAAATTCACTTTCTGTTATATTATTTAAATCCTTTTTGATCAGTTCATTAGCTGTTGTTATTTCCTGGAGATTCTTCTGAGGGGAATTCTTCTGTTTGGTCATTTTGGACAGTCCCTGGAGTGGTGAGGACCCACAGGGCACTTCCCCCGTGCTGTGGTGTATAACTGGAGTTGGTGGGCGGGGCCGCAGTCCGACCTGATGTCTGCACCCAGCCCACCGCTGGGGCCACAGTCAGACTGGTGTGTGCCTTCTCTTCCCCTCTCCTAGGGGCGGGATTCACTGTGGGGTGGTGTGGCCCGTCTGGTCTACTTGCACACTGCCAGGCTTGTGGTGCTGGGGAGCTGGCGTATTAGCTGGGGTGGGTAGGCAAGGTGCACGGGGGCGGGAGGGGCAGGCTTAGCTCGCTTCTCCTTAGGTGATCCACTTCAGGAGGGGCCCTGTGGCAGCGGGAGGGAGTCAGATCCGCTGCCGGAGGTTTGGCTCCGCAGAAGCACAGAGTTGGGTGTTTGCGCGGAGCGAGCAAGTTCCCTGGCAGGAACTGGTTCTCTTTGGGATTTTGGCTGGGGGATGGGCGGGGGAGATGGCGCTGGCGAGCGCCTTTGTTCCCCGCCAAGCTGAGCTCTGCCGTCCGTCTGGGGGCTCAGCAGCTCTCCCTCCCTTTGTCCTCCAGCCTTCCCGCTTTCTGAGCAGAGCTGTTAACTTCTGACCTCCCAGACGCTAAGTCGCGCTTGCTGTCGGAACACAGTCCGTCCGGCCCCTCCGCTTTTGCCAGCCCGACTCGGGGGCTCTGCTTGGCCGGCGAGCCGCCCCTCCGCCCCGGCTCCCTCCCGCCAGTCCGTGGAGCGCGCACCGCCTCGTCGCCCTTCCTACCCTCTTCCGTGGGCCTCTCGTCTGTGCTTGGCTCCAGAGACTCTGTTCTGCTAATCCTCTGGCGGTTTTCTGGGTTCTTTAGGCAGGTGTAGGTGGAATCTAAGTGATCAGCAGGACGCGCGGTGAGCCCAGCGTCCTCCTACGCCGCCATCTTCCGGAACTCTCTTCTTCTATTTTTCTTAAGCTCAGTGAGTTCTGCCTAATCTTGAGAACAGGTTAATATTGCCATATTTTGTACTAGTTAAAAAAATTAAATACTTAAAAATACTTAAGTCTCTAACCTGTTGTATTGGTGTATGATGCAAAATTTTAAGGATTTTTTCCTGACATAACTTACTTTCTTTCTTTAGAAAATAACCCTTGGTTTTCCTACACATTTTTGATGGTACTTCACTCATTTATTTAATTGTTATGTATCTTAACTCTAGAGTTTAAATCTATTTGTATACTTCTTTTTGTCATTGATATGTCTGTGTGCTTTTACATCAGACCCCAGTTATTGTCATTATGATAACATTGGAGTGTGTTTTACTAAACAGAAAAAAAAAAACAAAATTCCATCATTATTACTTTTTCCTCCAGAAGTTAGTTTTTTTTTTACACACATGTCCCAAACAGATTTTTGGCTATTTGAGGACAAAGAGTGCCCCCTTTTCATCTATTTATTACCCTCACTACCATTTTGGCCACTACAGTGCCTTGCACAACTTTGATTCAATTTTTATATTGCATATTGTATAGTTCCTAAGTTTCTGTTTTTATACTTGTGTTCTGATTACCTAAATCTATCTTTCCACCTTAAGATATTTGATATTCAACCTCATATGTAAGGGTATTTCTTAAACACTTCTTATTTTTCAGTCTGAGTGTTCTTTTGGACTCTAGGAGCTCTGGGTTTCTGGAGTGGCTTTTTCTTCCAATGTCATGTCATACATTTAACAAGTGTTAATTCTGTGTAGACTCTTCTAGTTGGAAGCAGACCAACATCCTGGCAAAATGGAACCCATTATGTATTACCTGAGACTTGACATTTCTTTTTCTTTCCTCTTCCCCACTGTCATTTGTTAGCTTTACCTCAAGATGTTTGGACTCTTCTTTTTTTTTTTTTTAATTTTTAATGTTTGTACTGCAATACACTTCCATTTTATGACAGCCTTTGCTGCATCCCAAAGGTTTTGGATTGTCATGTTTTCATTTTCATTGGCTTCCATGTATTTTTAGTCTCTTCTTTAATTTCCTGGTTAACCCATTCATTCTTTAGTAGGATGTTATTTAACCTCCATGTGTTTGTGGTCTTTCCAAATTGTTTCTTGAGGTTAATTTTAAGTTTCATAGCAATGTGGTCTGAAAATATGCATGGCTTGATCCCAATCTTTTTGTACTTGTTGAGGCCTGTTTTGTGACCCAGTAGGTAATCTATTATGGAGAATGTTCCATGTGTACTAGAAAAGAATGTGTATTCTTCTGCTTTAAACTGAATGCTCTGTATATAACTGTTAATTCCATCTGGCCCAATGTGTCATTCAAAGCCATTGTTTACTTGTTGATTTTTGCTTAGATGATCTGTCTATTGCTGTAAAGTGGGGTGTTAAAGTTACCTACTATTCTTGTATTATGATGAATGAGTTTCTCTATGTTCATTATTAACTGATTTATATATTTGGATGCTTCAAGTTGGGGATATAAATATTTATGATTGTTAGATATTCTTGTTGGATAGTACCCTTTTTAGGATATAGTGTCCTTCTTCATCTCTTATTAAAGTCTTTGGTTTCAACTCTAATTTGTCTTACATAAGTATGCCTACTCCAGCTTTATTTTGATGTCCATTAGCATGATAAAGTGTTCTCCACCTCATCACTTTCAATCTGGAGGTGACTTTGGGTCTAAAATGAGTCTTGTGTAAGCAACATATCAATGGTTTCTGTTCTTTTATCCATTCTGATAGCCTATGCCTTTTGATTGGAGCATTTATTCCATTTGCATTCATTGTAATTACTGATAGATATTTATTTAGTGCCATTGTATTATCTGTAAAGTTGCTGTTCCTGTAGATTGTCTGTGTTCCTTTCTAGTCTTCATTGCTTTTGGTCTCTTTTCTCCCACTCAAAGGGTACCCTTTGATAATTCTTGCAGAGCTGCTTTAGTTTTCATGAACTCCTTTAGTTTCTGCTTGCCCGATGCTTTTAATATCTCCTTCTATTCTGAATGACAACCTTGCTGGATAAAGTATTCTTGGCTGCATATTTTTCCCATTTAGCACATTGAATATATCATGGCACTCCCTCTGGCCTTCCGTGTTTATGTGGACAGGTCTGCTGCTAACCTTATGTGTCTACCCTTGTAGGGTAAGGACCTTTTGTTCCTAGGTGCTTTCAGAATTCTTTGTCTTTGCATTTTGGAAGTTTCACTATGATATGTCTTGGTGTTGACCTGTTTTTGTTGATTTTGAAGGGAATCCTCTGGGCCTGTTGTATTTGAATACTTGTTTCCTTCCCCAGTTTATGGAAATTCTAAGCTATCATTTGTTCAAATAAACCTTCTGTTTCTTTTTCCTGCTCTTCTTCTTCTTCTTCTTGGACTCCTATGATATGGATATTATTGCACTTTATGAAATTGCTGAATTTCCTAAATCTATATTTGTGATCTAATAGTTTTCTCTTCCTCTTTTCCAGCTTCATTATCTTCAATAATTTTATCTTCTTTATCACCTATTTTATCCTTTACTTCTTCCATCCTCATTGTAGTTACAGTCATTTTTCTTCTTAGTTATAGTATTAATTTTATTTCAGCCTGACTAGTTTTTAGGTCTTTTATCTTTGCATCAAAGGTTTCTCTGGTGTCCTCCATGCTTTTTACTGCATTGCTAGTATTCTTATGAGTGTTTTTTAAAATTCTTGCTCAGATATATTACTTTGATCTATATTATTACTATTATATTACTGATATATTACTGTTTTGAGCAAATCCCTGGATGTGGTTTCTTTTTGATGTTTCTTTGGGGGAAAATTTGTCAGAGTTGTAATTTTGTCTGGTTTCCTGTCTTTTGAGTTTCATGAAAGTTTGCTATGTTTCCTGTTCCTGAGAGTAATACTATATTAAGAAGTAGTTATACACTGTCCAGAGCCTGGCACTTCAAGAAACATTTCTGGTGTATGCTGTGTGTACTCTGCTGTTGTGATTTGGCTGCTTTTTCCCCTAGGTCAGTCCTCTGCAGAATTTCTCCTTGAATGCAGTGTGGAGTGTTTGGAACTTTAACTATGTGTGCTTTGATTTGTTTGTTAAAATAAACCTGATTAAAGAAAAAAAAAAGACTTGATGCAAAAAATGAGAAAAGGAAAAGGAACCAAAAAAACACACCAAATTTAGAGACAAAGAAAAAACTATAAGCTTGATTCCAAAGAAAAAGAAAGAAAAAGAAAAAGAATAATAAAAAAGAAAAAGAAGACTGATTCCAAAAAAAAAATGAGAAAAGGAAATTAAGAAATGGACAAGTGAAGAAAAAGCTGTAAGTCTGAAGAAGAAGAAGAAGAAGAAGAAGAAGAAGAAGAAGAAGAAGAAGAAAAAGAAGAAAAAGAAGAAGCAGTAGCTGCCTTGTCCTATTTCCACCATAATGGAAGCTGATGCTTTGGAGCACTCTATGATTAGTGGACTTGGTGCATGTGGGCTGTGTTGATCCTCTGGGGAAGAGACCCCCTGAGCTGGCTCACAATCAGACCTACCTTGTAAAGATGTCCCTGTAGGGCACAGGGGGTTTGGTGTAAGTGGCTTCGGCCTCAACTGGGGGTGCTGTGTAAGTGTGACCATGCTTGTTCATGGGAGAAGATAAGGTCAACCCACTCTCTTATCCCTAGGTAGGAGGACTGGCACCTTCTACTATTCAGGCAGGCCTCACAGACAAACAATCTCCCCTTCTGTGCCAGGCTTCTTTCAGGTCCTTGCCCTCAACTGTTCTGTGCCTGGGCACTGTTTTACCATTGGTATGTGACTGGGATTCAAAACTCTAAATTTTAAAGGAGCTGACAAAGTGTGGACCCACTCTTCCCCTCCTTCAGAGAACCTTGCAGCACTATGTCCAGAGCAGTTCTGTCCCAGAAAAGGAGTTGCACGGCCTCACAGGTGTCTGGGTCTTATAGTGATGCACAGTGAAAAACTGAGAGCACTTTATCTGCCCTCTGTGTGCACCTCTGTCCCCTGCTGTTGAATGGCCTCTCAAAGGTGCATCTGGGTCTATTGCCCTTGGAGAGGCAATATGCCCTATTCCAAATGCACTCCAGGAAAAGTAACATTCTCTTCTAGTGCAGCCTAGGGGATACCCACATCACACCGTCTGCTGTCTGTTTCTGGGCCTCCCCTCCTCCCAGGAGCACTGTTGCTCCCCCAGGTCTACTCCAGCAAATGGCACAGAATTCCAAAAACTCAGAATTTAAGTTCCACTGTTGGCAAAAACTTGCAATAGTCAGTTCCTCACGATTCCCCTGTCACTGATTTTGGAGGAGTGCTTTTCTTGCATGAGCCTGATAGGTTGCTCTCTGTACCCCCCCCTTCTTCTCTCCACAAAAAGAGCCCCCACCCCTCTGCAGCAATGCAGCTTTTCTCTCCCAATTCCCCTCTCCAGACTGTGTATCTGGATTATGTAGATTGTTTTCTTAATCCTGAGATCTATTTCCTAGGTGTTCAAAATGATTTGATGTTGATATAGCTGTGTTCGAGGGATGAGACAAACTTCTAATATGTGCTAATCACTCTGTTAGATGTGGGGGACACAAAATAAGTAGAACATTGCCCTTGTCCTCAAGGGCTTTCTGTTGGGGTGGTGGCAGATATATAAACAAAAGTGTTATAATAGATTATAATAAAAGTATGTGTCCCAAAAATGCTGCAGGGTTAGGGAGCTAATTTAGTCTAGGATGTGTCAGGGAATGGTCCAGATAAAGTCTTTTTAGCTGATTTTAAAGCTTGAATAGAACCTTGCTTGCTTAAATTGAAACAGGGAAGATTTTAGTTAGACTTTAGGAAGAACTTTAAAATATTTGGTTAAGAACCATAATGTCTCATTAAAAGAGGTAAGATTTTTTTTTTTACCTCAGGAAAATTTAAAGGTAAAAAAGATAATCTTCCACAATGCAGAGGAATGTACCATATGACCTTTTAAGAAAGACTTCTTCTAGCTCTGGTGTGTTTTTTTGATAAATTAAGAATTAAGCCTGCATACCCAGAGATTTGCAAAATCAGACAGCAGATGTAATGGGAATCATTCAGTGTACCTAAAAGCAATTGAATAAAAATGTTTCTTTTCCCTTTATGCTCAATTTTTACGTGAATCTGTATTTGAAGAAAATTAAGTGTGTTTGTTGTAAGCAGATGTCCATGTGCTCTCATCTAAGTAATAATGGGAAGCAGTAAAAGGAATTAGTGCTGGATTTGATGCAGTGGGTTTGAGCAGTGTCGATGGTACCAATGCAATTTATGGAAAAAAAGAAAAATTTTGCCTCCTGGTGAATTTCTTTCGAAAACAAATATGTGGCTGTGTAGAAAAAATAAGATAATCAATCTGGAAGAATACATCAAAACAGAGGCTTATAAGGATCACTCTCATCTGAGGATCCTGAATCTCTTTCAGAAAATGTTGGTATCAAAGCTCAGCTTACTTCAGAAGGAGTAAATTTCTTACACTTATTAAAATTACAAGAGACAATACAGTATAATGATTAAGGGTACAGAACCAGACTGCCTGGGTTTAAATGCTTGTTCTTACTAACAGTTGTGCAATCTAGGGCAAGATTTTTCACCTCATTGTGTTTCATTTCTTTCAATTAAAAAATGGAGATGATGTGGCTCAGTGAATTGAGCATCCAAATTTGGTTCAGGTCATGATCTTACAGTTTGTGGGTTCAAGCCCTGCGTTGGGCTCTGTGCTGACAGCTCAGAACCTGGATCCTGCTTCCAATTCTGTCCTTGTCTCTCTTTGCTCCTCCCCTACTCGTACACACACACACCCTCTCTCAATTATAAACATTAAAAAATTTTAAAAATGCAGATGATAATCGTAAAATGTATCTACTTTATAAGGTTGCTTGAGGATTAAATAAGTTAATACACATAGGAAAATTAGAATACTAGTTGAAGCATGGGAAGTGTCATATTAGTCTAGCATTTTATAGTTTTCAAAGTCTTCACTGAGAACCTTGTAAGAAGGTCTAGACAGATTATATCAACACCATTTGACAGATGATGTTACAGGTTTAAAGGTGTTGAGTAGCTTGCTCCAGGTCAAACAGAGGCAGCTCTTGAACCAGGTTTGTGTCTCATTCATTACTCTTTCCACTTGGTCATATTTGTCATTGGGGCCACATTTATTCCTAGTATTTCCTTAGACACCTGAGTAAAATAATTATGTTTGCCTGTATTTGTTTTATATTGCTGCATAAGAAAATTTCCAACTGAGCCCCTTAAAACATCACACATTATCTCACTGTTTTCATGGGTTAGGAGTGTGGACAAAACTTAGCTGGATCCTTTGCTCAGATTCTAACAAGGCTGCAGTCAAGGTGTCAGCCTGGCTGCATTCTTAACTTGAAGATCAACTAAGGAAGGATTTGCTTCCAAGGTCATTCAGGTTGTTGAAATGTAGTACCTTATAGCTATGGAATTCATGGTAGTTTTCTTCTTCAAAGGCTGTAATGGAGAGAGTTTCTGCTGCTTGGAGTCTACAATTTCAGATAAGGCCTAGTTCTTCTTTTCAAGGGTTCACCTCACCAGGTCAGATCCCAACCATGATAATCTCTCTTTGATCAATTAAAAGTCAATTAGGCACTTTAATTATTTCTGAAAAATTCTTTCACTTTTGCTTTATTATATAACAGAATCATAGAAGGGCGTGTCATCCCATTATCTCTGACATATTTTATTGATTAGAAGCAGTTGTAGGTTTTGCCCACCCCCACTCAATGGAAAGGGATTGCACAAGAGATTACACATTGGAGGTTACCCTAAGTGTGTCCACCACACAGTCCATTATTTTCAAGCTGCTTCTAAGAGAAGATCACAACGTACTTTTAAGAGAGTCAAATTACTGTATTTTAAAAACTTTTTTATTTAATTTATTTTTTAAATTTACAACCAAGGTAGTTAGCATATAGTGCAATAATGATTTCAGGAGTAGATTCCTTAATGCCCCTGACCCATTTAGCCTATCCCCCCTCCCATAACCCTTCCAGTAACCCCTTTGTTTTTTCTCCATATTTAAGAGTCTTTTATGTTTTGTCCCCCTCCCTGTTTTTATATTATTTTTGCTTCCCTTCCCTGATGTTCATGTTTTGTATCTTAAAGTTCTCATATGAGTGAAGTCATATGATATTTGTCTTTCTCTGACTAATTTCGCTTAACATAATACCCTCCAGTTCCATCCGATATATACCACATCTTCTTTATCCATTTGTCCATAGATGGACATTTGGTCGCCTTCCATGCTTTGGCTATTGTTCATAGTGCTGCTATAAACATAGGTGTGCATGTGTCCCTTCAAAACAGCATACCTGTATCCCTTGGATAAATAATTATTAGTGCAATTGCTGGGTCATACAGTAGTTCTATTTTTAGTTTTTTGAGGAACCTGCATAGTGTTTTCCAGAGGGGCTGCACCAGTTTGCATTCCCACCAGCAATGCAAAAGAAATCCTCTTTCTCCCCATCCTCACCAACATCTGTTGTTGCTCGTGTTGTTAATGTTAGCTATTCTGACAGGTGTGAGGTGGTATCTCATTGTGGTTTTGATTTGTATTTCCCTGATGATGAGTGATGTTGAGCATCGTTTCATGTGTCTGTGGGTCATCTGGATGTCTTCTTTGGAGAAGTGTCTATTCATGCCTTTTGCCCATTTCTTCACTGGATTATTTATTCTTTTGGGTGTTGAGTTGGATAAGTTCTTTATAGATTTTGGATACTAACCCTTTATCTGAAATATCATTTGCAAATATATTCTCCCATTCCGTTGGTTGCCTTTTAGTTTTGCTGATTGTTTTCTTCGCTGTGCAGAATTTTTTTGTTTTGTTTTGTTTTGCTTTGGTCCTAATAGTTCGTTTTTGCTTTTGTTTCCTTTGCCTCTGGAGATGTGTTGAGTAAGAAGTTGCTGTAGCCAAGGTCAAAGGGGTTTTTCTTGCTTTCTCCTCAAGGATTTTGATGGCTTCCTGTCTTACATTTAGGTCTTTTATCCATTTTGAGTTTATTTTTGTAGATGGTGTAATAAAGTGGTCCATGTTCATTCTTCTTCTACATGTCGCTGTCCAGTTTTCCCAGCACCACTTGCTGAAAAGAGAAGATAGTCAAATTATTCTAAAAGTCGAAGTCACATCTTAAATACATACATATATATATATATATATATATATATATATATATATATATATATATAAACATAACAATCTATTTGGGAGAACGCATAAAAGACTGCCTCCCATTTTACTAGCTTGTCTTTCTAAATATTTTGCTTTTCTTTTCCATCTAGGTATACTCTCACTCAAAATACCTCACTCCCTGAGCTACCATTAGATATAGACACTCATTTTTTTTTACTTCACAACCACGGCTATAACAGTTAAAAATATGAGCAAATATATTAAAGCCTCCTTCCGTACATGCTAATAGAAGATGGCATTTTTTTGGTGAGCTTCCTTCCAATTATGGCTAAAAGATATAAAGCTAAAATTTTCATAGGTTTAAGCCTCAAATACTCTTTTTCATTCCACCACTTTAGTAATGCCTTACAACAGAGTGTCATAATGAAAACGTCCCTCTTGTTATCCTATTGGTTTGAATAAATTTTTTGTGTCTTGTATTTGTTTGAAAACTCTTTAATGTGTCTCTAGGAGGAACATATATGTAGGGTGATAAGTAACAAATAAAGAATGGTTGGCATAGATGCATTACAATCTGTGAAAAGAACTTTCAAGAACCACCAGACTATGTTATGGTTATTACCTTTCTTCTCATTGTCTACCTGTGGATTTCTTTGGTCTATGGGCAAACACCCAGTGTCCCAAATGCTTGTAGTCTACTATAGTTCTTCTGGAGGCCCACTATAGGAAATCATGCTAAAAGTAAGATAGACAATGAAATAATACAAATGAAAGTGTGTTGCTTTAGAGAAAAATCTGAGCCCCCAATTGCTTTTCCTAGTACTTTCTTCTACTCACGAGTACAAAAGGAGTGTACAGTGGAAGCTGCATGAATTAAATACGATGATACTGTAAACACTAGATGGTTTTTTATAAGGATTCCACCAGATGTAGTCTGAATCATAATAGACGGAGAAGTTACTAAAAGTACACTTTTATTGTCATTAAATGCATACAGGCCCCATAGATTTGGTCAAGAAAAGTGGCAATGGGTCTCTTGTTTTTTGGCTTGTTCCATATGTAGTACTAACTGATGATAAAAAAATATTACTTTGTTTTATATTTAAAAGCAGCCTATATAATATATGAAAGAAAAAAGTAAAGAGTGTTGATAGGCCTAAGGATACTATTGCCTAATGTGGGTATGTGGCTCCCAGGAGCTTGTTTTACAACTTTTCATTGCCTGGGCCTTTATAAATATACTCTAAATAAGTGGTTGTTAACTATATGCCTTTTGACTAGGAGTGGCATAGAATTTTAGCACAGGGTATAAGAACATATGCCCACCAAACATTGCTTGTAGAGTAAATAAATAATGCACTCTGGATATCCATGTACTACTGCTTCACAAAATATGTAGATATTGCTATAATGAATAAATGTGAGCTTATTTAAAAGCCTTGTTGAATTTATGCAAGTTTGTGTTATTGAGCATTTTTTAATCAAATATCTCAAATATATGATTCTCGCGTGTGTGTGTATGAGAGAAAGAGAGAGAAATATATTTTTTAAGTTTAAAAGAGATCCACAAAGCTTAAAAAATTGGGATGCACTGCTCTAAGCACGTTCTTCTAGTAAGAAGAAATCTTGTCTTTGTTTAAATCTTACCTCTTCTACGCAGCTTCAAAGGGGCTGCAAACAATTATCCTTTCCTTCCTTTTGGTCACTAAAGCATATTTCTCAGATATTGATGCTGGGAAAGACATGATGTGGCTCTAATAGTAATAATAACTTCCCCTTAAATAACATCTTTTATCTGATGCTCTCTAAATGCTATATGATGAGATCTCACTGTCACTGTGGGATCTTCTCATAGGAAGAGAAATGCACAACCAACAGGTGTTGTGGCTGGGAATAGTATCCAGGTGGGGTAATCCCTCTAACATATGTTCTTCCTATTGACGCCTGCCTATTTCTGAGAGGGTGGGACTTGTATATTTTGGAATTAATCCTGCAACTATAAGGAAAGGCTTGGAAGAAAAACTCTAAACATTTGGGTGATTTGACAGGCTGCCAGCCATTCATTGTACTCAGAGACAAGTGAATTCTTTCCTCATGGCTGAGGAAATAGAAAGTTAGTAATCAATTTATGAAATTCAGTAGTCAGTTTATGAAATTCATACTTAATTTTCCAATGAATTACTATTTCTTTCAGGCAAATCTTATGAGACCCTGTCTTTGCAAATATTATATTGCATTTCCAACACATTTATATTTGAGAGGTAATAGTCTTTTTATTTAATATGAAATTTATTGTCCAATTGGTGAGGGAGGGGAAAGTGGGTGATGGGCATTGAGGAGGGCACCTGTTGGGATGAATACAGGGTGTTGTATGGAAACCAACACATTTATATTTGTATTAGAACTTGTTCAATCTCCAAAAAAGAAGAAAAGAGAAAGCCCTAGCTGAGGAATGCTGGATGGGTTCTTGTCATCCTTAGGAGTATGTAGTTACTGAAAGAGTTTGTCAAAATTTATATTTCCATTTTTGTACCCTGTCACTCATTGTAATAGCTCATAGCAGCTATGCTCCACCCTTTGCCACTTCTTCTGCAATTTTTGAGCATAAGAAAAATAAAGAAAGATTTATAAGGGGAGGAACTGTTGCTGGCAGATGGTGAAAATAATTGTCAGGAGATAGGATTGGTGAATTAAAGAGCAGTTCATTAGAAAAACCTTAGCACTTGGTATTTGGCATTGCAAAAACTCATTGGCATGTTTTATTTCATCTTATTGTCAAAGCTTCTTTTATTAATTAATTAATTTTATTTATTTATTTATATTGGGATTTTTATTTTTTTGTAAATATTTATTTTTGAGAGAAAGAGAGAGAGAGAGAGAGAGAGAGAGAGAGAAAACGTGTGCTAGTGGCGGAGGGGCAGAGAGAGGGAGACAGAGCATCCAAGACAGAACATCCAAAGCGGGCTCTGCACAGACAGCAGAGAGCCCAATGTGGGGCTCAAACTCAAGAACCATGATATCATGACCTGGACCGAAGTCAGACACTTAACTGAGCTTCTTTTAAAGCACCCCTGTCAAAGCTTCTTTTATAATAAGGACTCATATCATATGTATTTGTTCTTCCTTTGATATTCTACAGAAAAAGTAGAATTTCTACACAGTTTATTCATGTTCCATAAATTCTGTATACTAAATTTTCATTGTTTTCTTGAAACATTTATTTTACTGTCCTCTTTCTCATAATTCACAGATTTTTCACCTCTATGTCTTAACATACTTGAATCTATCCAGCTTTCTCCTTTTGTAGTTTTACTGCTAAATTTATCTCTCCAACTCAGGTCTTTATTCTCAGCTCAGGGTGTATATATCCAGCTCTTCCTATATTTCTACTGAATATTTCAGAGGTCCTTTAAATTAATCCTATCCCTACCCAAGCTCACAATCTTCTGTAAGCCTGGTCCTTTTCCACTGTACCCAATCCCTTCCATCTAGTGCAAGCCAGGAACCTTGACATCATTTCTGAATCCTTCCACTGTGACATTTCATAACCAATTACCAAGTCTTTCTAATTATACTTTTAAATATGTTTCAAATCCAATAATTTTTATCCATTTCTGATATAACTTTCCTATTATATGTCTTCATAATTTCTTATGTAGGCTACTGTAAAAAACTTTCAATATAATTCCCTGCCTCTGGTCTTTCCTCCTTCCAACTGAAACCAGCATGGCTTCTCAAAAATGTAAATCTTATCATTTCACATTCCTGCTTAAAAATCTTTGATGGTTCCACATTGTCTTTTGCATGGTTTGAAGACATGCTTCCTGTTTTTCTTTCTGGCTTCATTTCCTTCTAAGTCCTTTTACATATTTTATGATACAGTCACATTTAATTCCTTTCTGTACTCTCAAGTGTACTATACACCCTTACATCTCCATGCCTTCTTTCTTCCTTTTACTACTTGACTAACTTCTAAGAAGTCTTTAAGATTCAGCTTAAAGGTCAACTCATTATAAAATAATCTCTAATTATCTTCCCCTTCTGAACTCCTTCCTCATCCCTAACTCCCACAAAGTCAAACATTTCTTTTTCATTGCTTCTATAGCAGATTGTACACAATTAAATATAGCATATATCCCACAGCATTTGGATATTTTATATGCTATTTTATTTTCTAACACCAGAAGGGACATATTTGAGGGCAGAGATAGTATTTATTTTATATTGCCTCAAACATTTAATATGGCAGGCCCTGTATATATGTTTGTTGAATGATGAATGAATAATATGCTTTATCCTTTTTACCACATTTTCTCTTTGTTCTTTTAGTTAATTTTTAGGCTTTGGAATTTCCATTCCCCACACCCCCTCCAAGAGGCTTAATCCTCAATACCATGATTATTTTACCCTTTTAATTTCCTTTCCTTTTAACAAGACTCTATGATACATTTTAGAGCTATAACTTGCCTACTTTTTTAAGTATAAAACTTAGCCACTAGACTCTAAAAACGTTTCATGATGACAATTTAACACATTCAAAAACCAGGTATTACTCTATTCATCCATATGCTATTATTTTGGGTAGAGATCTTTAATTTTGCACCAGAATTATAAATCACTTTTCATTTTAGAACATTCTACAAGATTTTTCCTCAGCCTTGTCATACTCTATTTGTTTTTGCTCCCTAATTTTTTTTAATGTCCTCATGAATCCATCAATTTTTATTTTATAAGTATGGTCTCTCTTTCATGATTCTTTTTTTTTTTTACTGTTTTCATTTTTGAGAGAGAGAGCATGAGTGGGGGAAGGGCAGAAAGCAAGGGGGCAGAGGATCTGAAGTGAACTTTGTGCTGAGAGCAGCGAGCCCAACATTCCTTAAAACTCAGGAATCATGAGATCATGACCTGAGCTGAAGCCAGCCTCTCAACAGATTGGCCCACCTAGGCACGTGTCTTTGATGATTCTTTGTATAAAACTTTCCTGATTCTGTTTTTTTTTAATCTTTACTTTTAGCTTCCATCTGTCACTTTCTTTACCACGTTCTTTTTCCTTTCTTACACATCTCTTTCTATATCTTTGACCTGAGTCAAATTCTGTGTTACTTCTCTCCTTTGGAGTGCTATTTCCTCTCCTATCTATTTTTTGCACACAGGCAGGTTCCATGTACAGATGGTCCCCAACTTATTATGATGCAAAAGAAATATGAATTCAGTAGAAATCATACTTTGAATTTTGAATTTTTAACTTTTCCTGTGCTAGTGATATATGGTAGTCCTCTCTTGTGATGCTGGGCAGAGGCAGTGAACCACAGCTTCCAGTCGCCCATGTGTTCATGAAGGTAAATGAACAATACAATTAATAATCATTCTGGATCCATAAAACCATTCTGTTTTCCACTTTCAGTACAGTATTCAATAAATTACATGAGATATTTAATATTTTATTATAAAATAGGCTTTGTGTTAATTGAGTTTGCCCAACTGTAGGCTAATGTAAGTGTTCCGAGAACATAAGGTAAGCTAGGCTAAGCTATATTTGGTAGGTTAGGCATATTAAATGCATTTTGACTTACAACACTTTCATCTTATGTTGGGTTTATAAGGATGGAACACCATTGCAAGTCGTGGAAGATCTGTACAGTGAGGTCTATTTTTCTTTTTCATTTGGTGTTCCTTTCTGCCTCTCCCCAGCCTCACACATATAAATTTCTTCATGTGCTTTCTTCTTTTCCTATTTATGTAACTTTAGTCTCTTATAAAGCAATGGAAACCCATCACATTTCCTCATATGTTCTGCTTGTTCATCTCTAGTCATTGTGTTTTCTTGCCTTTGCTTATCCCATTGTTCTTATTCCTCTCTTCATTTCTTGCATAAGTTCCCTTTTTTAGCCTGAATTCACTGGCTGTTCAGTGTCAGTTTATCTTTCATTCCAAACTCTTGCAATAGATTCAACTTGTAAAACCACCTGATATATGATAATAGAAGAATCGTAACTAATCAATGGAATAAGAAATACAGTATTTTGCAATGTTTAAAAAACTGGCTAAATATTTGGGGGAAAAAAAGCATCACCATCACATCATGCACTAAAATAAACTCTAGATTAACTCATTATCTAAATAGAAAAAAATGAAATAATAAATGGCTAGAATAAAATATAAATAAAAATTTAACTGACAACTAGATGGGTAAGAACTTCTAAGCCATAAAAGCAATGAAGAAATTTCCAAGTAAAAGTTCAATATTTTTATGTATATATTGCATTTTCTATACAACAAAAAGCATAAAAACAATATTACAGTCAGAAAACAACTTAAAAAATGTTTCCAATAAATGTGACCAAAAGTAATGTTTCTGGTATAGTTAATTAACAAGAATGTCGCAAGAATGACACTGTGTTAGCAAAACGTGTAAACAAGACAGTCCACAAGAAAGTTAACATCAAATATAGTAATTAAAGAAATGCAACTTCAGTAATATTTCTCATGTATTACTGGTATGGATAAAGTGAAATGAATATTTTCATATATTGGGGGGAGTGCAAGTATGTACACATGTGTACAACATACCTGAAGCCATAAAATATTCACATTTCAACTGTTTGAGAATGTATCTTAAGAAAAATAAAGCTATATAGACTAGACAAAAAAAGCCCAGAGCAGCATTATTTATTATACAAAGTTGGATACTTAAATATCCACCAACAGGGACATGTTTACATACATCCCAAAATGGGATATAATGCAGCTGTTAATAGTCAAGTTTTCAAAGAACATTCACTTCCTGGGAAGATATTAATAAAATAAATTTAAAAAATTCAGATATGCAACTACATGTACAAACTTATACTAATTTTAAAAAGATATATGTTATGCAAAGGAGTAAAGTACATACATCAAAGTGTTGATGATGGTAAGGTTATAGGTGATTTTAATTATAAAAATATTTTCCAAAAACTTTCAAAATTTCTTATGGCCATATTTTACTTCTAAAAGCAGATAAATTATAGGAATTATTTATGAAGGAAAATTTATGACTCTCCCTGTTTTCCCTTTGTGGACATGCTCCTGGGTAGTTTGCATTGCTTTAGAATTTTTAATTTTTTATTAAAAAATTGGCAGTATTTTTCCCACTCTTTTAGCTCTAATTTGGCCCCCAAATTTCTTAAGGGACACTTGTCCTTTTTTCTAATATGTTCTCTAAAATCCAATTTCTTTACTGATCTGAAGATCATATTTGACTAAGGATCTGAATTACTGCAAGTGTTATATCTTGGAAATATTCCAATTAAAATATTAACTGAGACATTCACCGCCAAATTTCTACATAACTGCTTTGTGAAGTGAATTAATAAAACAAATTTCCTTTGAAGATATTCTCCTGTTGTCCTCCTTTATCCCTTTTAAAGTATCTCCTCCCTTCTTCCTTGCCTCTCTTCTTTTTCTCTATCCTTCTCTTTCTCTGATTTCTCTTTCCCTCCTCCACCTTTCCTGGTTGTCCCTTTTCCTTGCTTCTGCTCTAACAAACTATATCTACTTTCTTTGCTTACTCTTTTGTATTTATCTTTGTTCTGTGCTTGTCTAATTTTTTCCTGTATGAATTATTTTGATTTTATAGTCAATTCTCTGTACCCTACTTATCTATTGGTCCTTTACAATGATATCCTGGACACACTGAAGTGCTTATAGACTGGCATAACCTTTCTACTATTAACAAAAAAATTCTTTTTTTGTAACTTGATCAGCACTGGCCTTTGGAGTTTGACTGTTATGTTGCTGATACATGTTCATTTTACTTTCCATTATAACCCTTAGACCCTCTTGTGATTTCATTTTACATTGGTGTCTTTTATTCTTCTTTCCTTGTGAATCTCATTACATTTATGAATGCTTTATTGAATCTTATTTCATTGATTTCTGCCCATTTAAAAATTTTATCCTTCTTGAGCTCTATTTTTATACCTATCCTGCATTGTGCAGGAACACCTGCAGATTTTATTAGGCATTCTCTACCTTCTACTCTCTGAGTAGTAAATGAAAATATTGAATTGTATTGAAGTTAGAGTGGACCCCTAAGGGATCTACTTGACACCCTCATCCAATGCAGTATTGAACTGTTAGTAACAACTTTTTGTGCTCAATTTCTTTTAATTAGTTCTATATCTAAACTATTAATCTTACGACACTTCCATTTAATTCATCCTTTTAAAAAATTTTGCTAGCTCAAGTTTCCACCAGCTTTCTCTTTTTTAATGTACTAAACTTATCCTCTTAAAGGAAGGATTGAATGGTAGTTTCACATGATTTGTTTTTGAAAACTCATCCTACCTATTACTTGTTTCTTTATTTCTTTTAGGTTTAAATTGATCATTGTCAACAGTTTCACATACTGTGTTAGCTGTTCATTGCAATGATTCCACAGTAAATTCACTGATTTATTGCCTTCTAGAGTCATGTTACTCCCTACACACAGCTCTCCCACACTTTCTGAAGGTCCTGGTTATTCAACAGGCTACCAAAATAGTTGTCTCTTTATCTTTACAATTTATCTTACATCACTTTTGGTTTCAAAGGATCATCTCTTGGCCCATAATATACACTAGGACCATAAAGTATCTTATTTTCTTCCTAGTGAATATTCAGCTCTAAAACATCCCATTTAAGTATTTCTTTAATAGAGTTAGTCCTTTGCATTTGCTTTATATTTGTTTCTTAAGACCAGATATTTGTTTTGGAGGCATCTTTATAATTCCTATTCCACCCTCCCCACACATGCATGCAGACACAAAAAGCCCTTAAAATTTTTTATACCATGCAGAAGGATTTTTTTAAGACAGGGTGTAAGCACAGGAGGGGCAAAAGTAGGAGAGAGAAAATCTCAAGTGGGCTCCATGCCCCGTGAAGAGCCCAATGCAGGCCAAATCTCATCCATGAAATCATGACCTGAGCTGAAATCAAGAGACAGAGGCTCAGCTGACTGAGCCACCCAGATACCCCCAGAAGGATTTTTTATAACCTATGCATGGCAAAGACATTTCTAGCTATAATGCAAATTGAAGAAGCCACAGAAGAAAATATTGATAATATTTATTTCTTAAAAAATAAAAAAAAATTCATGGCAGGAAGTGGTGGGGCTAGTGGGTGGCATAGGGTGGCAGGTTTGGGAGCTTCCTCTAGCAACCAGCCAGGTGATTGCTTCTGTTGTGGAGCTGCTCAGGCTCAGGCTAGGCCCCATGGATACCCCTGAGGAGCTGCTGCTGCTGGTTATTTACACTGTGGAAAATAATCCACTTGATATCTGTGCTGGAAATCAGATTTTATTTACTTCTATTTATACAACGCTTTTCCAGCAACTACCAAGAGAACCGACGGAATGGAGAAGGTCTTACAGCCCAGACACCAAAGATGATTCACCTAGAATCTAACTTTCTTTAGTTCAAAGAAGAACTGCTAAGCAAAGAAGGAAACAAAGCCCTGCTTACTTTCCCCTTTCTTCATATTTATTGGATGGAATGCTGTGATACTGGAGTGTACAAATCTATAGTAAAAAACGACCTTACCTAGTGACAGTATGTTCTGAAAGGTTATATCTCTGTGGAACAGCTAATAGTGTGGTTGAAAATGATGCCAAGAAAAAACAAACAAAACCAACATTCTTCCTTGAATGTGTTGTGGAGAAAATAAGAAATGATTTTTGTAATAAGCAGAATGACAGGTGTGTTGTCATCTCTGGCCCCTTGTAAGATTCTTTGTGGAACTCAGGAATCCTGGAATGCCTTCCTTACCAAATTCAGGACATTGCTTATGTCTTTTACCAAAAACCTGAGCAAGTTTGAGTTTCAAACATTTCACACATGTAGTAAGAGAAGGCCTGCTATGTATAAGATTAATATGAAGTGTACATAAATTTGGAGAATGAAAAATGTAGAATCTGTCAACCAATCATCATAGTTTTTTTTTCAATATCTTCTGAAAATCAGATGGAGAGATTTTCAGCTTCTTGCCCTTAATACTTGTTAGCAATCTTTGTTTCTTTTATTTACTCAATGTAATGTACTTTTATTATATATACTTTTATTATATATGCAGGCACTATATATATATGTAGGTTGTATATATAACATATACGATACATAGTATTATAATTTTATTTAATTAAATAATTATAAAGAAATAAAGAATCTGTATCCAGTGGCATAAATTGGGATCCAGATTCTTCAATATTTTGTTATATAACATTTTCTCTAGTTTATATCTATTGCCTCCTGTGAGGATTGAAAGCCTTGAGGTCAGGGATGTAAAGTACCCGCCTGTGTTATATCCATGAAAGAAGGATACTCTGTGACTTGTTGAGAGACAGTGTGCACAAATACTGCAAATGTTGCAAGTCTAGCTCCAGTTTTGGAGTGGGTTCCAGGAAAAACTCAGAACTTATCATATTTCTCATGTATTTGATAAAATCAGCCTATGGAAGAGAAGAAACCCCAGCTGGCAGTGTAATTGCTGTTTCAAATCCCTGGAAATTATAAGGGAAAAAAAGTTTAAATTTTCTTAAATATGTCTTTGAAGTGCTAACTTGAAATCTGTAATTTAAAAAAGTAATTTTATTGATGAAACAAAAAATCATTGCAAAAACACTAAAAAAAATTAAAAGGTAGGTGACAAATTCAAGTATTTACTTGCAATTTATATCCATGATGGGCTACTCTTTCTAATATAAAAAGAGTTTCTAAAATTGGAATAGAAAATATCAAACAAATAAATTGAAAAATATGAAAAGGATATGGGTAGAAATTTCATTGAAAAGGCTCTTAAACATAGGAAAAGATACCAAATCTCATTCATAATTAAAGAATTTCAATGAGATACCTTTTTCAACTCTTTGATAACATTCTGTTAGTATGCCTATGGAGAAAAAGACAATCTTACTTTATTGGTAGAATGCAATTGATTCAATACTGATGGAAGACAATCCATCAAAATCACAATGTATATATCCTTTAACCTAACAATACATTTTTAATGAATTTATTCTAAAAATATCCTATGACATTTGTAAAATGGCACATATACTATATTAGTCATTGCAACAGTGTTTGTAATAGTAAATGATTTGACAAAACCTAAATTTCCATTGCTAAAGGCCTAGTTAAACCAAATACGGTACATTACCACAATGAAATACCATGAAACATTGCTTAAACCACTTGATTGAGGTGTGATGAACATACAAAAAGCTGTATATATTTAATGTATACAACTAGTGAGTTTGGAGATAAGCATACACTCATGAAATCATCACCACAATCTATACCATAAACGTGTTCATATCCTCCAAAAATTTCCTCCTACCCCTATTTATTTATTTATTTATTTGAGAATTTTTTTTCAGAGCAGTTTTAGGAAATTAAGGGAAAATTACACAGATTTCTCATATACCACTGCCTCTACACATGCATAGCCTCCCTCATTATCAACATCTGTAATCAGAGTGATGTATCTGTTACAATTGATTAACCTGCATTGAAAGAAACATCATAATCAGGCAGAGTCCATAGTTTACATTACAGTTCACTCTTGGTGTTGTATGTTTTGTGGGCTTGAACAAATGTATAATGACATGCATCTGTCATTATAGTATCACAGAGTGTTTTCACTGTGCTAGGACTCCTTTGTGTTCCACTTATTCCCCCACCCTTTGTTCTCTACAACCCCTAGTTTCGCTGATCTTTTTACTCTTTTCATAGTTTTGCCTTTTATAGAATATCATTAATTGGAATCATATAGTAGGTAGCTTTCTTTTTAGATTGGCTTCTTTCACTTAGTAATATGAATTAAAGGTCCCCCATGTCTTTTCAAGGCTTGATTGCTCATTTATTTTTAGCATTGAATAATATTCCATTGTCCAGGTGTGACAGAATTTATTTATCCCTTCATCTATTGAAGGACATCTAAGCTGTTTCCAAATATTGGCAATTATGAATAAATCTGCTATAAACATTCACGTGCAGGGTTTTTTAGTCAAAGTTTTCAACTCCTTTGAGTAAATACCAAAGGGAACAATTATTGTATTGTAAGAGTATGTTTAGTTTTGTAAGAAAAAGTGAAATTGTCTCAAGTGTCTGTGCCATTTTACATTCCCACCAGCAGTGAATGAGAGTTCCTATTGGTTCACATTCTCACCATCATTTGTTGTCAATTTTCTGGTTTGACTATTTTATAGGTATATAGTGCTATCTTATTGCTTAAATTTGCATTTCCTTGATGACACATGATCTGAGAATCTTTTCATATGCTTATTTGTCATCTATATAACATGTTTGATGAGGTGTCTGTTAAGGCCTTTGGCCCACTTTTTGATTGGGTTGTTTGTTTTCTTCTTACTGTTGAATTTTAAGAATTCTTTGTATATTTTGGATTAATAGTTTTTTATCAGATGTGTTTCTTGCAAATATTCCAAGTCTGTGGCTTGTCTTCTCATTCTTTTGACATTGTCTTTTGCAAAGCAGACATTTTTATATTTCTTTATTTTTGTAATAAGAACACTTAACATAAAGTCTACCCTTATAAGAAATTTTCAACTATACAATGCAGTATTAACTATTGTCTCCATGATTAGAGTAGATCTCTAGAACTTATTTACCTTATATAGCAAAATGTGTACCCTTTGCTATTACTCTTATTTCTCCCTTCTTTAAGCCCCCTCAACCATCATTCTACTTTCTGTTTCTATGAGTTGGAATATTTAAGATTTATTATGTAAGTGTCATCATGTAGTATTTGTCATTCTGTGTCTGGCTTATTTCACTTAGCATAATGTGCCCCAGGTTCATCTGTTTTGTTGCAAATGTCATAGTTTACTTCTTTTTTTAATATGGAATAATAGTCCATTGTATGTATATACCACATTTTCCCTATCCATTCATCTGTCAGCGGATATGTAAGTTGTTTTTACCCCTGACTAATTTAGATAATGCTACAATGGACAGTGGAGTGCAAATATATATTTGAGATCCTGATTTCAATTACTTTGGACTATATACCCAAAAGTAAGATTATATGGTAGTTTTATTTTTAATTTTTGAGAAGCCACCCTATTGTTCCTTATAGTGGTTACATCAATTTACATTCTCACCAACAGTTTAGAAGGGTTTCCTTTTCTCTACATCATTGTCAGCTTTTGTTACCTTTTTATTTTATATTATTCTATTTTATATTTTATTTATTTTGTTTTTGATAATAGTCATTTTAATGAGTGTGAGGTGATATCTCATTGTGGTTTTGATTTGCATTTCCCTGATAATTAGTGATATTAAGAACCTTTTCATACACCTGTTTGCCATTTGTATGTCTTCTTGTGGGAAATACCCATTCAAGTCCATTCATTGCTCATTTTTTGCCTTTTCATTTGTTGATAATTTTCTTTGTTGTGTAGGATTTATTTTGATGTAGCCCCACTTATTTATTTTTGCTTTTGTTGCCTTTGCTTTTGGAATCAGGTCTTAAAAATCATTTCCAAGACCAATGTCAAAGATCCTACAATCTATGTTTTGTAGGAGTTTTATGGTTTCAGGTTCTTTTAAGTCTTTAATCCATTTGAGTTAGTTTTTATGTATGGTGTAATAAATTGGCTTATTTTCATTCATTTCCATGAGGCAGTCCAGTTTTCCCAACACTATTTTTGGAGACACTGTCCTGTCCCCATTATATATTCTTGGGTCCTTTGGCATAAATTAACTCACCATATATCTGTGGGTTTATTTCTGGCTCTCCATTCTGTTCCATTGATCTATATATCTGTTTTTTTAAGCTGATACCATATTTGTTTTGATTACTGTAGCTTTGTAATATAGTTTGAAATCAAGGAGCATGATGCCTTCAGCGTTTTCTTCTTTCTCAGAATTGCTTTGGCTATTTGGGGACTTCTGTGGTTCCGTGCAAATTTTGGGATTTTTCTATTTCTGTGAAAATGACATTCAATTTTTGATAAGAATTGCATTGCATCTCTAGATTGCTTTGGGTATTATGGCTATTTTAATATTAATTTTCCAGTCCATGAGCATAGAATATCTTTTTATCTATTTGTGTCATCTTCAATTTCTTTCATCAGTGTCTTTATAGTTTTCAGTATACAAGTCTGTCATCACTTTGGTTAAATTTATTCCTAGGTATTTTATTATTTTTGATACAACTGTAAATTGAATTGCTTTCTTAATTTCTCTTTCTGATAGTTTATTAGTATATAGAAATAAAATATATTTTTGTGTACTGATAATATATCTTGCAACTTTACTGAATTCATTTATTAGTTCTAACAGTTTTTTGGTTGAGTCCTTAGGGTTTTCTATATATAATATTATATCATCTGTAAATAGTGATATTTCTACTTCTTCTTTTTAAATTTGGTTTCCATTTATTTCTTTTTCTTGCTTAATTTCTCTGGCTAGGACTTCCAATACTATGTTGAGTAAAAGTAGTGACAGTGGGCATTCTTGTTTTCTTCCTGATCTTAGAGGAACATCTTTCAGCAAATCACCATTCTTTTTTTTTTCCATGTAAGTAAATAGTTCCAAAATTTTGTCTCTTAAAACTGCTTTTCTTGCATTCTATAGATTTTTGTATGTTGTGTTTTCATTTTTGTTTATCTCAAGATATTTTTTTGATTTTCTTTTTGATTTCCTTTTGATGCAACTCTTGTTTAAGAGTTTATCATTAAATTTCCTGTATTTGTGATTTTTTTCTGTTTTCCTTTAGTTATTGACTTGAGTTTCATTCTATTGTGGCTGGAAAAGATACTTTGAATGATTTTACTGATTTAAAATTTATTGACTTGTTTTGTGGCCTGATATGTAATCTATTCTGTAAAATATACTGTCTGTGCTTGAGAAAAATGTGTATACTGCTACTGTCAGGTGGAATGTTACATATATGTTTATTAGGTCCATCATGTCTATAATGTTGTTCAAGCCTGAAGTTTCTTTATTGACTTTCTGTCTGTATGATCTATTCATTATCGAAATGAATATTAAAGTATCCTACTACTACTGTATTTCTGTGTCTTTTTCCCTTCCATTCTTTCAATGTTTGCTTTATGTTTTTAGCTGTTCTGATGTTGAATGCATATGGGTTTGCAATTGCTCTATCTTACTATTGAATTATTGAAAATTTTATCAATATGTAATGTCTTTCTTTGTCTCTTAACAATTTTCAACTTAGTGTCTATTTTGTCTGATATATGTATAGCTTTGACTGCTCTCTTTTGGTAACCTTTTTTATGGTATGTCATTTTCCATCTCTTCATTTCCAGTCTATGTATGTCCTTAAATCTCAAGTGAATTTCTTATAGGCAGCATATATTTAAATACTAGTTTTTATACATTCAGCTACTCTATATCTTTTGTTTGGCAAGTTTAATCCTTTTACATTCAATGTAAATATTGATAGGTAAGGTTTACTACTGTAATTCTGTTCAATGCATTCTGCTTGTCTTGTACTTTTGTTCCTCCCTCTCTTTCTGTCTTCTTTATTATTTGATAATATTTTTACAGTAGTGATATACTGTGATTCTTTTCTTTTTATCATTTTTGTATTCACTATAGTTTTGCTTTCTGGTTACCATAACATGTAAATAATGCTTTTTGAAATTATAACAGTCTATACCCTGATAAAACACAACTTCAATATAATACAAAAACTTCTTTTTCTTTTTCTTTTGTAATAATTTATTTATTTTTTTAAATTTATATCCAAATTAGTTAGCATATAGTGCAACAATGATTTCAGGAGTAGATTCCTTAATGCCCTTTACCCATTTAGCCGATCCCCCCCTCCCACAACCACTCCAGCAACCCTGTTTGTTCTCTATATTTAAGGGTCTCTTATGTTTTGTCCCCCTCCCTGTTTTTATATTATTTTTGCTTCCCTCCCTTTATATGTTCATCTGTTTTGTCTATTAAAGTCCTCATATGAGTGAAGTCATATGGTATTTGTATTTCTTTGACTGACTAATTTCGCTTAGCAAAATACCCTCTAGTTCCATCCACGTAGTTGCAAATGGCAAGATTTCATTCTTTTTGATTGCCAAGTAATACTCCATTGTATATAGATACCACATCTTCTTTATCCATTCATCCATCAATAGACATTGAGCTCTTTCCTTAATTTGGCTATTTCCATAAACACTGAGGTGCATGTGCCCCTTCAAAACAGCACACCTGTACCCCTTGGATAAATACCTAGTAGTGAAATTGCTGGGTTTTAGGGTAGTTATATCTTTAATTTTTTGAGGAACCTCCATACTGTTTCCAGAGTGGCTGCACCAGCTTGCATCCCACCAGCAGTGCAAAAGAGATTCTCTTTCTCCGCATTCTCACCAACGTCTGTTTGTTGCCTGAGTTGTTAATGTTCATCAGGGAAATTGGTTTGTAGTTCTCCTTTTTAGTGGGGTCCTTGTGTGGTTTTGGAATCAAGGTAATGCTGGCTTCCTAGAAAGAGTTTGGAAGCTTTGCTTCCATTTCTATTTTTTTTTTAACAGCTTCAAGAGAATAAGTGTTAACTATTCTTTAAACGTTTGGTAGAACTCCCCTGGAAAGCCATCTGGCCCTGGAATCTTGTTTTTTTGGGAGATTTTTGATTACTAATTTGATTTTTTTTACTGGTTTTGGATCTGTTCAAATTTTCTATTTCTTCCTGTTTCAGTTTTGGTAGTGTATATGTTTTAGGAATTTGTCCATTTCTTCCAGATTGATCATTTTATTGGATTATAATTACTCATAATATTCTCTTACTGTTTGTGTTTTTGCAGTGTTGGTTGTGATCTCTCCTCTCTCATTCTTGATTTTATTCATTTGGGTCCTTTCTTTTTTCTTTTTATCAAACTGTCTAGGGGGTTATTAATTTTGTTAATTCTTTCAAAGAACCAGCTTCTGGTTTCATTGATCTGTGCTACTGTTTTTGTTTTTTGTTTTGGTTTTGATAGCATTGATTTCTGCTCTAGTTTTTATTATTTCCTCTCTTCTGCTATTTATAGGTTTTATTTGATGTTCTTTTTCTAGTTCTTTGAGGAGTAAGGTTAGGTTGTGTATCTGAGACCTTCCTTCCTTCTTTAGGAAGGCCTGGATTGCTATATATTTCCCTTTTATGACCACCTTTGCTGCATCCCAGAAGTTTTGGGCTGTGGTGTTATCATTTTCATTGGCTTCCATGTATTTTTTCATTTCCTCTTTAATTTATTGGTTAACCCATTCATTATTTAGTAAGATGTTTTTCAGTCTCCAAGGATTTGTTACCTTTCCACATTTTTTCTTGTGGTTGATTTTGAGTTTCATAGTGCTGTGGTCTGAAAATATGCACGGTATGATCTTGATCTTTTTGTACTTGTTGAGGGATGATTTGTGTCCCAGTATGTGATCTATTCTGGAGAATGTTCCATGTACACTCAAGAATGCCTATTCTGGGGCGCCTGGGTGGCGCAGTCTGTTAGGCGTCCGACTTCAGCCAGGTCACGATCTCACGGTCTGTGAGTTCGAGCCCTGCATCAGGCTCTGGGCTGATGGCTTGGAGCCTGGAGCCTGTTTCCAATTCTGTGTGTCTCCCTCTCTCTCTGCCCCTTCCCCGTTCATGCTCTGTCTCTCTCTGTCCCAAAAATAAATAAAAAACGTTGAAAAAAAAAAAAAAGAATGCCTATTCTGCTGCTTTGGAATGAAATGTTCTGAATATATCTGTTAAGTCCATCTGATCCAGTGTGTTATGCAAAGCCATTGTTTCCTTTTTGATTTTCTGTTTAGATGATCTGTCCATTATTGTAAGTGGGCATTGAAGTCCCCTACTATTATGGTGTTAATATCAATGAGTTTCTTGATTTTTGTGATTAATTGATTTATATATTTGAGTTCTTCCACATTTGGAGCAGAAATGTTTACAATTGTTAGGTCTTCTTGGTGGATACACCCCTTAATTATGATATAATGCCCTTATTCATCTCATGTTACAGTATTTATTTTAAATTCTGTATTGCCTGATATAAATATGGCTACTCCTCCTTTCTTTTGTTGACCATTAGCATGATAGATGGTTCTCCATCCCCTTACTTTCAAATTGAAGGTGCCTTTGGGTCTAAAATTGGTCTTTTGTAAACAGCATATAGATAGATCTTATTTTCTTTTCCTTTCTTTTCTTTTTTTTCATTCTGTTACTGTATGTCTTTTGATTGGAGCATTGAGTCCATTGACGTTTAGAGTGAGTACTGAAAGATAATGATTTATTGCCATTGTGTTGACTGTAGAGACGGAGTTTCTGGTGGTGTTCTCTGGTCCTTTCTAGTCTTTGTTGCTTTTGGTCTTTTTTTTTTCTTTCATCTTTTCACCCCTCAGAGAGTCCCCCTTAAATTTCTTGCAAGGCTGGTTTCATGGTCACTAACTCCTTTAATTTTTGTTTGTCTGGGAAACTTTTAATCTCTCCTTCTATTTTGAATGACAGCCTTGCTGGATAAAGAATTTTTGGCTGCATATTTTTCTGATTCAGCACACTGAATATATCCTGTCACTCCTTTTGGGCCTGCCAAGTTTCTGTGGATAGGTCTGCTGCAAACCTGTTCTGCCCTCCCATGTACATTGGGGACTTTTTTTCCCCTTGCTGCTTTCATGATTCTCTCCTTGCCTGAGTAGTTTGTGAATTTGACTATGATATGCCTTGTTGATGGTCGGTTTTTGTTGAATCTAATGTGGGTCCTCTGTGCTTCCTGAATTTTGATGTTTGTGTCTTTTCCCAGGTTAGGAAAGTTTTCCACTGTGATTTGTTCACATAACCATTCTACCCCTGATTTTCTCTCTTCCTTTTCTGAGACCCCTATGATTTTGATGTTGCTCCTTTTTAATGAATCACTGATTTCTCTAATTCTTAAATTGTGCTCTTTTGCCTTAATCTCCCTCTTTTTTTCTGCTTCGTTATTCGCTATAAGTTTGTCCTCTATATCACTGATTCTCTGTTCTGCCTCATCCATCCTTGCCGCTGCTGCATCCACCCGTGATTGCAGCTCAGTTATAGCATTTTTAATTTCATTCTGGGTGTTTTTTACTTCTTTTATCTCTGCATAAAGGGATTCTAATCTATTTTCGACTCCAGCTAGTATTCTTTTTATCATGATTCTAAATTCTGGTTCAGACATCTTGCTTGTATCTGTGTTGGTTAAATCCCTGGCTGTGGTTTCTTCGTGTTCTAACTTTTGGGGTGAATTCCTTCATTTTGTCATTTTAAAAGAAGAAAAGGAATTAATGAGGTAGAAAAATTAAAATTAAACAAAATTAAAATTAAACAAAATTAAAATTAAAAAATTAAAAACACATACACACACACAAATGGTTGTAGATCCTAGATGTGTTTTAGTCTGGGGGTTGAAAGTGGTTTGACAGATTAGAGAAAAAAAAGGGTGGGGGGGAAGGAAATCATTTGAGAATTTGAAAAAATGAATACACTGAAGAAGGCTAGAATGAGATGATGGGAGTAAAATAGAATTTGAAAAAAAAATTACACAAAAGTAAAGAATATAGTAGAAAAAATAAAGAAAAATATTTTTAATAAAAATAAAAAAATAATTTTTTTCTTTTTCTGTATTCAAGAAAAAGAAAAGAAATGAAAAGAGAAGGAAAAAAGAAAGAAAATTGTGTAGATGGACCTGCTAACAGATTAAAATAAGACTGAAATTAATTCATTTTCCTCTAGAAGTCAGACTATGAAGCACTTTATAGTCCATAAATTAAGTAGTCGGTGAGACTTGTGTTCTTGAAGAGAGAGTTTGGCCCAGTTGGGCAGGGCTCAGTGTAACAGCTCTGTTCTCCACTAGATGGCACTGCTAACCTACTGGGGTGGAGTGGTGTGGCGATTGTAGGTGCATATGTGCATGCATGGGAGTGGTGAAAATGGTGTCACCCAGCTACCCAGTTTCTATTATCAGAACTCTGTTCTCCCTGATCAGCAATCGCACACCTGTCCTTTGTCTTCAGTTTTCATCCACTCCCCACTTTTTCACTGTCCATGACTAGGCCCCAGGCAGTACTTCTCTCCCGAGTTTTGTCTCAGATGTCGCTGTTTTCACCAGCCCCTTACTTCTAAAGGACTGCGACTTTGACCCATTCTGCCCCTCTGAGGGAGGGTCTCACCAAGCAATGGCCAAATGAGCAATGGCTGAATGCTTGCTGGACCCTGCTGCTGTTGGTGCCTCAAGACTGTGTCCAGGTGCCAACCTGCCCCAGAAAAAGTTCGTGAGATAGTGTAGCAGCAGCTTTTCAGGGATTATGGAAAATCTCAATATACATCTGGCACCAGGCTTCACTATTAACAACTTTGGTCCAGTACGCGAATGTGGCCATTCTCTGGGATCTGCTGGGACCAGGTGGCTTCAACAGTCTCTACCAAATGTCCTTTCAGCAGTGGAACCGCTTTTCCCCATGTGGCCCAAGAACCTCCCAGACCCCACTCTGCTCCTGGGGATTCGCCCTTCCCACCCAAGCACCACCCTTCCCGCCCTTCCCACCAGTGTTGGTCTGGCTGTATTTCATGGACACACAAATAACTTCCATGCTGTTCCACCATCTTCTAGCATTGATTCTTTATAAAAACCCTTAACAAAGTAGAGATAGATGGAACATACATAAGTATCATAAAGGTCATATATGAAAGGCTCACAGCTAATATCCTCAATGGGGTAAAACTGAAATCCTTTCCCTAAGGTCAGGAACATAACAAGGATGTACACTCTCACCATTACTATTTAAGTACTGGAAGTCTTAGCCTCAGCAATGAGACAACAAAAAGAAATAAAAGGCATCCAAATTATCAAGAAAGAAGTCAAACTCACTATTTGCAGATGACATGATAATCTATGTATAAAACCTGAAAGAATCCACCAAAAATTTCTAGAACTAATACATGAATTCAACAAATTTGCAGGATATAAAATAAATTTACAGAAATCTGTTGCATTTCTATACACCAATAATGAAGCAGCAGAAAAATAATGGTATTGATCCCATTTACAATTGCACCAAAACAATTAGATATCTGGGGAAAAAACCTAACCAAAGAGGTAAAATATATGTACTCTGAAAACTTATGAAAAACTTATGAAAGAAATTGAAGATGACACAAAGAAATAGAAAAACATTCCATGCTCATGGAATGGAAGAAAAAACATTGTTAAAATGACTATACTACCCAAAGCAATCTACACATTCAATGCAATCCCTATCAAAATCACACCAGTATTTTTCATAGAGCTAGAACAAACAACACTAAAATTTGTATGGAATCACAGAAGACCCCAAATAGCCAAATAGTCCTTAAAAAGAAAAACAAAGCTGGAAACATCATTATTCCAGAATTTAAGCTATATTATAAAGCTGTGGTCATCAATACAGTGTGCAGTGTGGTAGGGCCATGGAATATATATATATATATCAATATCTCACATTTTCTTTACCCATTCATTTACTAATGGACACCTGGGCTGCTTCCACAGTTATGCTGTTGTAAATAATGCTTCAATAAACTGGGATGCATGTATCTCTTTGAGTTGGTGTTTTTGTATTCTTTGGGTAAATATCTAGTAGTGCAATTACTGGATGGTATGGTAGTTCTATTTTTAATTATTTGAGGTACCCCCATACTGGTTTTCACAGTAGCTGCTATGGTTTGTGTTATCACTAACAGTGTAAGAGGTCATTTTTCTCCATATCCTTGTCAACACTTTCTGTTTCTTGTATTTTTTTTTTATTTTAGCCATTTTGACAGTTGTAAGGAGATATCTCATTGTAGTTTTGGTTTGCATTTCCTTGATGATGTTAAGCATCTTTGCAGGTATCTGTTAGAGATCTGGATGTCCTCTTTGAAAAACATCTATTCATGTCTTCTGCCCATTTTTATATTGGACTACTTGTTTTTTAGGTGTTGAGTTATATAAGTTCTTTATATTTGTTGATTGTTCCCTTCACGGTATAGAAGCTTTTTATTTTGATGTAATCCAAATGGTTTATTTTTGCTGTTTTTTCCCCCTTGTCTCAGGAGACATATCTAGAAAAATGTTGCTATGGCTTGTCAGAGAAATTACTGCCTATGTTCTCTTTAAAAATTTTTATGGTTTCAGGTCTCACATTTAGGTCTTTATTCTATTTTGAGTTTATTTTTGTGTATTGTGAAGAAAGTGGTCTAGTTCCATTCTTTTTCATGTTTCTGTCCAGTTTTCCCAACAGGGGAAACAGAAGCAAAAATGAACTATTGGCACCCAACAACATTTATTAAAAAGATGGTTTTTTTTCCCATTGCATATTCATTCTTTTGTCAAAGGTTAATTGACCATATAATGATGGGTTTCTTTTTGGGTTTTCTATTCTGTTCATTGATCTATGTGTCAATTTTTATGCCAGTACTGTACTGTTTTGATCACTACAACTTTGCAATGTAACTTTAAGTCTGGAATTATGATACTTCACGTTTTTTTTTAATGTTACTTTGGTTCTTTGAGGTTTGGTTTGCTTCCATATGTTTTGTTTTTTGAAGCTAAAAAAATTTTAAAAAGTTAAAAAAATTAAACACAACCTAAATGCGATTTGATTTGCCTACCTCAAGCTCAAATTGGAACAGAAACCTGATTTTCTATTTTAAAAAGTTACAAAAGTTTTACTTCATTTTCACTTAATTGGAAGATACTAGAAATAACATAAGAAAAATCTATGTTCTTTGATAAGGTACATGCCTGCTTTTTTGTGTGTATGAATATGTGTGTGTGTGTGTGTGTGTGTATGAGCACATGTGTGTTATTGCTCTGTTTTTAGTATATCAACTATGTATTTTTCTTCAATTCAATTAATTACAGTAGAATTAATTCCTAGCATGAGCTCCTGAAAACTTTGTATTTATATCTGTTTTCAAAAGCAATAGAAAATTGATGAATTTTGTTCTAGTTATTATTTTCTCAGATTCCAATATCTCCCACTATTACCTTTATTAATGTGAATTAATTCTTCCAATCTCAATAGAAGTACGAAGAATGGCAAGAACAACTAAAACTCATTTTTCCTCTTATCCTTTTAGCTCATGAGCTAGCTAGTGAGGTGTGGAAAAACTGTCCCCCATTTTAAGCCATTCAGGTTAGGAGCATATTGCAGGCAAAAAGATCTCTACTGGTGAAATATATGCTGGGAAAATGCTCATGTTTCATATCCTGTGGAGACAATGTTCAAGGTTGATGTAATGAGAGTCCAACATTATACAGCAAGGCATTTGGGGTTAAGCATATAAAACAACATTAACATCTCCCTCTGCTTCTTTGTGAAGTGAGAATTTTTACCTCTCATATTAAGCATAAAACAATAGTATTGAACGCTTTCTTTTGTCTATGTTTCATATTTGATTTGCTTATTATTTCCACAAGGTATTTCCCAATTATATTGATTACATTACCAGATTATCTGATGATTTAAAGCCATTAACAATCCACTCTTGAGTAGTCAACATAACAATGTTTAGTTGCCTTGAGTAACAATTAGAGAATGAAACAATTTACCATAATTAGGTACTATCTGAAAAAAAAAGTATCCACATTAAAGGAAGTTAAAAAGACTTTTTTCTTATGGTTAGGGATGACTGTTAACAGAATGATTTTTTTTCTGAATTACAAAGAAAATTATTGCATTTTAATTTACACATTGTTAGAAACATAGGAACAACAAATGGTTCTTGTTCAGAGTTTGCCCTATGTAGCTTTGGGCAAATTTCTTAGCCTTTCTCTGATTTTGTTTCTTCATCTAGGAGGCAATGATAATGGTCATACCATAAGTAGATATTGATGGATAATTAATATTTACAAAGTGCTTTGAGATCCTGGGAAAGAAAATGTTCTACAAATAAAAATGCCCAGGGGCACCTAGGTGGCTCAGTCAGTTAAGCATCTGAGTCATGATCTCAGAGTCATGAGCTCAAACCCAGTCTCAGGCTCCACACTGGGCATGAAGACCAGTTAAAAAAATAAATAAAAAAAATATCACAGGAAAGGATCATTATTAGCTAGGACATCATAGATTAAGGTCTGGGGTCATTACCCAAAGCAGCAAAATTGTTTGGAACTTAAATGTTCTTTATTTGATATCAATGAGAATTAAAATGTAGTCTATAATAAATAAATACATACATACATACATACATACATACATAATACAATGTACATAAAAATTTTGATTTATTGCAATAGACTTATTCATACTGAAGACTCAGTAGTTAATATCCTTTGTTTCTTATTCTTAATTTATCTTAATCAAATAAGAACAATTTATTTATTTTTCATATTTGTTATATCGTTTCATGTCTTTGTGCAGTGCTTTGTACGTTTGTAGTCTGCATAAAATAAATCACCATTTTGCCTTTTGGTGTTGTTCAATCATCCAAGAGCCATACTCAAATAAAATTTTTTCCTGTTTGTTTTAAAAAGGCTACCATAAGGATTGGATTATTATTATTATTTTTTTATTTTGACACTGCTTTGTGCCCCAGATTTGGCAACTTGTCTGTTCCTGACATACAGGGGTAGCTAAGGGAGGAAGAAGTAGTGGGTTACAGAGGTTCAGCTAGGTGGATTGAACAGTGAGTTCTAAGGATAGACATTCTATCTTAGACACAATTTGGAAAACCTGTAAGTGTTGGAGGATGTGGTTAGTTTGATGGAGCATAGTTATGGAAGGGTCAGATATTAGGTAGCTCAGTGGTTATCATCTCATATTTCTGTTCAGGTCTGCCCAAACCTGAAATATGATTGAGGTACTAGATTTGGTAACAGAGTAGAATAGTGACTGAGGTAGTAGCTTAAACAGAAGCTTAGTGAACCAGATCAACATGGGTGGGGAGTTGAAGGGAAAGATTTAAAGAATATCTATAAACCAAAAAAGAGAAGGGGAAACATTTTCTTAAGGAAATGGGTCTCAGGCTTTTTAAAAACATGAACACGAACTTGAAGTGCTTATTATGTGCCAAGCACTAAGAACTTTACAAGCTTTCTCACCTTTAATTCTCTCAAGATGTTAATGAGTTAGATGCTATCATTACCCCCATTTTATAGATGATGAAACTGAAAACTACAAGTGAAATAATTTGCCCAAGTTTTAGAACCATTTGACTCAATGAAGATAATGACACTGGAAAACAGTAAAATAACAGATATATATATATAATTTAAAGCTTAACTTTCACTGATAGTACTCTTGATGATTGAGCTAGATTTGTATGATCTTCCTAAAATATAATTTGGCTATTTGAACATTTTGAAAATAGTCAATCCCCTGGAAATAAGGACATATATGTAGATAAGAACATATATGTAGATATATGTAGTCTATATAAAACTATGTATATATAGCCTATATAAGCTTCTCAATTAGAATATATAAATTGAAACCTTGAATGCTGAAATTTCTAATATCACTACAATATCTGGAGGTGGGAAGGGAATAGGAGAGTGGAAAAGATTTGGCTAGTGATATAGTGTAGGAAAGTGTAGGGAAATAACATTTACTGAATGCCTACTCTATACTGAGCTTTATGCCAAATGGCTTAATATACAATATTATCTTACAAACTGTGTGAAGGAATATTACTCTCACTGTATAAGTGAGAAACTGAGGCTAAGAAAATTTACATAATTTGCTCAAGATCATACTACTGGTTAATAAATGGTCAAGCCAGAATGTGAATTCACATCGGTTGGCTGTAAAGTGTAATGCTACAATGGTTTGTCACATTCTTTTTCTTTGTTCATTATCTTTTCTATGGCCTAATCTCAACTGAAAAGTATAACTCACTTGGACCTAGTTTATTTGATTTAATTTGTGTCACAATAGCTAGAATCTATTTTTGATGCTGGTTAGATAATGAAAATAATGATTCTAATGTTAATAATAATTAAAATGCTAGTAGTAAACAAACAAACAAACAAAAAAAAATTTCGTGAGCTGTAGTAGATGCCAAACAGCATGCCAAGTACTTAACATGAATTATTTCTTTTTTTCTTTACAACAAACATCATGATGTAGGTAACAATGATTATCCCTACTGAGGAAACAAACTCTGAAACACTGACTTGCCTAGGATTACACACCTGGGGATTGTCAAAGCCAGGACAGAAATATTCAGGTTTGTCTTATTATAAAGCTCAAGTTTTTTTTTCTACCACCTATTCAGGCTCTTCCAAATTATTTCTGAGTTAACTTCATAACAAGTAAAAATCTGGGTTTCAAGTATTTGCATGCATTTTGTCTTCTCTGAGGGCTTTTGACCTGTGCACTGTTAGAATAAAAAATGATGACTCAGACTGTAAGTTCGTCCTGTTTTAGGATCCATAATGAAGCACTATGAAACAAGTGTGTAGTTCTTTTTCTTTCTTAATCCTTAAGTATACCTCATTTCTACTTTAAAGTTTTGGTATTCCCAGAACTGAGCTCAGTGTCTTACACATATGGATCACTTGATACCTATTTGCTGGTTGTGTGAGCTTTAGACCAGCACTTCCAGGAATTCGATTAAGATAGGAAGGTGGTCATGGTGACTATTTTTTTTTCTTTTTTATAATTCTCAGTGTGAAAAGTGGATAAAACTAATGTGGGGCTCTGAAGTAGGACAAAAACAGCAAGAGGAGTTTGTCTCAAGTTTATTAAAATTGGAAAAAAGGGAAAAAAGGTCACAAAGCTTTTCAATGTCTTGCATAAATGAAGTTTAAAGGTTTCTATTTCATGTGGCAATTCACTACTTTTCTTTAAGTAGACACAGTGTTGCCTCTCCATGCAAAAGGCAGAACCCCTAAAAGTTAGGCTGCTCTCTGCCCTTTTGAAAAATGGAGGAGACTGAAAATCCATCACTGGAAATTAAGAGCTGATACTCGGTTTTCATGCCAAGGAAATCAGAGGTCAAGAGAAAGCCAGTGGGAAAACATTTCAGTCACCCACAAAGCTGCAGGCAAGCTGAGGCTTTGGGAATGGTTTGTAGAAGGTTTGGTCACCAGTTAATAAGTTCTTCAGACAAGACTAATTAATTCTGTCTTGGCTGTTACTTATGTAAAAATTTCTGTTCAAAAGACCTGCGCCATGAAAGACATGGGCTACATTAAAGGTTGTAAGCTGACTTAACAAAACAAGTTTGGTAATAGAACTGTCAATAACAGGCATAGGCAAATATGCTACAGGTTGAGTCAGGATGGAGCCAGGCTTCCTGCATGTTGTTCCCTTCTACAGATGGGGCAGCACTTGGTAAAGCTGACATGGATTTGGAATTTAAAGCTACATGGTGATTTCGGTATTTCATTTTGCTCTGAATCAATAAGGATGATTCAAAACTAAAACAGATGGCCATGCAGCTACTGTGGAATATCAGCTACAGGCCAACCTTTTATTTTTCTTCAGAGCATTACCTCTTACAACAATTTTAATTTCCAAAGTGTCTTAAATGTAGCAAAACATATTTCATTGGGAGAGTCTATAACATACCTCTTTTGCTTACAACAGCCTTTATGACTCTCAGGAAACTCTAATGCCTCTCAGAACTCAGAAAGCCAGCATGCACACTCAAAGTCTAGAGAATCTGAAGCAGTTTGATAATCATCAGGAGTGGTTGGGAGGGGGATGTTGTTGGGATTGCACTTTGTTGTTTGCTTTTTTTCATTTGATTTTGTCTTTTACTAAAACAGTACAGGAAGAAGCATGGTGACGATAGTTAACTTGGAAAAGATAATCTAGCAGGGCTAGCTGCCTCTAAAAGTCTGTTTCAGAAGTTTGTAGAACAGAAACTTAATAGCTTCAGACTTATGATGTGTGTGCATGTTGATTTATACATTCTTCCATCTCTCTTAGAGATCTTTATGTTTTTCACCTGAATGTCTAACTGCTAATAAAGTGGTCCTTTTTTTTGCCTGTTCCCTTATTTCAACTTTTTATTTTGAAATAATTTTACATATACAAGACAATGGTAAAAATAGAAAATTCTTGTATACCCTTAATCAGCTTCCCCTCATATTAACATCTTATGTAATAACCATGGTGAATTTATCAAAGCTAAAGCATTAATATTGGTATATTACTATTAACCAAACTGTAGACTTTATTTCAATTTCACTGGTCTTCCCACCAATTTTTTCCATTCAGGATGCAATCCAGGATTTCATATTTTATTTGGTCATCATCTGCTTAGTTTCCTATCATCTGTGACTTTTTTTTCTTTCTTGATTTTTTTATGACACTTTTAGAGAGTACTGACTGAACAAGGTAGTTTGTAAAATGGCCAATTTGAAATTTGGCTGATGATTTCTATGATTGAGCTGGAGTTACAGATTTGGGGGAAGAATACTACAGAAGTGATGTGCCCTTTTTTATTCACATCATATCAGGGTATACATGATACCAACTTATCACTCATGTTAATCCTGATCAGGTCCCCTTCTTTTAAAAAATGTACCTGTATAGTGGGTTTTTTAAGAATGTGGCTAAGGTATTGGACAAAGTACAACATTTCTACCACAATGGCTGACACTCAGTAAATGTTCATTCATTCATTAATTCATTCAGTATCAATTATTTATTGAGCCAACCAATGCAACCAATGTGTCAAGACTGTTCACACATTTATCTATTCAATGAACAAATATTTATTAAATGGCAATTATATCCAAGGATGAGACTAAAGCAAGGCAAATGAGGGATTTGCCTTGTATGCAAAACTTAAATGTAGCAGTAAACAAGTGCTAGTTAAAATGAGAATAGTCTATTATTTGAATACCACTGTTAATGGCTGATAAGTAAGTTACATCAACCTTGATAAAAGTTGAAATTTATCAGATCTTTGTCACTTAGAATTTGTATGACCTTGGGCTAGCTATTAACTAAGTCTAAGTTTCCACAAACTTAAAATGGGAACAATGATAACACCTACCTCATGAGGTTTCTGTGAAGATCAAACAAAATGCAAGATATAATATGATCAGTGCAGGACCTGGCACTTAGTTTGACCTTTCTTCTATTGTTTATAAGATTCTATCTTGTCTTATTCACTATTGAAATTAATCAGATAAATAACCCTACCAGCTGAGAACATCCAGGCAACAACCATCACTGCCAAAAACACGGCCACCAATCTGTGTTATAATAAATGTTTAAAATGTAATAGCTTCTTTTATTATTACTATTATTATTATTATTGCCTAGGAGGGTGAAATGGATCCCAACTACAGACACTTTTAGAGACTTCCCTTAAGAATTATCAAGAATTGTGTGTCTGAGATTTTACTCTAATTTCACGGTGCTACAGTTTCATGTATGCTGTTAAAAGACACAAAATTCCTGGATCAGAGACAAAAGATTTTATCACTCACAGCAATAGTGGCAGTCAGAGTACCAACATTTCCTTGAACCAGTTTCCTTGGTCCCAATTCCCACAGGGCAATATAAAGAAGGGTAGGTAATATCTGCACATACAGTGGATTGGTTACAAGAGAGGAATCCTGGACTTAGGAAACCCAAATCTTTTAAAATTGGCAGTAAGTATATCTTACCTTTGTTTCAGAGGGAGACGCCAGCTCTAGCTTTTAACATTGTTAACTGTACAAGTATCTATATAAAGATAATATAGAACAAACACAGTTTGTGCTAAATTCTGCTCACTAGAAGTGCAGAAACACAAAATATCTTTGAACGATTGTGCACAACAGAAAGTAGCATACATTTACCCGATCTTATCTTTTCCACCCAGAAAGATGATTTCGTTAGGGAAAAATCCACAAAGACAGGTGTTTCTTAACTATTATCTCTCCCCTGATTTTCCTTAAAGGCCTACTTATTTTGTTAAGTAGATCTCACTAGATTATTAAGATGACAGTCTGACCTCTCACTGTGGAATGTATTCTAGACCAGAAACACCTGTGCTCTGTAGTGATGTGAATCATGCCTATATTCTGACACTTTTAGTTTCTACTTGGACCTTCTTATTCAGTCTAGCTCCATGGACTGCTCCTCTAGCTTCATTACTTGGCTTCTGCATTTGGTCTCTTTTTCTGGTGTAAGCCAATATCTAGAATTTGACCTCAGATTTTACTCTTGATTGATTAATGGGTTTATTTTCAAACTGTTGTATTTTTGGCTGATTTAAAAGTTTTTAGTTAACTTCAAATCATGTATGGCCTGAGAATGACCTGCTCTTATTCTAAGGCGAGACTGACCTTCCTATCTGTGTGTGGGATCTGTGAGGAGCTGCTGGGAGCTGCTAAAGTTCACATAGATCCAGACTCTACTCTTTCTTTAGCTTCACCCTGATGAAGCTGTGGCAATTTTCCGTCCTTGGTAGGGGCAACCTAGGGGCCAGGCATATTGAGTACTACCTCCCCATGGACTACATCAA